>NC_135235.1:564927032-566127032 GCF_051348905.1 Ranitomeya variabilis
CATACACAGTGTATATACACACAGCAGCACATACAGTGTATATATATACACACAGCACATACATAGTGTATATACACACAGCACATACATAGTGTATATACACACAGCAGCACATACACAGTATATACACACAGCAGCACATACACAGTATATACACACAGCAGCACATACACAGTGTATATATACACACAGCACATACACAGTGTATATACACACAGCAGCACATACACAGTATATACACACAGCAGCACATACACAGTGTATACACACAGCACATACACAGTGTATATACACACAGCAGCACCTACACAGTGTATACACACAGCAGCACATACATAGTGTATATATACACACAGCACATACACAGTGTATATACACACACAGCACATACACAGTGTATATATACACACAGCACATACACAGTATATACACACAGCAGCACATACACAGTGTATATACACACAGCAGCACATACATAGTGTACATATACACACAGCACATACACAGTGTATATACACACAGCAGCACATACATAGTGTATATACACACAGCAGCACATACATAGTGTACATATACACACAGCACATACACAGTGTATATACACACAGCAGCACATACACAGTGTATATACACACAGCAGCACATACATAGTGTACATATACACACAGCACATACACAGTGTATATACACACAGCAGCACATACATAGTGTATATATACACAGCAGCACATACATAGTGTACATATACACAGCAGCACATACACAGTGTATATATACACAGCACATACACAGCGCACATCCCCGGGCCGGTTTGAAGTGGGCGCCGCCGGAGCTCCGGGCCTGACGTCTCCTCATCATGTGAATCGCAGCATTTCCCAGGGTGCAGCGGCCGCTTTGCCCCACCCCGTGTCTCAGCCCTCATTTCCAAGCCGTGAGAAATAGCAAAATACTGCAAGCAGCAGCAGCCGCCGCGGTGGTCGTCCTCCCTCCTTCCTTCCTTCACCACCCGGGGCTCCCCAACATCCCCCCCGCCCCCAGGGACACCAGCCGGGGGGGAAGGAGGACAAGACCATCCAGAGCAAGAAGAAAGGGGGGGTTCTGCACCAGATCGGAAACCATTCCCGGAGACACCCCAATAATCAGGATTCTACCATCAGACACCCCCTTCACCTCGGTGGATTATTCTACAGGACCTCGTTATAGGGGGAGGCGGTGGCGTGCACCCTGTGACCCGGAGACCCCACTACACCGCTCCTGACCCCTCTTGCTCTTCTCCCATGCCCGCTGGGCCCGGAGGCTTATAACCGGGACTCCTCACTTTGGGGGTCCCCGTCCAGCAGACCTGATTAACCCATTCAGTGGGCGCCCCCCACGTTCTGCTCGTTACCTGGCCGCGCCCCCTGGCGGTGACATTGCGGGCTCCCCCTCCCCCTGTTTTCCTGATCGGCGGATCGATATCGGGGTGCTCCCCCCAGTGTCCCCCTCCCCCCCGCCGTGTGATCAGACACCGGGAGGAGGAGATACCGGGCCTCCATTTTAAGACAGGAAGACGCTGGAGAGAGAGGGGGAGGCTGCTGACATCCCCGCTCCTCGCCACTATCGGGGGCCGCCGCCACCAATGGTGAATCTGGGGGCGTGTGACCCCCGCACGGCTGTCATTGATGAGTGACGCTCCCCGGGCTCAGTAGCGGCCTCATTCCCGGTCTCCGGGGCGGGGGGAGCGCCTGTTTTCCGCTGTTTTATCGGGGAAGGGGGAGTATTTTTTTCTTTTATCGGGGGAGGGCCGCGGCCTACTTGTTTGTTTTGCCTCCTCCATCCGGAGCGGCTTTTCCTGAGCGCGGAGGCCGGCCCGCGGGTGGCGGTGAGCGGCCAGTGACGGGCGGAGGGCTCGGTGTTGCTTGCGGGGCCCTGACGAGCGGAGGACGATGGGCTGCCTGGGGAACAGCAAGACGGAGGACCAGCGCAACGAGGAGAAGGCGCAGCGGGAGGCCAACAAGAAGATCGACAAGCAGCTGCAGAAGGACAAGCAGGTGTACCGGGCCACGCACAGGCTGCTGCTGCTGGGTGAGCAGGGTGGGGCCGGGCCGCACTACAAGTCCCAGCACCCCCAGAGCCTGCCAGCCGGAGAGAAGGATCAGGCGTGTCCCGGTCCCACATGCCCCATCCTCCTCCTCCCTGTAGTGTCCGGGTGTGGGGGTCCTACAGGTGGGTGGCTCAGTGGTCACACACGGTAAGGCTGGGGTCAGACGTCTCCTGGCCTAGCTGAGGCTGTGGCGTTTGGGTCCGGGGAACATGGCGGCCTACTGAAGGGATTCCCAGCCCCCGCGCTACGTTGTGGCTTGTTGGGGCACTGCTGACCTAGAAGCCATGCGAGACCGTCGTGTATCATCGTGGCCTGCTCACTGGGGTCTACCCGCGTCCTGGTGGACAGGTGGTCTGTCATCGCTGCGGGGGCCACTGTGCTGTCGCCATGGATGCAGCCAGCTCTCCACCGGTGATGTGCCGCTAGTCATCAGATTGGACCAGGTGCCCAAGAAATGCTCCATCTTCTGTTCTAGCTAGTCAGTGGCGTTACAATATGCTGGGTGGTCTCGCTCTGTGGGGGCGTACTGGAGAAGTTGCCCGTAGCAACAAGACAGATTTTTGGATGTGATTCTGTCTGCCCCAGAGTATAAATAAAGCTTGTTGTATGGCTGTGGACTTCTTGTAGGTTTGTTGCTCATCCGTGGACACTTCTGAAGGCCGGTCACTGTGGTAGTGATGGGTTCTCAGCGAGCTTGTACATGAGGAGACTGGTGCTGCCGCCACCATAGGCCCAGAAAGTAATTCTACTAATGTCCGTCCTACAGGCGGCGGCACCTGTCTACAGAATATGTATTGGGGTGTACAGCGTGGCTGAGGTAGACAGTGCACCTAGACTTTGTTGGGACTTTTAGGGAATCCTTTTTTTTTTCTTTTTTTTTTTTTCGGAGAATATTTTGCGATTATTTGCATTGAGGCCAAAGAAACCTAGAAAACGACATAGCCCAAATTGTCATGAGGTGTGCGGCTGGGCGTTACTACTTGGTATTAATATCAGTGAGCGTTTTAATCTTTGGTGTCATGACCTCGGAGTTATCACAAAAGGGTTGGATGGTTTTCTTGTCTCGTAAAGTGAATGTTTCCTCATTATTTCTCATTGCCCTCAAGAGCTGCAAGATCCACCGCGATGTCTGCATGTGGTCAGACACCTTGGGCAGCCTCAGATGTCTGATAGTCTGATCCGAGCTCGGCCCTTGTATCTGGGTCTCGTGCCCTGAGATAACTGACTGCCTCATGAGCGTATACGAGATGTCGGGAGACCTGATGGACGCTTATTCTGATCGGAGCTTGGCCTGTGCTCCACAGACATGAGATTATTGTTGGGGTGAACTTAGATGTCCATGTAGAGACCACAATGCACGGACCACTCATGGGTCTCCTAACCTGATCTTGACAACCACAAATGCATATGTGAAGCTGTAGTGCTCAGGTCAGAAGACCCATCGCTGGTCTGTACATCGCGGTTCTTAAATGGACAACTAAACTTGTCCTTGGAAGTAGGTTGATGGTTGACCACCCGTTAAACCCTTGTGTGATGACTGATCACTGGTGCTCCTCTACACATTTTGGTCCATATTGACCTCACCACCTTCCGTCTGCAGCATGTTTTCAATGACCATTTATCTTGCTGGGAATGTTCTTTTCAGGAAAGATCATAGATCGGATGTAACTTTGTGCGTCGTCTTGGCCAATACTTACAATCAGCTCTGTAATACAGCTGTAGCCAGTATTGTGGCTTGATGCCACCAATAGTGTGGCTTTATACCGTGGTCTGGTGTGAGAATAGCCATGCGGTACATAACTACATTTCCAAAAGGAAGGAAGCAATGTCTGTCTTTTCAATGAATCAGTGCATGTCATTTGCAGTATATCTCGCATGTATGAATAGGCATGCAGCGGCATTTGTGGGCCCCAGGCCTCTGTTACATTTGCTCTTTACCTCTGGATGTCTCTCTAGATAGTATGAGTCCAGAAGGGCCTCCTGGGGGAGGGGGCGACCTATGAATACAGTTGGGCAAATTTCCTGTGACTTAGTGCTGGCAAATTGTGAGGACTTGATAATGATTGGCTCCAGCGAGATGGGAATCTGATGGAACATCATGGAACTGGTGTGTGCCATAGTCCCTTGTGGTGCTGCCATGTGACTCTGCACCGTCTTCATGGCTGCCATCATGCCCCTGCTTATTATGGCATATTCACAGTAGATTATGGGATCTTTCTGGGATTTGGCCACTGGTTTCCATGTTCAGTTCTTGATGTGACATAACTTTCTTAAAGCGAAATAGAAGACATCAGAACCTGGAGCAACATAATACCATCAGGTCCTCATACAACTGGATCCTATAACTCAGGCTGGTGGCTTGCATATGGGACCATGCTGGACTTTATACCCCGACCTGAGGATTTTTAAGTCTCAGTTCCCATGGTGCTTGCGAGTTGATGGTGTTAAAAAAATTTTTTTTTTTAAATATATATACGGTATATAAATTTTTTTGTTTTGTTAAAGCTTCACTCTGATTACGTGTACTTCATCTAGAAGGTTGGCCTCCATGTTGGCCAATTTTCTGCTTTTTCTTAAGATTCAGCTTTATTGTCTGATTCTGTCTTCTGTGAAAAATCACTGAAAACCCCAAAATTTCTGGTATCCATTGTATAACACCCCCTTGATGTATTCCTGAGCTAGGCAACTTGTTAAATGGTGGTCTGTTGTGATGCCACCCACTTGACTGGAAGTGAGAATACCAGATATGTCCCACATTCCAGATCACGTGGCTTCTGCAATAAATGCACTGTTTGCTAAATAATTTTAAAGGGGTTGTTCATTACCATTCATTTCACATTTGGAAGTGATTAGTGAATGGTCCTCATGACGTTCTGACGCCAAGTGCCTGCCAAGCCGAGTTCACAATTGGCAGGTACTGTGCACAGTGTCCTGGTCATTAGAGAAGGACACGTGCAAGGATGGTTGGTCACGGCGTCATCACAGCGCTCAACTCCAGTGTGAAGTGAGCGGCTCTGGACAGACTTCTGTGGTGTGTTTTATCGATCATACATGCCATAAATGTGTGCTGGATGGGGGTCCCACGGGCTGATATCTATAGAAAGGGGTCCTTATTAGTTTCCCTCAGCTGCTGTGACCAGAGAAGATGCGGTGCATGTATGGGGCTGTTCCTTTGCTAATTTGGCAGTCAGAAAAATAAGCGGACTTGTTCATTTTTGGAACTCCGTGGAAATGAAAGGAGGGGGCTGCATATGCACGTCCTCTCTGTGCAGAAGTGACCCTTCTATATAGAGATAATGCTTGTCTCACCTTTTATGAAAAAACAAAACCTTTTTTTCCTAAGTCTTGTGGTTTAGTACTATAACAAGTGACTACTACACTGCAGACATCTTACTGAAGGCAGTGATGTGGAGCAGTTGTGCCAGTTAAGGGGCAAGTGTTCTTAAGTCTGTGATAGGGTGGGTAACTTACTGGTGGCTTAGGGTATGTGCCAACGATCCGGAACTGGCGACGCTTTGGGCGCAGTAGATGTCCGCTGCAGTCTATTGAACGCAGGTGAATCCGCATGTGTTCACTGAACCGTAAGGATTCAAAGCGTCTAGACCAGTCTGGAGAGAAGCGCTGCATGTCCGTCTCCGCGGGTGTTTCTGGACGCATAGTGGGCATGGGACTCCTAGAAATCCCCTCCACTATGCTGTAACATCTGGACGCTGCATAATTACGCAGTGTGCAATCCGCAGCATTTACTGATCGTGTGCACCTACCCTTAAGGTTCCAGTTAGGCGACTTCAGGAACCAGTTTGACTTGAGGTATGTTTCCACGTTCAGTTTTGCTTCAGGCTTTGGTCAGGATTTTATGCAGGTAAAATCCTGACCAAAACTGCACCTGAGGTCACTGGCAGGTCACCTGCGGTGTGCCTGCGTGTTTTGCTCATAGTAGCAACATGCTGCGTTTCGAAAAAACGCACCACGCATGCGTTTTTTAACGCATAGTGGAGTCTGGATTTCATGAAATCCCCTCCACTATGCTGTAACATCTGGACGCTGCGTTTTTGACGCTGCGGAAAAACGCAGCGTCAAAAACGCAGCGTTTCCTGAACATGGAAACATACCCTTAGCCCCGTTCATTGTCCTCTTGGCCTCAGCCCTGGTCTGTTATCACCTTTACCCCTCAGAGGGTCTCCTTCTCCCCTTTAGGGTATTGCGGAGGTTTGTGCATACTGTAATATGATCTGAGGCCGCACTACCTGCTCCTAGTCTCAGCGCTGTACTGAGATGATCGCCATTCACATCAGTCCCAATGGGGCTCAGTCTCCTTCTCCCTGATTTAGACATGTGAGCACCACAAAGGTCAATTAAATGGGAAATTAAAGGGAACCTGTCACCTGAATTTGGCGGGACCAGTTTTGGGTCATATGGGCGGGGTTTTCGGGTGTTTGATTCATCCTTTCCTTACCCGCTGCATGCATGCTGGCCGCAATATTGGATTAAAGTTCATTCTATGTCCTCCGGAGTACACACCAGCACAAGGCAATCTTGCCTTACGCAGGCGTGTACTCCGGAGGACATAGAATGAACTTCAATCCAATATTGCGGCCAGCATGCATGCAGCCAGCGGGTAAGGAAAGGGTTAATCAAACACCCGAAAACTCCGCCCATATGACCCAAAACTGGTCCCGCCAAATTCAGGTGACAGGTTCCCTTTAATTGATCTTAATCTGTGTTCAAGCATAGCAACCATGTTGTATTTTTTTTTTTGCCTTTGCTATACAATCACATTTGTTTTTTTGATCCAAACCAATTCTGAGACTGAACTGGCCACGTTCCCTGTAGAGCATGAGGTCTGGACACCGTTGTACATAGGAGACAATGCTAAACCCGTGCAATGTCGCTAACTTTTCTTGGGATTAGTGGAAATCCCAGAACTTGTGCCCTCGCTGATCAGAAAGTGAAGCCCTTGTCCACATGGGGTTTGGTCCCCTGTAGTTGAGGATCTAGAGAAATCTGTGACTTCAGAGCGTCAATGTTGGGTATTCTCTGTAGGCTTGGTCCTGTGACCTAAGCGCTGTCAGGAAAGGTGGTCTCCTGCCAAGCTTTCTTCATATGCTGCATATGCTTTTGGTCGCAGTGGTCGGACCCCCAGAGATCAGCGTGTTATCCCATATGGGGGTATAGCTTCCAAACATGGGACTACCCCTCCATTTGGTACGTATAGTGCGCCATGCAGTCATGTCTGTCTGTGTGATGCGCATGGGTCACACACGAAAAGGCTGAAATTTTACCTGTTACTTGTGGAAAAGCAGGATGTCCACCATCATTACTGCCATTCCGGCTCCTCTAGGGATTGTAAACCAACTTATTTATTGTGATCGTTTGTATGGCGCCAACATGTGCCGCAGTGTTTCAGGGGTTCTCTCCACATTGAGACTCACAATATCTAAATCCACAGCGGTGTCACCGCGGTAAGTCTGCGCGCACTGTTTGTGTAGCCAGGCCGATGATCGAGGAACCTGGGCGGTCCGCTCACAGGACGTCATGTAGCCAGTGACACTGGGCGTGTAAACAGCCACACCTGTGACATTGCCAGCCACAGCTTCATTCCTGGGTGCACAACCTGCTCAGGCCAAGTGGGTTTCACTTTTCTTACGTTCTGTGGACCTGGGGAAAGACAAGTGATTTCTTTATGCTGGAAGTCTGACGCAGTGTTTTGTAGTTGTCCTTTTAAATGTCGTCATTTCCTGCATTGTCCGAACAAGGTGATTTTCTATTTCCCGCGTTTTCACTGTTCCCCCGGTGTACAGTTAGGTCCATATATATTTGGACAGAGACAAAATTTTTCTCATTTTGGTTATAGACATTACCACAATGAATTTTAAACAAAACAATTCAGATGCAGTTGAAGTTCAGACTTTCAGCTTTCATTTGAGGGTATCCACATTAAAATTGGATGAAGGGTTTAGGAGTTTCAGCTCCTTAACATGTGCCACCCTGTTTTTAAAGGGACCAAAAGTAATTGGACAGATTCAATAATTTTAAATAAAATGTTCATTTCTAGTACTTGGTTGAAAACCCTTTGTTGGCAATGACTGCCTGAAGTCTTGAACTCATGGACATCACCAGACGCTGTGTTTCCTCCTTTTTGATGCTCTGCCAGGCCTTCACTGCGGTGGTTTTCAGTTGCTGTTTGTTTGTGGGCCTTTCTGTCTGAAGTTTAGACTTTAACAAGTGAAATGCATGCTCAATTGGGTTGAGATCAGGTGACTGACTTGGCCATTCAAGAATATTCCACTTCTTTGCTTTAATTAACTCCTGGGTTGCTTTGGCTTTATGTTTTGGGTCATTGTCCATCTGTAGTATGAAACGATGACCAATCAGTTTTGCTGCATTTGGCTGGATCTGAGCACACAGTATGGCTCTGAATACCTCAGAATTCATTTGGCTGCTTCTGTCCTGTGTCACATCATCAATAAACACTAGTGACCCAGTGCCACTGGCAGCCATGCATGCCCAAGCCATCACACTGCCTCCGCCGTGTTTTACAGATGATGTGGTATGCTTTGGATCATGAGCTGTACCAAGCCTTCGCCATACTTTTCTCTTTCCATCATTCTGGTAGAGGTTGATCTTGGTTTCATCTGTCCAAAGAATGTTCTTCCAGAACTGTGCTGGCTTTTTTAGATGTTTTTTAGCAAAGTCCAGTCTAGCCTTTTTATTCTTGACACTTATGAGTGGCTTGCACCGTGCAGTGAACCCTCTGTATTTACTTTCATGCAGTCTTCTCTTTATGATAGATTTGGATATTGATACGCCGACCTCCGGGAGAGTGTTGGTCACTTGGTTGGCTGTTGTGAAGGGGTTTCTCTTCACCATGGAGATTATTCTGCGATCACCCACAACTGTTGTCTTCCGTGGGCGCCCAGGTCTTTTTGCATTGATGAGTTCACCAGTGCTTTCTTTCTTTCTCAGGATGTACCAAACTGTAGATTTTGCCACTCCTAATATTGTAGCAATTTCTCGGATGGGTTTTTTCTCTGTTTTCACAGCTTAAGAATGGCTTGTTTCACCTTCATGGAGAGCACTTTTGACCGCATGTTTACTTCATAGGAAAACCTTCCAAATGCAAGCACCACACCTCAAATCAACTCCAGGCCTTTTATCTGCTTAGTTGAGAATGACATAATGAAGGGATTGCCCACACCTGTCCATGAAATAGCCTTGGAGTCAATTGTCCAATTACTTTTGGTCCCTTTAAAAAACAGGGTGGCACAGGTTAAGGAGCTGAAACTCCTAAACTCTTCATCCAATTTTAATATGGATACCCTCAAATGAAAGCTAAAAGTCTGAACTTCAACTGCATCTGAATTGTTTTGTTTAAAATTAAATTGTGGTAATGTCTATAAACAAAATGAGAAAAATGTTGTCTCTGTCCAAATATATATGGACCTAACTGTATATTGTAAGCCGCGTATATGGAACTATACGGTCAATTGTAGACGTCATTATTTTAGTTTTCTTACTAAGCTTTTCATGCAAGTTTGGTGAAGCTGTTGCTGACCAGTTTGTTTTATGTAGCACTATGGGATAATGCACAGACGTGGCATCAAGAAATCTGGATTACCTGGGTGAAGTGATGGCGGCCATATTGGTTATTGCAAGCTTCCCTCAACAGTACATAGAATAGAAGGGATTTGTGAAGTCGCCTCAATGGCTTAAATATTACCTACTCAATTTGGGAGGGGAAAAATAAATCTAACGCCGCCTCCATAAACATTACCTCGCTTTGTTCTGCCAATGGCTGCTCCCCCATATGCAGGAGCGACCATGTGCTCTATAAGATCCGCTAGTAGACGTCTCTGGCGGGGGCTGATCTCTTAGGGTACTGTCACACTAAACGATTTACCAACGATCACGACCAGCGATACGACCTGGCCGTGATCGTTGGTAAGTGGTTGTGTGGTCGCTGGGGAGCTGTCACACAGTCAGCTCTCCAGCGACCAACGATGCCGAAGGCCCCGGGTAACCAGGGTAAACATCGGGTTACTAAGCGCAGGGCCGTGCTTAGTAACCCGATGTTTACCGTGGTTACCAGCGTAAACGTAAAAAAAAACAAACCGTACATACTTACATTCCGGTGTCTGTCCCCCGGCGTTCTGCTTCTCTGCACTGAGTCTGCCAGCCGGAAAGCACAGCGGTGACGTCACCGCTGTGCTCGCTTTCCGGCCGGCCGGCGCTCACAGTGCAGACAAGCAGAACGCCGGGGGACAGACACCGGAATGTAAGTATGTAGTGTTTTTTTTTTTTTTTTTTACTTTTACGCTGGTAACCACGGTAAACCGGGTTACTAAGCGCGGCCCTGCGCTTAGTAACCCGATGTTTACCCTGGTTACAAGCGAACGCATCGCTGGATCGCTGTCACACACAACGATCCAGCGATGACAGCGGGAGATCCAGCGACGAAAGAAAGTTCCAAACGATCTGCTACGACGTACGATTCTCAGCAGGGTCCCTGATCGCTGCTGCGTGTCGGACACAGCGATATCGTATGGATATCGCTGGAACGTCACGGATCGTACCGTCGTAGCGATCAAAGTGCCACTGTGAGACGGTACCCTTAGGGTATGTGCACACGTTGCGGAAAGGTGTTTGGATTTTTCCGCACTGATTTTGGTAAATCCGCACTACGGATTTATTGCGGAATTACCAGATTTACTGCGTTTTTTGTGCGGATTCCACCTGCGGTTTTACGCCTGCGGATTCCTATTATGGAGCAGGTGTAAACCGCTGCGGAATCCGCACAAAGAATTGACATGCTGCGGAATAGGCAACGCAGTGTTTCCGCATGGTTTTTTCCACAGCATGTGCACTGCAGATTTTGTTTTCCATAGGTTTACGTGGTACTGTAAACTCAGGGAAAACCGCTGCGAATCCGCAGCAAAATCCGCAACGTGTGCACATAGCCTTAGAGAAGACAAGGATCTGCAGTCTGACATCGGACGTACCACATCCTTCTGTCCCCAAACATCCTCTGTCAGGGAGAGTCACAGACCCCTCCCCATACACGTTACTGTCAGCAGTTCTGGCCGAGGTTGGTCCAGTGTATGGGTGGCCGTAATGGGGTTGGCCACTCATCATTTTTATTTGATATCTTATCCTTAGGGGACAGCCCATCAATATCTGATTGTTCGATGGTGATAGATGGAAGTTTACGGATGTTTCCGGTACAGATCAGCTCATCATTTCTATGGTGGTTGCAGCTGGGTACTGCAGATCCACCGCATATTTAGATAATTAGGGGGGGGGGGGGGGAGATCTGTAGTTTTGATGGAGCTGCTGTTTTCTGGCTGCATCTGAGAACTTCTGGCTGGCTCTGGTAACTGCTGATCGCAGGGGTGCCGGATGTCACATTCCCACCGATCAAATATTGGTGACTTATCCTATTTGTATACTACTATCTATGTAAAAGTAGTGGCCAGCCCCTTTAAGGCTAGGCTTGTGCTTTTTGTGGATTTTGAAGCGGCTCTATTTTAAAATCCACATCCAAGACTATTCAGCATCTTTATGAGCAGTTTTGGAGCTGATCTGACGTGAAAATCGATATAACAAAACCCCCCCCGTGTGACTGTGCCCCACAGATATTAACGGAGGTTTCCTAGATGGACAGATACGTGTTTTCAAAAGTCTACATGAGGAATTAATTTAGTTTTCACCAGTCTATAGATCTGATGTTGCTTTTGAAGAAATTTGCTAGTTTTAAAGGGGGTTGTCTTTTTTTATTTTATTTTATTTTTTTTTTCGTTTTCTGACAGTTTTTAAAACGTGTCAGAAAACTTTTCCATGTGTCCACACTCCCAACTCCCCAATGAACTCGTGTGTTTTGATCTCCTTGTGGGTTTTGGAGTTTCTGCTTTTAAAATTGCAAAGCTGCTCGGTGTGAACACACCCCAGTGTGTTTTTTTTTGTTTTTTTTTTAGATTTTGAAGTACGGTAGATCTTCTACCAAATCTTTGTTTAGAAATATCACCCTTAAGGATGTATATGTTCACACAGGCCCAAAATCTGCAGCCCCCCCCCCCCCACACACAGATTTTGATGAAGATTTTTAACCAATTTGTAACCAATTTTGCTTTACAAAGAGTGAAGGTTCACATAGTAAAGTGATGTGCTGTAGGTGTTACTTTCTGCTGCAGGATTTCTGTGCAGCAGTGTGAGGATTAGTAGCATCTTATCCCTGATGCTTGTCCTGTAATGGGCTGAGGATATTTCATGTGCCAATCCATGGTGAAATATCTGCTGTACATCAGTCCCGTGCGCACGTCCCTTTATGATGCCAAGCCTTGCCCCAGCAGTTGGTATTACCTGCCGACACATGCAGATATTAAAGGTAGTTTCCCACGGGACCTCCCTCCAGTGCTGTGGATCTAGTTCCAGAAATGCTGTAGTGTTTGCAGAGCAAGGATCTAATCCAGGGTGATATTGGCGGCATAGATGGACATGCTGTGTCTCTCTACAGCCCTGGTCTTTTAGGGTATGTGCATACGTTGTGGATTTGGCCCTGCAGATTCGCAGCAGTTTTCCATGCGTTGTACAGTACCATGTAAATCTATGGAAAACCAAATCTGCTGTACACATGCTGCGGAAAATTCCACACAGAAACGCAGCGGTTTATTTTCCGCAGCATGTCAATTGTTTGTGCGGATTCTGCAGCGGTTTACACCTATTCCATAATAGGAATCTGCAGCTGTAAAAACGCAGGCGAAATCTGCACAAAATCCGTAGAAAATTTGCAGGGAATTCCCCCCCCCCCCCCGATTATTTATATGTATATATATATAATTATTTTATGTTTGTCTAAGGCGGTGTTCCCCAACTCCGGTCCTCAAGAGCCGCCAACAGGTCATTTTTTGAGGATTTCCTTAGTATTGCACAGGTCATTGAATGCTTGCCTTTCAGGTGATGTAATTATCACCTGTGCAATACTATGGAAATCCTGAAAACATGACCTGTTGGTGGCTCTTGAGGACCAGAGTTGGGGAACACTGGTCTAAGGGGTACTTCCGTCTTTCTGTCCTACTTCCGTAACGGAAATCCCGCGTCGCTGACTGGTCTCGCCAGCTGCCTGTCATGTCTGCCGCGACCAATCAGTGACGGGCACAGTCCGATTAGTCCCTCCCTACTCCCCTGCAGTCAGTGCCCGGCGCCCGCATACTCCCCTCCGGTCACCGCTAACACAGGGTTAATGCCAGCGGTAACGGACTGCGTTATGCCGTGGGTAACGCACTCCATTATCACTGCTATTAACCCTGTGTGTCCCCAACTTTTTACTATTGATGCTGCCTATGCAGCATCAATAGTAAAAGAAAAATGTAATAAAAAAACAAACAAAAAAACTGCTATTCTCACCCTCCGTAGTCCGCCGAGCCACACGCAGCTACCGCCATCTTCCATTCCCAAAGATGCATTGTGAAATTACCCAGAAGAGTTAGCGGTCTCGCGAGACCGCTAAGTCATGTGGGTAATTTCGCAATGCATCCTGGGAACGGAAGATGGCGGCAGCCGCGCGCGCATCGCCAGAGCTTCGCTGGATCGCAGGGGGTGAGTATGTAACTATTTTTTATTTTAATCATTTTTTTTTTTTTAACAGGGATATGGTGCCCACACTGCTAAATACTGCGTGGGCTGTGGTATATATCGCGTGGCTGCTATATACTACATCGGCTGTGTGATATACTACATGGCCAGTGTTATATACTGCGTGGGCGGTGATATATACTACGTGGCTGTGTGATATACTACGAGGGCTGTGTTATATAACGTGTGGCTGCTATATACTACATGGGCTGTGTGATATACCACGTGGCCTGTGTTATATACTACGTCGCCTGTGTTATATACTGCGTGGCTGCTATATACTACGTGGGCTGTGTTATATACTGCATGGCCACTGTTATATACTGCGTGGCCTGTATTAACGCATCTGGTATTCTACAGTATGTATGTATATAGCAGCCACATAGTATATAGCACAGGCCACGATGTGGCTGCTATATACATACATACATATTCTAGAATACCCGATGCGTTAGAATCGGGCCACCATCTAGTATTACATAATCACTGATGATGCTCTGGTTAAAAAAAAAAAAAAAAAAAAAAAAAGACTGCCAAAATGACACTGGAAAGCTGATCCAAAAGGATGAAAATGATGACCATTTTTCTTGCGTATAAACAAAAAAAACAGTGCCGTCTGAGTGAGGTCTGAGGCTATGTGCACACTTTGCGGTTTTTGCTGCGGATCCACAGCGTTTTTGGACGCTGCGGATCCGCAGCAGTTTTCCATGTGGTGTACAGTACAATGTTAACCTATGGAAAACAAAAAACGCTGTGCACATGCTGCGGAAAAAACGTACGGAAACGCAGCGGTTTACATTCCGCAGCATGTCAATTCTTTGTGCGGAATCCGCAGGGATTTGGCACCTGCTCCATGTTAAAAAACCACAGGTGTCTAAAACCGCAGTGGAAACCGCACAAAAAAACGTGATAAATCCGCAGTACTTTTTGCACTGCGGATTTCATCAAATCCGCTGCGGAAAAATCCGCAGCAGAATCCGCAAAGTGTGCACATAGCCTAACACTGTGTGCATTTGCTCCTTATTGTACTTAAAGGGGTTGTCCACTACTAGGACAACCCCTTCTTAAACTAAATGTTCGGCCCCGGTAAAATAATAAAACCTATACTCGTTCTCCCAGTGGCTGTACTGCGGTGTTGTCGCCCAATCATTGCCGGCGTCACTGTTTCCATCTTCGTACGAACGGAACATGAAGAGGAAGTCAGAGGTCAGCTGCAGCCCGGACTTCTTCTTCGTGTTCAGTTTGTCCGAAGGTGGAGACGGTGACGACAGCGCTGATTGGGCGTCAGGGTCAAGAGTCATTCCACCGTATCACAGGCCCGGGACCACTAGTGCAGAGACCGCTGGAACGGTGTCGGCACAGGAGGCGAGTATAAGCTTTATTAGTTTATAGGGGCTGAATGTTTAGTTTAAGAAAGGGTTGTCCTAGTAGTGGTCAAACCCTCGTAAGAGAATTTGTAAAATCTCATCCTCAGTGCTGCAACGGTAAAATCCACTGCATAATCTTCCAGTGTGAGCATGTCCTAACAATCAAATTGAATCACAAAATGACAACCTGTTGTGGTTTTGTTGTTTTTTTTGTTTGTTTTTTTTTTGGGGGGGGGACTGCCCATCTCGTACAAACCCACTTGTGGATAAAAGAAAAGCGTCATCTATTGCACTTATGGAGAATGTCTTTGATATTGTCAACTGCAGTGTTATTTATTCTGTAAAATATGTAGGAAAATGTCAAATCCTCAATATTCTGCACAATGTTGACCGTTTGTAGTGGAGAAATGCTATATGGTCGGGAATATATAATTTTTTGGATTGGATAGTGCCTAGGTCGGAATGGATTCCATCAGGTACTGCTTAAAGAGGTTGTACCAGGTTTGGAATTTTTCATATCCATACTCTATATCTTATAACTTTCATATCCATTCACACACTGCTATTCACAGCCTCGGTTCTCGAGATCATTGGGGTTCCCAGTCATCGGGCCCCCAGCGATCTGGAAGTCATTCCTGATCCCAACTCCCAAAATTGGTGCAAACCCTTTCAGAGTTGGTATCCACTTTTTTTTCCCCACCAGGTGTTTTTAATGTTTTATGCAACATTAAGATGGCATTGCCTAATTGTTAGGTCACAGGTCGCAGCGGTAACAGAATATACAGCTTGGTTTTCATACTTTATTTTCCGGTCAAATTGCATGATTGACACTTATCAGAAACCTGAAGCCAGGGCTATGGAGTTGGTAAGCCAAACCTCCGACTCCTCAATTTCCTTGACTCTGACTCCACCAAAATGGGCTCCGCGACTCCGACTCCACAGCCCTGCCTGAAGCACCGCATTTATATCGGTGGCAAGCTACTGCCGACGTGCTCCGTCCTATATTGCAGTGCCGACGATCAGGAACCGGCAGCGATTAGGATGCATGTTCACTGCTTCCAAAGTGCTGCCATCTATTGAACGCAGGTGGATCCTCATGAGCTTACTGAACCGTGCGGAATCACAGCGTCTAATACATTGTATGGGTGGAATTTTTCTTGCGGAGGCTCTCGTGTCTGCAAGAGAAATGGACATGCTGCGGTCTGGAGAGACACACCACATGTCCGTCTCCATAGGTAAGCCGCGGCTGTCTCTGGACACATAGTGGGCATGGGATTTCTTGAAATCCACTATGCTGTAACAGCTGGACGCTGCACAATTACACAGCGTCCAACCCGCAGCATTTACTGATCGTCTGCACCTACCCTCAGAGGTCCGTCCGTCTCAGGAGTTCTGTCCTATTCCTGATACAGGACGCTGAGGTGAATGAGTTTAGGGAAGATACATTCACAGCAATTCTCCAGCTGCTCTTAGGGACTTTATCAAAAAAGAAATGATCACTTAATTCAGGTTATGTAAAATAAACGTCCTGTTGGCAGTCATTATCACAGGCAGGATTACAATGAGTATTAATACTCTGGATCCAGCATTCACAATGTGTGATGTCACAGCTCACCTCCTCCCCCTTATTTCCCAGCGACCTTTGCCCTGATGACAGCATGCTCAGAACAAATCAGTGAGTCAGAGCCTGTCTCCTGCTGAACACTCCGGTTTGTTAGATCTCCATTACTTGTGGTAAATACATGTAATGTAAAAACCTGATTATAAACCATTTCATTTTCTGTTTGCACATTCTCTTCAGCTGTATTCACACTTTAAAAAAAAAAAAAGTTTCATAATGGTTTTTAATGCAGCGCTTTATTGTAGAAATAGGAGAAAACTAGGAGTATATAGGTAACAAATACTTTATTAATACATATATAATTTACATGTTAATACATAAATGCAAGATATACAAAAAATACAATAAAATACCAGGATGGTAAAAAAGATGGGTGAGAATCCCCCGGTGTGCACGAACTATGGGGCCAGCATGCAAATAAATAGTGGTAAAGGCCTACTGCTATACATGCAGGTAAAGCTGTGTATATAGAGAGCCAAGACGGCATAGTGTAACGGATAAATATAAGCTGCTCTTACCACTGCAAGGCACCAAGGAGGAGCACACCGGGTAGGATCCACAGGCACAGTCAGGCGGTCAGTTACTCTATGCCGTCTTGGCTCTCTATATACACAGCTTTACCTGCATGTATAGCAGTAGGCCTTTACCACTATTTATTTGCATGCTGGCCCCATAGTTCGTGCACACCGGGGGATTCTCACCCATCTTTTTTACCATCCTGGTATTTTATTGTATTTTTTGTATATCTTGCATTGATGTATTAACATGTAAATTATATATGTATTAATAAAGTATTTGTTACCTATATACTCCTAGTTTTCTCCTATTTCTATGATTCTCATGGAGTTGGTTCTTTTTGGTGAGGGGTTGCTTGGCACTATTTAGCGCTAGTATCTCCCCCTCAGTATCTAGTATGTTGCCTGGTTTTGGTATCAGCACTTTATTGTAGTAAAAAAAGCTGCATGTGCACATAGCCTTCCAAAACTCGTGATCAGTGGGAAATATTTGTAATGTATCTTGATGTATACTTCTTCCTTATCTGAGAAACTGTCTGTGGCCATTAGTGTTCCATTATTGTCTTATTGGAGCATATGCCCTCCCATGATTATCCAGAAGTGACCTAGTATCTTCTGTAGCCGGTCTCCTATCAGAGGACCTTGGGCTCCATTTACGTGGACCAAACCGCAGCACTCAACAATTGTCTACTGGTTAATGGCCGCTTTACTCAGGCAGACCAAAGCAAGCGATGCGCTCTGAGCGATCCTTGATCGATGGCCGTGGTTCTCTGCGGCACACTTTCAGATCATCTCTAATTCCCACTGGCCTGTCCTCCCGTGCCTGCAATTAAAGGAGGGATGGGGCCTGTTGTATTTCAATATGCTTGATCTTGTGTTCATGCAGAAAGTTGACCCTTTTCTTGTTGAAATAAGTTAGCATTTGGTAGATGGCGTGGATCTCGTGTTTGGTCGGCTTCAGGGGGATGTCCCACTAACAACATAGAACATCTATCCACAGAATGGGTGACAAATGTATGTCCTCTGTGGGTCCCATCTTTCTATCCGACCACTGCTTCTTTTATTGCAATGGGCATGGTGTCCACGTGTGCATTACCGCTCAACTCACCCAGGGGATTTTTGGCTCTCCATTTTAAGAATGGTGAGGGGCTCAACAGCCGGACACCTTTCGATCACACACTTATCATGTCTTGTGGGTAAATGATTGAGACCACCCCTGTAATTGACTGTTTATTGGGTCCACACATCTCCAGGCCACTTCTGCTCATTGGGTGGGTGGCCGGGATGTGCAGAGCACGTTCTTTCACCTGTCGGATGTGCTGAGCCTCGGTCACAAGATCTTGGTCTTCCTATTTGTGTCTTGGATACTGTTACATGGTAAAAATGAAAGTTGTTGGAGCAGGAAAAGCTCCTTTTATTATCCAACAGACTTGTGTATCCAGTTCTTTTCACCCAGGGACATAACTTTGCCTCATACTTCGCATTGTTTGGCTGGTTTAAATAGATTGCAATTCGCTGTCTTCTGTATTTAGCATAAATGTCGTCTTTTCTCTGAATTAATATACTGGTTTTGTCTTTCTAGGTGCTGGAGAGTCGGGGAAAAGCACAATCGTGAAGCAGATGAGGATTCTTCATGTGAATGGCTTTAATGCTGAGTAAGTACATCTACTGCTAAGGATCTTCACATGTGATGGGGCTTTTGGGCGGGGTGCCCCCAGGCCCTGTCTGCTAGTGCCAAAGCCCCTTTAACATTATATGGCCATCAGAGATAACCACTTTCATTTGCAAGGTATTTTATTCGTCTGTCGGGATGGAAATGGACTGTGCAGTGTTGTGACTGGTGCATTGTGAAGGGAAGCCCCTTTAATGTCCTGTAGCCAGTGTGGCTTGTCCTTGGGTGTAGACTCAGTCACGTTGGAGGTGCCTTCTCTCCAGCTTGGGAAAGCTGCAGGTAAATTTCTGATCACGACTAAGGTGACACTCGGGAAGTGTCATTTCTCTTGGACTTTGTTTTCTGGCTCAAAATGGCTGTAGTCTAAGAAATTGTATCAAAGCCTTCACGTTGCGTTCAGGTTGTCCAGACTGATAAGTAATTAGTGTGTGACGCCGTGGGTCCACGCGGGGCGTTCCCTGCTGCAAAGGTTCTATCTAAGCAGTTCTAGGCACTGATTAGATCTCTTATTATACAGCGTTACCCTTTGGGTGTTGTAGCATATTTGGTCTATTGTGCATATCGCCCCTAAGCTACATGTGTCCTCGATTAGCCACATGAGAGCTACAAAAGGGTGTGTGTGGCTCATAAAATACTATTATCTCTGATATCTGTTCTGCTTGGGTGTCCCCCGCCTCCTTCTTGCTCCGAGTACAGTGTTTTTGGGTTATTTTTCTCTATATGACATTACAACACCATAGAAAATGCACATACATTATAGGACAATATAGGGGACCCTGAAACTCCTAGCTCTCTGGGGCGTAAAAGTGTTTGTGTGTATTGAGCCCCTGCTATGTGACATTGTCACGGAGGGTTTAGCTCAGTGTATTTCTGTACACTTGTATATTGACATAGCAAATTTTATTTTGCCTTTTAATTAAGGGAATGTGTCATCAGATAATGACCTGCAGTATAAATGGCCTTTGCACATGCTCATTAGATGCTTCAATACAAAAGAGTCGGAGTCAGTCGATTGATGCAAATGAGCATGTGAATTTCCTGAATCATGAGGGTAAAAAAAAAAAAAAAAAAAAGCCAGCTTGAAAATTGCAATGTTTTTAATACAGATTATACTATGGGGGGAAAAACTTCCAACCTTTTTTGTAGAAAAAAAAAATGCATGTAACACAAAATCCTGATGGCTTCTCTTCAGTCCTGGTACATGCGTCCCTTCTGGCATCGCTGTGTATTGAGCCAGTTATACTGAGGTCTCCAGCACTAAATAGAAATGTGGTTTGCAATCTTCTTCTACATTTTTATATTGCAGCTGCTATGAGTCTTCTGTATAATCTCCCCTGATGTTGTCCAAAATCCATGAAAATGTTAACTAATGTGTAGGGGGCCACCCACTGTTTGTCTACAGCAGATGATGGAGGGAGGTGGGCTGCTGATGGGGCATGGTGGCCAAGATGGACAGCATTACCTGATCGGACAGGACTATTATGATGATAGGGTTGTACAGACACAAACGTTGGCAGTTGATCCTTTACGTCCTCATGTATTCATGTCCTATAACAATAGCACAAGGCCATGGCTTCCGCTTTAGTGTGTGCATATATAGGGGGACACATTGGTGAATGTTGGTGGTATCTGTACTGGTTTGGAGCATTTGCTCACTAGTATGTGACCTGGGCTCAGTCACCCTTGTGCTTGTAGCGTGTTGTTTCGGGCAGTCTTATAGGTAGACTGTCTGGGGTCTCATTCTCAAGTCCCTTTCCCAGATATGGATGCGTATAAACGTGTATTTTTTTTGCCAAGTGCAGTTAGACTAAGTTCACATTTCCAGTAATCATCTGTCAGGATGGATCCAGCAGCAATCAGATGGCTAAAAAGTTGTGCAGACAAAACTTTTTTTTTTTTCTGTCTGTTTAAAAAAAAAAACAACAAAAACCGTATTTCAGCTTCTTTTTTTTTTTTTCTTTTTTTATTTAAACATTGAAGTCTATGGAAATCGGATTCGTTAATTAGCCATATGTTTTTCTCCCATTTGAAATGGATCTGTCTTTTTGTGAACTAAATCAGTTTCAAATAGATGATCACTAGGAAGTTCACGTGTCCAGTTGCACGTGTTACATTTTTTTTTCCACCTCCACTAAGCAAAAAAAAACGATCCGCTTGATATGGGAGAATAATGGATGGCTACCGGAGCCTTATTCTTTTCATAAGGAATGGAGCCACAGGATGTGTGCTCAACCCGCAACTCCTTCCCGCTCTCCCTGCACGGCACATAAATCCCACTGTAGAACAGGAACCTAACATTTCTTATGTATCCAGTGGATAGATGATACATTTTAATAGACTGAAAAGCCCCTCTAAGGCCTCTTCCGTCTTTCAGCTCCCGTCACAATCCGTCGATTTTTGAGAATGCAGGATCCTGCATTTTCTCATAGACTTGTATTAGGCTTCTTTCACACTAGCGTCCCCGACCGACCCGGCCGAGGTCCCCGACGCTAGCGTTGTCCCCGCCGCACAACGGGGGCAGCGGATGCATTTTTCCAGCGCATCCGCTGCCCCATTGTGAGGTGCGGGGAGGTGGGGGCGGAGTTCCAGCCGCGCATGCGCAGTCGGAAAAAGCAGACCGTCGTGAGCAAAAAACGTTACATGTAGCGTTTTTTGCTCCCGACGGTCCACCACTGCACGACGCATTCGTCGCACGACGGGTGCGACGTGTAGCAATCCGTCACAATGCGTCGCTTCATGTTAATCAATGGCGAAAAAAAGCATCCTGCAAACACTTTTGCAGGATGCGTTTTTTCGGCAAAACGACGCATTGTGACGGAATGCAGTTAACGCTAGTGTGAAAGTAGCCTTAGTGACGATGGCCATCTGTTTCATCCGTCGTACACTGGATCCTGGGTAAAAAACCGGTCCGTCGGGTGGAGACAACGCACAGAGGAACGTTTTTTTCTGCACTTCGGAAAATCGGTCAGCGACTCATCCTGCGCTGCCCATCACTGGCTACAATGGAAGCCTATGGGCGCAGGATGCGTCGCTGCCTGTGAAAAGCAAGAATCCAGCGACTGGTCCCGTCTTTTCAAACTGAGCATGAATGGAAGAATTTCCCATCAGGGAAATTCTCTCTCGCTCGCTCTCTTTCTCTTTTTACTATTGATGCTGCCTATGCAGCATCAATAGTAACAAGATATAATGTTAAAAATAATAATAAAAAAATCGCAATATTCTCACCTACCGACGTGTCCCGCGCAACGTCACCGATGCTCCCGGCAGCTAGCGTTACTATTAATACATTGCAAAATCACGAGACTTTGACTTCTCGCGAGATTTCGCAATGTATTACTAGGAACGCTAGCTGCCGGGAGCATCGCTGCGTGGGACGTCGGTAGGTGAGAATACTATATATTTTTTTAACCCCTTAGTGACGGAGCCAAATTTTTGAAATCTGACCAGTGTCACTTTGTGGTAATAACTCTGCAATGTTTCAACAGATCCCAGTGATTTTGAGATTGTTTTTTCGTGACACATTATACTTTGATAATGGTAAATTTAGGTCAATATGTTTTGTGTTTATTTATAAAAAATATCAAACATTTGAGAAAAATGTTAAAAAATTAGCAATTTTTTAAATTTTAATGATTATCCCTTTAATCCAGATAGTCATACCACAGCAAACTATTAATAAATAACATTTCCCACATGTCGGCTTTACATCAGCACCATTTGTAAAATGTTCTTTTATTTTGTTAGCATTTTAGGAGGTTTAAAAATGTAGCACCAATTTTTCATTTTTTTCAAGGAAATTAAAAAAAATTATTTTTTTAGGGACTTATCCATGTTTAAAGTGCCTTTAGGGGTCTCATATATTGGGAAACCTCCAAACGTGATACCATTTTAAAAACAGCACCCCCTGACATATTGAAAACTGCAGTCAGGTAGTTTTTTAACCCTTCAGGTGCTTTACAGGAATTAATTCAAAGTGGTATGACAGAAATGAAAATGTGTATTTTTACCACCTAAATGCCTCTAACTTCCGAACAGATTACTAGAGCCGTCAGACTCTAAGGTCGCTATTTGGTCATGAATTGGCACGACAAACATCAGGACCATACAATCGTGATCTGAGGGCACCAATTGGAATAAAGAGGAAGCCCTCACACTCTGTTATCCATTTATATTATGTAGTCACTATTGACAGCAGCATCTAAGGGGTTAAACAGATTTGGACGGTACAAACACTGATCATTGCTGATACAGCAAGTTGTCAGCTATAGTGCACAGCCGACAGCTGCTGGATTGTTACCTGTATTCTCTTATCTCTCAGGTCAGTTAAAAGACATATTGGCTGTCATTAAGGGGTTAAACCTGGTTTGTGTTGTGTATGCGTTTTTGCAGTGGAAAACCGCTGCGAAGACGCATACACAACAGGTGCACTTAGCCTCGACGGGTCTGTCAGAAAGATGGGCCCAGTGCACACGTTTTCCACAATCTGCACAGGATCTGTCATTTCAACGTCTTGACGGATCATGTGCAGATTTAGAAGACGGAAGTGTGAAAGAAGCCTTAGCCAACGTCTGGGCCTGAGAGGTTGAGTGTTGGTAGTGGTGAGCAGAAAGATGGCGTCCAGTTCTGTCAGCAGGACAGGGCTCACTTCTATGCCTGGCATGTAAGGCGTCTCTGCTGCTAATTAGGCCCCGTAAAGTATGTTCGGAAGTCATGGGGGCCTAATAAGCATCACACCCCTAGGAAGCTGTGCAGCAGGCTACTGGTGCGGAAATGAGCACTGAACTGGATCCAGAGCAGGGTGGTATGAATCTTTTTGCTCATCTGTCACTTGCGATGTGTGTACTCGGCACACTGTCACGTTTCGACAGCCAAATTTCGTGGTACGTGTGCAGACCACAAGGCTTTACTGACTGTGCGTCTCCTGACCCAATCTCACAGCCCCACAGATTGTGTACCCAGTCAGTCTGGGCATTGCGGCCTGTATATGGACCCTGAAAAGTGGCCGTTTAGACTAGTCTTTAGGTAAATGGGTGCCTTCGTTCCTACACTGCAACCTCAGGACCTGCACTACGTATAGGATTTTTTTTTTTTTCCTGGAGTGATCTGTTACATTGGGTGTTAGGATGTATTTTTTGTAGGCTGTGCCCCCTGGCATAGTTAACAAATGCAGTGGGCAGGAATTACATGTAGTTGACTTTCATGAATCAGCGTCTTGTTGCACAGTCGGCAGGACTACTGTCCGCATACATATACTGGATCGCCGCAGTCTAACTTCAGATGAGCCAATGTTTTGGCCACGTGGTCCCCATATTGAGGGGTAGTCCAGTTTTTGTATGTGGCCAGCTGAATACAGATTATAGGGGTGGGAAGCATTGACTCCAGGATGTCTGAGGGTTTTCTTGACATCCAGGCCCGATCGCATCTCCAGGATATCGTATTCACCTTTAGCTGTTTGCAAGAGCTAAAAGGGAAATGTAGATGGCCGAGGAGATGATGCACATGAACGCCGTCACGTTCTAGTTCAGTCTCCGGAGGATAGGGTTAATGTGTTGGCAGCGATCGTGTTCTGTTCCCCCGATGCACAGATTGATACCGTTTTGCCAGTAAATTTGCCAAGATAGAAGTTTGTGTGTCAGTGCCGGCTGCATCCTCCCACTTACAGTGTGTTTCTTCCTCTGTTCCAGCGAGTCTCTAAACCTGACCGTACTAATTGCCTGCGCGTTTGTGTGCAGGGGAAATGACTGCCTTATTAGGTCATCGGAGCACGTGACGGACCCTCGCGGCTGCCGTCCCTATGGATGGAGATGGGACCAGTACAGGATCTTGCTAGAGTAGATGTCGGGCATTTATCCTTCTGAAGATCCTGTTAATATGATGATGGGAGTGCTTGTCTCTCTGTTCTGACAACAATCAGTCTTTTTTTATTTGCTTTGTTCCCCTCCCGAAAGGCCGAGACTGGTGTTCACATGCAGCGGATAATTTGGCGCACACAAAGCCAATCTTTGTCCGGTTAAGCTGCAGATGAAATGTTTGAGTGTGCACATCAAATTTCCACCGCAGAGCTTTATAGTAAATGTCTTATTTGCCATAGGCAACAATGACTTCCTTCCCAACTACAGAAAATGATAGTATAATATAATGTGAAAATCTGTATTACACGTTGGCTTCAAAGCCCCCCCATGGCAACACTTGTTTGGCAGTTCATAAGACTATTGTGTGGCTTTCTGTATATTGCCTGAATGGTAAAGGGGGTGACTATGTGCAGATGTTGATGCCAATGAGTATTTGGATTCTGACGTTTCTGCTTCCATGAGGGCCCCCACTAACACTGTGCAGTTATAGTACCGGTGTCGTCCTCATGGACCCTCTCGGGCAGCTGTTACCTCTCTACTTCTACGCCACTGACACATCCTGTGGTAAAACATACCTGGAACTTCAGAAAATACCGGTGGCATGTCAGATGGTTTAGTCAGGGTGAGAAAGTTGGTGCCGAAACCCCGGTCAATCATTGAAATAAGGCCAGCAATGCTCAGCCCACCCTTAGAAAAGTGAGACTAGATGTGGATACTGCCTCGTACAGCAGCCATCTATGAGGAAAGCCGAGCAATGATCATTGGAGGTCTTGGCATCCCCCAATAATCAAAACCTTTACAGTATAATATTCTGGTCGACCACAGTGTGTATGGCGTCCTGCTTCTTCCTGAAATACTGCAGCCAGGTAATTGCTGGGACCATCGCTGTGTACTGCACACTGGAGGGAGCGAGGGTTCCTCATTAGTTTTTGATAAAGCGATAAATATTTTAGTAACTTAAAATGATTTTGTCTGAAGCCTGCTTAGGCTGTATCCCTCCTGTATAAAATGGACTGTTGAGGGTCTATCTTGGAATGAATCTGGCACTGCGCTGTGGCTCTAGGACACCATTGTAAACTGAGAAGGACACCGTGGGTTTTGATGGCTATTGTAGGATTGAACGCTATCCATGTATTCATACATAGGTGTTACAATTTACCAACCTGTTCATCTTGCATTTTAACAAAATTTGTCAGCACCTTGTTACATATGGAGGTAGTTGTCTGACTGTGTGGTCATAAAAAAGCCCTTTTTTTTTTTTTTGATCTTATGTGTCAGTCATGAGAAATCGAGTGTACAAGACCTATTCATGTCAGTCTAGGAGTGCATGGGGGCTTGCCACTACCCTTGAAAGTCAGGGCATAAGTTGGACAGGTTTGTAATAACTTAATGTTTTTTTCAGGGAGAAAAAGGTAAAAATTCAAGACATAAAGAATAACATAAAAGAGGCCATTGAAGTAAGTACACCCCAGATGGTATGGATATTGTAATCTCCGAACGCTCCGGATTGGATAACATGCCTGCGTTTTTTCTTTTCTTTGCAGACCATAGTAACGGCGATGTGCAATCTGTCGCCTCCAGTGGAGCTAGCGAACCCAGACAACCAGTTCCGAATTGATTATATCACAAGCTTACCGAGTCACAAGGATTTTGACTTTCCGGCAGTAAGTATCTGATTCTGACCAGATGGCTTTGTCTGTAAAAATGTGTTACACAGAAGGGGGGAAAAATCCCATTTCCTACTAAAGCGGGTCCTTCTTGGCACTCCCTATTCCCCCATAAGCATGAACACTGGGTGGATTGGACAGGTTTTATGGTTTATACATGTTGAAGGTGGGGAGGGAGATGACAAGCATCATCCCGTCACCTCTGGCAGCTTATCTTTTGGAAGAAATATACAACTTGATCCAATAGAGGGTCTGTCAGACTTCAGCCTTCACATCAATCCTCCGGATGTGTAGCCAGTTTCAGAATTTAAGGGGTTTGTATCCTGCACTGATGACACTGGGTTAGGAGGTATTTGCTTGGTGTGAGCAGGGCTTGTGGAAGCCCAGTAGGTAACATTCACCTGTCCTATTAAAGGGTTTGCCAAATATTGGAAGTTTTTATTTCCACAGGATAACCAGTAGCGCCTCTTATCTTGCCTTTGTGGAAGGGAGAAGCACTGGATAAGCCCCTTTAACCCTTGATAAATCTGCCATTCCCTGTTAGACATGTACTGAAGGTTCATATATTTCCAGTGTGACTCTCGCCTTCACAACAGAAGCCACGTTGAGGAACTTGCAATGTGATGATATTCAGTTTTAGTAGCTGACAGGTCAGTTTTATTCTATTAGGAAATTTCCAGATCCTGTATGGTTTATACATGTCCCAGTGAACAAGGCATGGCAGCTTCTCTTCTTGTCCTGACTTGCTACCTAATTAATGGCATTGCCGTCTTGGTCGGGACCTGGGGCGCACTTAATTTTTAAAACTAATTGATACTCCTCCACTGTAGATCCTTTGTGCATCCAGACTCTAAATACTAAAAAAGTGTAGACTTCTTTATGCTCCCTATCAATGTAGTACACAAGGCAGTTCTAGTCTCTGACGCCTCCCATATATCCGGCCCGCAGGGAACCAATAGACCGTGGCTCCCTTCTTCTTCTCCCACTTCAGTGCCAGGGGAACATTTTGTCAGCTCCCTGATGTGCAGCAGTATGATGAGGGCATCACACTACTGACCTGATCACACTGCTACCGCCTCAGAGGAGTGGTAAGCGTTCAATGTAGGAGCCGAGGATTGAATGTATGAATTCGTATTGTAGAGGGCTGGGTGTTACTGTGAGGGCACATTATGGAGGGGGGATGCGAGTGAAGGAGCAGTTTGGGGGAATATTATGGGGGGGTAATATTATGGAGAAGTGGATGGATATTATTGAGGGTGCTGTAGTAGGCCAGAGAAGAGGGAATTTTTGCAGAGGCGAGCTGTGGATGTGAAAAGTCATCATATTAGTACTACAAGGAGGAGACAAAAGTGTTGGGAAAGATACTTGGATACAATGTATTTGTGACACTGCCTGCATCTCATCAGTGCTGTGGTTCCTGTATGGTCAGCAGCCTGATGACAGGTCCATGCGATACAAGTGTTTATGGCCCTGACCTAACATAATAATTGATGGCTGCACTAAGCTTGGCGCAGTATTCATATACTGATGGTGGTTCAGATCTTGTACACCAATTGGTCAGATAACATGCTACATGGCTATGTTAAATCTCAAAGCTCCTCAAAGCTTAATGTTTTGAGATTGAGGAGTGAACTTCTGCCCAAAAACTCATTGGAAGTTATGTTGTGTTCATACTGAGCTTTCCCCCCCCCCCTTTTTTTTTTTTTTTTTAAAAAAAGGAAAACTTTTTTTAAAGCGAGTAGAAACTATCCAAGTCTTCCTCAATTTCAAAACGTGGTTTTGGTGATGTAGTCATGTACTGATGGTGAGTCTGGTTATGTATTCATTTAAGTAACCTTTTAAAATAAAGGATTGGTTCAGTCTGACAATGTGTCCCTTAGGCCTCCTTTTCACTTGCAAGAAATACGTGCGAGTCTCGCATGTTAAAACCCGGCTCTGCCGCCAGCACTCCAGAGCGGAGCGTGCGGCTGCATAGCAATACATGGAGCTGCACGCTCCGCTCCCAAGTGCCGGCACCAGAGCTTGGTTTTAACATGCGAGACTCGCACGTATTTCTCGCAAGTGAAAAGGAGCCCTAAGACCAAAAAACTGTTGCGCACCCTGCCATAAATGGATCGTTCATTATCTCCTGAGTCCCTTGATGTGCTTTCAAAAGCATTGTCATCAGGAAAGTCCAGGATTGTGTAATTCCGGGGCTTAGGTGTAATGTAGGAGATGCTTCATCCTGTAAATAATATGTTCTGTCAGAAAGGCAGGGATGGGTGCTGCTGCTGCGATATAATACAACTAACCTAAAACCAGCTTGTCCTTAGGTAACATTATGGGTGCAGCATTTTTTTTTTCCCCAGACTTTGCTATGATGTCTTCGTTTCTTCTGCTTAGCATGGCCATTTGTGTGCTCATCCTCTGGTGGGTTATTGACCCTTGTCCCATGTGCATAGACAAACTCATGATCTCACATACCGGAGTGAATCTTTCTAATCTTGGAGGCTGTACCTTGTCACTTCTGCAGGCCGTGTCCATAAAACATGCAGCCAGCACCCTTCACAGTGCCTGCACACTCTTTCCGCTCTTCTGTCGAAGCTTCCTCCTAGCTGTGCTGACTGGTTTCTTATATAGAAGGTTAATATTAAAACCTAGTTATGTAGGTTGGACTTGAATATAGAGGGTTTATAGCACAGGTGATACTGGTCTTGCCTTCTAGGTAAATGGCTTGTGCCCCAACGTCATGTACAGAGGTGGCCTCATTGATTTATTGGGGGCGTATGGGGGCAGGTGCATTGATGTATGGACGTTTAGGTGAACTGCCCTAGAAAGTGATCTGATTGCCCTACAGGTGCGGAGTTCAGCATCATAATGCAACCATATGCAGCGCGAGCCACACCAATATGGTAGGATTTATGTCTCGCCTTAAATTAAGACGTTCAACATGACCATTCTTTTTCAAACAGAATTCGGTTTTCTATAGTAGATTTCCTCACTAAGCAAGTCCGCATAATTAAATTGGTCTTCTGGTCAGAAGCATTCATCTGTGATAAATGGATGTCACACCTCTTGGATCCCCCTGCCAGTCACTGCAAATTGAACAGGGTTCTGGTATGTATCCTTCTGCTCCATTAAAACTTGTCTAACCAAAGTCTGGGAATCATTGGAGGTTCCAGCGATTGGACATATACATAACCAGTACATGAGTTGTACATACTCCTTCACGCACATGCTCAATATTGGGTAAGTATTTTACATCAGTATTTGTATGCCAAAACCAGGAGTGAGTGAAAAATACAATGTTTCTGCATCTCTTGGTAGCAAAATCGCACGATTTTGCTGTGTTTTGTATGCGTTTTTGTACAGCAATCAACACTTTTTTTTTTTTTTTTTTTTTTTTTTTAGCTAAATATATTAAAAATGTTTTGTGATGTAATTACTTGGTTCAACACTTTGTTTTTCATTCTGACATAAGTGGCATCTGGGTAATGGGCTTCGTGTCAGCAGCTGTCACTGACACCAAGACCTAGGTTTGGTAATAGAGGTGTCAGCCAGACACCCTCATTAATAAACCGTAAGTAAAGAGTTAAATAAACGCACACAGCCTATGTTGGAGCGTTAACAGAAAGAACTTACATAGGCTGTCACCAAACGGCAACTGGTAGAAATCAGTGTGCACCGTGATACCTGATAATATTTACAAAAAAATGAAAACTAGATTGTGTGGGTTCCTGTGTAATTTTCATAACCAGTAGAGGGAAAGCTGAGGGCTTATGTTAATATTCTGGGAAGGAGCCAATAGCCATAAAGGTTCCCAGGCTATTAATATCAGCTCACAGCTGTTCGCTTAGCCTTTACTGGCTAGTTTACAGCAGGACCCCAGAATAAAATTGATGTAGGATCCCCCTATAAAATCTAACCAGGAAAAGCTAGGCAGACAGCTGTGGGCTGATATTAATATCCTAGGAAGGGACTATGGATATTGGCCCCCTTCCAAACTAAAAAACATCAGCTCTCAGCCTCCCTAAGATGTGCCAATTCTGGCACTTAGCCTCGCTCTTCTCACTTGCCCTGGTGCAGTGACAAGTGGAGTGATAGGTGTGAGTGGTTGATGTCACCTTTGTATTGTCAGGTGGCATCAAGCCCAGAGACTAGTAATGGAGAGGTGTCTATAAGAAGCCCCCCGTTACTAACCTCAGTGATATTAAAAAAAAAAAAAACACCCAGAATAAAATCCTTTACTTGAAATGGAGACTCCTTTATTGAATCTAAATTAAACCATACTCGCATCATCGCCCAATCCATTGAAACCAATGTCTCCTGTAAATGAACTAAAATAATAAACAATATTTCTCACATGTCCACCGAGAAGGTAAATCATAATGTCATACAGTGTTTGCGTTTGAGAGCAGTCACTGATGTGACTGTTCTCAAGGACAGCCAGCTACACACTGACACTGCAGTGTATAGCGCTAAGCTGCTGTGAGAAAGTTCACCAGAGTTCATCAGCTGATGAGCATCCGTGATCTCACGGTACCACCGCTGCGTGATAAAGTTCTCACGCAGCGGTATTGCTGTAAGTGAGATTACCGGAGCTCATCAGCTGATAAACTCGTGTGACCTCTCACGGCACCTCAGCTCTATACACTGACAGGAGCATAATCGCTCCTGCAGTGTATCAGCGGCAGCCGGTTAGAGTAGTCATGCCTTCCGCTGTGACTATTCTACACGTGAGATTGCAGTGGGACTTGGGCTACTTTCACACTAGCGTCGGTATGGGGCCGTCGCCGTGCGTCGGCCCGACGTACCGACGCATGCTGTGAAATAAAAGCACAACGGGGGCAGCGGATGCAGGTTTTTCAACTGGGGAGGAGGGGGCGGAGTTCCGGCCGCGCATGCGCGGTCGGAAATGGCGGACACGACGCACAAAAAAAAAAAAAGTTACATGTAACTTTTTTTGTGCCGATGGTCCACCAAAACACGACGCATCCGTTGCACGACGGATGCGACTTGTGGTCATATGTCGCTAATGTAAGTCTATGGGGAAAAAACACATCCTGCAGACAACTTTGCAGGTTGCGTTTTTTCTCCTAAATGACGCATTGCGACGTATTCCAAACGACGCTAGTGTGAAAGTAGCCTTACAGGCTCTGGTTGACGGAAGACTACTCCCATCAGCAGCGCCTGCTATGACTTTTATCAGTGACAGCAGACATAGCCTGTAGGGAGTAGTAGTCTCATCAGCCGACACTTGTGGTAAGCATTTTACCGCGGGTCACATCAGAACCGCCGCGCTGGTGTTTCTCACGCTGTGACAGATGAGTGGGAAATACCTTAGGAAGTTCGTAAAAATTCGACAAATCCACAAACCTTTTTATACCTGCTTTTTTGCTGCGGATTTGACTGACTCAGTTGAAGTCAATGGGTGAAAATTAAAAATCCGCACAAAGAACTGACATGCTGCAGAAAAAAACGCACTAATACTAAAGGAAAATTTCCACATGGAAATAACGCACAGTGTGCCTTATACTTTTTCTGATTGTTCCACAGCTGATTTTTGGCATACAAATACTGAGGTAAAATACTAATCAAATACTGAACGTGTGACCGTGGCCTTACAAGGATACCCCTATAAGATATCAGTGATGAGCAAACTGCGCCAGAAAATGTCTAAAGATCCCCATACATTTTAAATGCACGGCCTCTAAACCCCCATCATCTGAAGAAAGGTTCAGACCATTAGGCATTTCATTGCTTGATCCTGGTCTTTTCAGAGGAGATCATCCGTTGCTAAAGGAGCTTTTTCCCCTCTTGAAAACCTGAGAACACTCGGCTAGGTTGGGAGAGATGGCTGTTGCCTGAACTTTTTGTTTGGTAGACAGCTATTTCCTGTATGGCCAGATTTAGGCCACGTTCAGTATTTTACCTCAGTATTTGTAAGCCACTATCTGGAGTGGAACAATCAGAGGAAAAGTATAATAGAAACACGTCACCTCTTCTGTCTTTGTCACCCACTCCTGGTTTTGGCTTACAAATACTGAGGTAAAAAACTCACCAAATACGGACTGTGTGACTGTGGCCTTTGGGTCTGTATCCTCAGTGTGGATCTGTATCAGGAGATCCTGAGCCATAATGGGCCGTAGCTCATTGAGGCCCACTGTCGTCCGCCATCAATGATCCTCCTAGTACTTACCAGCGGCAGCTGCCCATATTTCACTTGGTGTGCCACAGCTGCATGTGGATAGATGCCTTGCAGCACCTTTCATTAGGTGTTTAACCCTTTCCTGATCTGCTGTAGGTGTATTTATTCTTCGTAATTGCTCTGTATTCCAGTCCCTAAACAATTACCTTTGGTTAATGAGTGTGTATAGTCCCTGTGCCATAAAACTCCCCCGACGCTGATGTGGCTGTGCACTAATGAGGCCGCAGCAGTCTAGACCGACAGTCACAAGGTGAAATGTGGACCGTGCATGATTGCAACACCCGGCCTGACATTGGGTCTCCTGACCAGAGTTATATGGCTCATAGGCACATATAAGGCAGTTCACGCAGTCGGGCCAGCCATTGAGATACTACCAGACCATAGGGTAAGGGAAAACGGAACAGCAGCGCTTTTAATTTGCTGTTAAAAATTTACGTGTGCTAATTTTGCAGGGGAAATGGCACTGTTTTGCAGGTGAAAGTGTTTCTCTTAAAATCAAGTAATCCTTTAAGGTTTTGTCCCCCCAGCAAATTTTCCTGAACCACAAAACTGCCATGTGTAGTAAAATCTGTATAAAGTTATAATGTGCAGGCGCATACTACCCTGTGGAGGCCAAAAGGACGCTGTTGGTCTCCATAGGGTTAATGTATGGGTGGTGGCCATGAACTGGTCAGACTGCTCCATGTCTTCCCATCCACCTGCTCATGGATATTTTTCTGTTTCATTTAAGGTTTTCATCTAAAGATTTCTTTATTAAAGGTGCATTAGTCCAGACACGGCGCCACACTTGACCTTGGGTTGTGTCTGGTATTGCAGCTCACGGTCTCGGACTCGGCTAAGGTGTGAGGCCTCTCTTCGTTTTCTCATTTTGTACAACCTAGTGATGGTCTCAAAGGGTTTAGGACGGCTTTGCTTCCTTTTTTAGGTGTTTGGGCTCTGGTTGCGCCATTTGGTAGTTCTTCGATGCAGAGCAAAGAATGTGTAAATGAGGAATGCTGCCGACAATGGCGTACACTATGGAGGAATGAGGTACTAATGCAAAACTATAATGGTGTGTGCACACGTTGCGGATTCGGCCTCTCTTGGCAGAAAACGCAAGTGAAATTCCTCCCGGTTTCTTATGCGTTTTTAATGGGGGGATTTATGCGGATTTTATGCATTTTTTTTTTTTTTTCCTCCTTTGTGATTTCACTAATTCAATGGGTGTAGGAACGCAGCGGATCCGCAAAAAGAATTGACATGCTGCGGAAAATAAATCGCTGCGGATTTAGTGCGGAATTTTCCACAGCATGTGCACAGCATTTTTTTTTTTTTCCCATTGATTAACATTGGTTGCTCTAACACTTGCGGATCTGCAGCAACTCCATGTGGAAAATCCACTGCGGATCTGCAACAAACCAGCGTGTGCACATGCCATGTTCACATGGGTCAGGTTCTCTGGGTCTTCAGTCTGCAGCATATAACTGCGCCAGCCGAGTGGATGAGGCTTCTGACTTTCTTCCAGACGCTGAGCAAAGGGTATGTGCACGCGTTTTTGCACTTTTTTTTGGCGGTTTTCCGCCGCAAGAATGCTTAAACGCATACATTAAGCATCCCATCACTTTGAATGCATTCTGCAATTTTTGTGCACATGCTGCCTATTTTTCCGAGATAAAAACGCATTACGGAAAGATACGCAGCATGTTCATTAACTTTGCGGATTTCCCGCCAATTAATGCATTGGGAAGCTCCGGGGAAAAAAACGTGAAAAATCTGCTTTAAAAAAACGCGAGAAACGCGTGCGGATTTTCTGCAGAAAATCTCCGCTTTTGTTCAGGAAATTTCTGCATAAAATCCTGACGTGTGCACATACCCTTAATCTGTTGGCTGGTGCAGCAGATTTCACCCTGTTGTAACAAGAGGCAACATCCGCTTGTAACTGACTCGTGCAGATCTGTGGCAGGTTTTTCCCATTTAGCCCCTTAGTCTCAAGTTTTTTTGTTTTTTGTTTTTTTTGGTCTCCTCCACTTTGAAGTGCTGCAACTTTTATTTTTCCGTTCAAATAGCCATGTGAGGGCTTGTAAGGTGTAGGGTTTTTTTTTTTTTATCTTTTTTGCAGGACTAGTTGTAGGCTAGAAGGATATCTGATTTTTACCATGCACTGAAATGGAAAACAGAAGGAGAAAAAAATCAATTGGTGTGGTTATATAAAAGTTGCAATACCATCATTGTTTTTGGGATTCTGGATTTAACAGCGTGCAGTTAAAATGACTGCTTGGTGTGATTCTCCGGGTCAGTATGCGAATGGCTGTGCCAAACTTACAAGGTGGTGGTTTTGTCTTTTTTCTGTGTGTTTGTGGTTAGGAAAGTTTCTAAAAAAAATTTTGTTTTGTTTTTTTTTTCTGGGGGGGTCGCTGTGTTTCCAAGACTCTCTGTATTTTTCCATCTGTAATGCCGTGTGAGGGCTTCCTTTTTTTGCATGGTGATGTGCAATTTTTATTTAATACGATTTCAGGTACAATGTTTTGATCACCGTTTATTCCATTTTTGGGGGGATGTAATATGGCTGAAAAAATTCCAATTCATATTATTGATATTGCTTTTAAAGGCCTTGATAGTGGAAATGCAAGGAAACGTGAGAATTTTACCCACTATTTGGAGAAAGGCAGCTCTTGACCTTTAGGGTATGTGCACACGATCAGGAATTTTTGCGTTTTTTGCACATTTTTTCGCAATAAAATCGCTATAAAAAATGCTTGGATATGCATCCTATCATTTAGAATGCATTCCGCAATTTTTGTGCACATGATGCGTTTTTTCCCTAAAAAAAAAACGCATTGCCGGAAAAGAAGCATCATGTTCATTCTTTTTGCGGATTTCCCATTGTTTTGGAGTGTCAGGGGAAAAACGCAAAAAAAAACGCGTCAAAACCGCGGAAAACCTCAGGTTTATGTCAGGAAAATTCTGCATGCATTCCGGACGCGTGCACATACCCTTAGTATAATTTTTTTTTTTTCTTTTCTCCCCAGTGATGTTCAAAAACCCTGTTCTTATTTTTGCTCTTGTAAAAGGGCCTTACACGAGTGCCGATTTGACAATATAACAAATCAATCAGTAATCTTTTATGGGCACCCAGCTTTCCACCAGTAATGATCAGTGCTTCCAGCCCCTAGCAGAGGGGAGCGGCAGACAAGGGACTGGTATTTGTGATGTGGCCTCAGAAATGGATAAGGTGGACCCATTTGGCTCATTATCTGTCACGTGATGGCCACGGCACATTTACTGGACGGGCCGGATCGAGCTCTATGATGAACTATATATATACCACAAGGTTATGAAAGTTTCCAGAGCAAAAACCCTTACGTTGCCCTTATTAGATGAACATCTGTCAACGCTGCCATTTTTAGTCCCAGCACTAAACCATCAAATGTGTATTTTGTGTCAGGAGTTGGGGCATGTTGGATTTCAGCATGCTTTATCCTTTCTTCTCAGGGGAGGTGAGACATCTTTTATCGATGTATTCCTCTTTCTGAACTTAATCGCCTCATACTGTATATGCCTACGACCCTTTACTCGGACCATGAATGTCGGATGTGTGACACCAGCTTTGTGCTGGCCATGCACATTAGGTGGCCATTAGCCAAAGCATCCACCCTGCAGACTTTCCCGCTACTCTGATATGCTGCAGACTTTCCACCTGCAAATCTGAAAGGAAAGTGGAGATTTCCCTGAATTGACAAGTATGAGGACATTAAATCCAGGGCATGTCAAATTATGCTGCAGGTTTTCACGCTTTGCAGTGTGTGATGCAGAAATCTGTGTTTTGTGGTCGGTGGTGTTAGTCTTGGGACTTCGAGAAGGGTTCTTAGCATGGCAGCCTCCATATAGGCCACCACGGCCGGGCGCCCCCGTGTAACTGTACCTGCACACACCGCCATGTTATAGAATGCCCTGTCAGGAACATGTTACTCCGGCACACGTATAAATTCCTCAGCTGAACTTCACATAGAAATGTCGAGCGGACGATCCACCTACGCTTTTCTGAACACTCATACCAGTCTAACCAGTGCTGCAAGGTGCCAAACTGGGAGCCATTTTGAAGAAAGCATTCTTTTAGTGAAACCTCGCTCCCCTCCCATCTGCCGAGTTGTTTTTTTCGTCTTGCCTTAATCTGTCCTGCTCGTTATTCCTCAGCCCCGTCTCTGCTCCCCCAATCCCGGCAGTAGTGTCAGAACGGTGCAGTCTGCTCCAATCCTTCTTATTTTACTGGTCCTGATCATAATCTGTGTTTCTAAGGCACACCACAAGTGTGCTTATGGCCGGAGAGCGCAGGTGTTTGCACAAATGATAACGCCACCCCCCCCCCCCCCCCTATAGGCATAGAGAACAAAAGCTTGGACCCCCTGTACATTACATGGAAAATCTATCATGGCAGCAGAAGGACGATCCTAGGCTATTTATTAAAAATGTCAGCAGAGCTAGCCCTGTTTATGTTGTGACTGATCACATTGGCGGTCTGAGCCGGATCGGGGGGCCGTCCCTGTCCATGCATTACATGATCAGCATATAATACTACATAAAATATAAGGTCAGACCTGCGAGGGGATCTCGTGAAAGTACACACACTTTTCATCCAGCCCGATTGTCCAGATCTCGGTGGTGTCATGATACATACTAAGTGATTTGTCTTCTGACTTTCTTGCAGGAGTTTTATGAACATACAAAAGCGCTGTGGCAAGATGAAGGGGTGAAGGCCTGCTATGAGAGATCGAATGAATATCAGCTAATCGACTGTGCACAGTAGTAAGTGTCTCCTTCCCAGAACCTCACATAGGTCATTTGGTTTTCTTAGATCAGATCTGTTTTAAGGATCTATTCACACGTTGCAGATTTGTGGCAAAACTGTGACTGCTGTCCTATTCATTGAAGGGAGGTGGTTTGTGTGGCAAGCACATGAGATGAATGGGACAGTCGTGAAATCCTCCCTCAGGCCAGACACACGTTAATGGTGGAAACACGCCATGTATTGTGTTGAGAGGGGTGGGGGTAGTTGGATTCAACGCGCCCAAGTCTGGTAGCGACTTACTCTCCTCTCCCCATCCATGCTCAGCTGAAAAATATCTTTTCCCACTCCCACATGCATGTATTGTTCAGTCAGATGTGCATGTTCTTTAAGGGGTTTTCCACAAACGCCAATAATACTTGCCCTCCTCAGGGACATATCTCTGCCGCTGTTCTGGTCTCTGTTTATTGGCTGCAGCGGTGACCTAATGAATACAGCAGAAATAGCTGCTGCAGCCACTCACCCAGCTCCGCAGCTCATGCTGCCTAAATCGGCAGAACCACTTAGCGCAGTGATTGGCTGCAGTGCTGAAATGAGTTCTAGTTGTGATGTCACTAATGCAGCCAATACGCAGCAGCAGAAATCAGACTCCCGCTGGAATAATTGCGTTATAATGCTCCATCTTAGATCCCTGACCTGCTCTCCCACATTGGGGATGCTTGGGGGAGGCTCTTGTGCCCAGTTCATGTCATATAGTCCTTGTGAAATTGCAGGTTTCTGCCCCCATTATCGTGTATATGGCTTTTACGCATTAGGCGGATGATTTATTTCTTGCTGATTTCCATCCTTTTGACCATCGCTGGCGTTGCATGTTACAGCCTGTTTTATGGTTGATCCTACTGTAATATAACTAGAGAGAGTGGGAAAATGACATGATGTGCTATATAGATGACCAAAGGCAGCTTTAAGCATAGTGGTCTGTATTTGGTGGCATAATTGCATAGAAGGGATGAATGTACATTGTGGGTCGCCATCATAACTCCCAGTTTACAATGGCTGCACAACTTTTGTGCTCCCTGATTTCCTTGGATGGCACACAAGTGACTCTTTCAGGCCGTGGCAGCGGAGATGAAGTCGGGGGCTGTGGTAGGAGGTAACTCCAGGGCTAAGGACACAATGGCGCATATTGTTTTAGGATCCTGGTCTCCTCGCAATCGCTGTCCTCCTGCCTCCGCAAATAGCTGACACATTCCGGCAGTCCCACTTGTCACAACAGCCTGCCCGAGATCACCCCGTAATCCAGCAGACACGTGTGATTAGCTGCTAGCCCAGAATCCAGGTTGTCAGCTCTGGAACGAGGCAGCCCCATGTAATCTGCTCCGATACCGCTGTATTGCGCTCAGTGCCGTGTAACTCGGTCACCTGCTATCTTGATGGACAGTTCGTCTTACATCAACGGGTTTAACCCCAGATTATTGAAGGTGAAGCTACATATCTCTCTCCTACTTCCATGGCGGTCCACTAATGGTCAGGTCATGCCTGGCTGCAATATTGTTACACACACGTTCAGTGGCTCCTTATCTTTTAAGGAAATCTTTATTCAATCCCAAAGGCCCCCCCCCCCAACACTCTCCATATTTTGGATGAGCTTTGCCTTGCCCATCCTCATCTCCAGGCATTTACCATGGGGCAGAGATCTGTTGTGTATAGAGGGGTTATTCTGCAGGACGGTGTTTAGAGGTTTCCAGGGACTCTGCTGTATATAGGGGCAGGCAGGACGCTATAGATTTTAGGACTTAGATCTCGATGGAGGCATACATGCCTTACATCAGCCTATGGGTGTAAAGCTGGAGGACTGTACAAGGATAGCAGTCCCTGAACTGTCACTGCAGTGTCCTTGGGCACGGTGTGATGGCGTCCTGCAGCATTGCAGAGGGCTGTGCCATGCAGGATGCAAGGGCGGCAGTGACTGCTCTGCATGTGTGTGGCTCGCGGCTTGTTTAGTGCTGGGCTCCAGTGTCTGCAGTTGGTATTTGGGTGGATCCGTTACTGGCCGGCCCCGGTGATGTCATGACAGCTGATGGCTGCTGGGTAGCGCTATTGGCCGCTGGTAGCAGGGCCCCAGCTGGGGAGGCTTCGGTGACGACGTGCTGTGCCCGCTCTTACCCTATTAAACCTTTCCATAAAGCTGACAGGAGTGTCACATAGGAAGCTTAGTGTGAGCGCTCGGAGAGCACGCTCTGCAGTAAATGGCGCTGCTTGTGCATTGCGTATCCTGCTCACACCACCGCGGCTAGCGTAGTCTGAGGAGCTATTTAACCTATCGCTCCCTATGTAAGCATACATATTCTGCTGTGGATTTGGGCATTTAGTGGCCCCTTTTTGGCACGTCCCAATGCCACCTGCTAATAGAGCAGGGGTCAGGGCATTCTGGGAGTTGTAGTGTCACATCAGCTGGAGCATCGCAGCGACTGGTTAAGTGATTACTTTAAAGGGATCGGTCCTAGAAGCGTTTTTTAAGGCTGCGTTGTCCATACCTGGTATGACAACCCAGCGTTGTGAGGCGGTACTCTGCCCAGGAAGGTATTGGCATGTGTGCCCGCTCTTGGGACTTGTTCATAGCAGATAATGGCTATGGCTAGCCTTTTACAGGGTGAGGGGCTTTGTCTGTCGCCTGTCCTGTTGGCTGGGTGGGGGTAGAGGTACACAGAATCACTATATTGTTGTGGCTGCAGAGCCCTGTAGACTGGGTGAGGGGGACGTGGCGGTGATTATGGGGCATGAGAAGCACTTGACCAGTGTAGTGGGTTCCTGGATTGTCAGCCTGGCAATGCGAGCTTCCCATCCGCTGAGAGGGGCCCCTCCTTCCAAGCGGCTTGTGTAAACTAGGAGCAGCAGGGCTATTTATAGCCTGGCTGCAGCGGAGGCTGGGGGGAGTAGTGGAGGCTGGGTCATGGAGGAGGGCACGCCAAAGGGGAAGGGACATGGCAGCAGAATGACTTTCATCCCAGCAGTGAAGGCTGAGCTGTGCCTGTGCTCACTTCTCCGCTCTAGTCACTGCCAAACCTTTCTCATTGCCGCTGTAATCAGTGGTAGTCAGCTGTCACCGAGCGGTTTAAAGGGCCAGTCTGTGCTTTCCGGTAATACCTATTCTAGAGCATGTTTGTAGTTGGGCTAAATGCAGCCTATTGCTCTGTTATCAGTCTGCACTGTTAAGCTACTTCTGTCTATATTTTTTTTTTTTTTTAGCAGTCTCTTAAATACACAGTGGGGTCTTTCCTCGGCTCGGACATTTTAATTTGTCCTATAATAGATGCTACTATAAGCTGTAACCCCAAGTTCCCTGTAAATGGACACTACCTGTGGGATGATGGGGGGGAGCTGACCGTTCATTATTATACGGCTCTGAGCAGCTACTGTTTACTGGTTTTGTCTGTAAAGACCTGGGGCCCCACTGAGGAATGCACTGGAGCGTGCAGGGAGCTCGCACTACGTGTATGGCTGGTGCAGACCCTCATTGCTCGTGTGTAGCATGGTCTATATTGCAGGCGGTTAATGTACCCTTTCCAGGTGTGTACCTTTGTGTATATACCGTATGCAGAGCCGACATTGAACTGCGCTCACCTAACAAACGCTGGAAACCCATACAGTATAATAAGGCCACGGTACTGTCTTGGAATCGGGGTGGCCAGAGTGGGCCGCGGTACTGTCCGGTGCTCGGGGTGGCCAGAGTGGGCCGCGGTACTGTCCGGTGCTCAGGGTGGCCAGAGTGGGCCTCGGTACTCTCCGGTGCTCGGGGTGGCCAGAGTGGGCCTCGGTACTCTCCGGTGCTTGGGGTGGCCAGAGTGGGCCTCGGTACTCTCCGGTGCTCGGGGTGGCCAGAGTGGGCCTCGGTACTCTCCGGTGCTCGGGGTGGCCAGAGTGGGCCGCGGTACTCTCCGGTGCTCGGGGTGGCCAGAGTGGGCCTCGGTACTCTCCGGTGCTCGGGGTGGCCAGAGTGGGCCGCGGTACTCTCCGGTGCTCGGGGTGGCCAGAGTGGGCCGCGGTACTCTCCGGTGCTCGGGGTGGCCAGAGTGGGCCGCGGTACTCTCCGGTGCTCGGGGTGGCCAGAGTGGGCCGCGGTACTCTCCGGTGCTCGGGGTGGCCAGAGTGGGCCAACTTTGTCACAGCAACCGTAAGCCGATGACAGCGATGCCATAGGACTCTACGGGGTCCGTTCTGGCCAGATGTATGGAAATGAAGCCTGAGGTGCCTAATATGGCAATGACTTATGCCAGCACGAAGTTCAGATACTATGGGGGAGATTAATCATCTGGCATTAGAGCTGCAGTATTTATCACAAGAAACACAAAACTATATATTTTTTTTGAGTTGGGGGTTATTCTGTATTTTGCCGACAATGTTTTTTAAAAAAAAAATGGACTGAGCTTAGGACACTGAGCCGACTTTAGGTACATTTGGTGCATCTCACTCCAGGGCGCATTGGGATGGACTGGGGAGATTCATAAAGACTTGCCCTTTGTACAGTATGTGTATCTGTAGATGTATATCTGTTATGCGCTGCACGACACGCGTCTTATGGCCTCTAGATCAAAGTATACATTAAAGGGATGTTCTGTTAAGAGAAAATGCATAGGATAGGTGATAACCTTACATTTGGTGGTGGTGCGAGTGATGGGACACTTTATAGAGCGGTGGTGTGCATTTGACCATCGCGCCATTCCTTCCCTATGGGTTGCCTGAAGAGGCAGAATCCAGCAGGCCCATAGAGAATAAATGGCGTGGTGGTCAGACATGCACCCCACCGCTGTATATAGTTACCGTTCTGGTTATCTGTGCTGATCCTGGCAGTAGGACCTCCATTTTTTGTATGTGTGAGAAAATCTCATAAATGTCATTCCTAAAAGGTGATTGGAAAGAATACCAATAGAATCACTTTCTTAACTGAAATCTGTCCAACCTAGAAAATGTCTGCCTCCAGTGTGAGGTGTTGCCGTGACTACTGCCCAGGGGTCACTCCACAAGCAGCGTGTTAGTGATGCCAGGATGGGGGGCTATCTGCACCACTCTGTATAAGTTTCCAAGCTTCATGCCCCTATAAACTGCTGAGCACCCAGAATCCTCGGAGCGAGCCCCGACCCCACTAATGACTGATGTGGAAGCTGCTGCGAGCATTTGCACAGTATAAAGGGTGAATTGTGGCTTTTGGTGGAGGGGGAGCCGCTCAATGGTGTGTCTTTGTTCTGCCGCCTGGCCCCGCTCCAGAGATCTCTCACAAGGTTTCGTGCTGACGAGCTATTTATAGTAATATGGCCCCATTGTCATGACAACAGAGCTGGAGGCCAGGGCGCGGGCAGCTATTTCTGGACCATTTGTAATGTAACACTGGGAAAGTTAGATTCTCCTCTCAAACTACCAGTCCGACTGCAGGTCTCGGGCCTGTTCACTGCTCCGGCTGGTGCTGGTCATTGTGGGGTCCCGGTGCCCACGCTTGGTGGGATCCTTGGTCTAGGTGTGCCGTTGCGGTGGCTCGGAGCTGCGCTGCCTCAGTCTCCGGATAGCTTTGCCCCTCTGCCTCAGTGTGGGAGGAATGTGCGCTACATCCAGGCATCTGAGCGCACGTCGTCTGCGTAGGATCAGCCTGTCATTCGGATTAATGGGCAAAAAAAATGGCATCTATATAGTTACATGCCTTGGATAGTAGATGGTCGCCGTACCTGATAAGATGGGGTCACCAGTAAAATGGCTGCTATGTTTACTCTGTCTTAAAGGGGTTTTCCATTGTTCAGTCTTTAAAGGGAATCTGTCAGCAGGACTTCACCCCCAAACTATTTATATGTACTTGTAGCCCTTTCAAAGACCTGTCCAGCAATGCATAGTCAGACCGTTCCTGCGAAATCGGCGTTTTAATTGATATGCAAAGGAGGCTAAAGAACTATGGCAGATCTGAAGCCTCTGTCACTCCAGCTCTAGTCCCCTCCCAGTGCCACCGCCTCCTTCTTGACTGATGGCTCCCTTACCAGAAGACCAACAGCATATAAGCGGTCAGGCAAGCAGGAGCCGGGAGCACTAGGCAAGGAATAGAGCTGGAGTGACAGAGGCTTCAGATCTACAAATGGTTCTTTTACATAGAAGTACAAACATTGATTTCTCAGTAACCAAGTAATGGACTGACCATGTAAAAGAGGTATTACTGGACTTGGCTTTGAAAGTGCTACATGCACATATAAATAATTTGGGGGTGATTTCCTGCTGATAAGGGCACACCACTTCCCAACCTCCCACCATCTTGCTTGCAAGGAGGTGGTTCATTCCTGGTGATTAACACCTTGCCTAAGAAAACGGCCTCTTCTGGTTAGACTGCAGAGATGGCCGGTAACATAGGCAGCAAGCCGTAAATGTAGAATTTTTTTATAATGGGTAAATTGCAAAGTTGATATTTTTTTTTTTGTGTTTTTTTTTTATAAGTGCTTTGCGATTTTACCCATTTAAGAAGATAATGCCTTCAGTGAAGAATGGCCATATTTCCTTTCATTATGATTTGATGCACCATTGCTATCATTGGCGAGTGTTGTAGCCAAAGTCGTCTTGTAGCCCCAGGCCTACTTTGCTCTCCAAAAAAAAGGACCATTTTGGAATTGCATTTTTTTTTTTGTTCTTCTAAGAAATGCTCATGGCGCCCCCTGCTGTTCATTAGATTCGGAACATCTGCTGGAGTTGAGCAAAAGGATTTGCAAGCACATGGTGATGCCGTCACGTCTGTAGTCTCTTGCCATCGGACTAATGCCATGCAAACATCCTGCTACTTGCCGGCATCCCTGGCGCCTCTTCTGATTAATAGTCCTGGCACGATCTCATTGTTGCGGTGTGACCAGGGTCCTTTATATCTTTTTGCTCTACTTTTCTGTGCCGATGGTCATACACGCTGAGAACACGGGCAGCGCAGTGTCTGCAGCCGCATAGTGACTGCTTCTGGCCGACACCGATCTCTAGATTAAGGAGACTTCCACCCACAGCAAAGGTGAAGTATGTGGAGATCTCCACCCTTATCTGGAACACCAGACTATTAATGATTAGCAAGAGTGTGCTGATTTTGGCCATTGCTACAAGTCACCATGTATGGGGCCCAAATGCCCCAATGTTCATGTATTCATTCTTCCTATACATAATCCTTTTTGATGGTCCATGTTTTCATGGTCTCCTGTCTTGACATGTTGCCACATCCTGGTAAATCATGCAATTCCTCTACTATCGGCGGTGCACCATATAGGCAGCATTAGCCATACTCGCTGCAGGAAGTAACCAGCAGGGAAGAATCCCTTTAACCCTCTGTTGTAGTCCAGAAGGTCTGGTAATACAGAACTGTTGCATAGCGTGTAGCTGAGAACATAACTTCTGCTAGATCAGCGATCTGTGTGGTAATGTACCCCCTCCCCCGGAAGCTGCCAAAAAAAAAAAAAGTATATTAAATGTTACCATTTTGCTACGTTTATTTCAAGTCTAAATGTATGTTTTCTTCTTGCCTCCCAGTTTTCTAGACAAAATTGACATTGTGCAACAAAATGACTATACACCAACTGATCAGGTGAGTGCATATCTACTGTAAGGACACCGATCATGTCTGCATGGCTATGGGTCGGGCACGTGGTTCTTGATCACTGACTAATTTGGCATTTTAGAAGCTTTGTCGCTATAAGTAGCAAGATCCCACATTGCACATGTACAGGCATGTGAATGAACCCCAGTTTGCCATTCACAAGACTTCATCCTCATTCTGCCTAGTGCATGTCCAAATTCTTGTACCCCTTGTTTATGGTCCTTATGTACAGCTTTACATTACTTATCCTGTATTATACTCCAGAACCCCCTTCCCCTGGGTATCACCCATACTGTAGACAGGTTCTAGTTCCTTTATTTCTAACTAGTTATGAGTGAGCATGCTCGAGTGTTAGAGTGCCTTCGGCGTGCTCTGATACTATTATGTTTGAGTCCCCGCGGCTGCATGTCTCGTGGCAGTTGGACAGTTGCAACACTTGCAGGGATTACCTGTTTGTTAGGCCATCCCTGCATGTGTTGTGGCTGTCGAACTGCCACGAGACATGCAGCCGCGGGGACTAAAACATAGTATTCGAGCACGCCGAAGGCACTCTATTAGCACTCGAGCATGCTCAGATAACACCTTATCCGAGCACGTTCGCTCATCACTATTTCTAACCTTTTTTTAAAAAAAAAAAAAAAAATGCTGTTCTAATCGCATTGGGTTTCCCTTTAAGTTGATGCTCAGATTAATTTTCACTTTTGAGACCTTTCATTGTACTGATGACATCAGAACCGCCCATCCCTTCCCTACAGATATTATGGCCTAAAATTCCTATAGAGCTGTCGGAGATCTTTTCCACATTACTGTGCCACAGTTGGCAGATCTTGGTTCAGGCTGTGATCTTGTGCTGGCGATAACTGACTCCATGTTCTGTTCTAGGATTTACTACGATGCAGAGTCCTGACATCGGGAATATTTGAAACCAAATTTCAGGTTGACAAAGTGAACTTTCAGTAAGTACAGGATGCATGAAGCATTGAATGTGTACATGTGTGTATGAGAAGTAAAGCCCCCCCTGTCTGCCCCGGATTGACCCTGTGTAGATCCACACTCGCTGAACAGTCTACGTTTATGGCTGACTGCCTCGCTGTAGCTCCATATGACCCCTTATAGGCAGCATATGCCATGTCTACCGCAATGGGGCAATGGCTCTAATAGCCTGTGGTATTACAGGGGTCTTCACATCATCTAAAGTGATGACCTACTGCTAGGGTATGGCCTCACTTAGGAGCGCAGGGGGTCCCAGATACTGAAGCATCTGCTGCGCTGGTGGAGCACTGGCTTCCCTTCACTATTTCACCTCTATACTTGCAGGAAACCAAAGTGATTGTCAGAGAGCGCCGCTGTGTAGAGGAGACTTTAGAAGGGGCAGCAGTGCTAAATAAGCATTGCTGAGGTCGGACCCCCGCTGATCATAGTGATATGTACTTTAAAAGACTCACGGCAGACCAGTGCATTCTCTAACTAATGTCTTTGTCTTATTTAGCATGTTTGATGTTGGAGGTCAACGTGATGAACGCAGAAAATGGATCCAGTGCTTTAATGGTAAGATTGAAGGTCCTGCCACACTGATGTATACAGGACAGAAAATATCATATACCTGACTAAATGAGATAGAAGTGTTAACGTTTACCTAGCCGGCACACGGCCCTACCGAAAGGTCAAATTTACAGTTAAACCTCGATTTTGCCAATACTCTTTGCTTCCTCGTGGCCTTCGCCCAGTACCACAATCTGAGATGGAGAAGTTTGCTTTTTAGGCTTCCCTGCTCGACTGTGCACAAATTTCTCTGCTTAAAGGGAATCTGTCACCAGTTTTCTGGCATAGCAGCTAAAAATATCGCCTTATTAAGCATCTGCTATGCCTTCCCTACATCCTTATAGAACCCCCTTACTCCCCTTGTATACTCACAAAAACATTTTTTAATGTGTCCCGCACTGTATGTTAGTTTCTCAGTCCGCTCCGATGGGCGTAGTTTCGGGTCTCTACATCACGCCCATCGGCTGTTGGTCACCGTCATACCTCTTTTCTGGATTTTATTTTTGATATTCTATCTCCCAATGTTAAAATTAACGTACACTTAAAATTATAGACTGTTCCTGTCTGTCAGTGGGCAAACTTACAAAATCAGCAAGGGATCAAATACTTATTTCCTTCACTGTATATCATGTCAGAAGAGAAATTATTTTTATGGCACACACACTTTTTTTTTTTTTTTCTCTCAATACTTGATCGCCATTATTCGTTGAATAATCACGTGATTGGGGTCTGGGAAATCTGGCCCTGATTGTTGTTGTCCAGGGTCTCTGCTACCTCCAGTAGGTGAAACCCTGGAGTTTTAAGGCCCCTCGCCTGTTGCCGTTTTAGAGCGTGCCGGCGGTCATTAAGGGGTTTAAAGCAGTATTTGGCAATCCTCTGAGAAGTCACAAGGGGTTGTGGAAGGACTGTAGCCTGCTGATGAAGGCTCCATTATGTGTTGGCATCTAATATTGGTTTCCTTCGCTAACAAACCTGTTCTTTTCTTTCAGATGTGACTGCGATTATATTTGTGGTTGCCAGCAGCAGCTATAATATGGTGATCCGGGAGGACAATCAGACCAACAGGCTCCAGGAAGCACTAAACCTCTTCAAGAGCATCTGGAACAATAGGTACTGTCTGGTTACATGTCCACCTTCTCTCTTGCGAGAGAATCGGGCTGATTATGCTTATGACACTCCGCTCAAGCTGTCAGAGAGTGAGCCAAGTGTCCTTTTGGTGTGACCGGATTCTCCCATGACAGAATTGGAGCACTGGTGTGAAGACGGAGAGCCTAATTTCACCATCTTCTCCATTGTATGTGAGGATAACATCGGAGTGTGGTCCAATGTTTTACACACACCCATAGAATTATGTGGGTGCGCATAATCCTATTGTCAGATGCACTCGTAGCACTCTGTAATTTTTTTTTTAGTTTTCCTAATGCTGAATCTACTGTACATAAGAAAAAAATAAAATATTTTGCAGATTTGCACTGCCCCATAGTATAAATACTGAGCTGAGTGCTATCCGATAACACATCAGGTGGCACACAGCCGTGTGAGTGAGCCCCAACACAACAATGTCCATGTGCTCTCTGCAGGTAAATTGGAGGTCCTCCCAATTTGCCAGGGTAGTAGTATGGATCCAGACTTGGACATGCACCATTAATCTGAATTGCTGACATGCAACACCCCAATGAGTAGCTTTTTCTAGGAAGCTTTAGTTTTTAAAAGGTGTCTCAATAAGTCAACTACTTAACCCCTTAGGTCAGTCACACGAGCGTATAACAGTGCTCTGCGATAAAACATCACATAGCCCTCGGACCTGTTATACTTGGCAGATCACATCTGCAATTATTTTCTCATGCTTATTCGGCATGAGAGAGCAATCGCCCTTACAAGTCTGTGGGTGCATGTGAAACATCGGACTGCACTCGGATGTGATCCGAGTGCAGGGCTATTTCTGCGGATGCTTGCTATGGAGGAGATGGAGAAATGACTTTCTTTGTCTTTTCCACAGCTGTGGTGCTATTCTCTAATGCGAGCAGATGGGAGCACAGTGCCCTGACACTCTGATCACGCTCGCAGCAGATGCTATATTCTAATACGACTCCTGCCTTAAATGTAGTCTGGTATCCAGTTGTAATAAGTTTATATACATTTTTAAATAAACTTAATTTGTAAAGACGCCATTGAATATTATTCTATTGATGGGGAAATTTAGTTTGGTCATGAAGGCCCAAAATAGGCCTGTATGAGCTGCAAATGGATGTGGATTAACTATTGACTTAAAGGGAACATGTCCCGAGCAAAACATGCTATTGACCTGCAAGTATGGGGGGGTTAATCTGCAGGTTCACATTATTAACCTGCTCAGTGACTGCACTTCAGTGTCCTTTTCTGTCCCCCCCCCCCCCCCCCCCCCTCCTCAGGTGGCTACGGACCATTTCAGTCATTCTCTTCTTGAATAAACAAGATCTACTTGCAGACAAAGTTTTGGCTGGAAAATCAAAAATTGAGGACTACTTTCCAGAATTTAGTCGTTACACCACCCCAGATGATGGTACGTGTTGTCTTTGCACCCTCTTGTATAAATGGATCAACATTTTCTGTACTTGACGACGGCCAGACATTGTGGATTAACTTTGGTAATCGGATTGTTTTTGTCTTGTCATTCCAGCAATTCCAGAACCCATGGAGGACCCGAGAGTCACAAGGGCCAAGTATTTTATTAGAGATGAGTTTCTTGTACGTTTCTTCCTTTTTGTTTAAATTCCTGGTTGATTCATTCACACTAGTGGTGAGGGGTAAAACCAGTCTCCTGCTAAGTGATTTTACTGAAATGGCAAAACAGTCGCTGGAATCAGGGTCTCTGCTTCTACATGATGCTGCACTCAGATTACGTAGCAAAGATCTGCTGACTGATTCCCTCTAATATGGTATGGGTACGGTAATCCAGTACCTCTGATTGGTAAGAAAATACAAATCTCCTTTATTTCATGTGTGCAGCAGTACACAAAGGCCAATAAATTCAGTCGCTTGCCCTCTCAGATCAGGCAATGTGTTTCAAATACCTCTTTACCAAGCAGGACAGGAGTCAGAATCCAACCTTTTGGTAGAGGCTGGATTGAGATCTAGCTGGCAGACTTGGTAAATAAACTGAAATGTATTGCTAGGTCAGGGAGGGCAAGTGATTGTGGATTTTGTTTATTTTTGTTTTTTTAATGCTGCAAAATCCATAAGTGTATATAATACTCTCCCCAACATTGAAATTGCAATAACTAAGAGAATAAATTGTGACATTTTGGAGATCACAGAAGGGAAAGACATGTTAATGACAGGCAAATAATGAAAAAAATGGAAACCTTTTCAAATCATATCGACTTACTTGGCACTGAGTGCCGAAATCTCTGCAGTTGCACACTTTGTCTGCTATCAATGAGGCTATTATTGGATGTATGAAGATTGTTCTGCCATGCTGAATGCACTTGGGCACAATAGTCGCCAAGATCTACTGCTGGCAGCTCCCTTTGCAATTGCTGACCAATGATGTCCCAAATGTGCTCAATGGGAGACAAGTCTGGAGGCCATGGTAGCATGTTTAAGCCACGCAGGCTGCGATATATTGGTTAATGGTTCCAAACTAATGGTGCAGGATTCCTGCACTGTAACATAAAGGTGCAGTGGTTTAAGGAGTTAAGATACAGCGCTCAGAGTTTTTGTCTGTTTAGTATTCATTTTTTCAGGAGTCCCATGCTATAGAAAATCTATATTGGAGGTGCAATGTCCTACAGAAGTGATCTGATTGATACATTTTACGTGTCTTGTTCAATGGCTGCTTTTTTGATTATATTTATATATTCTACTGGTTATATAGTTTTTAACTTTTTTTTTCTCTTTTTCCCTGCCATCTACAGAGAATCAGTACAGCAAGCGGGGATGGGCGGCACTACTGTTACCCTCACTTCACGTGTGCAGTGGATACGGAAAATATTCGAAGGGTTTTTAATGATTGTCGGGACATTATCCAGAGGATGCACCTCCGTCAGTACGAACTGTTGTGATGGCGATATAAATAATAAAAAAAAAAATTTTGTTGCTTTTTTTTTTTTTTTCCCCTCCATGTTTTTTTTTTCTTTTTTCCCTGGACTCTTAATACAATAAAAAAAAAAAAAACTACAAAGATTCCCCCACACGACCATAAAAAACAAAGGGGGTGGGGAAAGGTCACCCCAGAATGGGATGGAATAACTGTGTGCAATCTCCATCTCCAGCTTGCACTTTTTTTTTTTTTACTTTTGCTTGTTTCCTTGCTGTCGGACAATTTGTGGAACTGTTAGCTTGCCGCCCCTCACCCCCCTTCTGCCCTGAAACAGCACGGGCTGGCGCCAAATGTACCCTTGACTTATGGACTCCCATCCTTAACCCGATTTGCCCGATCCCTTTGTAAAATGCCAATGTTAAATGCAGCGCGGCGGGTGCAGGATTTTGCCTTCTAATGTATACACGTGTCTGGAAGAGGTCTGCAGTGGGCTGGAGACTGTACTATTTCCATCCCTCGCTATGGGCCTAATTCTACCCACCCGACCTTCACCCATTATATCACGTTTGTATTCCTTCACTGCATTGCTGGCCGCTGACTGAGAAAGGACTCGACTGTAATATTGTGTCTTGATACTATGGAGCTGGGAGGCTCCCTGCCATCACCGGGAGGGCAGTGGCAAAGAGATTTTATGCCTTTTAAACAAGGGTGCCATTTTTCTTTTTGGTTATTTTGTTTTGTTTTTTTTATTTTTAGAAAAAACAATAAATACTTTGGATATGAATTTCAACATATCAACGTATTTATTTAAAAAAAAAAAACAGAAAAAAAACCTGGACATTTGTGCCGAATTAGCCACGCTTTATTTTATTTTTCTTCACCCTTTTCTCTTTCATTTCGTCCTTTAAACGACCTTGTGTGATCTTTAAATCTTCGATCCTGTGCAGAATGTTAGCCCTCTGTCCTCACAAACATGATCACTCCCTTTCCTTCTGTACAACACCCCTCACTTTCTTTTCATGGTTTTTTTTTTTGTTATTTTGTTTTTATTTTACTGCTGGATTATTCTTTGTACAGAATGTAAAATGTATTATTTTGTACAACTTTATTGAAAAAAAAAAATAACTTGTAGAAGAGCTTTGTGCCTTGATTTTGGCTGTGCCCCTGTACAATGAGCTAAGATGTAAGTATGTCAAATGACTGTATAGCAATGTCCCCTTTGCCCTCCCATCCCCCCCACCACCACCACCTATTTCCCTGTTTTACCTTCCTGCGTTCAGCTCAACATGGGGCAAATTGATCTGTAATATTACTTATTTTCTTCCTGGTTTACAAAAAAAAAGCAAAAACCTGTTTAGTGGAAAAAAAATTGTACAAATGTTGCAAATTTAACCACTTTTCGAGTGGGTCTTCATGATGCAACCCACTGTGGCTTTATCTTGCTTTTAGCTTGATCTCATTGAAACATCTATCCAAGTGCAAAAACAAAACCTGGCTTGTTTCTACATAAACCAAATTTTGCTACAAATAAGAACTAGTGCTTCCATCCTTTGAAATACACAAGATGAAATTGGTGCCTCCATAATACTGCAGATTAGTGTGTGAGATACACAGATCTAATATATACTAGTAATACTGAAGCAAAAATGCAAAGTGCCGTGGTGGTCCTTTAAAAGGGTTGTCCCATATCGGACAGCCTCAGTTCAGGCCAATGAATAGATGAGTGCAGGGTCTTCCAGTGATTCTGAGAACGAGGGTCCCAAAGTCTCCCTGTGTGCTGCTCTAGTCACTGCTGAAACTGATGTCAACGCAATTTCCATCAAGTCCCATGCAAGTGAAGAGATCTAGGATCGCAGAGGCGCACTACCACTTACATTTACACAGGGGCTTGTGCGACCCTGCTTTTGTTGGATCTTAGCAGTCAACCACTGATCTTAATTTATCTAAACCAGTGTTTCCCAAACTCAAGTCCTGATAGCCCCCAACAGTTCATGTTCTCAGGCTGCTATCGATGAGGTTAGTAATGGACATCTGAGGAATAGTCTGCTACGCTGAATGCACTTGGGCATAAAAATCACCAAGATCCGCTGCTGGCAGCTCATTTTGCAATTGCCGACCAATGATGTCCCAGATGGGCTTGATGGGAGACAAGGTTGGAGACGCTGCAGGCCAGGGTAGCAGGTTTAGGCCACTCAGGCTGCTCACAGTAACATGAGGCCTGGTCACTTTGGAGAAATGGCCAAATATTTGTGCTTTTCATATCTAAAAAAAAAAATCTTAACCCCTTAGTGACAGAGCCAAATTTTTGAAATCTGACCAATGTCACTTTGTGGTAATAACTCTGGAACGCTTCAAAAAAATCCCAGTGATTTTGATATTTTTTTTTTTTCATGACACATTACACTTTATGATAATGGTAAATTTAGATCGATATGTTTTGTGTTTATTTATAAAAAAAAATATCAAATTTGAGAATTTTACAAAATTAGCAATTTTCAAAGCTTGAATGATTATCTCTTTAATCCAAATAGTCATACCACAGGAAAACATTACTAAGTTTCATTTCCCACATGTCTGCTTTACACCAGCACCATTTGTAAAATGTTTCATTTTTTCAAGGAAATTTACAAAATTTATTTTTTCAGAGACCTATCCATGCTTGAAGTGACTTTAGGGGTCCCATATATTGGGAAACCCCCAAAAGTTATAACATTTTAAAAACCGCACCCCCTGACATTGAAAACTGCAGTCAGTTTAGTAACCCTTCAGGTGAATTTCAGGAATGAATGCAAAGTGGCATGACAGAAATAAAAATGTGTATGCGCTTTGTGCAGAATTATTAGGCAAGTTGTATTTTAGAGGATTATTTTTATTATTGATCAACAACTATGTTCTCAATCAACCCAAAAGACTCCTAAATATCAAAGCTTAATATTTTTGGAAGTTAAAAGTGTTTTTGTTTTTTTTTAGATTGTGCTATCTTAGGAGGATATCTGTTTGTGCAGGTAACTATTACTGTGCAGAATTATTAGGCAACTTATTCCCATCTCACTTGTTTATTTTCACCAGGTAAACCAATATAACTGCACAAAACTTAGAAATAAACATTTCTGACATGCAAAAACAAAACCCCAAACAATTAGTGACCAATATAGCCACCTTTCTTTATGATGACACTCAACAGCCTTCCATCCATAGATTCTGTCAGTTGCTTGATCTGTTTACGATCAACATTGCGTGCAGCAGCCACCACAGCCTCCCAGACACTGTTCCGAGAAGTGTACCGTTTTCCCTCCCTGTAGATCTCACATTTTATGAGGGACCACAGGTTCTCTATGGGGTTCAGATCAGGTGAACAAGGGGGCCATGTCATTATTGTTTCTTCTTTGAGACCTTTACTGGCCAGCCACACTGTGGAGTAGTTGGAGGCATGTGATGGAGCATTGTCCTGCATGAAAATCATGTTTTTCTTGAACGATAGACTTCTTCCTGTACCACTGCTTGAAGAAGTTGTCTTCCAGAAACTGGCGGTAGGTTTGGGAGTTGAGCTTCACTCCATCCTCAACCCTTAAAGGTCCCACAAGTTCATCTTTGATGATACCAGCCCATACCAGTACCCCACCTCCACCTTGCTGGCGTCTGAGTGGAGCTCTCTTCCCTTTACTGATCCAGCCTCTGGCCCATCAAGAGTCACTCTCATTTCATCCATCCATAAAACCTTTGAAAAGTCAGTCTTAAGATATTTCTTGGCCCAGTTTTGACGTTTTATCTTATGTTTCTTGTTCAAAGGTGGTTGTTTTTCAGCCGTCCTTACCTTGGCCATGTCCCTGAGTATCGCATACCCTTGTGCTTTTTGTTACTCCAGTAACGTTACAGCTTTGAAATATGGCAAAACTGGTGGCAAATGGCATCTTGGCAGCTTCACGCTTGATTTCCCTCAATTCATGGGCAGTTATTTTGCGCCTTTTTTGCCCAACACGCTTTTTGCGACCCTGTTGGCCATTTGCCATGAAACGCTTGATTGTTCAATGATCACGCTTCAAAAGTTTGGCAATTTCAAGACTGCTGCATCCCTCTGCAAGACATCTCACAATTTTGGACTTTTCAGAGCCCGTCAAATCTCTCTCCTGACCCATTTTGCCAAAGGAAAGGAAGTTGCCTAATAATTAAGCACACCTTATATAGGGTTTTGATGTCATTAGTTAACACCCCTCCTCATTACAGAGATGCACATCACCTGATTTACTTAATTGGTAGTTGGCTCTCAAGCCTGAACAGCTTGGAGTAGGACAACATGTATAAAAAGTATCACGTGATCAAAATACAACTTGCCTAATAATTCTGCACACAGTGTAATTACCACCTAAATGCCTCTAACTTCTGAACAGGTTACAACAGCCGTCAGACTCTAAGGCCGCTATTTGGTTATGAATTGCCATGGCAAACATCAGGACCACAAAATCATGATCTGAGGTCACCGATTGGGATACAGGAGAAGCCCCCACACTCTGTTAACCATTTATATGATGTAGTCACTATTGACAGCAGCATCTAAGGGGTTAAACAGATATGGATGGTGCAAACACTGATCGTGGCTGATGCAGCAAGTTGTCAGCTACAGTGTACAGCCGACAGCTGCTGGATTGTCACCTGTATGGGGAGGCTATTCTCTTATATCTCAGGTCAGTTAAAAGACGTATTGGCGGTCATTAAGGGGTTAAAGTAAATGATCATAGTAACAAAGTACAATAAACTCATCACAAACCGGCTACTGTATTTTTTGGACTATAAGATGCACTTTTTTTCCCAAACAATTTTGGAGGAAAACTGAGGGTGCGGAATGTACCGTACTTACAATTAGTGAGGTGGCAGCAGGAGTCGGGCGATTCTTCCGGTGGTCCAACGCTGCAGGGTGATGATCTCACTCCCATCCCAGGTTCAGCGGTGTGGGGGCTCCATCGACATCTTGTGAAAGCCCCGCACTTCCATTGCCTTGGTGCTGTGGCCTCTGGGAAAATGGCCGCCGGACGGAGATGGCGCATGTGCAGATTGAGATCTCGGCAACACAATGTTGCCAGGCACCGCCAAACTTGCAGCACCAGCCTTGGGATGGGATTTCCAGGAGACTACCGCATCGCAGCAATGGATGCACGGGGGCTCTGGGCTTTCACAAAATGTCGGCGCAGCCACCGTACCGCTGAACCTGCCGCACCAGTCTGGTCATATCATTGCCGGACCACCAAACACCCCCTGTGACTCTGCTCCACCAGCGCTGCTGATCCCCCGAGGGTAAGCTGAATTCATTTTTTCTCCATTTTCCTTCTGAAAATTTTTGGTGCGTCTTATGGTCTGAAAAATACTGTAAATTATTATTATAGCGCCATTTATTCCATGGCACTTTACATGTGAGGAGGGGTATACATAATAAAAACAGGTACAATAATCTTGAACAATACAAGTCACAACTGGTACAGGAGGAAAGAGGACCCTGCCCGCGAGGGCTCACAATCTACAAATATCCAAGATTATACAATCCTATACGAGCCACATAACTAAAGGAAACAAAAACCACAAGACTGTGGAATCTGTAAGCCAAACCTCCCCCTCCGATTCCCTCATACATGGCTCATGTTTAAGTGACACATAACTCTAGTAAAATGGTAACCTATGCCTTTTCATCACCATTATGATAACGTAATTAAGCTATTTAGATGGAACATAAAAGATATTTATTGGAATAAATCTTTAGAACACAAAAAACTTTAATAATTTGTAAATCTACAATACACTGTGCAGTAAGAGGGGGAAAAACATTTTCAACAAAAACGTACTGAATAACATTTGTGCAGTCTATGACTTTGTTCTAAGAAATAGTATCGCCTCCATCAGATGCTCCTTCATAGATGACCTCAAATCTGACCTAATTATTTTCAGGCTAAAGAGCAACCGCTCTACACTAACTTGGGTTGGTGGCAAAGCAGTAACCACATGGGCAACATCGCTAACAATTTCAGGGTATAAAGGAATTGCCTCGTGCACAGTCAGTTTTGATGAACAATTGAACTCTTCTACTTCTTTGACAGCAAATGAAAAACGTTGCTGAAATATGGTCAATCTGTTTTCTATGGGAGTGGAATTTTTTTCCCTGCAGCGAAGCTTTGCCTGATCCATGTCTTCCAAATACTTTTCAAAATTAAACTCCTCATCTGATGAGGCTGAAGATATGGTAGCAGTAGCACTGGCAGGACCCCCAATCCTCTTGCTCTTGGCCGTCCTGTAGCCCACTCATCCTAACTACTACTTCAGTCAGAGCTTCTTTTCCTTTAGTAGCTGTTGATCAGAAATATATGATGACTTGGGTACTTTCTATTCTTATGGAAAAATATTGAACACATCCTGCATTGAACTACTGTACCCAATTTATTATATATTTTCGGAGTTGGTCCATTTTATACCAACTCCACCAAAATGGACACCAACTCCAATGCTCCAACCCTACAATGCTAAAAAATTGTTCCAAACTAATGGTGCAGGATTCCTGCGCCATGGTATAAAGGTGCTGTGCTTTGAGGGGTGAAGATATAGCGACTAGTGATGAGTGAGTGTGCTCATTGCTCGGGTTTTACCCGAGCACGCTTGGGTGACCTCTGAGTATTTATGACTGCTCGGAGATGTAGTTTTCATCATGCAGCAGCTGAATGATTTACAGCTATTAGCCAGGTTGAGTACATGTGGGGGTTGCCTGGTTGCTAGGGAATTCCAACATGTAATCAAGCTGTCTAGTAGCTGTAAATCATGCTGCTGCCACGATGAAAACTAAATCTCCGAGCAGTCATAAGTACTCGGAGGTCACCCGAGCAACGAGTACACCCACTCGTCACTAATAGCGATCATAAAATCCTTTTTTTTCTTTTGCTTTTTGTTTTTCTTGCGGTCAGACACTTCGTGGAGCTTGCGGCCCCGTAACCCCCCCCCCCCCCTTCTGTCCTTGATTTATGGATTCTTATCCTGTAAAGTGGTTGGCTGGTGAAAACTGATACTGAAACCTCCCCCCACCCCCCTTCCCAGCACACGCACTGTACACTGTAGGGATTCACCGATTTCACACCAGGAAACTCCTACATACATACCCACCGTTCCCCGGTCTAAAGTTGGCGAATCCCTGCAGCATACAGTGCGTGTGCTGGTGGGATCCATAAGGGTATGTGCACATGTTGTGGAAAGGTGTGCGGATTTTTCCACACTGATTTTGGTAAATCCGCAGGAAATCCGCACTGCGGTTTTTGTGCGGATTTCACCTGTGGTTTTACGCCTGCGGATTCCTATTGTGGAGCAGGTGTAAACTGCTGCAGAATCTGTACAAAGAATTGACATGCTGCGGAATAAACAACAAAGCGTTTCTGTGCGGTATTTTCCGCAGCATGTGCACTGCGGATTTTGTTTTCCATAGGTTTACATGGTACTGTACACCTCATGGAAAACTGCTGCGAATCTGTAGCATGTGCACATATAGGGGTTGGACAAAATAATGGAAACACCTGGAAACCAACAAAAGTTAGTTTAATATGGTGCAGGTCCACCTTTTGTGGTGATTACAGCCTCAATTCTCCGAGGTATGGATTCATACAAGGTGTGAATTGTGTCCAAAGGAATTTTAACCCATTCTGCTGTTAAAACACCCTCCAGTTCTTTGAGCGACGATGGCGGCGGAAATCGACGTCTAACTTGAATCTCTAAAATCGACCATAAATGCTCAATAATGTTGAGGTCTAGGGATTGTGGGGGCCAGATGAGATGCTCAGCTTCATTAGAATGTTCCTCGTGCCATGCTTTAACGATTCTAGCTGTATGAATTGGTGCATTATCATCCTGAAAGATGGCGTTCCCCTACGGGAACAGTGCTTGAACCATTGGATGCACTTGGGTCACCCAAAATGCCTAAATAATCTCGGCTGTTAATTCTTCCATGAAAGGATATCATTGGCCCGGCGGATCTCCACGAAATAGCACCCCAGATCATCACAGAACCTCCGCCATGTTTTACGGTTGGGAGAAGGCAGTCTTGATGGAATCCTTCTTTCGGCTGTGTCCAAGCGTACACTCGGCCGGAGGTCAGAAATAGGGTAAACGATGATTCGTCTGAGAATATCACATGTTTCCACTGCTCGAGGGACCAATTCTGGAGGTTTCTACACCACTCTAAACGCTTGGAAACATTTGTCCTTGAGAGCAGCGGTTTTCTAATTGCAGCTCTTCCGTGGAATCCAGATTTGTGCAGCTCCCGACGAACAGTTTTTGTGGAAACTGGATTCTGTAGGTGTTCATTGAGCTCAGCAGTGATTTTCGGAGCCGTGGTCTTGCGATCCTCTCTCACAATTCGCTTTAGAGTCCGACGGTGTCTCTCAGTAAACTTTGACTTTCGGCCGGACCTGTGCTTTGCTGCGGGTGTTTTTCCTTCTCTTTCAAACGCAGTCATTACTTTGGCGACATTACCTCTTGACGCCAAGCATTCGGGCACTTTCTGTTACACTAGCGCCTGCCATACGAGCACCAACAATTTGGCCTCTTTGAAAATCCGAGAGGTCTGCCATTGGTATCAGGTTCTCATCAATGTTCTTACAATTATGCAAAACAAACAGTTAATTTACATACACATCACAAATAATCAACTACAAAACATTACCATATGTCACAGTTTGCATGTTTATCACATGTTCGAAGATTATGATGCCAAAACGTTAGGTGTTTCCATTATTTTGTCCAACCCCTGTACCCTAAGTCTGCAGTAATACAGAGTGGCTGCAGACTTATCGGTTTTGACCAAGAAAACCCCGTTTACCCGATTTGCCCTATCCCTTTGTAAAATGTCAATGTTAAATGCAGCGCGGCGGGTGCAGGATTTTGCCTTCTAATGTATACACGTGTCTGGAAGAGGTCTGTGCAGTGGGCTGGAGACTGTACTATTTCCATCCCTCGCTATGGGCCTAATTCTACCCACCCGACCTTCACCCATTATATCACGTTTGTATTCCTTCACTGCATTGCTGGCCGCCGACTGAGAAAGGGCTCGACTGTAATATTGTATCTTGATATTATTGAGCTGGGAGGCTCCCTGCCATCACCGGGAGGGCAGTGGCAACAGATTTTATGCCTTTAAACAAGGGTGCCATTTTTCTTTTGTTTTTAGAAAAAAAAAAAAATACTTGGAGATGATTTTCAACATATCAATGTATTTATTTAAACAAAAATGACATTTGTGCCTAATTAGCGACGCTTTATATTTTTTTCCGGCCTTTAAACGACCTTGTGTGATCTTTTAAATCTTCGATCCTGTGCAGAATGTTAGCCCTCTATCCTCACAAACATGATCACTCCCTTTCCTTCTGGTTCAACACCCCTCACTTTCTTTTCATGTTTTTTTATTAGTATTTAGTTTTTATTTTACTGCTGGATTATTCTTTGTACAGAATGTAAAATGTATTATTTTGTACAACGTTATTGAAAAAAAAATAACTTGTAGAAGAGCGTTGTGCCTTGATTTTGGCTGTGGCCTGTACAATGAGCTAAGATGTAAGTATGTCAAATGACTGTATAGCAATGTCCCCTTTGCCCGCCCTTCCCCCCCCCCACCACCTATTTCCCTGTTTTACTTTCCTGCGTTCAGCTCAACATGGGTCAAATTGATCTGTAATATTACTTATTTTACTTTCTTCCTCGTCTACAAAAAAAGCATAAATCTTTTCATAAATGAAATTGTACAAATGTTGCAAATTTAACCACTTTTCTAGTGGGTCTTCATGATGCAACCCACTGTGGCTTCATCGTGCTTGATCTTATTGAAACAGATCGATATCAAAGTGCAAAAACAAAATCTGGCTTGTTTCTACATAACCAAATTATGCTACAAATGAGAACTAGTGCTTCCATCCATCCTTTGAAATATACAAGATGAAATTGGCGCCTCCACAATACTGCAGATTAGGGTGTGAGATACACAATGTAATGCCTGCGTCCCTGCATGGTTTCTCTACCTAGGTCATACTGCCACATCTGCTCTAGCATCCGCCACTGCTTCCTGGTCCCATGGCTCTCACACGAACTCTGAGACAGGCGCTGTTCTCACATAAGTGCGGTTTCTTCTCCAAGGCCTTCTCTGCCCCTGAACGCAACTACTTAATTGGTGAACTTGTGTTATTGACAATTAAGATGGCTTTAGAGGTGTAGCAATACCTACTTGAAAGGAAAGTTCACTCGGTAATCATATACACAAATCATAAGACCTTCGCTTACCTGCACTCCGCACAAAGCCTGAATCCACGCCAAGCTAGGTGGTCACTGTTCTTTGTCCTCTTCGACTTCATCCTACATTTTCAGTCGGCTAACGAGAATGTCGAGGTGGATGCGCTTTCTAGGTCCTTTCTACCCACCAACCAAGAGACGGAACCTCAAGTTACCCTCCAGTCTTCCAAGATGGTTACTGTGGCTCCGGTAAAGTTGTCTCAGACTCCTTCAGGGAAAATGTTAGAGTTCTGCCTTATTTTCTGCAGCATTTCATGAATGTACACCATGTCAACTAGCTCAAGCTTTTGCCTTGGGTGGAACTCTCCCATACTAATCATGTAAGCAAGGCCTCTGCAAAGTTACCATTTTTCCTTGTCTATAGTCAACAACCTGGTATTCCTCTCCCGGTGTCGGTCGCTTCTGGCATCCCTGCAGCCGATGCCCTCACTAAAGATTTCTCCAAGATCTGGGAGGACACTGAAGTCACTCTTGAAGTTGAGAAGGATGAAAATGCATGCTGACAAGTCGCATGGATCCACCATGTTTTCATCCATGTTTAAGGTGTGGCTTTCCTTGACATACATCCATCTCAAAGTCCTTTCTTACAAGTTGGATCCTCGCTTTATCAGTCTTTTTGAGGTTCTGAAGCAAATCAACACCATGTCCTAAAATATGAAGCTTGCAGCCTCGTTATGCTTACCTAATTCCACATATCTCTCCTCAAGCCAGTCATCTTGAGCCATTTGTTCAGAGATCCTCGTTCCACGCCTGCCTGCTCTGAGGATGGCTTTAGAATTGAAGAGCGTCTTGGCTATGAAGAAGGTGAAGGGTGAAACTTTTTCCAGGTGGATTTGAAAGGATTTGGTGCTGAAGAGAGATCGTGGGAGCCCAAGGAAAATATTCATATCCTACTTCTCGTGAAGCGGTTCCTTTCGGGTTTGGAGAGTAGAGGGAATAAGGAGGAGGGTACTGTAACGCTGCCCTCTTGAGTGGTTCCTTTCCCTCCTCCCAGCAGGTACACCGACATACCTCTCTGATCTCTGTTGCGGCTTCCTTTGTCCCAGGGCTTGTGCACGTCACAAAAGTCCCCCTGCAAAGTGCTTCGGGTGAGCGCATTCCCCACTTCTTAAAGGGGTGGCACACTTTGGAAATTCCCCCTAAAAATAGCTGGGATGCATTACGTATTTAAGACACCCTCCCCTATAGGGAGATGCCAGAGCAAACCTGTACCCGCTCTGTCTGATCCAGCACCAGTGTCCATAGCACTAGTGACACTGGTACTGTTCTGCTTGACACTCCGAAGTTTGTACCTGTGTCCCTGACCCTGGGGTCAGCTGCTGCAGTACCGGGGACTGCCCTGGCAACTACCTGCAGTTCAAGCCTAACCTCACCAAATATTTCAATGTTCAGTTCAGACGATGGTTGCCGAATTTGCACTATTCGCCTATTAATTAGTCGAATAATTGCCGAACATAACCGAACGCCATTCAGGTCAATGGGAGGCAAACACAAACTAATGCACACCACCTTTTAACAGCCCCAAAAGCTGCCAAAACACATCAAATGAGAGACAGCCCCCGAGGAAGTGGCATCAGTTCACCCACAGTGCAGCAATCAGCCAGGTATTAGGGTCTGGGACAGCATTTACAGCTTTCAATTGAACGTCACAGTAAGACGGGGTGGGTGAGGGATCCGTGTAGGCCTCCTGTGCTGGGAGCCCTGATACCACATGCAACAGCTCAACCTGCTTTTATTCTCAGCCACACTCAGGTGGCACAAATATGTAAATTTCGGAGGCTACTATTGTCAGAAAAATATAAGGATAGTAACACGGGTAGTTGCGTCCAAGGAAGTGGAGGCCTGATGGTCTCGGAGGCCTACTGCTACAGGCAACACACATGAAGGGGACCCAACCAGAAGTGTTCACATTTCCAAAAACTACTGGCAGACACCACAAAAGTGGCATCAATTTCACCACAGTATAAATAGTATAATAGGGACCGACCGTTCTTCCACTACCCCCAATCCAGCAGATGGACACCCAACCAGGACTCACAGAAATTGCTTCTTCCACTTCCACTGCCGCTGCTAATGTTTTGGCGTTGACGAATTGATGTGCCAGAGGTTGGAAGTCAAGAGCTGCCATGCGAACTGTGTGCTTCACTGCTGTCTTGGGGAAAATCTTCTTAAGGTTGTGTAAAAGCGTGTTTCAATACTCCAGCATTTGCGGGTCCTTTTCCAGGGTGGGAAGTATCTGGCAAAATTTGGTTTCATAACGTGGATCTAACAGAGTGGCAACCCAGTAGTCAGCAGTATTCTTAATAACTACTGGGATCATGTTGCAGATAGTGCAGCAAGAAGGCACTCATATGTCGGGCTCTACCATAAGGTCCTAGCCCATGCTGTGCTGGAGGCTGGGTAACAATGAGGCTCGTTTCCTCCATCCCCTCACGCCAACCATGAACAACAGAGAGGGGAGGATTATCCTCTTCATCCGACAGTTGTTTGCCCATCACCTCTTCCTCCTCCATTTGTTCCTCGGATCTTGCTCCTTCGATAACAGTTTGTCTGTTATCACCAGCCCCCCTTGATCAGTGGGGAAAAGTATTTAGTCAGCAACCAATTGTCCAAGTTCTCCCACTTAAAAAGATAAGAGAGGCCTGTAATTGACATTATAGGTAGACCACAACTATGAGAGTCAAAATTAGAAAACAAATCTAGAAAATCACCTTGTCTGATTTGACAAGATTTATTTTGCAAATTATGGTGGAAAATAAGTATTTTATCACCTAAAACCATGCAAGATACCTGGCTCTCACAGACCTGTAACTTCTTCTTTAAGAGGCTCCTCTGTCCTCCACTCATCTGGAGTAATGGCACCTGTTTGAACTTGTTATCAGTATATATATATATATAGGTCCACAACCTCAAACAGTCACACTCCAAACTCCACTATGGTGAAGACCAAAGAGCTGTCGAAGGACACCAGAAACAAAATCGAAGCCCTGCACTAGGCTAGGAAGACTGACTCTGCAATAGCTAAGCAGCTTGGTGTGATGAAATCAACTGTGGGAGCAACAATAAGAAAATGGACAACATACAAGACCATTGATAATCTCCCTCGATCTGGGGCCCCATGAAATATCTTACCCCGTGGGGTCAAAATGATCACAAGAACGGTGAGCAAAAAATCCCAGAACCACACCAGGGGACCTAGTGAATGACCTGCAAAGAGCTGGGACCACCGTAACAAAGGCTGCCATCAGTAACACACTATGCTGCCAGGGACTTAGATCCTGCAGTGCCAAACGTGTCCCCCTGCTTAACCAGTACATGTCCGGGCCCGTCTGAAGTTTGCTAGAGAGCATATGGATTATCCAGAAGAGTATTGGGAGTATGTCATATGGTCAGATGAAACCAAAGTAGAACTGTTTGGTAGAAACAAAACTCGTGTTTGGAGGAGACAGAATGCTGTGAGTTGCATCCAAAGAACACTATACCTACTGTGAAGCATGGCGGTGGCAACATCATGCTTTGGGGATGTTTCACTGCAAAGGGACCAGGAGTGCTCCGTGTACATGAAAGAATGAATGGGGCCATGTATCGTGAGATTTTGAGTGCAAACTTCCTTCCATCAGCAAGGGCATTGAAGATGAAACGTGGATGGGTCTTTCAGCATGATAATAATCCCAAGCACACTGCCAGGGCAACAAAGGAGTGGCTTCGTAAGAAGCATATGAAGGTCCGGGAGTGGCCTGGCCAGTCTCCAGATCTCAACCCCATGGAAATCCTTTGGAGGGAGTTGAAAGTCTGTGTTGCCCAGCGACAGGCCCAAAACGTTACTGCTCTAGAGGAGATCTGCATGGAGGAATGGGCCAACATACCACCAACAGTGTGTGCCAACCTTGTGAAGACTTACAGAAAACGTTTGACCTCTGTCATTGCCAAAAAAAGGATATATAACAAAATATTGAGATTAACTTTTGTTAATGACCAAATACTTATTGTCATGATCCATGTTTGGATCTGTGGCAGATCTGGTTTCCCTCTGATTTAAACCTTTTTTCCTTTCTGGTCATCGGGGGTTAATGCAGTTTTCCCCCACGGTGGCCGCTGGTGTTATTGCATTGCATTGCATTGCATTGCTGCTGCTGGGGCAGCTGATGTGGGTGGTGACCACTCCCACCATCCTTCATAAGGTCACCTGATGCATCAGCTGACTGTTGGTTATACAGGTCCTCTGGGAGACCAACCAAGCTGGAGTAAGGAGCTTGCTGTGTTCAGTGGTGCTTCTGTTGAATTCTGTCATTTGGTGCCTTACTCTGCTGTGCGGTGCATTGCAGCAGACAAACCTAAGTGTTGTTTTGTGTTTCCTTTTTCCCTGGTGTTTGTCTTACCTTACCTTGTGTTGTATTAGTGCAGCAGTGGGACCAGTGCTCTCACCTGCCAGTTCCCTTCTAAGGGATAGGTGCAGGGCAAGTGAGGGACTAGGTATCCTGGTCGGCGATGGGTTGAAAGAACGGTAGTAAGGGCATGGCTCATCCTCAGGTGAATACAGGAGGTGTCCTGTTATGATCCTTAGTGGTTGAGGATCACAAATTACTCCAGCTAAGTAACAAACATAGGACAAGCTCTAGGGAGGTGGTAAACTGGACTGACCGCAAAACTGAACCTATCCAAACACACTAGAGGTAGCCGGTGAACGTGCCTAAAAATCCTAGACGTCTCGAGCCAGCCTGAGGAACTAACTACCCCTAGAGAGAAAGAAAGACCTCTCTTGCCTCCAGAGAAATAATCCCCAAAGATATAGAAGCCCCCAACATGTAATAACGGTGAGGTAAGAGGAAGGCACATACACAGGGGTGAAAACAGATTCAGCAAATGAGGCCCACTAATACTAGATAGCAGAAAATAGAAAAGGGGTCTGTGCGGTCAGTAAAAAACCCTTACAAAATATCCACACAGATTTCAAGAACCCCCGCACCAACTAACGGTGTGGGGGGAGAAACTCAGTCCCCTAGAGCAACCAGCAAGCGAGGAGATCACATTTTAGCAAGCTGGACAAGAAACATGATGAATGCTGATAATCAAAAAATTAACAAACAAAAACTTAGCTTGTCTTGGAGAGACTGGGAGCAAGGTAGTCACAAGGAATCTGAAGAGCACTGAATACATTGATAGCAGGCAAGGAACTGAGTATCCAGGTGAGCTAAATAGGAAACCAACCAAGGATAACGAACCAGCTGATGCAGCCAACCTGCAGAAAGACAACACTACACAGTACCGCTTGTGACCACTAGAGGGAGCCTAAAAATAGAGTTCACAACAGTACCCCCCCCTTGAGGAGGGGTCACCGAACCCTCATCAAGACCCCCAGGGCGATCAGGATGAGCCGCGTGGAAGGCACGAACCAAATCGGCCGCATGAACATCAGAGGCGACAACCCAGGAATTATCCTCCTGACCATAGCCCTTCCACTTAACCAAATACTGAAGCCTCCATCTAGAGATACGAGAATCCAAAATCTTCTCCACCACGTACTCCAATTCGCCCTCGACCAGCACCGGAGCAGGAGGCTCAACAGAAGGAACCACAGGTACCACATACCTCCGCAACAAAGACCTATGGAACACATTATGAATGGCAAACGATGCTGGGAGATCCAAACGAAAAGACACTGGGTTAAGGATTTCCAAGATCTTATAAGGACCGATGAAGAGAGGCTTGAATTTAGGAGAGGAGACCTTCATAGGAACATACCGAGAAGACAGCCACACCAAATCCCCAACACGAAGTCGGGGACCCACACCGCGGCGGCGGTTGGCAAAGCGCTGAGCCTTCTCCTGTGACAACCTCAAATTGTCCACCACATGGTTCCAAATCTGCTGCAACCTATCCACCACAGAATCCACCCCAGGACAGTCGGAAGACTCAACCTGACCTGAGGAAAAACGAGGATGGAAACCAGAATTGCAGAAAAAAGGCGAAACCAAAGTACTCAAAATGGCCTTCGGGCGTATTAAATGCTGTTTTCCATTCATCTCCCTGCTTAATGCGCACAAGGTTATATGCACCACGGAGATCTATCTTGGTGAACCAACTGGCACCCTTAGGGTACCGTCACACAGTGCAATTTTGAACGCTACGACTGTACGATTCGTGACGTTCTAGCGATATCGTTACGATATCGCAGTGTCTGACACGCAGCAGCGATCAGGGACCCTGCTGAGAATCGTACGTCGTAGCAGATCGTTTGAAACTTTCTTTCGTCGCTGGATCTCCCGCTGTCATCGCTGGATCGTTGTGTGTGACAGCGATCCAGCGATGCGTTCGCTGGTAACCAGGGTAAACATCGGGTAACTAAGCGCAGGGCCGCGCTTAGTAACCCCATGTTTACCGTGGTTACCAGCGTAAAAGTAAAAAAAAACAAACCGTACATACTCACCATCTGATGTCCGTCAGGTCCCTTGCAGTCTGCTTCCCGCTCTGACTGTGAGCGCCGGCCGGAAAGTGAGAGCAGATCACAGCAGTGGCGTCACCGCTGCGCTCTGCTCTCAGTGTACGGCCGGCACTGTCAGAGCAGGAAGCAGACTGCAAGGGACCTGACGGACATCAGATGGTCAGTATGTACGGTTTGTTTTTTTTTACTTTTACGCTGGTAACCACGGTAAACATCGGGTTACTAAGCGCGGCCCTGCGCTTAGTAACCCGATGTTTACCCTGGTACCAGCGAACCTCGGCATCGCTCCAGCGCCGTGATTGCAAAGTGTGACCGCAGTCTACGACGCTGGAGCGATACTCATACGACGCTGCGACGTCACGGATCGTGCCGTCGTAGCGATCGTAATTGCACGGTGTGACGGTACCCATAATCCGAGCAAACAAATCAGACAATAATGGCAGAGGATACTGAAATTTGACTGTGATTTTATTCAGAAGACGATAATCTATACAAGGTCTCAAAGAACCGTCCTTCTTGGCCACAAAAAAAAATCCTGCACCAAGAGGGGAAGAGGATGGGCGAATATGTCCCTTCTCCAAAGACTCCTTTATATAACTCCGCATCGCGGCATGCTCTGGTATAGACAAATTAAAAAGTCGTCCCTTAGGGAATTTACTACCAGGAATTAAATTTATAGCACAGTCACAATCCCTATGAGGGGGCAGGGCACTGGACCTGGGCTCATCAAATACATCCTGGTAGTCAGACAAAAACTCAGGGACCTCAGAAGGAGTGGAAGAAGCAAGAGACACCAACGGAGTATCGCCATGAATTCCCTGACAACCCCAACTTGACACAGACATAGCTTTCCAATCTAAAACTGGATTATGAGCCTGCAGCCATGGCAGACCCAAAACGACAACATCATGCAAATTATGCAAAACTAGAAAGCGAATCACCTCCTGATGTACGGGAGTCATGCACATGGTCATTTGCGTCCAATACTGAGGCTTATTCTCAGCCAATGGCGTAGCATCAATTCCCCTCAGAGGAATAGGAAATTCCAAAGGCTCCAGGACAAAACCACAGCGCCTGGCAAACGACAAATCCATCAGATTCAGGGCAGCACCCGAATCCACAAAAGCCATAACCGGGTAAGACGACAAAGAACAAATCAAAGTAACAGACAAAATAAATTTAGGCTGTATAGTACCAATGGTGACAGGTTTAGCGATTTTCTTTAAGCGTTTAGAGCATGCTGAGATAACATGAGTAGAATCACCACAGTAAAAGCACAACCCATTTTGACGTCTATGACTTTGTCGCTCAATTCTGGTCAGAGTTCGGTCACATTGCATAGACTCAGGTCTCTGTTCAGAAAATACCGCCAAAGGATGAGCAGATTTGCGCTCCCGCAAACGCCGATCAACCTGAATGGCTAAAGCCATAGAATCACTCAGACTTGTAGGGGTGGGAAACCCCACCATAACATTCTTAATGGCTTCAGAAAGACCTTCTCTGAAATTTGCAGCCAGGGCACACTCATTCCATTGAGTAAGCACCGACCATTTCCGAAATTTTTGACAATACACCTCTGCTTCATCCTGACCTTGAGAGATAGCCAGCAACGCTTTTTCTGCCTGATTCTCAAGATTAGGCTCCTCATAAAGCAGTCCAAGAGCCAGAAAAAATGCATCTACATTAAGCAATGCAGGATCTCCTGGCGCCAGAGAGAAGGCCCAATCTTGAGGGTCGCCACGCAACAAGGAGATAACAATTTTAACTTGCTGAGCGGAATCACCAGAGGAACGAGGTCTCAGAGATAGAAATAACTTACAATTATTCTTAAAATTCATAAACCTAGATCTATCTCCAGAAAACAACTCAGGAATGGGTATCTTTGGTTCTGACATAGGGCTATGAATAACAAAATCCTGAATACTTTGCACCCGTGCAGTAAGATGACCCACACTAGAAGTCAGAGTCTGAATATTCATGTCTGCAGCTGAGCTCAAAACCACCCAGAGTTCAAGGGGATGAAAGAAGCTAAACAGACTGCAGCAAAGGAAAAGCGGGAGGGAAAAAAATAATGTACTCAGGTCTTCTTTTTATCCCACTTCTGCGATGCATTAAACACTTTTAGGCCTGCTATACTGTTATGATCCTTAGTGGTTGAGGATCACAAATTACTCCAGCTAAGTAACAAACATAGGACAAGCTCTAGGGAGGTGGTAAACTGAACTAACCGCAAAACTGAACCTATCCAAACACACTAGAGGTAGCCGGTGAACGTGCCTAAAAATCCTAGACGTCTCGAGCCAGCCTGAGGAACTAACTACCCCTAGAGAGAAAGAAAGACCTCTCTTGCCTCCAGAGAAATAATCCCCAAAGATATAGAAGCCCCCAACATGTAATAACGGTGAGGTAAGAGGAAGGCACATACACAGGGGTGAAAACAGATTCAGCAAATGAGGCCCACTAATACTAGATAGCAGAAAATAGAAAAGGGGTCTGTGCGGTCAGTAAAAAACCCTTACAAAATATCCACACTGAGATTTCAAGAACCCCCGCACCAACTAACGGTGTGGGGGGAGAAACTCAGTCCCCTAGAGCAACCAGCAAGCGAGGAGATCACATTTTAGCAAGCTGGACAAGAAACATGATGAATGCTGATAATCAAAAAATGAACAAACAAAAACTTAGCTTGTCTTGGAGAGACTGGGAGCAAGGTAGTCACAAGGAATCTGAAGAGCACTGAATACATTGATAGCAGGCAAGGAACTGAGTATCCAGGTGAGCTAAATAGGAAACCAACCAAGGATAACGAACCAGCTGATGCAGCCAACCTGCAGAAAGACAACACTACACAGTACCGCTTGTGACCACTAGAGGGAGCCTAAAAATAGAGTTCACAACAGTGTCCATTCCCCTTCCCTACCGACCGAGCCCACCGTTGTTAAAGTGTCCCCGGTGTACCCTTGTGTGTTTAGCCATTTTGTGACCAATCACTCATCGGGTCGTGTCTCGCTAGGACAGTCACTTCGTAACACTTATTTTCCACCATAATTTGCAAAATAAATCTTGCCAAATCAGACAAGGTGATTTTCTGGATTTGTTTTCTCATTTTGACTCTCATAGTTGTGGTCTACCTATGATGTCAATTACAGGTCTCTTTCATATTTTTAACCCCTTCCCGACATTTGACGTACTATCCCGTTGAGGTGGGGTGGGCCCCCATGACCGCCGAAGGGATAGTACGTCATACGCGATCGGCCGCGCTCACGGGGGGAGCGCGGCCGATCGCGGCCGGGTGTCGGCTGCATATCGCAGCTGACATCCGGCACTATGTGCCAGGAGCGGTCACGGACCGCCCCCGGCACATTAACCCCCGGCACACCGCGATCAAACATGATCGCGGTGTACCGGCGGTACAGGGAAGCATCGCGCAGGGAGGGGGCTCCCTGCGGGCTTCCCTGAGACGATCGGTACAAGGTGATGTACTCACCTCGTACCGAACGTCTTCTCCCTGCAGGCCCCGGATTCAAAATGGCCGAGGGGCTGTATCCGGGTCCTGCAGGGAGCACTTCCGGGTCGGAGCAGGCTGCAGATGAAAGCTGCAGCCTGCTCCGATGAAAGTATGATCGCGGATCTGGCAGAGTGCTGTGCACACTATCAGATCTGCGATCTGTGATGTCCCCCCCTGGGACAAAGTAAAAAAGTAAAAAAAAAAAATTCCACATGTGTAAAAAAAAAATAAAAAATTCCTAAATAAATAATAATAAAAAAAAAATATTATTCCCATAAATACATTTCTTTATCTAAAAAAAACAAACAAAAACAATAAAAGTACACATATTTAGTATCGCCGCGTCCGTAACGACCCAACCTATAAAACTGGCCCACTAGTTAACCCCTTCAGTAAACACCGTAAGAAAAAAAAAAAAAAAACGAGGCAAAAAACAACGCTTTATTACCATACCGCCGAACAAAAAGTGGAATAACACGCAATCAAAAAGACGGATATAAATAACCATGGTACCGCTGAAAACGTCATCTTGTCCCGCAAAAAACGAGCCGCCATACAGCATCATCAGCAAAAAAATAAAAAAATTATAGTCCTCAGAATAACGCGATGCCAAAATAATTATTTTTTCTATAAAATAGTTTTTATCGTATAAAAGCGTCAAAACATAAAAAAATGATATAAATGAGGTATCGCTGTAATCGTACTGACCCGAAGAATAAAACTGCTATATCAATTTTACCAAGCGCAGAACGGTATAAACGCCTCTCCCAAAAGAAATTCATGAATAGCTGGTTTTTGGTTATTCTGCCTCACAAAAATCGGAATAAAAAGTGATAAAAAATGGTCACGTGTCCGAAAATGTTACCAATAAAAACGTCAACTCGTCCCGCAAAAAAAAACAAACCTCACATGACTCTGTGGACCAAAATGTGGAAAAATTATAGGTCTCAAAATGTGGAGACGCAAAAACTTTTTTGCTATAAAAAGCGTCTTTTAGTCTGGTTTCACACTTGCGTTTTTATCTGCATGCGTTTTTTAAAAAAACCACATGTGTGAAAAAATGCATGTAAACGCGGTAAAACGCATGCGTTTTTATAGAAAAACACAAGAAAACAAGAAAAAAACAAAAAACCCTAACCCTACCCCTAACCCTACCCCTAACCTGAAATACGTGGCACTGAAATACGTGGCACTGAAATATACGTTTATATACGTATATAAGTGCCACGATATTTCAGTGGCCACGTATTTAAGTGCCACGTATTTAAGTGCCACGTATTTAAGTGCCACGTATTTAAGTGCCACGTATTTAAGTGCCACGTATTTAAGTGCCACGTATTTAAGTGCCACGTATTTCAGTGCCACGTATTTAAGTGCCACGTATTTCAGTGCCACGTATTTACGTGCCACGTATTTTTCAGTGCCTGAAATACGTGGCACTGAAATACGTGGCACTGAAATATCGTGGCACTGAAGTATTTACGTGCCACGTATTTTTCAGTGCCTGAAATACGTGGCACTGAAATACGTGGCACTGAAATATCGTGGCACTGAAATATCGTGGCACTGAAATACGTGGCACTTAAATACGTGGCACTTAAATACGTGGCTCTTAAATACGTGGCACTTATATACGTGGCACTTATATACGTGGCACTTATGACTGTCAGAAAATGTTCAGTAAACGGTTAGGGGTGAGGTTAGGGGTAGGGTTTCAGGTAGAATTGGGGAGATTCCACTGTTCAGGCACATCAGGGGCTCTCCAAACACGACATGGCGTCCAATCTCAATTCCAGCCAATTCTGCGTTGAAAAAGTAAAACAGTGCTCCTTCCCTTCCGAGCTCTCCCGTGCGTCCAAAAAGGGGTTTACCCCAACATATGGGGTATCAGCGTACTAGGGACAAATTGAACAACAACTTCTGGGGTCCAAGTTCTCTTGTTATCCTTGGGAAAATAAAAATTTGGGGGGCTAAAAATCATTTTTGTGGGAAAAAAAATATGTTTTATTTTCACGGCTCTGCGTTGTAAACTGTAGTGAAACACTTGGGGGTTCAAAGTTCTCACAACACATCTAGATAAGTTCCTTGGGAGGTCTAGTTTCCAATATGGGGTCACTTGTGGGGGGTTTGTACTGTTTGTGTACATCAGGGGCTCTGCAAATGCAACGTGACGCCTGCAGACCAATCCATTTAAGTCTGCATTCCAAATGGCGCTCCTTCCCTTCCGAGCTCTGTCATGCGCCCAAACAGTGGTTCCCCCCCACATAGGGGGTATCAGCGTACTCAGGACAAATTGGACAACAACTTTTAGGGTCCAATTTATCCTGATACCCTTGTGAAAATACAAAACTGGGGGCTAAATTTCATTTTTGTGAAAAAAAAAAAAAAATTATTTTCACGGCTCTGCGTTATAAACTGTAGTGAAACACTTGGGGGTTCAAAGTTCTCACAACACATCTAGACAAGTTCCTTGGGGGGTCTAGTTTCCAATATGGGGTCACTTGTGGGGGGTTTGTACTGTTTGGGTACATCAGGGGCTCTGCAAATGCAACGTGACGCCTGCAGACCAATCCATTTAAGTCTGCATTCCAAATGGCGCTCCTTCCCTTCCGAGCTCTGTCATGCGCCCAAACAGTGGTCCCCCCCCACAAATGGGGTATCAGCGTACTCCATACAAATTGGACAACAACTTTTGAGGTCCAATTTATCCTGATACCCTTGTGAAAATACAAAACTGGGGGCTAAAAAATCATTTTTGTGAAAAAAAAATAAAAAATTTATTTTCATGGCTCTGCGTTATAAACTGTAGTGAAACACTTGGGGGTTCAAAGCTCTCAAAACACATCTAGATAAGTTCCTTAGGGGGTCTACTTTCCAAAATGGTGTCACTTGTGGGGGGGTTTAATGTTTAGGCACATCAGGGGCTCTCCAAAAGCAACATGGCGTCCCATCTTAATTCCAGTCAATTTTGCATTGAAAAGTAAAATAGCGCTTCTTCCCTTCTGAGCTCTGCTATGCGCCCAAACAATGGTTTACACCCACATATGGGGTATCGTCGTACTCAGGACAAATTGCACAACAACTTTTGTGGTCTAATTTCTTCTCTTACCCTTGGGGAAATAAAAAAATGGGGGTTAAAAGATCATTTTTGTGAAAAAATATGATTTTTTATTTTTACGGCTCTGCATTATAAACTTCTGTGAAGCACTTGTTGGGTCAAAGTGCTCAACACACATCTAGATAAGTTCCTTAAGGGGTCTACTTTCCAAAATGGTGTCACTCGTGGGGGGTTTCAATGTTTAGGCACATTAGGGGCTCTCCAAACGCAACATGGCGTCCCATCTCAATTCCAGTCAATTTTGCATTGAAAAGTCAAATGGCGCTCCTTCCCTTCTGAGCTCTGCCCTGCGCCCAAACAATGGTTTACACCCACATATGGGGTATCAGTGTACTCAGGACAAATTGCACAACAATTTTTGGGGTCCAATTTCTTCTCTTACCCTTGGGAAAATAAAAAATTGGGGGTGAAAAGATCATTTTTGTGAAAAAATATGATTTTTTATTTTTACGGCTCTGCATTATAAACTTCTGTGAAGCACTTGGTGGGTCAAAGTGCTCACCACACATCTAGATAAGTTCCTTAGGGGGTCTACTTTCCAAAATGGTGTCACTTGTTAGGGGTTTCAATGTTTAGGCACATCAAGGGCTCTCTAAATGCAACATGGCGTCCCATCTCAATTCCAGTCAATTTTGCATTGAAAAGTCAAATGGCGCTCCTTCCCTTCCGAGCTCTGCCCTGCGCCCAAACAATGGTTTACACCCAGATATGGGGTATCAGCGTACTCAGGACAAATTGCACAACAATTTTTGGGGTCCAATTTCTTCTCTCACCCTTGGGAAAATTAAAAAATTGGGGGTGAAAAGATCATTTTTGTGAAAAAATATGATTTTTTATTTTTACGGCTCTGCATTATAAACTTCTGTAAAGCACTTGTTGGGTCAAAGTGCTCACCACACATCTAGATAAGTTCCTTAGGGGGTCTACTTTCCAAAATGGTGTCACTTGTTAGGGGTTTCAATGTTTAGGCACATCAGGGGCTCTCCAAATGCAACATGGCGTCCCATCTCAATTCCAGTCAATTTTGCATTGAAAAGTCAAATGGCGCTCCTTTGCTTCCAAGCTCTGCCATGCGCCCAAACTGTGGTTTACCCCCACATATGGGGTATCAGCGTACTCAGGACAAATTGTACAACAACTTTTGGGGTCTATTTTCTCCTGTTACCCTTGGTAAAATAAAACAAATTGGAGCTGAAATAAATTTTGTGTGAAAAAAAGTTAAATGTTCATTTTTATTTAAACATTCCAAAAATTCCTGTGAAACACCTGAAGGGTTAATAAACTTCTTGAATGTGGTTTTGAGCACCTTGAGGGGTGCAGTTTTTAGAATGGTGTCACACTTGGGTATTTTCTATCATATAGACCCGTCAAAATGACTTCAAATGAGATGTGGTCCCTAAAAAAAAATGGTGTTGTAAAAATGAGAAATTGCTGGTCAACTTTTAACCCTTATAACTCCGTCACAAAAAAAAATTTTGGTTCCAAAATTGTGCTGATGTAAAGTAGACATGTGGGAAATGTTATTTATTAAGTATTTTGTGTGACATATGTCTGTGATTTAAGGGCATAAAAATTCAAAGTTGGAAAATTGCGAAATTTTCAAAATTTTCGCCAAATATTCGTTTTTTCACAAATAAACGCAAGTTATATCGAAGAAATTTTACCACTAACATGAAGTACAATATGTCACGAGAAAACAATGTCAGAATCGCCAAGATCCGTTGAAGCGTTCCAGAGTTATAACCTCATAAAGGGACAGTGGTCAGAATTGTAAAAATTGGCCCGGTCATTAACGTGCAAACCACCCTTGGGGGTGAAGGGGTTAAGTAGGAGAACTTGCACAATTGGTGGCTGACTAAATCCTTTTTTTCCCCACTGTAGATGACCGGAATAGTGATGCTGATGATTGCAGCTTCAGTGCTAACCATCTTAGTAGCCATTTCAAAACTGTGCAGAAGGGTGCAGAGGTCCTTAATCTGTGCCCACTCTGTAAATGTGATATGCGCCACGTCCATACTGCGTTGGCCCAGGCTATACATCATGACATACTGCTTCTGGGCTCATTGCTGCTGCCATAGTCGCTGCAACATGTGCAGAGTGGAATTCCACCATGTCTGCACATCGCATATCAACCTGTTAATTGGCATGCACAAAGGCCTCTATATCAATGCAAGTCGATGACCAGAGGGGTGCGAATGGCGGAAATGAGCACATAGCTCACTTGCTTTCTGGAGCAGCTCACCCAATCCAGGATAGTGGTGGAGTAAACACTGTACCACTAGGTTGAGGACGTGAGCCATGCAAGGCAAATGCATGAGCTTCCCTCGCCGTAGGGCCGCCACCAGGTTCGCACCGTTATCGGACATGGCCTTCCCTGGATTCAGGTTCAGTTGAAAAAGCCATGGATCTAACAGCCTTCAGAGCTGTCCATAACTCTTCAGCTGTATGACTGCGATCTCCAAGGCATATCAATTTTAATACTGCCTGATGGCAGTGAGCCCTGGCTCCTCAGTGTGGAGGTGGTGGGGATATGCTCTGTACTGTTGGAATGCGTGTGTCATTAAGGCAGAGGTTGAGAGCGCAGGTGGAGGCCCTAGAGGAGGCAGAAGCAGTGGACGAAGTGTTAAATGTAGAGGTTTGTCCTGCAAGTAGTGTTGAGCATTCCGATACCGCAAGTATCGGGTATCGGCCGATACTTGCGGGTATCGGAATTCCGATACCGAGATCCGATACTTTTGTGGTATCGGGTATCGGTATCGAAACAACATTAATGTAATAATGTGTAAAAGAAAGAATTAAAATAAAAAATATTGCTATACTCACCTCTCCGACGCAGCCTGGACCTCACGGAGGGAACCGGCAGCGTTCTTTGCTTAAAATTCGCGCGTTTACTTCCTTCCGTGAAGTCCCGGCTTGTGATTGGTCGCGTGCCGCCCATGTGGCCGCGACGCGACCAATCACAGCAAGCCGTGACGTAATTTCAGGTCCTTCAGGATTTTAATATTACGTTCTGGCTTGTGATTGGTCGCGTCGCGGTCACATGGGCGACGCGACCAATCACAAGCCGTGACGTCATGGGAGGCAGGACACGCGCGCATTTTAAAATGCGCGCGTGTCCTGCCTCCCGTGACGTCCCGGCTTGTGATTGGTCGCGTCGCCCATGTGGCCGCGACGCGACCAATCACAGCAAGCCGTGACGTAATTTCAGGTCCTTCAGGATTTTAAAATTACGTTCTGGCTTGTGATTGGTCGCGTTGCGGTCACATGGGCGACGCGACCAATCACAAGCCGTGACGTCATGGGAGGCAGGACACGCGCGCATTTTAAAATGCGCGCGTGTCCTGCCTCCCGTGACGTCCCGGCTTGTGATTGGTCGCGTCGCCCATGTGGCCGCGACGCGACCAATCACAGCAAGCCGTGACGTAATTTCAGGTCCTTCAGGATTTTAAAATTACGTTCTGGCTTGTGATTGGTCGCGTCGCGGTCACATGGGCGACGCGACCAATCACAAGCCGTGACGTCATGGGAGGCATCCACTTGAGCACATGCTGTTTCTGGACATCATCGACAAAGTGTACCGCTGTGTGTCTGCCAAAGTTAGTGGACTATCCAATCCAGTAACAGAAGTTGTCATTTGTCTTTGCATAGGACATGACATTGGTTCACTAGTACTTTCACAAACATTACCACCTACCCCACGTACACCTTGAACACCAAGCCTAATTCCCCTTCCACCACGGCCTCGCTTTTTCCCAGTCATGTTGCTCAGATAGTGTGGTAGGAGCACAGTATTAGCAACAAAAAATAGATTTTAAACTCTGCTCCACCTCTGAGAACAGCTGAATTTCAGCGACAATAAATTCCAAGGTGAAATATGGCGTGCTGTATCGTCTGTATTAGTCACAGAAAAAAAGAATTGTTTGAGTGTGGATGAGGCCTGTATGACAAAGAAGATATGCTACAAACAATTTGAAAGTCAGTTCCCTTACTGTATGACACTAGGAACAGAAGAATTATTTGTGGCCCATGGATCAGGCCTCTATACCACACTAGATTCTACAAACTATTTGAAAGTCAGGTCTCCTACTCTATGACACTAGGAACAGAAGGATTTTTTGGTAGCCTCTGGATCAGGCCTCTATAACACACTAGATGCTGCAAACTATTTGAAAGTCAGGTTCCCTACTGTACGATACTAGGAACAGAAGAAATTTTTGTGGCCTTTGTGTCAGGCCTCTATAACACACCAGATGCTACAAACTATTTGAAAGTCAGGTCCCCTACTGTGTGATACTAGGAACAGAAGATTTTTTTGTGGCCTATGGATCAGGCCCCTATAATACAGTAGATGCGGCAAACTATTTGAAAGTCAGGTCCCCTACTGTGTGACACTAGGAACAGAATAATTTTTTTGTGGCCTCTGTATCAGGCAGTTGTGACACAGCATAAAGTCGCTGGCTTCATCACCTACTCCAGCAGGCCAAGGGCATCCCTTTTGTCTGGGACCTACCGAGGCCAGCACCAACAGGGTAACATAAAAAACTGTAAAGGTTGCACTACGAATTACCAAAAATGATTGCTCTAAAATATTGAAACTGCATTACTGCCATATAAAATGGGAAAAAAGTTTTAAAAAAAGCATTATATAGTGTACGATATATATGAAATATTCATCTGAAAAATTGCTATGAAAAATACAGTAAAAAAGAAGGTACTTAGCGCATAGATTGGCCAATTTATGCGTGCCCAACTGCCACATCAATGCGTCCTTCAAAGTTGGGTCCCTGTTTTGATATGTCACCTCTCCTTGGCAAAAAAGCAAAATCTCTAATGGGCCCCCAATTATTGCAAGTCTTTAATAGCATTAGTCTTTTTTTTATAAGCTAAAGGGACTTTTGGGGCCCCCTAGACTCTAGGGCACGGGTGCGATTGCAACCCTTGCACCTATTGTAGTTATGCCATAATTTTACCGCATGTATGCAATTTGCAGAAATGTGGTCAGGTGCTGAGTAGACGTACACGGCCTCACTCAATACAAGAGAAATAAGCAAAGCCATGACAGTCTACTCTCAATGCCAGCACCGGAGAATAATCACAGTGTGCGCTACGAGGATTCAGAAGTCTGAAGTCACATAGACTTTCACCTCAACCCTTTTAGCGATCGGTATGGTGGTATTATTAACACTGTATATGCTGGTAATATTTGGTTATAGTTTGTTGGTATTTGTCTGTAATATTGCAATATTATAATTTTGATATTATAATTGTTTAATCTTATATAGCAATATTATTAGAAATATTAGTCTTGTAATAAATCTTGATTTCCTCCAGACAGGGTAATATTAGTAATATTTCCCCTTCAGGGGTGAGGACAGCATGGGCCTCTGTGATTTCAAATGCCAGGGCTGAATTTCAGTCCCAGTCCGTCCTTGGTGACAGACTCCACACGGAGGGCTGGTAGAGAGTGATATAACCCACACAGGGCCGGGACAAGGGGTAGGCAGGGTAGGCACCACCCTAGAGTGCTACCTCCTGGGTGAGGGAGCGCAGGCACAGAGGTGAGCAATGTCAGTCACTGACACAGCTCACCCCTCTCTCTGTCCTGCTCACCAGACATCACTCCCTCCCGGCGCTACATTGCATTTGCGTCTATCAGACACAAATACAATTGCTGGGTGTGCCGCCTGGGACAGGAGCAGAGGAACTGTCATCTCCCTTGCTCCACCAGGATCTCCAGCAAGACACAGGCCACTTTCAGACTGCGCCTTGTTGAAGAAGGCGCATGAAGTGGATGTCATCGTGCCATCCAGTGTTCACTGCTGCACAAAGGAGATGGTAGATCAGGAGCCTGGATTAGGTGAGTATGAGCTTTTTTAATTCTTATATTACTGTGCAGGGGGGCATAAAATGAGTGGAGGGCTGTGCTGATGGGGGACAATATAATGAGGTGAGCTGTGCTAATGGGGAAATAAAATGGGGTGAGGGGCTGTGCTGATGGGGTAAAATGAGGGGAGGGTCTGTGCTAATGGGGAGAATAAAATGAGTGGAGGGGTTGTGCTGATAGGGGGATTAAAATGAGATGAGTGGCTGTGCTTATGGGGGAATAAAACAAGGTGAGAAGCTATGCAGATGGAGGGATAAACCGATGGGCTGTGTAGAAGGGACGAATAATCTTAGAGGCTGCACAGAGGGTGAATAAAATTAGGGGCTGTGTAGAAGGGGGGAATAAGCTGAGCGGCTGGACAGAGGGGATAAAATGAGGGGCTGTGCAGATGGGTGTGAATAAACAGAGGGGCTATGCAGATGGGTGAGACTAAATTGATTGGCTGTGACTATGAGGGAATAAGCTGAGAAGAAATGGGGGAAATAAACTGATGTGTTGTGCAGATAGGGGAATAAAGTGGCAGGCTGTGCAGATGGGGGGAATAAAATTAGGGGCTGTGCAGATGGGATAAGCTGAGGAACTGTGCAGAGGGGGGTAAAATGAGGGACTGAATATGGGGGAATAAAATGAGGGGCTGTGCAGATGAGTGAGAATAAACTGATGGGCTGTGCAGATGGAGGAATAAGTTGAGGGGCTGTGCACAGCGGGGAATAAAATGAGGGGCTGTGCATATGGGGGAATAAGCTGAGGGACTGTGAATTGAATAGGGGGGTAAAATGTACAATGTATTGCAGTGCTGGTGCATTGCAATGCATTATATCAGCAGTCAAAGCAATGAAAGTTAAAGGGCCACTGTCACCCCCCCCCCCAGCCGTTATAAACTAAAAGAGCCACCTTGTGCAGCAGTAATGCTGCACAAGGTGGCTCTTTTAGTTTTTGATTCATTTATTACCTCAATAAAGCGTTTTAAAAATTGGCCACAAATACCAGATATTGTACCGGGAGGCGGTCCGAATCGTCCTCTATCAATCTCCCAACTGCCGTCACTCTTCTCTTCAGGGGCGATGGTCGCCGCCCCCTTCGCGCTGTTGCTTCTTAAATCCGGCGCTTGCTCCTGTTGTGGTTTTTGCTGTTAGACTAGGACTGGCAAGCGTGAGGACCCGTGACGTGGGTTGCCAGCTTATGTATTGTGGCCATAATATTAACTAATACCTTACATTTTTCGATATGTTCTTGTGCACTTTTTTTACTTTTACTTTTTGAGGTGCAGTTGGGCCCTGATGGCTTTGTAAGTTGTGGCCTCTGTTCACACAGGACGCATTACAGTTAGCACTGGTCAGCCCGCCACATGGCGTTACTAATAGGCTAGGATCCAGTTGCTGTGCATACTCTGTGTGAACATTGCTGCAGATTATTATTTGCACTGGTGTGCCCAGCGGCCAATCCCTGATTGTAGGCTGGCTGTCTCATTTGGTATTACCACACCTGTGTAGTCGCCATCTTTACTTGGGGCCCACTGCACCATGAGAGTGCATTTGATTTGAGGCCTAGACAGGTAAGCACCTTTGCCTGTTTTTCTGTGGTGTTTTTTATAGGAGCGAAGAAGTATATGTAGTAGAATTGCTGCATTGCTATGAGCGCCGACCACAGGTTGGAGTTTACAGCAATTCGACATCAACAACCATAGAGGTCTTCAATAGACCTCTGGTTGTCATACAGACGCATCGCTGACCCTCGATCAGGGCCGGCGTCAGCACCCGGGCAACTGTTGGGGCCCTGAGCAGGCAGGGACCCACTCGCCATCGGAGACAGTGACGCGCTATAGTGCCGGCCCCCGCGAGTGGACCCCCCGCCTGCTCCGGCACTTGGGATACTTTCCTCTCCCGGTTCCAGCGCTGCAGCGTCTTCCATCCTCTGACTGTGACGTTCAGGTCAGAGGGCGCGATGACATCACCAGTGTGCGCCCTCTGCCTGAGCCGTCGCAGCACAGAGAGCAGGAAGACGCTGAGGAGTCCAGAGCAGCGTCAAGCAACGAGAGGTGAGTATTTCATTTTTTTATTTTTTTTTAATATTTGGAGCAATATATGGGGACCATCAGAAGGGGCCCATATATGGAGCATTATATGGGGCTAATTCTATATGGAGTATCTTATGGGGCCAATAATATAGGGAGCGTCTTATGAAGCCAATTCTATAGGGAGCATTATATGGGGCCAATTTAATATGGAGCATCTTATGTGGCCAATTCAATATGGAGCAGTATATGGGGCCAATTACATACGGAGCAGTATATGGGGCCAATATTATATGAAGCATCTTATGGGACTAATTATATATGGAGCATTTTATGTGGCCAATTATATATGGAGCATTATATGGGGCCCATTATACATGGAGCATCTTATGGGGCCAATTATTTTTGGAGCATTATATGGGACCCATTCTGTAAGGAGTATTATATGGGGCCCATTCTGTATGGAGCATCATATGGGGCCCATTCTGTATGGAGCAATATATGGGACTCAGTATACTGTATGGGGCCGATCATATACTGTATGGAGCATTATATGAGGCCCATTATATATGCAGCAATAGATTGGGCCCATCATATACTGTATGGAGAATTATATGTGGCTCACTATACTGTATGGAGCAATATATGTGTCTCATTCTGTATGGAGTACTCTGTGGTGCCCATTATACTGTATGGAGCATTATATGAGGCTCATTCTGTATGGAGCATAAGAGGATAATATTGGGCTCATTATTCTGTTTGGAGCAATATATGGGGCTCATTATTCTGTATAGAGGACTATACTGTCCGGTTTCTGAGCTAATGTAGAATGCACAATAGATATCACTCATGTAATGTAAGAAGTAAGTGAAATCTTTGGCATTGTACTATACCTATATTTCTCTGCCGTATCCGTACATTATGAATTGTGGTATGTGTTAAAGGGGCCCACCGGGACTCTTTCGCCCAGGGCCCATGAAAACCTGGAGCCGGCCCTGCCCCTGTTCACGTGACGAGGGTCAGCGATGCGCTTATTTCTGGCCCGATGGCTGGAAGCGCTAGTTTAATGCCGCTGTCAGCGTTTGACAGCGGCATTTAACTAGTTAATAGCGGCGGGTGGATCGCGATTACACCCACCGCTATTGCGGGCACATGTCAGCTGTAGAAAACAGCTGACATGTCACAGCTTTGATGCGGGCTCACTGCCGGAGCCCACATCAAAGCGGGGGTTTTGACCTCGGACGTACTATCCCATCCGAGGTCAGAAAGGGGTTAAGGGCCTAAAAATTAAAAGTTTGAAAATTGCTACATTTTTGCCAATATTTTCAGAAATAAACGCAAAAAATATCAACATAAATTTACCACTAACATAAAGTACAATGTGTCATGAAAAAAGAGTCTCAGAATTAGAGGTTTGTTGAAGCGTTCCAAAGTTATTACCACATAAATTGACGCTGGTCATAATTGTAAAGTATGGCCTGGTAATGAAGGTGCAAACAGGCTGGGAAGGGTGAACGGGTTTGATATATACGAGGGGCGATCCAAAAGTAATGATAATCAGTTATTTCTATTGCACACAGAAATTAAAATAAAATGTTTTCTTCTCTCTTAGGTACCCACTAGTCCAGGAAAAAAAAATCACTTAAATAGACCACGATTCCCGGGAGCTACATTCATTTGAATATGAACTGCAGAGGAGTGAACATCAAAATGGAAGAAAACGAGCTCAGAGCTGTCATCAAATACCTCTGCTTGAAAAAAATGATTACCAAAGACATACACAGCGACTTGGTGGAAACATTGGGGGACTCTTCTCCTCCATATTCCACAGTTGCACGCTGGGCCAAGGAATTTAAGCTGGGAAGAACATCGACGGAAGATGAACATCGTGAAGGACACCCATCCACGTCCCTCAATGAAGAAAACGTGAAAAAAGTTGAAGAAGTTGTATTGGCAGATCGAAGAGTGACTATCAGGCATGTAGCTGAGGTCACAGGGATCTCATATGGCAGTATTCAAAGAATCCTTGCAAAAGAATTGCATATGAGAAAGGTCTCCGCGCGTTGGGTGCCAAAAATGTTAACCGACGAGCAAAAGAAGAAACGAGTTGACATTTCAATAGCAAATCTCGAAAAGTTCCAAGCAGACAAGGAAAATTTTTTGTCACTTTTTTTTACCATGGACGAGACCTGGATCCACCACTTTGATCCCGAAACTAAACAACAATCGATGACATGGGAACGAGCCGACAAACCTACGCCGAAGAAATTCAAAGTGTCAAGCTCAGCAGGGAAGGTTATGGCGTCCATTTTTTGGGACGCTGAAGGAATTATTATGGTGGATTATTTGGAGAAGGGAGCCACTATTACGGGCTCCTACTACACAGAACAAATAAGAAGATTACGGGAGGCTATCAAGGAGAAAAGGCGTGGCAAACTGCGGGCTGGAGTGCTGTTTCACCAAGATAACGCGCCGGCTCACAAAGCTGCAGTTGCCATGGCTACCATTCAAAAAGCGGGCTTTGAACTGGTGGAACACCCCCCCATTCGCCAGATCTAGCCCCCAGTGACTTCTTTCTCTTTCCTCGGCTCAAGGAACACCTCCGGGGCAAGAAATTTGACAACAATAGCGACGTGATAACCGCTGTTGGGGATTTTTTTGAGAGTCAAGATCAAGAATTTTTTTCGAAGGGAATTCTAAGTTTAGAAAAGAGATGGACTAAATGTATAGACTTGTTAGGAGACTATGTAGAAAAATAAAAAAAATTTTTGACTATATTCATTGTGTTTAGTATTGATTATCATTACTTTTGGATCGCCCCTCGTATAAACTAAAAAATAATTTTTGCTTTACAGGATATTAGCTTTTAAGGGCTCATTAATTTCAGCGTAATATGCGTATGTGTGCTGTCCATGTTAAAATGATGTATCACAGTGGCCAATGTTATTCAAAAGAGCTGCTCAGATGAGAAAAAAAACCTCTGACTCAGTCTGAATGGCTGCAATTTGTACTTGGCAGTGCAAGATTTCAACAGGGAGAGGGGGACATTGAGAAGCTGTCAGTTTGTCTAGGTGGGTAGAAATTGAATCAAAATTTCACAAAGGATTATACTGCCATGCTGATGTAAAGTGACCGCGGGCGGTAGCAATGGTAGAGCTGCTGCTCCATTGCACCCTGGCACTTTACAGGAAAATCATGTTCGAATCCCAACTTACTGGCAATTGTGGGGTACATCACACTCACCTGTAGACCGCAGGCCTCTGCCTTCTCTAGGTCTCCCTCCTCAGGAGATGCTGCACATAACTCAGGGAACACACAGTTCATTGTAACAAGCAAACATTTATTGGGCAGTTCAAGTTCATCAGATTGTATCATGCAGTTTTGGGCACAACGCTCCTTATTCCTTGTTTCTTTAGTACAGTACGCCTCCAGCATCGCTCGCCGTTCTTCTTGGACTATCCTCATGTTAACTGGTTTTCCAGGGATTTCCTGTCCAGTCCCGCAGTGCAACAGGGATCAGTTATCTTCCCTTAACGTGGTTTAACATCCACTTCCTCTGTAGACTAGAGGATAATGCACTCTTTGTAATATCTGTACCAAGCCCTAGGCTCCGGATGTTGCACGAACGTCCTCAAGACATTCCAGTAGGGCCTCCTACTGCCTTAAACGATAGCTGCCCACTATACTGTACTTCCCTATCTGACTATCAGGAAGTAATCCTCTTTTACTAGGGTTTTCCCCTCCCATTATGGGCCAGTCCCAAGCTTTAACTATGTCTGTCCCTACAGTATGTAGCTGGGCAGATCCCTACCACAAACTAAGTATTACATTTACATACATTACACATATTATACCCAGGCTTTGACTGGCCCACAAGAGAACAGGAAAATCCTTTGGTGGGTCACTGTGCAAGAGTAGCCATGACCAGGGCCGTATTTAGAGTTTCTGCTGCCCTAGGCACTTTTAGTGCTGCCTCCCCCTTTGGTGAGTATGACACTATTGGCAGTGCCTTTGGCAAGAATCGCTGATGTGAAAGTCGCCTTTTGCAGCACATCGGGCAGTTTTTCTGCATCTGCTGCATAACGGATCACTTACGGCAACAATGTGTTCGGCCTCATTCATTCCCTATGCGATTTGTGGCACTTGCCATGATCTGGCAAATGCGGTACCATACCTCCCAACTTTTGAAGAAGGGAAGGAGGTATAAAGTTTGTGGCGCGCGTAGTGCGCCGCGGCAAATTTTAGGCCATGCCTCTGACCACACCCATTTCACAACTAGTCACACCCATATCCACATCCCAACCACAGCCATTTAGCACTGCTGATCACACTGTTTTATATACAATAATTATAAACAAAAAAAAATATGGCCACACAGTGCTCCATACTGTATAATGGCCACACATGATGCTCCATACTGTATAATGGCCACACATGATGCTCAATACTGTATAATGGCCACACATGATGCTCAATACTGTATAATGGCCACACATGATGCTCCATACTGTATAATGGCCCCACATGATGCTCAATACAGTATAATTGCCACACATGATGCTCCATACTGTATAATGGCCACACACAGTTCTCCATACTGTATAATGGCCACACATGATGCTCAATACTGTATAATGGCCACACATGATGCTCCATAATGTATAATGGCCACACATGATGCTCCATAATGTATAATGGCCACACAGTGCTCCATACTGTATAATGGCCACACATAGTGCTCCATACTGTATAATGGCCACACATAGTGCTCCATACTGTATAATGGCCACACATAGTGCTCCATACTGTATAACGGCCACACACAGTTCTCCATACTGTATAATGATCCCACATGATGCTCAATACTGTATAATGGCCACACATGATGCTCCATACTGTATAACAGCCACACATAGTGCTCCATACTGTATAATGGCCACACATAGTGCTCCATACTGTATAACGGCCACACACAGTTCTCCATACTGTATAATGATCCCACATGATGCTCAATACTGTATAATGGCCACACATGATGCTCCATACTGTATAACGGCCACACATGATGCTCCATACTGTATAATGGCCATTGGCCACACATGATGCTCCATACTGTATAACGGCCACACATGATGCTCAATACTGTATAATGGCCACACAGTTCTCCATACTGTATAATGATCCCACATGATGCTTAATACTGTATAATGACCCCCCTCCTGTATGCATGGCTCATATTCCCCCCCTGTATGCATGGCTCATATTCCCTCTCCTGTATGCATGGCTCATATTTCACCCCCCCCCTGTATGCATGGCTCATATTTCACCCCCCGTGTATGCATGGCTCATATTCCCCCCCTGTATGCATGGCTCATATGCCACCCCTGTATGTATGGCTCATATTCCCCCCCTGTATGCATGGCTCATATTCCCCCCCCCTGTATTGTATGCATGGCTCATATTTCCCCCTCCTGTATGCATGGCTCATATCCCCCCCCTGTATGCATGGCTCATATTCCCCCCCCCTGTATGCATGGCTCATATTTCCCCCTCCTGTATGCATGGCTCATATTCCCCCCCTGTATGCATGGCTCATATTCCCCCCCTGTATGCATGGCTCATATTCCCCCCTCCTGTATGCATGGCTCATATTTCCCCCCCTGTATGCATGGTTTATATCCCCCCCGTATGCATGGCTCATATTCCCCCCCCCCGTATGCATGGCTCATATTCCCCCCCTGTATGCATGGTTCATATTCCCCCCCCCTGTATGCATGGCTCACATTTCCCCCTCCTGTATGCATGGCTCATATTCCCCCCTGTATGCATGGCTCATATTCCCCCCCTGTATGCATGGCTCATATTCCCCCCCATATGCACGGCTCATAGTTCCCCCTCCTGTATGCACGGCTCATAGTTCCCCCTCCTGTATGCATGGCTCATATTCCCCCCCCCCTGTATGCACGGCTCATATTCCCCCCCCTTTATGCATGGCTCATATTCCCCCCCCCTGTATGCATGGCTCATATTCCCCCCCTGTGTGCATGGCTCATATTCCCCCCCTGTATGCATGGCTCATATTTCCCCCCCCCCGTATGCATGGTTCATATTCCCCCTCCTGTATGCATGGCTCATATTCCCCCTCCTGTATGCATGGCTCATATTCCCCCTCCTGTATGCATGGCTCATATCCCCCCCCTGTATGCATGACTCATATTTCCCCCTCCTGTATGCATGGCTCATATTCCCCCCCCTGTATGCATGACTCATATTTCCCCCTCCTGTATGCATGGCTCATCTCTCCACCCCTCCCCCTGCTCCCATCTTGAATGGCGCGGCTTACCATCCTCCTTCATCCCCCCTCCCCTGTCCCCCTGTCCCTCATACTTACCTCTTCCTCACCTCGCGGCCGCGCCGACATCCCTCTGGCTCTGTCCCGACTCCCGGTGCAGCATCTTCTTCCTGCATGAGCGGTCATGTGATACCGCTCATTAAGGTCATGAATATGCGCATATTCATGACCTTAATGAGCGGTACCACGTGACCGCTCATTCAGGAGCGCTGCAGAAGCCGAGACAAGGCATCGCTGGAGCAGGGTGAGTATCGTCTTCAAGGAGGGTGGGTGGGAGGCGGGTGACCGGGGGGGGGGCGGGGGCGGGGGCGGTCGGGAGGTGACCCAGCTTTTATAAAAAAAAAAAAAAAAAACAACAAACCTTGCTCAGGTGCCGCCCCCTGCATTGTCCCTGCCCTAGGCACGTGCCCTCACGTGCCTAGTGGCAAATACGGCCCTGGCCATGACCCTCTAATATGAGCAGTACTTGGCATAATATACTTGAATCACTATGTACAGTGAAAGGCGGCATCTAATTCATGTAAAAATCTACCCAGTTCATTGCTATATAGATTTGTGATTGAGGATAATGTCACATTTGCACATAGCTGTAAAAGTGGGGCCCTGGAGTTGCTTACTGGTGGGCCCTTGGCACCCTAGTCCGACACTGCTTGCATCTCTTGTATTCTGCAGCTCTGGGTCCCTGTTTTCAGTCATCTATTGGGAAGTTTGTTGTGTAGGACATATGCTATTTTAGGGCACTGCCTCCATAACGTAATGTAACTTTGGACAGGAGTTGACATTATGATACCACAATGGGTGGAGATATATGTGGTTTGCCTTGTGTAAATGGCACCCCCATAATTTCTGATTCAACTTGTAGAGTATTGAGGGTAGTAATGATCACTCCCATCATTGGAACTGTGTAAAAAGAAAATGAATACAAAAAACTCCCATGACACACTTTTTTTTTTTTTTTTATTGGAATAGCAATAAGCAACAGTGTAATAAAAATATTACTGGCCATTTAAGATATTAAACCACGATCACAATGACTCTCAGGTAAGGCTCTATACAGACCACAGAAATAGCTGGGGGCATTGAGGACCGACTAATAGCCACTGGACCGAAAGATCCAGAGGAAGGTGAAGAAACCCCCCGGAGAGTTCTGCCTCAGGGGGGAGAAAAAATTCCTTCCTGACCCCAATTGTGGCGATCGGATATTTCCCTGGATCACATCTGTCCTGCTGCATATTGCTGTATTTCTCCATGTATTATATGCTCAGGAGAGTCAATTTGGAAGGGAAAGGATAATTACCTTATTTTTCAGACTATAAGACGCACTTGACCATAAGATGCCCCCCCAAATTGTAGGGTGGAAAATAGCAGAAAAGATTTTTATAAGATGGGGGTCCGTCTTATTGTCCGAATTTAAGGTATCTTACCTGAGGGCCGGCAGTGGAACAGCTGGGTCACAGAAGGCATGGTCCCTCCTCAGGAAGCCTGCGGCATCAGAAGTGGGGCAATGCTGCAGTCCCGGGGTGCGATGCAGGGGGTCCGGTGTCAGCGGTGAGGCAGAGCATGGAGCAGGGACCCTTCCTCAGGATGCCGGTGGCAGAAATGTGGCAACCCCGCTGTTCGGTGTCCACGGTGAGCAGAGACAAGTGCATCACAGATTTCCCTGCGGCCATCTTCCTGAAGCTGTGGGTCGCCGAGATCTCAATCTGCGCATGCGCTTCAGGAAGATGGCCACAGGGAAACCGGTGATGCACTCGGCTCTGCACACCGTGGACACCAGGCCGCGGTGTCGCCACATTTCTACCGCCGGCATCCTGAGGAAGGGACCCTGGTTAGGTGCACTCCACACCGCCCACCACCACCGCATCACCACATCTCTGCCGCAGCTGATTCCGCTGCTACACCACTGTCGCAATCCCCCAGTAAGACCATTTTCCTTCCAAATGTTTTTGGGAAAAAGTGCGTCTTATAGTCCAAAAAATACGGTAACCTTGCTCCTAGGAGCTTACAATCTAATATACAATATACACCCTGCCCCTAGGAGTTTACAGTCTAATATACAATATACACCCTGCTCCTAGGAGCTTACAATCTAATATACAATATACACCCTGCCCCTAGGAGTTTACAGTCTAATATACAATATATACCCTGCTCCTAGGAGCTTACAATCTAATATACAATATACACCCTGCTCCTAGGAGCTTACAATCTAATATACAATATACACCCTGCTCCTAGCAGCTTACAATCTAATAGACAATATCCACCCTGCTCCTAGGAGCTTACAGTCTAATATACAATTTACATGCAGTTGAGAGCATACAGAATAATGTACAGGTAAATGAAGGAAGGGGAGTATAGGAGCTCATCACGTTGATGGCTTGCGATCTTCAGTTCAGGCTGGAGACAATCTGGTGGGTGCCGCACCCGCTGGTCATTACCGCGATATGGAAATTAAGAAAGGGCATATGTCGGCACATTAAACCAGGAAATAAAAGCTGAAATATTTATTCGCATAGCATTAAAAGAGCTTACAATCTGATATGCAATATACAGGCTGCCCCTGAAAGTTTACGGACTAATCTACACCCTGCTCCTAGTTTACAATCTAATATACAATATACATGCTGATGAAAGCATACAGACTAATCTACACCCTGATCCTAGAAATTTGCAATCTAATTCTATGACTACTTTGCTGATCTAATTAGCAATAGATATTCTGCTGCCAAAGGTGCATTTACACTGCACGATTATTGCGAACAAGAGTTTCTTAGGGACGCTCGTTCACGACAATTGTGCCGTCTAAATAGACTGCCGATCATCCAATGAATGAGAAAAGCACTTGTTCGTCAGGTGAAATGATCTTTTGTGTCTCATAAAAAGATCATCGTTCTTGGTGGCACATCATCCTGCGTAAATAGGGCATGTGCTGGCGAGAATATTGCACACTGAATTATTTATTCCAGATCGTTCATTGAACATCTATCGGAAGTTGAGTCTACCAGTGGGAATAAGCCACACATCGGGAAATGTAATGCACCACAAGGCTTCCAAACATCTATGCAAGGCCGGCATTAAGGGTGCAAACTTGACACTTGATCATACACAAAGCAACCCTCTACTTCTGCAGGCATACCATATTTTTCGGATTGTAAAACACATCTTTTCCCCTATAAATTTTGTAGGAAAATGGGGGTGTGTTTTATAATCTGAAGGTAGCTTGCCGTGGTGGCGGCTGCAGTGGAGCGGGGTCACAGGAGACAGGGTCGTTGCTTCAGGAGGCTGGTGGAGGTGGCAGGAGTGAGCGAATGCTGCTGGTCCTGGGCTCCCATAAGATGTCAGCGCCGGTGAGCAGAGTCTCCTTTTCCATTGATTTCACTGTGGTCAGCTTCGGAAAAATGTCTGCCGGTGGTGGCACATGTGCAGATTGAGATCTCGGGGAAACGAGATCTCGTCTTCCAAAAACTCTTCTCCCAAGATCTCAACCTGCGCATGCACAGCCTCTGACGGCAATTTTCCCAAAGACCACCAGAGGGAAATCAATGGGAAACGGGACTCAACTCACCGGCGTAAACATCTTATGAGAGCCCAGGGCCCGCAACATCTCTCCACTCCTAACACTGCTGGCCTCCTGAAGCAGTGACCCTGCCTCCTGTGACGCCCCCCCCCCCCCCGGAAGGCTACCGTTAAACCAGACTAAAAGACGCATCCCCATGTTAATTAAAAAATTTTTTTTTCCTATTTTCCACTTCAAAAATTGGGGTGCATCTTATGGTCAGGTGCGTCTTATAGCCCACAAAATACACACTATATATATATATATATATATATATATATATATATATGTATATATATATATACACTCACCGGCCACTTTATTAGGTACACCATGCTAGTAACGGGTTGGACCCCCTTTTGCCTTCAGAACTGCCTCAATTCTTCGTGGCATAGATTCAACAAGGTGCTGGAAGCATTCCTCAGAGATTTTGGTCCATATTGACATGATGGCATCACACAGTTGCCGCAGATTTGTCGGCTGCACATCCCAAAGATGCTCCATACAAGGCAGGATGGATCCATGCTTTCATGTTGTTTACGCCAAATTCTGACCCTACCATCCGAATGTCGCAGCAGAAATCGAGACTCATCAGACCAAGCAACGTTTTTCCAATCTTCTACTGTCCAATTTCGATGAGCTTGTACAAATTGTAGCCTCAGTTTCCTGTTCTTAGCTGAAAGGAGTGGTACCCGGTGTGGTCTTCTGCTGCTGTAGCCCATCTGCCTCAAAGTTCGATGCACTGTGCGTTCAGAGATGCTCTTAGGCCTACCTTGGTTGTAACGGGTGGCGATTTGAGTCACTGTTGCCTTTCTATCAGCTCGAACCAGTCTGCCCATTCTCCTCTGATCTCTGGCATCAACAAGGCATTTCCGCCCACAGAACTGCCGCTCACTGGATTTTTTTTCTTTTTCGGACCATTCTCTGTAAACCCTAGAGATGGTTGTGCGTGAAAATCCCAGTAGATCAGCAGTTTCTGAAATACTCAGACCAGCCCTTCTGGCACCAACAACCATGCCACGTTCAAAGGCCCTCAAATCACCTTTCTTCCCCATACTGATGCTCGGTTTGAACTGCAGGAGATTGTCTTGACCATGTCTACATGCCTAAGGCTGGGTTCACATTGCGTTAATGTGTGCACGCTAACGGACAGCGTTGCACGGCGAAAATGTCGCAATTAACACCGTGCAACGGGTCCGTTAGCGTGCCCATTGACAGCAATGTAAATTTCTCCTGCAGCGCATCACTAGCGCGTGCCTTTTTCGGCTCGCGCTAGTGATGTGCCGTTCTTCTGTGACGCGCCTCGGACGCTGCTTGCAGCGTCCGCGGCGCGCCCGAGGTCCGTTCCCCGCTTTCGCAGATCGGGGATCTGCGAGAGCGGGGACGTTAACGCGACCCCTAACGCGGCCTCTAAAAAACCATTGCGTTAGCGCAATCCGCTAGCGCTAGCGCTAAACGGATTGCCCTAACGCAATGTGAACCTAGCCTAAATGCACTGAGTTGCCGCCATGTGATTGGCTGATTAGAAATTAAGTGTTAACAAGAAGTTGGACAGGTGTACCTAATAAAGTGGCCAGTGAGTGTATATATATATATATATATATATATATATATATATATATATATATATATATATAATGAGTTACAGACTCCGATCAGGCTTTGATCAGGGTGTGATCAGAGTGGCATCAGTTTCTCTTGGAGATGGAGAGGGGGAGAAAAAAAATCTCCATTTTGTCAGTCTGTGAAAATCGGAAAGCACATATGTAAATATATATGTATAAATTTATTTATATATATGGTATGTATACATAGCGCTGTGGAATTAATGGTGCTATGTAAGCAAGTAAAATAAATAAATATATATGTGTTTGTGTGTGTTTGTGCAATTCTATAAGCCTGTGCACAGAGTATACAGGCTAATAGCCTTTCTATCGAGCCTGTACATAGATTTGAGCCCTCTCAGGCAGAGCTCTGTGCTTCTGTTTGTTGAACAGCAATGCTATAGAGCAGCTGTTGGGAGCAATCAGTGGGTTTCTCAGGACCCAGTCGCCCACTGATCAACTCCACATAAGGGCTCGTGCACAAGACCAATTTTGTTATCTGAATGCTATCCTTGGTTTTGATGGATAGCACTCGTACATATGATATTCTCTGGGGCTGTGCAAATGTCACAATGGTCCACGGAAATAAATCAGAGACAAGTCTGATTTTGATCCCAGTGTCAGATCAAAATAGGCAATGTAAGTCTATGGGCCCGTGAAAAAATTTAACTCCACTTGGATGACATCTGAGTGCGATCTGATTTTCACAGACTAACATAATGGAGAAGGTGGAGAAACCTTTTTTCCCCTCTCCACGTCCGAGAAAAACTGATGCCACTCTGATGAAACTCTGATCTGAGTTTGATCAGAGTCTGTAACTATTACGCCAGTTGCCGTTTAATGAATTCTGCTCATGATATCCTGTGGTTCCAGTTCTGGCCCTTCTGCTGCCATCAAGCTACTACGTTCTCCATTGTTTCTGCTCCGTCTTCCTGCTGCGCCTCCATCATCCGTCAGTACTTCAATACAGCTGCTCATCTGAACTAGATGAGACATAACAACTATCATTACAAAAAAAAAAAAAAATTAAAGGGTAGGTCCTATTTAAGGAATCATTCTTATACACAAGAGAGAACACGTCACTCAGAGATGTTTGCTGAGACTTTTTTAGGGGTAGATGGTGCAGTTCTAAACTTCACCATGAACACCCCACAGCTGAACAATATGTGAATGGGTCCTTAGTTTTAAGTGAGCAGCTACCTACCGGGACTTGTCTTCCTCAAGCTGCTGCTTCTGGGGACACAAGGTGGTTCAGGATAATAATTTTATACATTCTGTACCAATTGTGATGTCATGTGCCCTGAGATGTCATGTCCCATGTCGTAATAATGTCCACTGGTGTGTTATGTATCAAGTTTCCAACACCAAGAGTAGAATTAATAAAACAAAGACAAAAAACACAATTTCCCATTTAATTTCTCTGTCCTCCTATGTGATCGCTAGTGTTGAGCGATACCTTCCGATATCGGAAAGTATCGGTATCGGAAAGTATCGGCCGATACCGTCAAAGTATCGGATCTAATCCGATACCGATACCCGATCCCAATGCAAGTCAATGGGACGAAAATATCGGAATTAAAATAAACCCTTTCTTAACTTGTAGGTTCATTCTACATGAAGGAAAACAACTAAGAATAATGTAGGATGTATTGGGGGACGTGGCGGAGACATTAAAGGCACAGAGGTTTAGCCCAATCTAATAGAATAGCAGGATTTTGTTTTGTTTTTTATGACGTTCGGCGTTAGAAAGATTTTGACTATGTTAATTTTTTATTTTATTTTGTCAGATATTGATGTTTCACTACTTCCACGCCCTTCACCTTCTTTTTTACTTCTCCCACACTTTCTTCTTCATTATCCTCATGGAGCGCCCCCACACCGCCGCAGGGCCGAGGGGTACCCGAAGCCGAGCCTCTGGGTCTCAGTCCTGGGGTTGTCACGGTGGCTAGACCCGGTCCGTGGCCCTGTGTGTCGGTGAGGGACGTCCGGTAGAATAAGTGGTGGTGTAGCGGTGCAGTTGTGGGGTGCAGGTCGCGGTAAATAACGAGGACACCAGGTTGCAGTCTCTTTACCTCTTTACTGAAGGTTTTGGAGACCTCAGTCCAGAGCGCTGTTAACTGGGTTGTCAGAGACCGGCCGGCCCAAAGGCACATCAGAAGTTCTCTTTACAGGTGGGAATCAGTGTCTACCTTCTAGCGCTGGGTGTTGTAGTTCTTCCCTGCTGAGCTCCCGGGATAGTCCTCACAACTGTTTCTGTCTGTCTCTATTTGTTCGTTCTCTTCGTCCTCCAGGGGGTTGGCCCTTTGCCCCAGGGGTTGCTCGTTTAAAGGACAGTACCTTGCAAGGTGGCCCACCTGGTGACAGCGGCGGCAGATGGGTCGTCCATCCTGGTGAAAGCGATCGTCGGGCCGGCTTCTAGTCGGCGGAGTCCTCCTCTGTCGCATCCAAGGGACATCCTCCGGGCTGGAAGCCAACTGGATCTTCCCTTTGGGGGTCTCCTGTAGGGACTGCACCGTCCGGGCCAGGGCAGCAACGCTCTTGGTTAGCTCTTGCATCTGGAGGCGGAGTCCTGCAGGGGAGTCGTCCTCGAAGCTCTGGGCGTCGGCCTCCGCGGCAACTGGGGTGTCCGATGCCACCTCCTGGTGGTATGTGAGAGCGGGGCGCCTGGGTGGTATTGTGCGGCTGGGCTGGCGCTCCTGCAATGCCTGGATAGCTTTATCTTTGAATTGCGCAAAAGTCAAATCTGGATTTTGCATGGCCAGGAAGTGCAATTGGCCTCGTTGGTGACTGCACAGGAGCCCCTCAATGAACCGCTCCTTCAGAAGTTTATCCTCATCCTGCATGCTGCCGGGGTCACTCTGCTTAATGGCCCGCATTGCCTCCTGAAGATTAAGGGCATAGTCCCGTAAGCTGTCCTGCGGTCTCTGTTTGCATCCATAGAAAGTCAATTTAATTTCTGTAGCAGTGCGAGTATCGAAGGTGGCCTTAAGCTTTGCAAAAATCTGTTGCGCAGTTCCCTTATCTTCGGCGGGCCAGGACTTCAATTCTCTCAGAGCCGCCCCAAAGAGTTGACCGGTTATCATATGAACCTTCTGAGGCTCCGTCAGGGGATAGAACTCGAGCAGGCTGCAGAGCCCTTCCTTAAAGTCAGTGAATGTACGCGACTCCCCAGAGTATCGCGGGAGCCAGGCCGCTCCGGGCAGGTACGGCATAGAGAAGGGCATTATGGCTTTTGTGTTAGCGGCAGCGTCCGGCTGGCTGGGGGGAACAGCGGGTTCTGACCGGAGCTGCCCCTGCATCTGCGACCGCCACCTCCTCTCCTCCCGACTCGGACATGATGGTCCCTTCCTCTCACTAACCTGCTGGAGGTCGGAGTTCCTCTTCCGGGATTGGCGCCTTACCGCGCTTTCCGTTCCGCGCTTCTTTTGGCTGGTCCCGCCCGCGTAGCTAGGGCTCCTCCCTCCGTGCGCGGCAATGGCGAATTTTGGCGGTAAATGGCACAGCACACAGTCTTTTCAATAAAGTACAGTCCAAGCACAATAAATCACAGTTCCAAGGCACACATGACCTGATTCTTCAGGCTTAAGTAGATCCTGTTCGTGACGCCAAAATGGAGCGCCCCCACACCGCCGCAGGGCCGAGGGGTACCCGAAGCCGAGCCTCTGGGTCTCAGTCCTGGGGTTGTCACGGTGGCTAGACCCGGTCCGTGGCCCTGTGTGTCGGTGAGGGACGTCCGGTAGAATAAGTGGTGGTGTAGCGGTGCAGTTGTGGGGTGCAGGTCGCGGTAAATAACGAGGACACCAGGTTGCAGTCTCTTTACCTCTTTACTGAAGGTTTTGGAGACCTCAGTCCAGAGCGCTGTTAACTGGGTTGTCAGAGACCGGCCGGCCCAAAGGCACATCAGAAGTTCTCTTTACAGGTGGGAATCAGTGTCTACCTTCTAGCGCTGGGTGTTGTAGTTCTTCCCTGCTGAGCTCCCGGGATAGTCCTCACAACTGTTTCTGTCTCTATTTGTTCGTTCTCTTCGTCCTCCAGGTGATATGGTAGGACGCACCCGTATGACGGGGTAGGCCTGGAGTTCTTCCGGGACCCTAGAGTCGCCCCTCTCCCACAGCTGCCTCCGTTGTCTGCTTAGGTGTTAAGTGAGACAGCCAACCTGTAATTAGCTGTCCGGCCGTGGTTTGCAGTGTACTTAAAGTCTCTTACTTGCTCGGCGTTCCGGCCACCGACTGTTTGGGCCTCAGAAGGATGTTGCCTCGGTCTAACAGCACGACTCCTTCTGGTCCCAATACTTCTTTACTGTATTCCCGTTGTGCACTGGTTAGTTCTGCTCTGAGGAGTCTGCCAGGATCCCATCCCTGACAGGTCCTCTCACTAGCTCTTCCCAGCTACTTCTCCCTGTCTTCCTGTCCAACCCCCAGTTTTACCAGAGTGTGAGGAGTGGCCTAGTAGATAGGACCACCCCCCCTGGTGGCCGGAGTGTGAAGTGTAGTGAGGTGTTACCTGGTCAGAGAAACTCCTTTAGTGCAATCAGACGTACCATAGCTCCCCATAGTGGCGGAGCCACAGCACTGCAACGACCAGGACTCTGGGGCGCTGCACTCCCCCCCGGTTAAATCCAGTACTCCGGGACTGGGAAAAACAAGAACAACAATACATGTTAACAGGAAACACACAACATTTTGAAATAGCATAACAATTGAACATAACAGAGCTTCCCTTTATGGGAGGTGAGAATTCTTGAACGTTGCGAAAGTTAGGTCATGCACAGTTTATGACTCTCAGTTCAGTGGTTAAAACAGCGGGGACCCCGGGTAAACAAAGGGGCCCCCCTTTTTTTGAAAGTTTTTGAGCAATTCACCGTCCATTACCCTATTGTCAATTTTAAAACCTGTAACAAAAGATATATACAAGAAAAACATTTTCAACTAAAGAGCAGCCATTATTAATACCTCCAAGTTTTGTAGCGGAGGGGAGTTTGATTTTGAGTGCTGCGTGTGGACCTTCGCAGCGCAGGGGTTGCTATTGGCCTAACAGGGCCCGCTATGCTTGCTACCGCTGGTGTAGTGTACTGTCTTCTAGCTACACTTCTAGTGAGTCTGGGTAGCACTGGCAGGTTGGGGCTCTCAGAGCTGCTGCTATCAACAGTGGGTACAGCAGATTCACTGATAGCAGAGGGAGGATTTACCGGTTCAACGGTTGGCATGGCTTCATCAGGTAAGGCCTGTTGAGGTAGCGGGGCCGGATGATCTGGTATCACCATTGTTTCTGGTGGGTCCGGCTGTTGAAACATTAGAACAGGCACCACGATGGCTTGGTTTATCTGAGTCCAGGACTGGGGAAAGTCACCAAGGACGGTGTGGAACATCTTCTCCTTTTCTACTGGCGGGGAGATTTCTGGGGCCGTGCGCCTCTCTTTCAACTTATCGGGGCAGACCTTAAGGTGATCCCTGGATACCGCTGTCGAGGTCTCCCCTCTGTCTTTGCTGATGAGACAGACTTTTGTGTTGTCAAAGTCGGATGGCAGGATGGTGTACGGTTCCGCTTCCCATTGGTCATCGAGCTTGTGCAATCTCCTCTTTCGTTTAAGTACTTGCTCGCCAGGTGACAGGGGAATCGCAGGAGCGTGTTGGTTGTAATCTCTTTCCTGTTTCTGCCTAGCCTGGGCGAGACTTCTTTCTACACACTCCTGTACTTCGCGGTACCTTCGCTGCCTTTCTGCATCCCAATCTGCATCCGGCGAGGTATCTTCGGGTACTAGGACCCCCATGTCCAGATCAACGGGTAACCGACTAGATCTTCCTCGCATCAGGTACGCTGGAGTACAGTTGGTGGAACTTACTGGGATGTGATTGTACATATCCACCAGGTCAGGCAACTTTGTCGGCCACAGGTTCCGTTCCTCCACGGGTAAGGTCTTCAATAAATCAATTACCACTTGGTTCATCTTCTCGCACATCCCGTTGGTTTGAGGATGGTACGGTGTGGTTCTGATCTTCTTACACCCGTACAGTTGGCAGAATTCTTGAAACACTTCCGCTTCGAATGCAGGTCCCTGATCGGTCAGTACCTTCTCTGGGTAGCCATGGGGCCTACAAAAGTGCTGCTGGAAGACCCTGGCGGCAGTCCTGGCCATTAGATCCTTGACAGGCACAACCACCAAAAACCTGGAGTAGTGGTCCACGATGGTAAGGGCGTAGATATAGCCCGACCGGCTAGGTGTCAGCTTCACATGATCCAGCGCGACCAGTTCAAGCGGCCGTTTGGTGATGATAGGCCGCAGGGGAGCCCGTTGACTGTCACGGTCCTTCCTGCGCAGGCTACATGGACCACACTCCCGACACCACTTCTCAATGGTTCTCTTCATGCCAATCCAATAGAACCTCCCTCGGAGCAGCTTCTCTAGCTTCCTCCATCCGAAGTGTCCGGCTCCATCATGGTAGGCTCCCAGAACCATGGGCGCATCTCGCCTTGGCACCACTATCTGCCACACCAATTCATGAGTACGTGGGTCGATGCTCCTCCTGCACAACTTGCCATCATGGATAAACAGTTTGCTTCTCCCCTTCCACAGCTGTTGGGTTTCTTGTGGATCATCTGGGCCAGGGTGCAACCCAGCCTGCGTCAAGAGCTCCTTCACCTGACGGACCGCGGGGTCACTATCCTGGGTTTCTGCCCATCCGTGGTGGGGCAGGGGATTGAGCGTGGCATCCGATTGGTTCTTGTGCCTATTCTTCACCTGATGAGAGTTTTGGGTGGCTTTGGGGTGATGGAATGCATGCAGCTCCACCTCTTCAAGTGCCTCCGGGTCTTCTCCCGCTTCTGGCAAATTGGGCATTCGGGACAAGGCATCGGCATTGGCATTCTTGTGTCCTGCCCGGTACTTGATGGTGAAATTGTAGTTGGATAGCCGGGCCATCCACCGCTGCTCCAAGGCCCCGAGTTTGGCATTATCCAGATGCGTTAGCGGATTGTTGTCCGTGAAGACGGTGAATTTCGCGGAGGCCAGGTAGTGTTTGAACCTCTCTGTCACTGCCCAGACAATGGCAAGGAATTCCAGCTTAAAGGAACTGTAGTTGTCAGGGTTCCTTTCCGTGGGACGGAGTTTCCGGCTGGCGTAAGCGATCACCCTCTCTTTGCCTTTCTGGACCTGGGACAGCACGGCTCCTAATCCCACATTGCTGGCATCGGTGTACAGCACAAACGGTTGGTCGTATTCGGGGTAAGCCAGTACCTCTTCTCCCGTCAGTGCCGACTTCAAACAGGTGAAGGATTCCTCCAGCTCTTCGTTCCAATCAAAGGGGGTGTTCCTCCCCTTGGTCTTCTTTGGTTGGCCCACCAACAGGTTTTGCAAGGGTGCGGCCTTCTTGGTGAAGTCCTTAATGAACCTCCGGTAATAGCCTACCAGCCCGAGGAACTGCCGGACTTCGTGGAGGTCACTGGGCTTTGGCCAGTCCTTAATCACTGTGACCTTGTCGGGGTCTGGGGCCACTCCTTCAGCGCTCACCACATGGCCCAGGTACTGCACTTTAGGTTTCAGCAGATGACACTTGGATGGTTTCACCTTTAAGCCAAAGTTGGATAGGGCTTCAAACACCTCGGCCAGGTGCTTCAGGTGGTCTTCGTAGGTCTTAGAGAAGACAATGACATCATCCAAATATAACAGCACGGTTTCAAAGTTCAGGTGTCCCAAGCAGCACTCCATCATCCTCTGGAACGTTCCGGGAGCATTGCACAATCCGAAGGGCATGTAGTTGAACTCACAGAGACCCATTGGCGTCGTGAAGGCCGTCTTCTCTTTGTCCGCCTCCGCTACAGGAACCTGCCAGTACCCACTGGTGAGATCTAAGGTAGAGAAGTAGTTAGCAGATTTTAAGGCAGCCAGAGACTCCTCTATCCTGGGCAGTGGGTATGTGTCCTTATGTGTAATGCGATTCAACTGCCTGTAATCAACACACATCCTCATTGTACCATCTTTCTTTTTAACAAGGACTAACGGAGCTGCCCAGGGGCTACAGCTGTCTCTCACCACCCCAGCCTCCTTCATTTCCCGCAACATGTCCTTGGCACACTGGTAATGAGCTGGGGGTACAGGGCGATATCTCTCTTTTATGGGTCGGTGATCTCCCGTGGGGATGTGATGTTGGATCCCTTTCACCTGCCCAAAATCTGAGGGGTGTTTGCTGAATACCTGCTCGTACTCGTGTACCACCCTGTAGGCCCCCTGTTTTTGATGGGATCGGGTAGAGTCAGTGCCCACATGCAATTCCCGACACAAGTCTTTCGAGGGCTCTGCAGAACCTTTGTTCTCCGCCACGTTGGACGGGACCAAGGGTTCAGGTGTCTGTGTCACATTATTGTTGACAGTGAACAGTTTGGCGAGCGTGGTATACTTGGTGAGGTGAACCTCTTCCTCCCCACAATTGAGGACACGTACGGGCACTCTCCCCTGGCGGACGTCGACCACCCCCCGGGCTGTCAGAACAGTAGGCCTATTGTCTGAATATACGGGTTCTACCAAGGCCTGGTAGTCCTTACCCCTGAGGCCTATGGCTGCCCGACACCATATTAACATCTCACTCCTGGGGGGTATCGCGATGGGGTTTGAATCACTCACAGTGACACGACCAATCTCACCACCAGTCAGCTCTACCTGCTGTCTCTGCATCAGAGCTCTGATTTCTTTCTGCAGGGCACGTTGCTCACTGTGGCCAGCGGTTTCTGCCACCTGTTGCAGCAAAACAATAACTTCTGCAAGACAATTTTCTATAACATTAGTACCAAGAGTCATCATGGGATTACATTCTCGACGATCAATATCAACAATCACAATCCCTTGGGCTCTCAATTCCACCCGCCCCACCTTGATGGTGACCTCCTTATACCCCACTTGTGGCAACGGCTGACCATTACTGGCAATTATGGTGAAATCATCGTCAGGGCCACGGGTAATATCAGTGTCCTCCCAATACCGTTTGTAAAGCACGTAAGGTATAGTCGTCACCTGAGAACCAGTGTCCAACAAAGCGTTCAAGGGGATCCCATCAACCACTACAGGGAGAACTGGCCGTCCTCCAATGTACTTGGTTCTCCAATGCTGCGGGCCGGATCGTCCTACTCCTGGGGGTTGGCCCTTTGCCCCAGGGGTTGCTCGTTTAAAGGACAGTACCTTGCAAGGTGGCCCACCTGGTGACAGCGGCGGCAGATGGGTCGTCCATCCTGGTGAAAGCGATCGTCGGGCCGGCTTCTAGTCGGCGGAGTCCTCCTCTGTCGCATCCAAGGGACATCCTCCGGGCTGGAAGCCAACTGGATCTTCCCTTTGGGGGTCTCCTGTAGGGACTGCACCGTCCGGGCCAGGGCAGCAACGCTCTTGGTTAGCTCTTGCATCTGGAGGCGGAGTCCTGCAGGGGAGTCGTCCTCGAAGCTCTGGGCGTCGGCCTCCGCGGCAACTGGGGTGTCCGATGCCACCTCCTGGTGGTATGTGAGAGCGGGGCGCCTGGGTGGTATTGTGTGGCTGGGCTGGCGCTCCTGCAATGCCTGGATAGCTTTATCTTTGAATTGCGCAAAAGTCAAATCTGGATTTTGCATGGCCAGGAAGTGCAATTGGCCTCGTTGGTGACTGCACAGGAGCCCCTCAATGAACCGCTCCTTCAGAAGTTTATCCTCATCCTGCATGCTGCCGGGGTCACTCTGCTTAATGGCCCGCATTGCCTCCTGAAGATTAAGGGCATAGTCCCGTAAGCTGTCCTGCGGTCTCTGTTTGCATCCATAGAAAGTCAATTTAATTTCTGTAGCAGTGCGAGTATCGAAGGTGGCCTTAAGCTTTGCAAAAATCTGTTGCGCAGTTCCCTTATCTTCGGCGGGCCAGGACTTCAATTCTCTCAGAGCCGCCCCAAAGAGTTGACCGGTTATCATATGAACCTTCTGAGGCTCCGTCAGGGGATAGAACTCGAGCAGGCTGCAGAGCCCTTCCTTAAAGTCAGTGAATGTACGCGACTCCCCAGAGTATCGCGGGAGCCAGGCCGCTCCGGGCAGGTACGGCATAGAGAAGGGCATTATGGCTTTTGTGTTAGCGGCAGCGTCCGGCTGGCTGGGGGGAACAGCGGGTTCTGACCGGAGCTGCCCCTGCGTCTGCGACCGCCACCTCCTCTCCTCCCGACTCGGACATGATGGTCCCTTCCTCTCACTAACCTGCTGGAGGTCGGAGTTCCTCTTCCGGGATTGGCGCCTTACCGCGCTTTCCGTTCCGCGCTTCTTTTGGCTGGTCCCGCCCGCGTAGCTAGGGCTCCTCCCTCCGTGCGCGGCAATGGCGAATTTTGGCGGTAAATGGCACAGCACACAGTCTTTTCAATAAAGTACAGTCCAAGCACAATAAATCACAGTTCCAAGGCACACATGACCTGATTCTTCAGGCTTAAGTAGATCCTGTTCGTGACGCCAAAATGGAGCGCCCCCACACCGCCGCATGGCCGAGGGGTACCCGAAGCCGAGCCTCTGGGTCTCAGTCCTGGGGTTGTCACGGTGGCTAGACCCGGTCCGTGGCCCTGTGTGTCGGTGAGGGACGTCCGGTAGAATAAGTGGTGGTGTAGCGGTGCAGTTGTGGGGTGCAGGTCGCGGTAAATAACGAGGACACCAGGTTGCAGTCTCTTTACCTCTTTACTGAAGGTTTTGGAGACCTCAGTCCAGAGCGCTGTTAACTGGGTTGTCAGAGACCGGCCGGCCCAAAGGCACATCAGAAGTTCTCTTTACAGGTGGGAATCAGTGTCTACCTTCTAGCGCTGGGTGTTGTAGTTCTTCCCTGCTGAGCTCCCGGGATAGTCCTCACAACTGTTTCTGTCTGTCTCTATTTGTTCGTTCTCTTCGTCCTCCAGGTGATATGGTAGGACGCACCCGTATGACGGGGTAGGCCTGGAGTACTTCCGGGACCCTAGAGTCGCCCCTCTCCCACAGCTGCCTCCGTTGTCTGCTTAGGTGTTAAGTGAGACAGCCAACCTGTAATTAGCTGTCCGGCCGTGGTTTGCAGTGTACTTAAAGTCTCTTACTTGCTCGGCGTTCCGGCCACCGACTGTTTGCGCCTCAGAAGGATGTTGCCTCGGTCTAACAGCACGACTCCTTCTGGTCCCAATACTTCTTTACTGTATTCCTGTTGTGCACTGGTTAGTTCTGCTCTGAGGAGTCTGCCAGGATCCCATCCCTGACAGGTCCTCTCACTAGCTCTTCCCAGCTACTTCTCCCTGTCTTCCTGTCCAACCCCCAGTTTTACCAGAGTGTGAGGAGTGGCCTAGTAGATAGGACCACCCCCCCTGGTGGCCAGAGTGTGAAGTGTAGTGAGGTGTTACCTGGTCAGAGAAACTCCTTTAGTGCAATCAGACGTACCATAGCTCCCCATAGTGGCGGAGCCACAGCACTGCAACGACCAGGACTCTGGGGCGCTGCACTCATCATCAGCTTCTTTGACATCAACTTCTAAACCTTATTCATCTTCTTCTTCATCTTCTACCTATTATTTTTTTGTTACATTGTTCATATTCTTTTTATTTTACTATTATCTTCTTCATATTCAACTTCTTCATCATATTCTTATTTGTGACAGGCATTCCCGTAGTTGTTATCTATAAAAGTTTGAAGATTACACCTTCCGTTCTGCCTGTCACAAAACAGTTACATTTGTCCGCGTTCAGTTTGGCCTGCAGCATCAGGCTTTATCCAGGGGCACCACGAGGAGGAACGGACTCACCCCCATACACTGCTTAGTCTTCTTCTGCTTATAATTTAGATAATATCTTTTGCTCTGATATTTAGTCTTATGCTTAATGTTCTTCTGCTCTTTGTTCTGCAGCCTCTTGTTCTTCTGCTTCTCGGTCTTCCAGGTCGTCGTCGTCTCCAGGGTCGTCGTCTCCGGGGTCGTCGTCATCGGGGTGGTCTTCAGGGTCATCGTCTCCAGGGTCGTCGTCATCTCAGTGGTTGTCGTCTCTGGTGTCGTCGTCATCTTAGGGGTGGTCTTCCGGGTCGTCGTCTTTAGGGTCTTGAACTTGGAAATGTAGCAGAAGGTACAAGTAGGCTGAGAAAATGCCGAGAAACAGCTGATGGAACTGGAACTCGGATGGCTACCCGAAGGTCCAAGAGCCAATGGAACTACTGAGGACCAGCTGACGTTACTGGAACCCGGTTACTAAGCAGGAGGTACCCGTGCTGAAAGCACTACCAAGGACCACCTGACGTTGGTGGAACTCAGATACCCAGAGGGAGGCACCTAAGCCAAAGGCTCTGCCCGGAACCAGCTGACGGTACTGGAACCAGGATGGGGAGCAGAAGGTACAAGAGCAAAAGACACTGCCGAGAACCAGCTGACGGTACTGGAACCTGGATGGGTAGCCGAAGGTCCAAGAGCCAATGGAACTACCGAGGACCAGCTGACGTTACTGGAACCCGGTTACTAAGCAGGAGGTACCCGTGCTGAAAGCACTACCAAGGACCACCTGAAGTTGGTGGAACTCAGATACCCAGAGGGAGGCACCTAAGCCAAAGGCTCTGCCCGGAACCAGCTGACGGTACTGGAACCAGGATGGGGAGCAGAAGGTACAAGAGCCAATGGAACTACCGAGGACCGGCTGACGTTACTGGAACCCGGTTACTAAGCAGGAGGTACACGTGCCTGAAAGCACTACCAAGGACCACCTGACGTTGGTGGAACTCGGATACCCAGAGGGAGGCACCTAAGCCAAAGGCTCTGCCAGGAAACAGCTGACGGTGCTGGAACCAGGATGGGGACCTATTCAAGCTTGTCTTCCTAGAGCCCCAACTAGCGGTGTTGAAGCAAAGGGTCAGAAGGGGGAACAGAGTGTAGGCCGAAGCCTGCACTGGCGGCAGCTTTGTGCCTGCGTGGCTGTTGCAGGACACGATGCCGGCTACACAGCAGGGGAACAGCTGGCGGTGCTGAACCCCACTGACACATTGGCGAGGTGTTTTTCTCTGTGCAGCTAGCAGTACCGGGCACCAACTGGCGGTGTTAGAGCCCAGGCTCTGCAGGGGGAGCAGAGTGTAGGCCGAAGCCTAATTGAACCAATTTTAAAGGTAACCTTTAACCCCCCCTCAGGTGTTACAAACTAGAAGAGCCACGCCTTATGCAGCAGTAGTGCTGCACAAGTCAAAGGTTGCTCTTTTAATTTTGTTCCTTGCACAAGCTGAAGGAAACACGTACAACATTTTGGCCCTTATACAGTCAATCTGTCTTGGAGGCGGGAGTTCCCTTCGTAATGAGACGCAGCACAGCTGGCAAAAATACCACCTTGGTGCTTGGCGCGGCCTCCTGAGCATCGCATTTTGCTGTACAGGAGTCTGCGTTGTTGCGTTATCCCTTGGCCATGCGCTGCCCGTCTTCTGACATCATTTCATGTCGGCTGGTGCGGTTCGCAATGCCCATGAATCCCAGCCCCGCAGTGTCTTTACAGTGTTTGACACTGCGGGGCTGGGATTCATGGCCTGGCGCAGTACATATGTTCGCCTCTCGCTCGTGTCCTTACATCTGCTACAGACTGTGCGGCGTCAGCTGATCCCTTATCGCATGCCGCGGCCATGAAGCCGCACAGTCTGAAGAAGGCGGAAGGAGCTGAGTGACAGCCTGGCGAAGATATGCACTGCTCATGCCCGTCAATCACACCCTCGCAGTCAAAATAAATAAGACACCGAGGGGCGTTGTGTGGGTCAGGGCGGCCGCAGAGGCGCAGCCAGCCAAACAATGATGCCAGAAGACGGGCAGCGCTACCAAGGGGGTTGCAGCGTGTCATTACAAAGGAAAGTCACACCTCAGGGACGGTTAAATGGTCACAGAGGACACATTTTTGACGTGTTCAGTTCCACATGTGCAAGGAGAATAAGTTTATGAGCCACCTTGCACACATGCAGCATTACCGCTGTACAAGGTGACTGTAAAACATACAAACGCCTGGGGGAGGGGGGACAGGTTCCCTTCAATTTCAGTTCTTGTGTCTGCGTGGCTGTTGCAGGACACGATGCCGGCTACACAGCAGGGGAACAGCAGGCGGTGCTGAACCCCACTGACACATTGGCTGGTGTTTTTCTCTGTGCAGCTAGCAGTACCGGGCACCAACTGGCGGTGTTAGAGCCCAGGGTCAGCAGGAGGAGGAGAGGGAGCAGAGTGTAGGCCGAAGCCTGCACTGGCGGCAGCTTTGTGTCTGCGTGGCTGTTGCAGGACACGATGCTGGCTACACAGCAGGGGAACAGCTGGCGGTGCTGAACCCCACTGACACATTGGCGAGGTGTTTTTCTCTGTGCAGCTAACAGTACCGGGCACCAACTGGCGGTGTTAGAGCCCAGGCTCTGCAGGGGGAGCAGAGTGTAGGCCGAAGCCTAATTGAACCAATTTTAAAGGTAACCTTTAACCCCCCCTCAGGTGTTACAAACTAGAAGAGCCACGCCTTATGCAGCAGTAGTGCTGCACAAGTCAAAGAATGCTCTTTTAATTTTGTTCCTTGCACAAGCTGAAGGAAACACGTACAACATTTTGGCCCTTATACAGTCAATCTGTCTTGGAGGCGGGAGTTCCCTTCGTAATGAGACGCAGCACAGCTGGCAAAAATACCACCTTGGTGCTTTGCGCGGCCTCCTGAGCATCGCATTTTGCTGTACAGGAGTCTGCGTTGTTGCGTTATCCCTTGGCCATGCGCTGCCCGTCTTCTGACATCATTTCATGTCGGCTGGTGCGGTTCGCGATGCCCATGAATCCCAGACCCGCAGTGTCTTTACAGTATTTGACACTGCGGGGCTGGGATTCATGGCCTGGCGCAGTACATATGTTCGCCTCTCGCTCGTGTCCTTACACCTGCTACAGACTGTGCGGCGTCAGCTGATCCCTTATCGCATGCCGCGGCCATGAAGCCGCACAGTCTGAAGAAGGCGGAAGGAGCTGAGTGACAGCCTGGTGAAGATATGCACTGCTCATGCCCGTCAATCACAACCTCGCAGTCAAAACAAATAAGACACCGAGGGGCGTTGTGTGGGTCAGGGCGGCCGCAGAGGCGCAGCCAGCCAAACAATGATGCCAGAAGACGGGCAGCGCTACCAAGGGGGTTGCAGCGTGTCATTACAAAGGAAAGTCACACCTCAGGGACGGTTTAATGGTCTCGGGGGACACATTTTAGACGTGTTTCGTTCGGCGTGTGCAAGGAGAGTAACTTAATGAGCCACCTTGTACAAATGCAGCATTACTGCTGTACAAGGTGGCTGTTATACATCCAAACGCCTGGGGGGAGGGGGACAGGTTCCCTTCAATTTCAGTTCTTGTGTCTGCGTGGCGTTTGCAGGACACGTTGCCGGCTACACAGCAGGGGAACAGCTGGCAGTGCTGAACCCCACTGACACATTGGCGAGGTGTTTGGCTCTGTGCAGCCAGCACTTCTGGGCCCCAACTGGCGTTGTTAGAGCCCAGGGTCCGCAGGAGGAGTAGAGGGAGCGGAGTGTAGGCCGAAGCCTGCACTGGTGGCAGCTTTGTGTCTGCGTGGCTGTTGCAGGACACGTTGCCGGCTACACAGCAGGGGAACAGCTGGCGGTGCTGAACCCCACTGACACATTGGCGAGGTGTTTGGCTCTGTGCAGCCAGCACTTCTGGGCCCCAACTGGCGTTGTTAGAGCCCAGGGTCAGCAGGAGGAGTAGAGGGAGCGGAGTGTAGGCCGAAGCCTGCACTGGTGGCAGCTTTGTGTCTGCGTGGCTGTTGCAGGACACGATGCCGGCTACACAGCAGGGAAACAGCTGGCGGTGCTGAACCCCACTGACACATTGGCTGGGGTTTTTGTCTCTGTGCAGCTAGCACATCTGGGCCCCAACTGGTGTTGTTAGAGCCCAGGGTCAGCAGGAGGAGCAGAGTGTAGGCCGAAGCCTGCACTGGAGCAAGTTGAAAGGGAACCTTTAACCCCCCCCCCCCCCCAGGCGTTTGTAGCTGAAAGAGCCATCTTGTACAGCACTAATGCTGGAAAAGGTAAACGTAGCTCTTTTAATTATGGTCCTTGCAAACGCTGAACTTGACACTTTTGAAATGTGTCCCCTCACACCGTTAAACCGTCCGGTCGGTGGAACTTTCCTTTGTCATGTGACGCAGCACAGCCGTCATTCTTAACCCCTTGGCGCCGTGCGCCGCCTCCTGAGCGTTGTTTGAATCTGTCCCGGATCCTGCGCTGTTATGTTAGCTTTTGGCCATGCACACATTTTGCGCTGCCCGTCTTCTGACATCATTTGGTGTCGGGCTGGCTGCGCCTGTGCGGCCGCGCTGGCCAAGATCCCGCCTCGCTGTGTCATCTAATGTAATCACTCTGCGGACCGGTGATCCATGGGCATGAGCAGTGCATATCCTCGCCTCTCACTCCCCTCCCTACGGCTTCTTCAGACTGTGCGGTGTCACGGCCGTGGCATGCTATTAGGGATCAGCTGACACCGCACAGTCTGAAGAAGCCGTAGGGAGATGAGTGAGAGGTGGAGGTTCAGATATGCACTGCGCATGTCCATGGATCACAGGCCCGCAGTGGGATTACATCAGAAGACACTGCGAGGCGGGATCGCGGCCAGCGCGGCCGCACAGGCGCAGCCAGCCCGACACCAAATGATGTCAGAAGACGGGCAGCGCAAAATGTGTGCATGGCCAAGGGCAAACATAACAGCGCAGGATCCGGGACAGATTCAAACAACGCTCAGGAGGCGGCGCACGGCGCCAAGGGGTTAAGAATGACGGCTGTGCTGCGTCACATGACAAAGGAAAGTTCCACCGACCGGACGGTTTAACGGTGTGAGGGGACACATTTCAAAAGTGTTAGGTTCAGCATGTGCAAGGAGCACCACGAAAAGAGGCACTTTTTCCCTTTGCATCATTACTGCTGCACAAGGTGTCTCCTTCAGTAACAAACGCCTGGGGGGGGGGACAGGTTCCCTTAAATTTAACTTGTTGTGCCTGCGTGGCGGTCGCAGGACACGTTGCCGTATACACAGCAGGGGAGCAGCAGGCATTACTGAACCCCACTAACACATTGGCGAGGTGTTTGGCTCTGTGCGGACAGCACTTCTGGACGGCAACTAGCGGTGTTGGAGCCCAGGGACAGGAGGAGGAGGAGGTGGAGGAGATAGGAGGGATTGCCACACACACAGCTGGGGAACAGCTGACGTTACTGAACCCCAATAACAGAGGAGGGACTGTTGGGACTGTGCGGACAGCACTTCTGGACGGCAACTAGCGGTGTTGGAGCCCAGGGACAGGAGGAGGAGGAGGTGGAGGAGATAGGAGGGATTGCCACACACACAGCTGGGGAACAGCTGACGTTACTGAACCCCAATAACAGAGGAGCGACTGTTGGGACTGTGCGGACAGCACTTCTGGACGGCAACTAGCGGTGTTGGAGCCCAGGGACAGGAGGAGGAGGAGGTGGAGGAGATAGGAGGGATTGCCACACACACAGCTGGGGAACAGCTGACGTTACTGAACCCCAATAACAGAGGAGGGACTGTTGGGACTGTGCGGACAGCACTTCTGGACGGCAACTAGCGGTGTTAGAGCCCAGGGACAGGAGGAGGAGGAGGTGGAGGATATAGGAGGGATTGCCACACACACAGCTGGGGAACAGCTGACGTTACTGAACCCCAATAACAGAGGAGGGACTGTTGGGACTGTGCGGACAGCACTTCTGGACGGCAACTAGCGGTGTTGGAGCCCAGGGACAGGAGGAGGAGGAGGTGGAGGAGATAGGAGGGATTGCCACACACACAGCTGGGGAACAGCTGACGTTACTGAACCCCAATAACAGAGGAGCGACTGTTGGGACTGTGCGGACAGCACTTCTGGACGGCAACTAGCGGTGTTGGAGCCCAGGGACAGGAGGAGGAGGAGGTGGAGGAGATAGGAGGGATTGCCACACACATAGCTGGGGAACAGCTGACGTTACTGAACCCCAATAACAGAGGAGGGACTGTTGGGACTGTGCGGACAGCACTTCTGGACGGCAACTAGTGGTGTTGGAGCCCAGGGACAGGAGGAGGAGGAGGTGGAGGAGATAGGAGGGATTGCCACACACACAGCTGGGGAACAGCTGATGTTACTGAACCCCAATAACAGAGGAGGGACTGTTGGGACTGTGTGGACAGCACTTCTGGACGGCAAGTAGCGGTGTTGGAGCCCAGGGACAGGAGGAGGAGGAGGTGGAGGAGATAGGAGGGATTGCCACACACACAGCTGGGGAACAGCTGACGTTACTGAACCCCAATAACAGAGGAGGGACTGTTGGGACTGTGCGGACAGCACTTCTGGACGGCAACTAGCGGTGTTGGAGCCCAGGGACAGGAGGAGGAGGTGGAGGAGATAGGAGGGATTGCCACACACACAGCTGGGGAACAGCTGACGTTACTGAACCCCAATAACAGAGGAGCGACTGTTGGGACTGTGCGGACAGCACTTCTGGACGGCAACTAGCGGTGTTGGAGCCCAGGGACAGGAGGAGGAGGAGGTGGAGGAGATAGGAGGGATTGCCACACACACAGCTGGGGAACAGCTGACGTTACTGAACCCCAATAACAGAGGAGCGACTGTTGGGACTGTGCGGACAGCACTTCTGGACGGCAACTAGCGGTGTTGGAGCCCAGGGACAGGAGGAGGAGGAGGTGGAGGAGATAGGAGGGATTGCCACACACACAGCTGGGGAACAGCTGACGTTACTGAACCCCAATAACAGAGGAGGGACTGTTGGGACTGTGCGGACAGCACTTCTGGACGGCAACTAGCGGTGTTGGAGCCCAGGGACAGGAGGAGGAGGAGGTGGAGGAGATAGGAGGGATTGCCACACACACAGCTGGGGAACAGCTGACATTACTGAACCCCAATAACAGAGGAGCAACTGTTGGGACTGTGCGGACAGCACTTCTGGACGGCAACTAGCGGTGTTGGAGCCCAGGGACAGGAGGAGGAGGTGGAGGAGATAGGAGGGATTGCCACACACACAGCTGGGGAACAGCTGACGTTACTGAACCCCAATAACAGAGGAGCGACTGTTGGGACTGTGCGGACAGCACTTCTGGACGGCAACTAGCGGTGTTGGAGCCCAGGGACAGGAGGAGGAGGAGGTGGAGGAGATAGGAGGGATTGCCACACACACAGCTGGGGAACAGCTGACGTTACTGAACCCCAATAACAGAGGAGCGACTGTTGGGACTGTGCGGACAGCACTTCTGGACGGCAACTAGCGGTGTTGGAGCCCAGGGACAGGAGGAGGAGGAGGTGGAGGAGATAGGAGGGATTGCCACACACACAGCTGGGGAACAGCTGACGTTACTGAACCCCAATAACAGAGGAGGGACCGTTGGGACTGTGCGGACAGCACTTCTGGACGGCAAGTAGCGGTGTTGGAGCCCAGGGACAGGAGGAGGAGGAGGAGGTGGAGGAGATAGGAGGGATTGCCACACACACAGCTGGGGAACAGCTGACGTTACTGAACCCCAATAACAGAGGAGCGACTGTTGGGACTGTGCGGACAGCACTTCTGGACGGCAACTAGCGGTGTTGGAGCCCAGGGACAGGAGGAGGAGGAGGTGGAGGAGATAGGAGGGATTGCCACACACACAGCTGGGGAACAGCTGACGTTACTGAACCCCAATAACAGAGGAGCGACTGTTGACTGTGCGTACAGCACTACCAGGCAACAACTAGCGGTGTTGGAGCCCAGGGACAGCAGGAGGAACAGAGGAACACAGTGTAGGCCGAAGCCTGATTGGAGAAAGTCGAAAGGGAACCTTTAACCCCCCCCCCAAGGCGTTTGTAGCTGAAAGAGCCAGCTTGTGCAGCACAAAGGATGCAAAAGGAAAAGGTGGCTCTTTTCATTATGCTCCTTGCAAACACAGAACTAAACACTTATAAAATGTGTCTCCTGATACCGTAAAACCGTCCCGGAGGTGGGACTTTCCTTCGTAATATGACGCAGCACAGCTGTCATTCCTACCCCCTTTGCGCCGTGCCCCGGCTCCTCAGCGTTGTTTGATTACGTCCCGGAGCCTGCGCTGTTATGTTATCCCTTGGCCAGGCACACTTAGCGCTGCCCATCTTCTGACATCATTTGGTGTCAGGCTGGCTGCGCCTGTGCGGCCGCGCTGGCCGAGAGCCCGCCTCGCAGTGTCGTCTAATGTAATCCCACCGCGGGCCTGGGATACGTGGCCATGCGCAGTGCATATCCTCGCCTCTCACTCCCCTCCCTACGGCTTCTTCAGACTGTGCGGCGTCACGACCGTGGCATGCTATTAGGGATCAGCTGACGGCGCACAGTCTGAAGAAGGCGTAGGGAGATGAGTGAGAGGCGGAGGTTCAGATATGCACTGCGCATGTCCATGGATCTCAGGCCCCCAGTGGGATTAAATCAGAAGACAATGCGAGGCGGGCTCTCGGACAGCGCAGCCGCACAGGCGCAGTCAGCCTGACACCAAATGATGTCAGAAGAGGGGCAGCACTAAGTGTGCCTGGCCAAGGGATAACATAACAGCGCAGGCTCCGGGACGGAATCAAACAACGCTGAGGAGCCGGGGCACGGCGCCAAGGGGGTAGGAATGACAGCTGTGCTGCGTCATATTACGAAGGAAAGTCCCACCTCCGGGACGGTTTAACGGTATCAGTGGACACATTTTATAAGTGTTAAGTTCTGCGTGTGCAAGGAGCTAAACAAACATAGCTACCTTTTCCTTGTGCAGCATTACTGCTGCACAAGGTGGCTCTTTCAGTAACAAACGCCTTGGGGGGGGGGACAGGTTCCCTTACATTTCAGTTGTTGTGTCAGCGTGGCGGTCGCAGGACACATTGCCGGCTACACAGCTGGGGATCAGCTGACGTTACTGAAACCCAATAACACTGGGTCGTATGTTTTGACTGTGCAGACGGCACTTCAGAGCCTCAACTGGCGGTGTTGGAGCCCAGGAATTTAAGTTCAGGTGGTAGAAAGATGAACACAACAGGAGACCTGGATAACGTAGACAGTCACCTAATTATTTAATCAGGAAGAGGAGTGGCAAATTCCTGCGAGATCCAGGCCTTGTTCATTTTCAGGAAAGTAAGCCGGTCAACGTTATCGGAGGATAGTCGCATGCGACGGTCAGTTAGTGCACCACCTGCAGCACTAAAGACGCGTTCCGATAATACACTAGCCGCAGGGCAAGCCAGCACCTCCAATGCATACTGGCTTAGCTCTGGCCATGTATCCAGCTTTGAGACCCAAAACTTGAAAGGGGAAGAGCCGTCTGGGAGTACAGCAAGAGGGCAAGACATGTAGTCTGTCACCATCTGACGGAACCGTTGCCTCCTGCTGACTGGAGCCATCTGTGATGGTGTAGACTTTTGTGGCGGGCACAGAAAACTGTGCCACAGTTGGGCCATACTGGTCTTGCCTTGGGCAGAGGCACTGCTTCTGCTTACTCTTTGTGGAGAGCCTCCACCACTGCCTGGATGCACTGAGCTGCTTTGTAATGCACTAGCAGCACTTCTCTCACTTGGAATGGAGAAGATGATGGAATTCACCAGTATGTCTTGGTACTCCCGCATTTTTCGCTCCCGGTTCAACGGTGTGATGAGGCTTTCTACATTGTCCCGGTAGCGAGGATCGAGGAGGGTGAACACCCAATAATCAGACATGTTGAGAATGTGGGCGATGCGGCGGTCGTTTCTCAGGCACTGCAGCATGTAATCCAACATGTGCTGCAGACTGCCAACTGCCCAAGAAACGCTGTCCCCTGCTGGAGGCGTGATCTCTGCCCGCTCGTCATCACCCCACCCTCGCTGTACACACTGACTACTGGACAATTGTGTAACTCCCTCCTCTGGACGGATGTCTTCCTCCTCCATTGACTCCTCCTCATCCTCCTCACAAACTGTCCCCTGCCTACGCATTTGTGAGGAACCACGTGGCGCTGACTGTCCAGAAGATGATGGAAATGGTGAATCCTCATCCTCCACCTCTTCCACAACATCATCCCTTAGCGCTTGCAGTGATTTTTCAAGCAGGCAGATAAGGGGGACAGTCATGCTGACTAGTGCATCATCTGCACTCGCCATCCGCGTGGAATAATCGAAGGGACGCAAAACCTGGCAGACGTCATTCATAGTGGCCCACTCTGTGGTTGTGAAGTCTGAACGGCGCTGAGTGCGACTTCTTTGCGCCTGATGCAGCTGGTACTCCATTACAGCTTGCTGCTGCTCACACAACCGCTCCAACATATGTAACGTGGAATTCCACCTGGTAGGTAGGTCACATATGATGCGATGTTCCGGCAGGCGGTGTCGGCGCTGCAGAGCCGCAATGCGCGCTTTTGCCGTGCTGGAACGCCGCAAGTGAGCACACTCTAGGCGGACCTTGTGCAGCAGTGCATCAAGATCCGGATAGTCCCTCAAAAAACTCTGCACGACCAAATTGAGCACATGTGCCAGACATGGGATGTGAGTGAGGTTGCCGAGGCCCAGAGCTGCCACCAGATTTCGGCCATTATCACACACTACCATGCCTGGCTTGAGATTCGCTGGCACAAACCATACATCGCTCTCCTGCTTGATGGCATTCCAGAGCTCCTGCGCTGTGTGGCTTCGATTCCCCAAAGAAATTAATTTCAAGACGGCCTGTTGACGTTTGGCCACGGCTGTGCTCATGTCGGTCGTAACAGGTAAACGTTCATCATGGGTCCATGTGGAGGTGGACTGTGACGGCTCCTGCAGCGATGATTCAAAGGAACTGGTGTAAGAGGAGGAGTCAATGCGTACAGAATGGATTCCTGCAATCCTTGGAGTGGGCAGGACACGTCCTGCGCCACTCACACGATCTGTACCCAGCTCAACGACATTAACCCAATGGGCAGTGAGGGAAAGGTATCGCCCCTGTCCATGTTGACTGGTCCACGCATCGGTGGTGAGGTGGACCTTGCTACTGACGGCATTCAGTAGCGCGTGTTTTATGTGTCCCTCCACATGCTTGTGCAGGGCAGGGACGGCTTGCCTGCTGAAGTAAAAGCGGCTGGGCACATTGTACTGTGGGACTGCCAATGACATCAAGTCACGGAAGCTGTCAGTCTCCACAAGCCTGAATGACAGCATTTCCAGTGACAGAAGTTTGGCAATGCCTGCAGTCAGAGCCTGTGCTCGTGGGTGGTTTGACGAGAAAGGCCGCCTTTTCTCCCATGCCTGTACTACCGATGGCTGTACACTGGGCTGGGAGTGTGTGGATGACTGGGAAAGTGGTGCTGCGGGTGGAATTACAGTGGGTCTCTGGACAACAGGGCCAGAGGTTCTTCCACGGCGATCCTGGGAGGAAGCCGAACCAGCTGCGTGTGAGCTGGAGGAAGAGGCAACACGAGCTGAAGAGGTGGTAGCTGCCGCTGTTGGTTGGCCTAGCTCTTCAGTGTGTCTTTCTAACTCCGCCGCGTGCCTGGTGCACACATGTTTCCACATGTTGGAGGTATTGAGGTTGCTGACATTTCGACCTCTTTTGACTTTGTGATGACACACCTTGCATTTGACATAGCAAATGTCATCTGCAACTGTGTCAAAAAAGGACCAGGCACTGCAACTGCAAGTCTTGGGAGCGCCCTTTTTGGCTTTTGGAAGAGACATGCTCCTAACGGGTGCCAAAGCGGAGGCTGCAGGATCCGCAGTCTTCCCCCTCCCTCTCCCTCTTTGGGCCGTACGGGGAATCTCTTCCTCAGAGCTGCTCCCACCACCTTCCTGTCCCTCACGCCAAGATGGGTCAAGGACTTCATCATCTACACTACCCTCTGCCCCCAACTGCTCCTCCTGGGTAGTCTCAGCAGCAGAGCACGCACCAGAAAGTGGCACCTGAGTGTCATCAGCGGATGCATCCTGCGATGTGGTGACCGGAGGCACTGGCCCACCCGCCTCTTCAGAGGAAGAAAGAAAAAGCGGTTGGGCATCACTGCACCCTGCCTCTTCTTCCATTTCTCCAATGCTGCTTGGCTGGCCCCCTGTTTCCAAGCCAAGAGATTCAGAGAACAGAAGTAGAGACGGCTCTTGTCCTGGGATCTCTGTCTGCCTGGGCAATTTGGCAGGTGGTGAAGAGACAGATGGCTGCTCTCCAGTGCTCTGTGTCTGAGAGGATGTGGCACTAATTGAAGTTGATGCATTAGCTGCCATCCATCCGACAACGGCTTCAATTTGTTCTTCACGCAGCAGCGGTGTACGGCGCTCTGCGACAAAGCTGCGCATGAAGGACTGTTCCCTGGTGAAAGTGGGTGCTGATGAGTCACCGGTGCCCGCAGCAGGCACAGAATCCCCATGTCCTCTCCCTGCTCCGCGCCCACGCCCACGTGCCTTACTCACTGCCTTCTTCATCTTGGTTGACTGATAAAGATAAGCAGAAAAGTACTAACGGCTTTGTGTGCTTATTCCTGAACAACTCCTAACAGGTATAAGAAACACTAATTTTCTAAAGTGTGGACTAGACTTTAATATGAGCTAATGTGGCCTACACAAATGTAAAGTGGTGTCACTGGTGTGTTTGGTGAACTTTATTATTTATTTATTTTTGGGGGGCTGAACTGACAACAGAGAGAGCTGCAGTCACACGGAGACCGTGCAGACAGCCGTAAACGGCGCTGCAAGGCCCAAAAACCCTCCTCTACGTTATCCTATGTAGTGTTTTTCCACAAGTTAGCTGGAGACGGGTGGAAAGACACTAATAGGATTTTTTTGAAAAAATGTGCAGCAGCCTGCACTACTTAAAACAAAAGGAAAATTGATTTTACGTTATGACGCAGTGAAGAACCCTGAGCTGGAGACAACCAGGCTATGGCTGCTCACAGACTACAGGGCGAGCTGCAGTCACACGGAGACCGTGCAGACAGCCGTAAACGGCGCTGCAAGGCCCAAAAACCCTCCTCTACGTTATCCTATGTAGTGTTTTTCCACAAGTTAGCTGGAGACGGGTGGAAAGACACTAAGGCTACGTTCACATTTGCGGTCAGCGCCGCAGCGTCGGGCGCCGCAGCGGCGCCGCATGCGTCATGCGCCCCTATATTTAACATGGGGGCGCATGGACATGCTTCGCACTTGCGTTTTGCGCCGCATGCGTCACTGCGGCGCCCGCATCCGGGCGCAGAGGACGCAGCAAGTTGCATTTTTGCTGCGTCCAAAATCAATGAAAAAAAGGACGCATGCGGCGCAAAACGCAGCGTTGTGCATGCGTTTTGCTGCGTTTTTGTTTGCGTTGTGCGCTGCGGCGCCGACGCTGCGGCGCACAACGCAAATGTGAACGTAGCCTAATAGGAATTTTTTGAAAAAATGAGCAGCAGACTACACTACTTAAAACAAAAGGAAAATTTATTTTACGGTATGACGCAGTGAAGAACCCTGAGCTGGAGACAACCAGGCTATGGCTGCTCACAGACTACAGGGCGAGCTGCAGTCACACGGAGACCGTGCAGACAGCCGTAAACGGCGCTGCAAGGCCCAAAAACCCTCCTCTACGTTATCCTATGTAGTGTTTTTCCACAAGTTAGCTGGAGACGGGTGGAAAGACACTAATAGGAATTTTTTGAAAAAATGTGCAGCAGCCTGCACTACTTAAAACAAAAGGAAAATTGATTTTACGGTATGACGCAGTGAAGAACCCTGAGCTGGAGACAACCAGGCTATGGCTGCTCACAGACTACAGGGCGAGCTGCAGTCACACGGAGACCGTGCAGACAGCCGTAAACAGCGCTGCAAGGCCCAAAAACCCTCCTCTACGTTATCCTATGTAGTGTTTTTCCACAAGTTAACTGGAGACGGGTGGAAAGACACTAATAAGAATTTTTTGAAAAAATGAGCAGCAGACTACACTACTTGAAAAAAAAAAAAAAAGAAGAACAGTATGAGGCAATGAACCACCCTCCCTGAACTGAATACAACCAGCTATGGATGGCCTATGGCTGCACTCAGACTAGAGAGTGGGCTGCACTCACACACACACACAGACCTTGCAGATCGCTGTGAAAACAGCGCTACAAGGCAAAAGCAAGGTGATTAGTAGGTGAACACAGCGGTTGCTAAATTAGCCTTTGAAAAGCACAAAGAAGCAAATCGCTATCTCTAAACTGGCCCTCAGTCAGCAAACAGCGTCCTGTCACTAACTGAATTCACAGCAGAGTGAGCGCAAAATGGCGCCAGCGACTTTTAAACTGCATCATGACATCATTTCAGCAGCCAATCACAGCCTTGCCAGTAGTTTCAGGCCCTCCATGCTGAACAGGATGTGCCCACACTTGGAATCATTCTCATTGGCTGATTTCGTACAAATTTGTGCAGTTTGAATCCTGGGAACTTCCGATTCCGGTATCCGATACGCGGCAAGTATCGGATCTCGGTATCGGAATTCCGATACCGCTAAGTATCGGCCGATACCCGATACTTGCGGTATCGGAATGCTCAACACTAGTGATCGCACATTAGAGGACAGAGAAATGGGGTCCCCGATACTCACCCGTCTCCCCCGATGCTCCTCATGGCTCCCGATGGGCGCCGCCATCTTTATCCATGGAAAAAATGGTGGGCGCATGCGCAGTGCGCCTGCCGGCCGGCACCCGTCAGATCTTTGGAGTCTCAGCTGCCGGGGGTAGCCGAGACCCCAAATAACATGATCGGTTTTTACCAACCCCTGTTTTGCGATTGCCGGTAACTAACAGTTTACCAGCGACCGCAAAAAGAAAAAAAAAAAGCGGCGTGTCATCCTCTGTCCTCTGATGCGATCGCACATCAGAGGACAGAGAAATAGGGGGATCGGCGACCCTGTTATACTTACCGGTGTCTGTTGTGAACTCTGTTCTCGAGCTCCCTCCTGTGGTCAGGAATGGTATTTCTGTGAGTTCTGTCCGTGGGTTCCCTCTGGTGGCTGAAAGTGGAGCTGCTGGTCTGGAGGTGGCTTCCTCAGCTGCATCGTTTAAGACTGGGCTGGTTCCTCTATTTAACTCTGCTCAGATCGTTACCTGATGCCAGTTGTCAATGTATCTGTACTGGTTCAGATCTCACTTGGATCTCCTGATGACCTGTCTACTTCAGCAGAAGCTAAGTCCCTGTTAAGCTCATTTGTTGTTCATTTGTGTGCTGAATATATTTCTGAGTACCTGCTAAGTTTTGTCCAGCTGGCTATCATGATATTGTCTCGCTAGCTGGAAGCTCTGGGTTGCAGAGTGGCATCTACTGCCCCGTGAGTCGGCGCGGGGGGTTTCTTGCTCACTCTGCGTGGCTTTTTGTAGTTTTTTGTGCTGACCGTAAAGATCCCTTTATCTATCTTCTGTCTATTTAGTAAGTCGGGCCTCCTTTGCTGAAACCTGTCTCATTCCTGTGTTTGTGCCTTCCTCTTAACTCACAGTCAATATATGTGGGGGGCTGCTCTTTTCCTTTGGGGAATTTCTCTGAGGCAAGGTGAGGCTATATTTCTCTTTAGGAGTAGTTACCTCTCAGGCTGTGAAGAGTCGTCTAGGCAGAGTCAGGTACGATCCACGGCTAATTCTAGTGTGTGTGATAATAGATTAGGGCTGCGGTCAGCAGAGCTCCCACTTCCCAGAGCTCGCTCTATTTAGCAGTTTTGACTATCAGGTCATTCCCGGTGCTCCTAACCACCAGGTCCAGCCATAACAGGTGTCCCTGGGTCCTCCTACGTTCCATCCTGGCCGCCGACTTCTTCCCCCAGGAAGAAAATGGCGGGCGCATGCGCCCGCAGTGATGTGCCGGCCATGAGAGGAAGATTCTTCCTCTTGTTTTTATTTTGGTCACTGTGAGATCCTATCACAGTGATCAAAATAAAAAAAAATAGTAAATAACCCCCCCTTTTCATCCCCTTAGTTAGGAAAAAATAATAAAATAAATTTTTTTTATGTATTTCTACTTTCCAATTATGGTTAGGGTTGGGGCTAAAGTTAGGGTTAGGGTTGGGGCTAAAGTTAGCGTTAGGGCTAGGGTTGGTGCTAAAGTTAGGGTTAGGGTTGGGGCTAAAGTTAGGGTTAGGGCTAGGGTCAGGGTTGGGGCTAAAGTTACGGTTAGGGTTGGGGCTAAAGTTAGGGCTAGGGTTAGGGTTGGGGCTAAAGTTAGGGCTAGGGTTAGGGTTGGGGCTAAAGTTAGGGCTAGGGCTAGGGTCAGGGTTGGGGCTAAAGTTACGGTTAGGGTTGGGGCTAAAGTTAGGGCTAGGGTTAGGGTTGGGGCTAAAGTTAGGGTTAGGGCTAGGGTCAGGGTTGGGGCTAAAGTTACGGTTAGGGTTGGGGCTAAAGTTAGGGCTAGGGTTAGGGTTGGGGCTAAAGTTAGGGCTAGGGTTAGGGTTGGGGCTAAAGTTAGGGCTAGGGTTAGGGTTGGAGCTAAAGTTAGGTTTGGGGCTAAAGTTAGGGTTAGGGTTGGGGCTAAAGTTAGGGCTAGGGTTAGGGTTGGGGCTAAAGTTAGGGCTAGGGTTAGGGTTGGGGCTAAAGTTAGGGCTAGGGCTAGGGTCAGGGTTGGGGCTAAAGTTACGGTTAGGGTTGGGGCTAAAGTTAGGGCTAGGGTTAGGGTTGGGGCTAAAGTTAGGGTTAGGGCTAGGGTCAGGGTTGGGGCTAAAGTTACGGTTAGGGTTGGGGCTAAAGTTAGGGCTAGGGTTAGGGTTGGGGCTAAAGTTAGGGCTAGGGTTAGGGTTGGGGCTAAAGTTAGGGCTAGGGTTAGGGTTGGAGCTAAAGTTAGGTTTGGGGCTAAAGTTAGGGTTAGGGTTGGGGCTAAAGTTAGGGCTAGGGTTAGGGTTGGGGCTAAAGTTAGGGCTAGGGTTAGGGTTGGGGCTAAAGTTAGGGCTAGGGCTAGGGTCAGGGTTGGGGCTAAAGTTACGGTTAGGGTTGGGGCTAAAGTTAGGGCTAGGGTTAGGGTTGGGGCTAAAGTTAGGGTTAGGGCTAGGGTCAGGGTTGGGGCTAAAGTTACGGTTAGGGTTGGGGCTAAAGTTAGGGCTAGGGTTAGGGTTGGGGCTAAAGTTAGTGCTAGGGTTAGGGTTGGGGCTAAAGTTAGGGCTAGGGTTAGGGTTGGAGCTAAAGTTAGGTTTGGGGCTAAAGTTAGGGTTAGGGTTGGGCTTAAGTTAGAGTTAGGGCTATGGTTAGGGTTGGGGCTAAAGTTAGGGTTGGGGCTAAAGTTAGGGTTAAAGTTGGGGTTAGGGTTGGCATTAGGGTTAGGGTTGGCATTAGGGTTACATTTGGGATTAGGGTTAAGGTTACGGTTGGGATTAGGGTTAGGTTTGAGTTTAGGGTTGAGATTATGATTAGGGGTGTGTTGGGCTTAGGGATTTTATTAGGGTTAGGGTTGGGATTAGGGTTTGGAGTGTTTTGGGGTTAGGGTTTTAATTAGGGTTATGGATTGGGTTGGGATTAGCGTTAGGGGTGTGTTGGGGTTACGGTTGGAGTTAGAATTGGGGGGTTTCCACTGTTTAGGTACATCAAGGGGTCTCCAAAAGCGACAGCCAGATTTGCGCTCAAAAAGTCAAAATGGTGCTCTGTCCCTTCTGAGCTCTGCCGTGCGCCCAAACAGTGGTTTACCCCCACATATGGGGAATCAGCGTACTCAGGACTATTTGGACAACAACTTTTGGGGTCCAGTTTCTCCTGTTACCCTTGTGAAAATAAAAAAAAATTGGGGGCTGAAAAATCATTTTTGTGGGAAAAAAATTATTTTCACGACTCTGCACTTCTGTGAAGCAATTGGGCATTCAAAGTGCTCACCACACATCTAGATAAGTTTCCTGGGGGTCTAGTTTCCAAAATGGGGTCACTTGTGGGGGGTTTCTACAGTTTAGGCACATCAGGGGCTCTGCAAACGCAACATAACGCCTGCAGACCATTCTATCAAAGTCTGCATTGCAAAACGGCGCGCCTTCCCTTCCGAGCTCTGCCATGCGCCCAAACAGTGGTCCACCCTCACATATGGGGTATCAGCGTACTCAGCATAAATTGCACAATAAATTTTGGGGTCTAATTTCTCCTGTTACCCTTGTGAAAGTAAAAATCTGGGGGTGAAAAATCATTTTTGTGGAAAAAATATTTTTTTTTATTTTCATGGCTCTACATTATAAACTTCTGTGAAGCAGTTGGGGGTTCATAGTGCTCACCACACATCTAGATAAGCTCTTTGGGGGGTCTAGTTTCCAAAATGGGGTCACTTGTGGGGGGTTTCTACTGTTTAGGTACATCAGGAGCTCTGAAAATGCAACATGATGCCCGCAGACCATTCCATCAAAGTCTGCATTTTAAAACGTCACTACTTCCCTTCCGATGTGTGCCCAAACAGTGGTCCCCCTCACATATGGGATATCAGCGTACTCAGGACAAACTGGACAACAAATTTTGTGGTCCAATTTCTCCTGATACCCTTGAGAAAATAAAAAATTTCGAGCTAAAATAATGATTTTTGAGGAAAAAAAAGGATTTTTTATTATCACGGTTCTACGTTATAAATTTCTGTGAAGCACTTGGGGGTTCAAAGTGCTCACCACACAACTAGATAAGTTCCTTAATGGGTTTAGTTTCTAAAATGGGGTCACTTGTGGGGGGTTTCCACTGTTTAGGCACATTAGGGGCTCTCCAAATGCGATTTGGCGTCCGATCTCAATTCCAGCCAATTCTGCATTGAAAAAGTGAAACGGAACTCCTTCTCTTCCAAGCTCTGCCATGCGCCCAAACTGTGGTTTACCCCCGCATATGGGGTATTGGCGTACTCCGGACAAATTGCACAACAACTTTTGGGGTCTAATTTCTCCTGTTACCCTTGTGAAAATAAAAATTTGGGGGCGAAAAATCATTTTTGTAGAAAAAATTCAATTTTTTTATTTTCACGGCTCTACGTTATAAACTTCTGTGAAGCACCTGGGGGTTTAAAGTGCTCACCATACATCTAGACAAGTTCCTTAAAGGGTCTAGTTTCAAAAATGGTGTCATTTGTGGGGGGTTTCTACTGTTTAGGCACATCAGGGGCTCTCCAAACGCGACATGGCGTCCGATCTCAATTCCAGCCAATTCTGCATTGAAAAAGTCAAAAGGTGCTCCTTCTCTTCCAAGCTCTGCCGTGCGCCCAAACAGCGGTTTACCTCCACATATGGGGTAGCGGCGTATTCAGGAGAAATTGCACAACAACTTTTGTGGTTCATTTTCTCTTTTTACACATGGGAAAATAAAAAAAAAATTGTTCTGAAGTAAAATGTTTGCAAAAAAAAGTTAAATGTTCATTTTTTCCTTCCACATTGTTTCAGTTCCTGTGAAGCACGTAAAGGGTTAATAAACTTCTTGAATGTGGTTTTGAGCACCTTTAGGGGTGCAGTTTTTAGAATGGCGTCAAGTTTGGGTATTTTCTGTCATGTACACCCCTCAAAGTGACTTTAAATGTGAGATGGTCACTTAAAAAATTATTTTGTAAATTTTGTTGTAAAAATGAGAAATCGCTGGTCAACTTTTAACCTTTATAACTTCCTAACAAAAAAAAAATTTGCTTCCAAAATTGTGCAGATGTAAAGTAGACATGTGGGAAATGTTATTTATTAACTATTTTGTGTGACATATCTCTCTAATTTAACTCTTTTACGACATGCGCCGTACATGTACGGCGCATGTCGTGTCTCCCCCTTTGATGTGGGCTCCAGCGCTGAGCCCACATCAAAGTCGCGACATGTCAGCTGTTTTGTACAGCTGACATGTGCGCGCAATAGCGGCGGGTGAAATCGCGATTCACCCGCCGCTATTAACCTGTTAAATGCCGCTGTCAAACGCAGACAGCGGCATTTAACCGGCGCTTCCGGACGGGCGGCCGGAATTGACGTAATCGCCGACCCCTGTCACATGATCGGGGGTCGGCGATGCATCAGGATGGTAACCATAGAGGTCCTTGAGACCTCTATGGTTACTAATGCCGGCCTGCTGTGAGCGCCCCCCTGTGGTCGGCGCTCACAGCACACCTGCAATTCAGCTACATAGCAGCGATCTCATGATCGCTGCTATGTAGCTGAGCCAATCGAGTGGTGCCAGCTTCTAGCCTCCCATGGAGGCTATTGAAGCATGGCACAAGTTAAAAAAAAAAAGTTTTTAAAAATATGAAAAAAATATAAAAAATATAAAAGTTTAAATCACCCCCCTTTCGCCCCATCCTAAATAAAACAATAAAAAAAAAATCAAACCTACACGTATTTGGTATCACAGCGTTCAGAATCGCCCGATCTATCAATAAAAAAAAAGCATTAACCTGATCGCTAAACAGCGTAGTGGAAAAAAAATTTGAAACGCCAGAATTACGTTTTTTTGGTCACCGTGACATTGCATTAAAATGCAATAACGGGCGATCAAAAGAACGTATCTGCACAAACGTGATATTATTAAAAACGTCAGCTCGTTTCGCAAAAAATAAGCCCTCACCCGACCCCAGATCACGAAAAATGGAGACGCTTCGGGTATCGGAAAATGGCACTTTTTTTTTTTTAAAGCAAAGTTTTGAATTTTTTTCACCACTTGGATAAAAAATAACCTAGACATGTTAGGTGTCTATGAACTCGTAATGACCTAGAGAATCACAGTGCCAGGTTAGTTTTAGCATTTAGTGAACCTAGCAAAAAAGCCAAACAAAAAACAAGTGTGGGATTGCACTTTTTTTGCAATTTCACCGCACTTGGAATTTTTTTCCCGTTTTCTAGTAAAAGACATGGTAAAACCAATGGTGTCGTTCAAAAGTACAACTCGTCCCGCAAAAAATAAGCCCTCACATTACCATATTGACAGAAAAATAAAAAAGTTATGGCTCTGGGAAGGAGGGAAGTGAAAAACGAAAACGCAAAAACAAAAAAGGGCCGCGACTTGAAGGGGTTAAGGGCATAAAAATTCAAAGTTTGGAAATTGCAAAATTTTAAAAATTTTCTCCATATTTCAGTTTTTTTTTCATAAATAATAGGAAGTAATATTGAAGAAATGTTACCACTAACATGAAGTACAATATGTCACGAAAAAACATTCTCAGAATCAGCGGGATCCGTTAAAGCGTTCCAGAGTTATAACCTCTTAAAGTGACAGTGGTCAGAATTGTAAAAATTGGCTTGGTCATTAAGTACCAAATTGGCTCTGTCACTAAGGGGTTAAAACCTATGTATTTCCACCCTTTTATTCTAATCCGTATCACCTACTGTTCTATGAACTAGAGGAAAACACAGGACGCCATACTGCAATTCCTGATTATGATAAACCGTCAGTTCCTGGTCACCCCTAATCCAACAGGACCAAAGGAGCTGATAATGGAGAACTGTAGCAATCTGCAACTACATTTATGTTATGATAAATTTTTCACAACATTAATGGCAAAGCTACTAGTGTTGAGCGAGTGAGCTCGTTACTCGAGTCTTCCGAGCATGCTTGGGTGGTCTCTGAGTATTTCGGCATACTCGGAGATTTAGTTTGTTGACGCAGCTGCATGATTTGCGCCTGCTAGACAGCCTGAATACATGTGGGGATTCCCTAACAAACAGGCAATCCCTGCATGTGTTCAGGTTGTCAAACAGCCGCAAATCATGCAGCTGCCGAGACACAAACATAATCTTCGAGCACGCCGTAGATACTCGGAGAACACTAGCTCATCATTAGTCGTAAGTGAAGAGTTCCCTACCTGGACTTGTTTCCTTCAAGCTGTCAAGGTTCTAATGAAACAAGATGGCTCAGGGGTTACACTTTGCACATTCTATGCCAATTGTGATGTCATATGATGTCTATGATGTTTATGTCCTTTGTGATGTCATCCAAACTGCCTGTTTAACCTCTTCCCACCCAATGACATACTTTGATTTTGTGAACAGCTTATTTGGCAGCAACGGTGCAGACAATGAAGGGACAATGGTAATCATCCAAAACTATTTATCTTTCTACGACAGAAAGGAAATCTAACCATAGGAACGTACACTCACTGGCCACTTTATTAGGTACACCTGTCCAACTTCTTGTTAACACTTAATTTCTAATCAGCCAATCACATGGCGGCAACTCAGTGCATTTAGGCATGTAGACATGGTCAAGACAATCTCCTGCAGTTCAAACCGAGCATCAGTATGGGGAAGAAAGGTGATTTGAGTGCCTTTGAACGTGGCATGGTTGTTTGTGCCAGAAGGGCTGGTCTGAGTATTTCAGAAACTGCTGATCTACTGGGATTTTCACGCACAACCATCTCTAGGGTTTACAGAGAATGGTCCGAAAAATAAAAAAAATCCAGTGAGCGGCAGTTCTGTGGGCGGAAATGCCTTGTTGATGCCAGAGGTCAGAGGAGAATGGGCAGACTGGTTCGAGCTGATAGAAAGGCAACAGTGACTCAAATCGCCACCCGTTACAACCAAGGTAGGCCTAAGAGCATCTCTGAACGCACAGTGCGTCGAACTTTGAGGCAGATGGGCTACAGCAGCAGAAGACCACACCGGGTACCACTCCTTTCAGCTAAGAACAGGAAACTGAGGCTACAATTTGTACAAGCTCATCGAAATTGGACAGTAGAAGATTGGAAAAACGTTGCTTGGTCTGATGAGTCTCGATTTCTGCTGCGACATTCGGATGGTAGGGTCAGAATTTGGCGTAAACAACATGAAAGCATGGATCCATCCTGCCTTGTATGGAGCATCTTTGGGATGTGCAGCCGACAAATCTGCGGCAACTGTGTGATGCCATCATGTCAATATGGACCAATATCTCTGAGGAATGCTTCCAGCGCCTTGTTGAATCTATGCCACGAAGAATTGAGGCAGTTCTGAAGGCAAAAGGGGTCCAACCCGTTACTAGCATGGTGTACCTAATAAAGTGGCCGGTGAGTGTATATATGTGTGTATATATATATATATATAACTCCAAGTAAATCAAACTTCTGTGAAATCAAACTGTCCACTTAGGAAACAACACTGTTTGACAATCAATTTCACATGCTGTTGTGCAAATGGAATAGACCACAGATGGAAATTATTGGCAATTATCAAGACACAATAAAGCAGTGGTTCTGCAGGTGGGGACCACAGGCCACATCTTAGTACCAATGCTTTCTGGCTGATGTTTTGGTCACTTTTGAATGTTGGTAGTGCTTTCATACTCGTGGTAGCATGAGACAGACTCTACAACCCACACAAGCGGCTCAGGTAATGAGGCTCATCCAGGATGGCACATCAATGAGAGCTGTGGCAAGAAGATTTGATGTGTCTGTCAGCGTAGTGTCCAGAGGCTGGAGGCGCTACCAGGAGACAGGCCAGTACACCAGGAGACGTGGATGGGGCCATAGGAGGGCAACAACCCAGCAGCAGGACCGCTACCTCAACCTTTGTGCAAGGAGGAACAAGAGGAGCATTGCCAGAGCCCTGCAAAATGACCTCCAGCAGGCCACAAATGTGCATGTGTCTGCACAAACGGTTAGAAACCGACTCCATGACGATGGTCTGAGTGCCCGACGTCCACAGATGGGGGTTGTGGTCACACCCAACACATTGCAGGACGCTTGGCATTTGCCACAGAACACCAGGATTGGCAAATTCGCCATTGGCGCACTGTGCTCTTCAGATGAAAGCAGGTTCACACTGAGCACATGTGACAGATGTGACAGAGTCTCTAGACACCGTAGAGAGCGATCTGCTGTCTGCAACATCCTTCAGCATGACCAGTTCGGCAGTGGGTCAGTGATGGTGTAGGGTGGCATTTCTTTGGAGGGTCGCACAGCCCTCCATGTGCTCGCCAGAGGTAGCCTGACTGTCATTAGGTTCCGAGATGAGATCCCCAGACTCCTTGTGAGACCATATGCTGGTGCGGTTGGCGCTGGGTTCCTCCTAATGAAGGACAATGCCAGACCTCATGTGGCTGGAGTGTGTCAGCAGTTCCTGCAAGATGAAGGCATTGAAGCTATGGACTGGCCCACCAGTTCCCCAGACCTGAATCTGATTGAACACATCTGGGACATCATGTCTCGCACCATCCACCTTAACGTTGCACCACAGACTGTCCAGGAGTTGGTGCATGTTTTAGTCCAGGTCTGGGAGGAGATCCCTCAGGAGACCATCCGCTGCCTCATCAGGAGCATGCCCAGGCGTTGTAGGGAGGTCATACAAGCATGTGGAGGCCACACACACTACTGAGCATCATTTCCTTGTCTTGAGGCATTTCCACTGAAGTTGCATCAGCCTGAAACTTCATTTTCCACTTTGATTTTTCGCATCACTCCATCTCCTGACCTCCGTGGGATATTAGTTGTGATTTACGTAGGATCATTTTTAGGTTTTATTGTTCCCAACACATTCCACCCTGTAATGAACAAAGATTTATAACTGGAATATTTTATTCAGTGATATCTAGGATGTGGGATTTTAGTGCTCCCTTTATTTTTTTGAGCAGTGTGAATGTATATATATATATATATATATATATATATATATATATATACATATATATATATATAATATATATATATATACATATATATATACACACACACTTTTAAAGTTTCCACAATGAATATTTGTTTCGCTTTGGTGCTGGAAACTCCCCCCCCCCCCCCCCCTAGTTCCAGCAAAGTGGATGATATTTATAGAAATCTCATGTGAAAAGTGTTAATTTTTTATGCTGTGTTTACTGACCTTCAGGGCATTTTTGAAATCCACAACATGTTAATTTCTCTGAGTACACCGAGTTTTTTTCTCATAGAATCAAATGTGGAAAATCCATAGCTAAAAAATACATATGCATGTCTTGTGCGCACTAAACCACATATGATTGTATGAATAAAGTTTTGTCACTGCCAAATACAAAATAATAAAACTATATACAACCTAAAAAGAGGATACAAAGTATCCAAGCACACCACTGAGGGAAGATATATTACAAAAAGTAATTTTATTGAAAGAAGATATACAACACAAAAAGTTCATAAAATATCATGAATCACAAATAATATGAAACATGTATAAAGAGATAGGTAAGAGGAAAACATTTACTCAAGTAAGATACAAGTGATACGGTGGAAATAGTAACAGGCTATGGGTTGGAAAATACTAATAAATTTATCATATTGGTTTATCCTGAGGCTTGAGAAAAACACCAAGTTTAAGTAACAAAGTGCTTATGGGATTAAACAGTAAAGTGCTTTTAGTGCACAATAGAGAATCAAAAACACACAGGATGCCATATACTAAATTCAAAACATACCCATATAGTGATATAGCGCCCGTCCACGGTACCACAAACGCCCCAACGCGTGTTTCGCATCAATACAAAATACAAAAACTGCTGTAATGATAAAAACACCTGTAAAAACAACAAACTCAAGAACGCAAGAAACCCAATGTATACACCATAAAAGGTACAGAAGTGTTTTACAGAAGATCTGCAACATCAAAAACCAACCAAATACTCAGGGAATGTATCATTAGCAAAAAACAAACAAAACTTGTGTAAATATTTTTTTTTGCATCTTTACTTATTTGTACCTTTTCTTTTGCTCGTCGTCATATATTCAGTCTTTTTATACATTTTTCTTCCACATCAGGTTGTGGAAAACACTCGATGGGAGCGTGCATGTCAAAGATTGCTAGGTGTTGCATCTCCTGATGAAAAATGCCCCAACCTAGGCACTGTCCAATCAAAAGACTACAAAAATAAAATTATTCAGGAAACAAACTGAGCAAAAACACTTTAAACAAAAAAAATTCAAAACGGTTTAAGGAAACTAAAAAAACTCCTTCACTTAATCCCTAAAGGAGGAGCATTTCCTTAAAGGGGAGGTCCATTCCAAACTGATAAGTCTGCAGTGACTGCAGATTTATGAATCCCAACAGCGCACGCTCTGTGCACTGCGGGGATTCGCCAGTTTCTGAACTGGGACTGGCAGGTATGTAAGAGTTAGGCCGGTGTCACACTTGCGAGTGCAATGCGAAAAACTTGCGCGAGTCTCTTGCATCAATACCCGGCACTGCCGCCAGCACTCGGGACCGGAGTGTTCAGCTACATAGAAATACATACAGCCGCACATTCCGGTCCCAAGTGCCGACGGCAGTGCCGGGTATTGATGCGAGTTTCTCGCATTGCACTCGCAAGTGTGACACCGGCCTTATACATACCCTTTTAAGCGGTTTACGGTATAAAACTTGTCCCTTTTGACCCCACTCAAAATCTAAAACTGTGGGAATACACCCTAAGACGTCATACATAGTCTCTTTAAGGCCGGGGTCACACTTGCGAGTGCAATGCGAGAGACTCGAACGAGTCTCTTGCATCAATACCCGGCATTGCCACCGGCACTCAGGACCGAAGCGTTCAGCTGCATAGAAATACATGCATCCGCACGATCCGGTCCCGAGTGCCGGCGGTAGTGCCGGGTATTGATGAGTTTCTCGCATTGCATTCGTAAGTGTGACCCCAGCCTAACCCCTTCACTCCCAGCCAATTTTTCACTTTTTACCTTTTCAGTCCCCCCCCTTGTCTTCCAAAAGCCATAACTTTTTTGTGTTAACATGGCTGTAAGAGGTTTTGTTTCTTTGTGAGACAAATTAAAGTTTTGAATAACACATTCTTTTTACCATACAATTTACAAAATAATGTGAACAAAATTTAAAATGGGATGAAATGGTGAAAAATATGCAATTCCAACTTTATTTTAATGGTGTAGATTGTATGGTAAAAATGACCTGGAAGCCTGATTCTCCAGGCCAGAATGACAATACCAATTTAATTTTTTTTTTTAGTTATTTCCTAAGACCTGTAACGTTTTTACTTTTCCATGAGTTAAGCTGTGTGACGACTTGTTTTGTTTGTTTGTTTTTGCCTTGTGAGCTGATGTTTCCATTGATGCCATTTTAGAGTTCATAAAAATATTTTGCTCGCTCACTAAGGCCTATTTCCCATGTCCTGATATTTACGGTACCGGAAAAACGGTACCGGAGATATCCGTGTCTGTATGTCTGTGTGTGTAAAACTTGTGGCATACATGTGGCAACCGTGTGCCGCCTGTGTGCCACATCAGTACCACACGCACTGGTGCCACCAGGGAAGCAGTGGTAGAGTTAGCGCTGTTCCCTGGTGCCGGGTGCTGAAGACGGCTCGCATCATTCTCCCCTGCTCTGCCGGCGATCAACGCGAGCAGGGGAGAATGAGAGTTATATTCAAGTGATAACAGTGAGTGCAGGCCACGGCTGATGGGACTATTACTTCCATCAGCCTACACCTGCTGCCGTTAATAACAGTGAGAGCAGGTGGCTGCTGATGGGAGTACTCGTCAGCCTGCACTATAAATAAAAAAAAAAGTGATGGGTCCCCTTGTATTTTTGATAACCAACCAGACAAAACTGACAGATGCGAGCTGCAACCCTCAGCTGTCAACTAGGCTGGTTATCAAGAATAGAGGGGTTCCCAAGTTGTTTTTTAAATTATTTAAATAATTAAGTAATTTTTGACAATCAGCCAAGCTAAAGCTGACAGCTGGAGGTTGGTATTCTCGGGTTGGTAAGGGGCCATAGATATTGTCCTCCCTAACCTAAAACTAGCAGCCTGCAGCTAAAAGGCACATCTATTAGATACGCCAATTCTTGCTCTTTGCCTGGCTCTTCCCACTTGCCCTATAGTGGTGGCAAGTGGGGTTCATATTTTTGGGGTTGATGTCACCTTTGTATTGTCAGGTCACATCAAGCTCACAGCTTAATAATGGAGAGGCGTCTATAAGACACCTATCCATTACTAATCCTATAGTTATTTGGTAAATAAAGACACAGCAAGTGTAAAGTTCTTTATTTGAAATAAAACAACACACTTTTCCAATTTTATTTAAAAATAACAAACACAGTTATACTCACCTAATGCCCATTCCATTGAATCCCTCATTTCCAGTAATAAAACAAAAATAAAAAACAAGAATATCCCTCACCTGTCCGTCGTTCTGTCCCACGCTGTAATCTATGTCTGGAGGATAAATAGTTTTCAAGCCCGCACTACACATAGAGGGCAGGTAGAGCATGACAGACCCCTGCCCCACACATGGAAGGCAGGTAGAGAGTGACAGAACCCCGCACTACACATGGAGGGCAGGCAGAGAGTGTCAGACCCGCACTACACATGGAGGGCAGGTAGAGAGTGACAGACCCCACACTACACATGGAAGGCAGGTAGAGAGTGACAGAACCCCGCACTACACATGGAGGACAGGTAGAGCATGACAGTCCCCTGCCCTACGTATAGAGGACAGGTAGAGAGTGAGAGACCCCGCACTACACATGGAGGGCAGGTAGAGAGTGAGAGACCCCTGCACTACATATGGAGGACAGGTAGAGAGTGACAGACGCTGCACTACACATAGAGGGCAGGTAGAGAGTGACAGACCCCACAGTACACATGGAGGACAGGTAGAGTGTGACAGACCCGCACTACACATGGAGGGCTGGTAGAGAGCGACAGACGCCACACTACACATGGAGGACAGGTAGAGAGTGACAGACACCACACTACACATGGAGGACAGGTACAGAGTGACAGACGCTGCACTACACATAGAGGGCAGGTAGAGAGTGACAGACTCCGCACTACACATGGAGAGCAGGTAGAGAGTGACAGAGAGTCACAGACCCCGCACTACACATGGAGGACAGGTAGAGAGTGACAGACGCTGCACTACACATAGAGGGCAGGTAGAGCGTGACAGACCCTGCACTACACATGGAGGGCAGGTAGAGAGTGACAGAACCCAGCACTACACATGGAGGGCAAGTAGAGAGTGACAGACCCTGCACTACACATGGAGGGCAGGTAGAGAGTGACAGAACCGAGCACTACACATGGAGGGCAGGTAGAGAGTGACAGACCCCACACTACACATGGAGGACAGGTAGAGAGTGACAGACCCTGCACTACACATGGAGGACAGGTAGAGAGTGACAGACCCCACACTACACATGGAGGACAGGTAGAGAGTGACAGACCCTGCACTACACATGGAGGGTAGGTAGAGAGTGACAAACCCCTGCACTACACAGGGAGGGCAGGTAGAGTGTGACAGAACCCCGCACAACATATGAAGGGGAGGTAGAGACTGACAACCCCCGCACTACACAGGGAGGACAGGTAGAGAGTGACAGACCCCACACTAGACATGTAGGGCAGGTAGAGAGTGACAGACCCCTGCATTACACATGGAGGGCAGGTAGTGACAGACCCCTGCACTACACAAGGAGGGTAGATAGAGAGTGACAGACCCCTGCACTGCACATGGAGGACAGTTCGAGAGTGACAGACCCCGCACTACACATGGAGGACAGGTAGAGAGTGACAGACCCCGCACTACACATGGAGGGCAGGTAGAGAGTGACAGACCCCACACTACACATGGAGGACAGGTAGAGAGTGACAGACGCCGCACTACACATAGAGGGCAGGTAGAGAGTGACAGACCCCGCACTACACATGGAGGACAGGTAGACAGTGACAGACCCCGCACTACCCATGGAGGACAGGTAGAGAGTGACAGACGCTGCAGTACACATAGAGGGCAGGTAGACAGTGACAGACCCTGCACTATATATGGAGGACAGGTAGAGAGTGACAAACCCCGCACTACACATAGAGGGCAGGTAGAGAGTGACAGACCCCTGCACTACACATGGAAGGCAGGTAGAGAGTGACAGAACCCCACACTACACATGGAGGACAGGTAGAGAGTGACAGACCCCGCACTACACATGGAGGACAGGTAGACAGTGACAGACCCCGCACTACCCATGGAGGACAGGTAGAGAGTGACAGACCCCTGCACTACACATGGAGGACAGGTAGGGAGTGACAGACGCTGCACTACACATAGAGGGCAGGTAGACAGTGACAGACCCTGCACTATACATGGAGGACAGGTAGAGAGTGACAAACCCCGCACTACACATAGAGGGCAGGTAGAGAGTGACAGACCCCTGCACTACACATGGAAGGCAGGTAGAGAGTGACAGAACCCCACACTACACATGGAGGACAGGTAGAGAGTGACAGACGCTGCACTACACATAGAGGGCAGGTAGAGAGTGACAGACCCTGCACTATACGTGGAGGACAGGTAGAGAGTGACAAACCCCGCACTACACATAGAGGGCAGGTAGAGAGTGACAGACCCCTGCACTACTCATGGAAGGCAGGTAGAGAGTGACAGAACCCCGCACTACACATGGAGGGCAGACAGAGAGTGTCAGACCCCGCAGTACACATGGAGGACAGGTAGAGAGTGACAGAGGCTGCACTACACAGAGGGCAGGTAGAGAGTGTCAGACCCCGCACTACACAAGGAGGACAGGTAGAGAGTGACAGAGGCTGCACTACACATAGAGGGCAGGTAGAGAGTGACAGACCTCTGCACTACACATGGAGGGCAAGTAGAGAGTGACAGAACTCCGCATTACACATGGAGGGCAGGTAGAGAGTGATAGATCTCGCACTACACATGGAGGGTAGATAGGGAGTGACAGACCCCACACTACAGATTGAGGGTCTTGGGCCACCTTGGCTGCTACATTGTTATCAGGATGTGCATCCTCAAGATGCCCACACTGTTAGCAGTTGTGACACAGCACAAAGTCGCTGGCTGCAACACCTACCCCAGCAGGCCATGGGCATGCCTTTTGTCTGCGACCTGTCGAGGCCAGTATCAACAGGGTATCATGAAAAACTGTAAAGTTTGCACCATGATTTACCAAGAATGATTACTCTAGAACAGTGATTTTCAACCTTTTTTGAGCCGCGGCACACTTTTTATACTTAAAAAATCCCGGGGCACACCACCAACCAAAATGGCACAAAATGACACTAAAACAGTACATATTCTCCATATAGTTAATAATATAGATTCTAAATGAATTTATACTCACTCAGTGTGAAACCTGGGCCTGTTTCGATAAACACAAAAGGGATATCCTGGCAGGAATGGTGGAAAGACACACACGAAGCTCTTCCTCAACAGTTCTCAGTCTCTCCCTGTTTTTAGTTTTTTTTTGTGCACATGCCCTAACCCTAACCCTAACCCTACCCCTAACCCTACCCCTAACCCTAGTTCTAACCCTAACCCTAGTGGAAAAAGAAAAAAAAATATTTTCTTTTTTTTTATTATTGTCCCTACCTATGGGGGTGATAAGGGGGGGGGGGGGTCATTTACTATTTTTTTTATTTTGATCACTGTGATAGGTTATATCTCAGTGATCAAAATATACCTGGAACGAATCTGCAACTTGCTGCGTCCTCTGCGCCCGGACGCGGGCGCCGCAGGGACGCATGCTGTTGTGATTTTGCTTTTTGCTCCCTCTAGTGGTCATTAGTGATTTGACTCTGGAGCTTCTGTCTTTTCCTATATCCTCACCTGGGCCGTTAGTTCAGGGGCGTTGCTATATAAGCTCCCTGGACCTTCAGTTCAATGCCTGGCATCGTTGAAATCAGAGCTAATCTGTTGTGCTCTTGTCCTATGATCCTGGTTCCTGTATTTCAAGCTAAGTCTGCTTCCTTGCTTTTTGCTTTTGTTTTGTTTGGTATTTTTGTCCAGCTTGTTCCAATCTGTATCCTGACCTTTGCTGGAAGCTCTAGGGGGGTGGTGTTCTCCCCCCGGACCGTTAGACGGTTCGGGGGTTCTTGAATCTCCAGCGTGGATTTTTATAGGGTTTTTGTTGACCAGATAAGTTATCTTGCTATATTCTGCTATTAGTAAGCTGGCTTCTCTTTGCTGAACCTGGTTCATTTCTGTGTTTGTCATTTCCTCTTACCTCACCGTTATTATTTGTGGGGGGCTTGTATCTTGCTTTGGGGTCCCTTTCTCTGGAGGCAAGAGAGGTCTTTGTTTTCTTCTCCTAGGGGTAGTTAGATTCTCCGGCTGGCGCGAGTCATCTAGCGATCACCGTAGGCATGATCCCCGGCTACTTCTAGTGTTGGCGTTAGGAGTAGCTATTTGGTCAACCCAGTTACCACAGCCCTATGAGCTGGATTTTTGAATCTCGCAGACTTACACGTTCCTCTGAGACCCTGTCCACTGGGGTCATAACAGTATGCCAGGCCAGTATTAAATGTTTAATGCATTGCAGAAGTGGGATTATAAGAAAGAAAATTTTGAGGTTTTTTTTTTCCCTCTCTCATTTTTTTTTTTTTTTTTTTCTTCTTTTCCCCTTTACCTCAGAGTGGCTTAAGCTTGCTGCAGACATGAATGTCCAGACCTTGATTACAAGTGTGGACCAGCTTGCCGCTCGTGTGCAGGGTATACAAGATTATGTTACCAGAAATCCTAGGTCTGAACCCAAGATTCCGATTCCTGAACTGTTTTCAGGAGACCGATTTAAGTTTAGGAATTTCAGGAATAATTGTAAATTGTTTTTGTCCCTGAAACCTTGTTCGTCTGGAGACTCTGCTCAACAAGTAAAAATTGTTATTTCATTCTTACGGGGTGACCCTCAAGATTGGGCTTTTTCGTTGGCGCCAGGAGATCCGGCATTGGCTGATATTGATGCGTTTTTTCTGGCGCTCGGTTTACTTTATGAGGAACCCAATCTTGAGATTCAGGCAGAGAAAGCCTTGCTGGCTATGTCTCAGGGCCAGGACGAGGCTGAGGTGTATTGCCAAAAATTTCGGAAATGGTCCGTGCTGACACATTGGAACGAGTGTGCACTGGCCGCTAATTTTAGAAATGGCCTTTCTGAGGCCATTAAGAATGTTATGGTGGGTTTTCCCATTCCCACAGGTCTGAATGATACCATGTCCCTGGCTATTCAAATTGACCGGCGGTTGCGGGAGCGCAAAACCGCAAATTCCCTCATGTTGTTGTCTGAACAGACACCTGATGTGATGCAATGTGATAGAAAAACCGCAAATTCCCTCATGGTGTTGTCTGAACGGACACCTGATTTGATGCAATGTGATAGAATCCTGACTAGAAATGAGAGGAAAATTCATAGACGCCGGAATGGCTTGTGCTACTACTGTGGTGATTCTACACATGTTATCTCAGCATGCTCTAAACGTATATCTAAGGTTGTTAGTCCTGTCATCGTTGGTAATTTGCATCCTAAGTTTATTCTGTCTGTAACTTTGATTTGCTCACTGTCATCTTATCCTGTCATGGCGTTTGTAGATTCAGGTGCTGCCCTGAGTCTTATGGATCTCTCATTTGCTAAGCGTTGTGGTTTTATTCTTGAACCATTAGAAAATCCTATCCCTCTTAGGGGTATTGATGCTACGCCATTAGCAGAAAATAAACCGCAGTATTGGACACAGGTTACCATGTGCATGACTCCTGAACACCGTGAGGTGATACGTTTTCTCGTTCTACATAAAATGCATGATTTGGTTGTTTTGGGGCTGCCATGGTTACAGACCCATAATCCAGTCCTTGACTGGAAGGCTATGTCAGTGTCTAGTTGGGGCTGTCGTGGTATTCATGAGGATTCCCTGCCTGTGTCTATTGCTTCTTCTACGCCTTCGGAAGTTCCGGAGTATTTGTCTGACTATCAGGATGTCTTTAGCGAGTCCAGGTCCAGTGCATTGCCTCCTCATAGGGAATGTGACTGTGCAATAGATTTGATTCCAGGCAGTAAATTTCCTAAGGGAAGACTGTTTAATCTGTCGATACCTGAACATACCGCTATGCGTTCATATATCAAGGAGTCTCTGGAGAAAGGACACATCCGTCCGTCTTCTTCCCCTCTTGGTGCGGGATTCTTTTTTGTGGCTAAAAAGGACGGATCTTTGAGGCCTTGTATTGACTATCGGCTTTTAAATAAGATCACTGTCAAATTTCAGTATCCTTTGCCGCTGTTGTCTGACTTGTTTGCCCGGATTAAAGGTGCCAAGTGGTTTACCAAGATAGACCTTCATGGTGCGTACAACCTTGTGCGCATTAAGCAAGGGGATGAATGGAAAACCGCATTCAATACGCCCGAAGGTCATTTTGAGTACTTGGTGATGCCTTTTGGGCTCTCTAATGCCCCTTCAGTTTTTCAGTCCTTTATGCATGACATTTTCCGGAACTATCTGGATAAATTTTTGATCGTTTATCTGGATGATATTCTGGTTTTTTCTGATAATTGGGACTCGCATGTGGAGCAGGTCAGGATGGTCTTTAAAATTTTGCGTGAAAATTCTTTGTTTGTCAAGGGCTCAAAGTGTCTTTTTGGTGTACAGAAGGTTCCCTTTTTGGGGTTCATTTTTTCCCCTTCTGCTGTGGAGATGGACCCAGTCAAGGTCCGAGCTATTCTTGATTGGACTCAGCCCTCGTCAGTTAAGAGTCTTCAGAAGTTCTTGGGTTTCGCTAACTTCTACTGTCGTTTTATCGCTAACTTTTCTAGCATTGTGAAACCTTTGACGGATATGACCAAGAAGGGCTCCGATGTGGTTAATTGGGCTTCTGCTGCCGTGGAGGCTTTCCAGGAGTTGAAACGTCGGTTTACTTCGGCGCCTGTTTTGTGCCAGCCTGATGTCTCGCTTCCCTTTCAGGTTGAGGTGGATGCTTCAGAGATTGGAGCAGGGGCCGTTTTGTCGCAGAGAGGCCCTGGTTGCTCTGTTATGAGACCTTGCGCCTTTTTCTCTAGGAAGTTTTCGCCTGCGGAGCGAAATTATGATGTGGGCAATCGGGAGTTGTTGGCCATGAAATGGGCATTTGAGGAGTGGCGTCATTGGCTCGAGGGTGCTAAGCATCATGTGGTGGTCTTGACTGATCACAAAAATCTGATGTATCTCGAGTCTGCTAAACGCCTGAATCCTAGACAGGCCCGCTGGTCATTGTTTTTCTCCCGTTTTGACTTTGTTGTCTCGTATTTACCAGGTTCAAAAAATGTGAAGGCCGATGCTCTTTCCAGGAGCTTTGTGCCTGATGCTCCTGGAGTCGCTGAACCTGTTGGTATTCTTAAGGATGGTATTATCTTGTCAGCTATTTCTCCAGATCTGCGACGTGTGTTGCAGAGATTTCAGGCTGATAGGCCTGATTCTTGTCCACCTGACAGACTGTTTGTGCCTGATAAGTGGACCAGCAGAGTCATTTCCGAGGTTCATTCCTCGGTGTTGGCAGGTCACCCAGGAATTTTTGGCACCAGAGATCTGGTGGCCAGATCCTTTTGGTGGCCTTCCTTGTCTAGGGATGTGCGGTCATTTGTACAGTCCTGTGGGACTTGTGCTCGAGCTAAGCCTTGCTGTTCTCGTGCCAGCGGGTTGCTCTTGCCCTTGCCTGTCCCTAAGAGACCTTGGACACATATCTCCATGGATTTCGTTTCTGATCTTCCGGTGTCTCAGGGCATGTCTGTTATCTGGGTGATATGTGATCGCTTCTCCAAGATGGTCCATTTGGTTCCTTTGCCTAAGCTGCCTTCCTCTTCCGATCTGGTTCCTGTGTTTTTCCAGAACGTGGTTCGTTTGCACGGCATCCCTGAGAATATTGTGTCAGACAGAGGATCCCAGTTCGTTTCCAGATTCTGGCGATCCTTTTGTAGTAGGATGGGCATTGACTTGTCGTTTTCGTCTGCTTTCCATCCTCAGACTAATGGACAGACGGAGCGAACTAATCAGACTTTGGAGGCTTATTTGAGGTGTTTTGTCTCTGCTGATCAGGACGATTGGGTGACCTTCTTGCCGTTGGCTGAGTTTGCCCTTAATAATCGGGCTAGTTCCGCCACCTTGGTTTCGCCGTTTTTCTGCAACTCTGGTTTCCACCCTCGTTTTTCTTCGGGTCATGTGGAACCTTCTGACTGCCCTGGGGTGGATTCTGTGGTGGATAGGTTGCAGCGGATCTGGAATCTTGTGGTGGACAACTTGAAGTTGTCACAGGAGAGGGCTCAGCGCTTTGCAAACCGCCGCCGCGGTGTGGGTCCCCGACTACGTGTTGGGGATTTGGTGTGGCTTTCTTCCCGCTTTGTTCCTATGAAGGTTTCCTCTCCCAAATTTAAACCTCGTTTTATTGGTCCTTACAAGATATTGGAAATCCTTAATCCTGTATCCTTTCACCTGGATCTTCCTGTGTCGTTTGCTATCCACAACGTGTTTCATAGGTCCTTGTTGCGGCGGTACGTTGTGCCTGTGGTTCCTTCTGCTGAGCCTCCTGCTCCGGTGTTGGTCGAGGGCGAGTTGGAGTACGTGGTGGAGAAGATCTTGGATTCTCGTCTCTCCAGGCGGAGGCTTCAGTACCTGGTTAAGTGGAAGGGCTATGGTCAGGAAGATAATTCCTGGGTGGTCGCCTCTGATGTTCATGCGGCCGATTTAGTTCGTGCCTTTCACGCCGCTCATCCTGATCGCCCTGGTGGTCGTGGTGAGGGTTCGGTGACCCCTCACTAAGGGGGGGGTACTGTTGTGATTTTGCTTTTTGCTCCCTCTAGTGGTCATTAGTGATTTGACTCTGGAGCTTCTGTCTTTTCCTATATCCTCACCTGGGCCGTTAGTTCAGGGGCGTTGCTATATAAGCTCCCTGGACCTTCAGTTCAATGCCTGGCATCGTTGAAATCAGAGCTAATCTGTTGTGCTCTTGTCCTATGATCCTGGTTCCTGTATTTCAAGCTAAGTCTGCTTCCTTGCTTTTTGCTTTTGTTTTGTTTGGTATTTTTGTCCAGCTTGTTCCAATCTGTATCCTGACCTTTGCTGGAAGCTCTAGGGGGCTGGTGTTCTCCCCCCGGACCGTTAGACGGTTCGGGGGTTCTTGAATCTCCAGCGTGGATTTTTATAGGGTTTTTGTTGACCAGATAAGTTATCTTGCTATATTCTGCTATTAGTAAGCTGGCCTCTCTTTGCTGAACCTGGTTCATTTCTGTGTTTGTCATTTCCTCTTACCTCACCGTTATTATTTGTGGGGGGCTTGTATCTTGCTTTGGGGTCCCTTTCTCTGGAGGCAAGAGAGGTCTTTGTTTTCTTCTCCTAGGGGTAGTTAGATTCTCCGGCTGGCGCGAGTCATCTAGCGATCACCGTAGGCATGATCCCCGGCTACTTCTAGTGTTGGCGTTAGGAGTAGCTATTTGGTCAACCCAGTTACCACAGCCCTATGAGCTGGATTTTTGAATCTCGCAGACTTACACGTTCCTCTGAGACCCTGTCCACTGGGGTCATAACAGCATGCGGCGCAAAACGCAAGTGCGACGCATGTCCATGCGCCCCCATGTTAAATATAGGGGCGCATGACGCATGCGGCGACGCTGCGGCGCCGACCGCAAATGTGAACGTAGCCTAATACTGTCTAGTAAAACTTCGCTTATCATGCATGACAGCGGATACATCCTCTGTAGGTGTTGCTGTTTAGACCTATGCGCACAAACAGAGGTGTATCTAGGGTTTCTGGCACCCGGGGCAAGAATTCATTTTGGCGCCCCCCCAGGACATATGCCCCCCCGTCAGCCCCATCATTGCCCTCTCCCCGTCAGCCCCATCATTGCCCTCTCCTCTACCTTCCCCATCATTGCCCTCTCCTCCTCCACCATCCCCATCATTGCTCTCTCCCTGTCAGCCCCATCATTGCCCTCTCCTCCTCCACCATCCCCATCATTGCTCTCTCCCCGTCAGCCCCATCATTGCTCTCTCCTTCCCCCACACACACACACGCCATTCCCTTCTCTGCATTCCCCTGCAGCGCAATACACACACCCAATACTGAGCCACACACACACATTCACACACACACATTCACATACACGCACACATTCACAAACACACACATTCACATACACACACACATACACACACACACATTCACATACACACACACACACACATTCACATACACACACACACATTCACATTCACATACACACATTCACATACACACACACACACATTCACATACACACACACCTCTCACCTCTCCTCGCGCTCTGCCGCAGCATCTCATAGCCTTCCTCTGACACAGCCGGGCGCTGAATGATGACGTCATCCAGCGGCACGTCTGTGTGAGAGGAAGCAGGAAGACAGTTCGCTGGGCAGCGGAGCTGCAGGGATTTCTCCCTGCCCGCCGCAGCCACCCTGCAGGGGCCCCGCTCCACCTCTGCACACGTTGGGAGCCGGCGCTCTGCAGCTTCTTTGTGCCGGCTGTCAGCTTGACAGTCGGCACAGAGAACAGCTGACTCCCAGACCAGGGGCGGCAGAATGCAGCCGCCGGGGGAGACACTGCGCCCGCCTGCCGGCTGCGCCCGGGGCACATGCCCCGGCTGCCCCCCCTACATACGCCACTGTGCACAAAAACAATCAGTAATGGATCGTTCTGTAAGCATAGAATATCATAGGTCTTGGCAGCACGTTTACACTGCACGATGTAATGCTGAGAATGAGGATTTTTAACCCCTTAATGACAGCAAATATGCCTTTTAACGGCGGCAGTTAAGGGTACTTAAACTACAGCGCCACTTTTTAGGGGTGTTGAGGTTTAAGTGTATAGCGTCCCCCCGCGTCGTAATCTCTCCGGGGTCTCGGCTACCGGGGGTAGCTGAGGCCCCAGAGAACATGATTCTGGCTGGTTTTTACCCACCCCGATGTTGCGATCGCCATTATTAACAGTTAGTGTTGAGCATTCCGATACCGCAAGTATCGGGTATCGGCCGATACTTGCGGGTATCGGAATTCCGATGCCGAGATCCGATACTTTTGTGGTATCGGGTATCGGTATCGAAACAACATTAATGTAAAAATGTGTAAAAGAGAGAATTAAAATAAAAAATATTGCTATACTCACCTCTCCGACGCAGCCTGCACCTTACCGAGGGAAGCGGCAGCGTTCTTTGTTTAAAATTCGCGCTTTTCTTTCCTTACGTGAAGTCCCGGCTTGTGATTGGTCGCGTGCCGCCCATGTGGCGGCGACGCAACCAATCACAGCAAGCCGTGACGTAATTTCAGGTCATTCAGTATTTTAAAATTACGCTCCGGCTTTGTGATTGGTTGCGTCGAAGTCACATGGGCGACGCAACCAATCACAGCAAGCCGTGACGTAATTTCAGGTCCTTAAGGATTTTAAAATTACGTCCCGGCTTTGTGATTGGTTGCGTCGCAGTCACATGGGCGACGCAACCAATCACAAGCCGTGACGTCACGTGAGGCTGGACACGCGCGCATTTTAAAATGCGCGCGTGTCCAGCCTCCCGGCTTGTGATTGGTTGCGGCGCGGTCAACCAATCACAAGCCGGGACGTCACGGGAGGCTGGACACGCGCGCATTTTAAAATGCGCGCGTGTCCAGCCTCCCGTGACGTCACGGCTTGTGATTGGTTGCGTCGCCCATGTGACTGCGACGCAACCAATCACAAAGCCGGGACGTAATTTTAAAATCCTTAAGGACCTGAAATTACGTCACGGCTTGCTGTGATTGGTTGCGTCGCCCATGTGACTGCGACGCAACCAATCACAAAGCCGGAGCGTAATTTTAAAATACTGAATGACCTGAAATTACGTCACGGCTTGCTGTGATTGGTTGCGTCGCCGCCACATGGGCGGCACGCGACCAATCACAAGCCGGGACTTCACGTAAGGAAAGAAAAGCGCGAATTTTAAGCAAACAACGCTGCCGGTTCCCTCGGTGAGGTGAGTATAGCAATATTTTTTATTTTAATTCTTTCTTTTACACATTAATATGGATCCCAGGGCCTGAAGGAGAGTTTCCTCTCCTTCAGACCCTGAGAACCATCAGGAATACCGTCCGATACTTGAGTCCCATTGACTTGTATTGGTATCGGGTATCGGTATCGGATTGGATCCGATACTTTGCCGGTATCGGCCGATACTTTCCGATACCGATACATTCAAGTATCGGACGGTATCGCTCAACACTATTAACAGTATATCAGCGACTGCCCAAAAAAAAAGGTCTGATTTTCCATTTAATTTCTCTCTCCTCTGATGTGATTGTGAAATGTGAAATAGGGTGCCTCGATTCCCCCCCCCCCCCCCGGGTACTTCTGGTGTCCCTGCATGCCCCCGTGAAGTCCCCCCGGGCTGCCAGCGTCTTCTTCCGGGAGAAAATGGTGGGTGCGTGAGCGAGATCTGCCGGCCGGCACCAATAGGAAATTTTTCCTATTGGTTAATTTTGATCGCTGTGATAGGGTCTATCATAGTGATCAAAATATAAAAAATAGTAAATCAACCCCCCCTTTATGACCCTCTTAGTTAGCTAAAAATAAAATAAAAATATGTATTAATTTCCTTTTTTCCATTAGGGTTAGAATTGGGCTAAAGTGAGTTGGGCTAAAGTTAGGGCTAGGGTTAGGGTTGGGATTAGGGTTAGGGGTGTGTTAGGGTTAGGTTTGTGGTTAGGGTTATGGGTAGGGTTGGGATTAGGGGTGTGTTGGGGTTTGGTTTGTGGTTAGTGTTATGGTTGGGATTAGGGTTAGGGGTGTGTTGGGGTTAGGGTTGGGATTAGGGTTATGTTGGGGTTAGGGTTGGAGTTAGAATTGGGGGGGTTCCACTGTTTAGGTACATCAGGGGGTATCCTAATGCGACATGGCGCCAGCATTGATTCCAGCCAATTTTGCGTTCTTAGGCTATGTGCACATATTGCGGATTTACTGCGGATCCGCAGAGTTTTTTTTCAGCGCAGAAATGCTGCAGATCCGCAAGTGATTTACGGAAAACGCATCAAATCCGCACCTGTGTTTTCTGCCAAGAGATGCAGAATCCGCACAAAAAATTCCAGAGGCTAATCCGCATCGTGTGCACATAGCCTAAAAGTCAAATGGTGCTCCCTCCATTTTGAGCTCTGCCATGCACCCAAACAGTGGCTTTTCCCAACATTTGGGGTATCGGTGTACTCAAGAGAAATTGCACAACAAATTTTGTGGGCCATTTTCTCCTGATACCCTTGTGAAAATAAAAAAAATGGTTCCAAAGTAAATTTTTTGTGAAAAAAGTAAAATGTTCATTTTTTCCTTCAACATTGCTTCAGTTCTCGTGAAACACCTGAAGGGTTAATAAACTTCTTGAATGTGGTTTTGCACACCTTGAGGGGTGCAGATTTTAGAATGGTGTCACTTTTGGATAATTTCTGTTAAATTGACCCCCCAAAGTCATTTCAAATGCGAGGTTGCCCCTAAAAAAATGGTTTTGTAAATTTTGTCGGAAAAATGAGAAATCGCTGGTCAACCTTTAACCTTTATAACTTCTTAGCAAAAAAAAAATTGTTTCCAAAATGGTGCTGATGTAAGTAGACATGTGGGAAATGTTATTTATTATTTTATGTGACACAACTCTCTGATTAAGGGCTCCTTTCCACTTGCGAGATAAACGTCCATGTCTCGCATGTGAAAACCAAGCTCTGGCGCCGGCATTTGGGAGCGGAGTGTGCGGGTGCATGTATTGCTATGCAGCCGCACGCTCCGCTCTGGAGTGCCGGCGCCAGAGCTTGGTTTTCACATGCGAGACATGGACGTTTATCTCGCAAGTGAAAAGGAGCCCTTAAGGGCATAAAAATTCAAAGTTTGAAAATTGCAAAATTTTCTCCATATTTCAGTTTTTTTCCTTAAATAAGTCATATCAAAGCAATTTTACCACTAACATTACAATATGCCATGAAAAACAATCTCAGAATCAGTGGGATCTGTTGAAAGGTTCCAGAGTTATAACCACATAAAGTGACAGTGGTCAGAATTGTAAAAATTGGCCTGGTCATTAAGCACAAAATTGCCTCTGTCACTAAGCATTTTGTCAGATGAGTGGCAGCGTGTTTTACATTGGCCCGTTATCGGGAGACAAGCTATCCTAGAAATGCTCACTCGCGATCATCGGTCAGTGTGAGTGCACTCTAACGATTTGTGAAAATCTACTGGTACCTTCTGTTCAAGAGTTTGTTTTCTTCATGATCTTGCCAAAGTAGACGCCTAGTGTTCTTCTGGGTTACAGGAGCTGCACCGCTTTCTATTACATGTTCACCATGATTGGGACATCATGTGCTGCTCTTCTTATTTTGCATGATTATTTCTGAAATAGAACAGACTGCAGTAAAAGCTCCTTTTCCTTAAGGAGCAACTTGGAGCTTTCTTTTTTAGTTGCAGTACAGTTTCTCATTTTGTCTAGCCCAATCCCATTATCATACCTCCCAACTTTTGAAGATGGGAAAGAGGGACAAAGTTTGCGGAGCGCAACATGCGTCGCGGCAAATTTTAGGCCACACCTCTGACCACACCCATTCATAATTAGTCACACCCATATCCACGTCCCAACCACACCCATTTAGCACTGCTGATCACACTGTTTCATATACAATAATTATAAACAAAAAAATATGGCCACACAGTGCTCCATACTGTATAATGGCCACACATGATGCTCCATACTGTATAATGGCCACACATGATGCTCCATACAGTATAATGGCCACACATGATGCTCCATACTGTATAATGAACACACACGACGCTCCATACTGTATAATGACCCCACATGATGCTCCATACTGTATAATGGCTGCACATGATGCTCCATACTGTATAATGACCGCACATGATGCTCCATACTGTATAATGACTGCACATGATGCTCCATACTGTATAATGACCGCACATGATGCTCCATACTGTATGACCGCACATGATGCTCCATACTGTATAATGACTGCACATGATGCTCCATACTGTATAATGACCGCACATGATGCTGCATACTGTATAATGACCACACATGATGCACCATACTGTATAATAGCCATACATGATGCTCCATACTGTATAATGACCCCACATGATGCTCAATACTGTATAATAGCCACACATGATGCTCCATACTGTATAATGACCGCACATGATGCTCCATACTGTATAATGACCGCACATGATGCTCCATACTGTATAATGGCCACACAGTTCTCCATACTGTAAAATGATCCCACACGATGCTTAATACTGTATACTGACCCCCCTCCTGTATGTATGGCTCATACTCCCCCCCCCCTCCTGTATGCATGGCTCGTATTTCCCCCTCCTGTACACAGGGCTCATATTCCCCCCCCCGTATGTATGGCTCATATTCCCCCCCCGTATGTATGGCTCATATTCCCTCCTCCTGTATGCATGGCTCATATTTCCCCCTCCTGTATGCATGACTCATATTCCCCCCCTCCTGTTTGCATGGCTCATATTTCCCCCTCCTGTATACATGGCTCATCTCTCCACCCCCCTCCTGCCACCCCCCCGCGGGGGCGGGCGGGAGGTGACCCAACTTTTATAAAAAAAAAAAAACAGCAACAAACCTTGCCTAGTGTGGGACAACTAATGTCCCGCCCGGGATCACGGGGCTGACTGTCAAAATCAGGACAGTCCCGTGGGATCCGGGACGGTTGGGAGGTATGCATTATGCCTAGACAGTGGTTTGCAAACGAGGCATCCTCAGGACTTGCAATATTTCTTTAATAAACACGGCAAAGGTCTGGAGGGAACCCTACTTCTAAAGAACCATTAAAGGAAATAACCCTCACCATCCCTGCAGAATACACTATATGGACAATAGTATTGGGACACACGCCTTAATCTCGGAATTCAGGTTTGTTTTAGTCCCATTGTCATAGGTGTATAAGATCCAGCCTTCTGCCGTGCCTTTTGCCTCTACTAACATTTGTGATAGAATGGCTCATACTAGAAAGCTCACTGACAATGTAATAGGATGTCACCGGTAGTCAGGCCATGGCATTTTTTCCCTTCTAAACATTCCACCGTCACCTGTGAGTGGTATTATTGGAAAGTAGATGGAGCCACAAAGCGGAGACCATGTAAGGTTACAGAGAAGTGCTAAGGAGCAAAGGGCATAAAAGTCACAAAGCCCTGCCGACTCCATATCTCAATAAACCAAACCTCCTCTCATTAACATCAGTACTAAATTTGTGCCCTGGGAGCTTCACGACTTGGGTTTCCATGACCGAGGAGCTGTATGAGGCCTTATATCACCAAGCACAATTGATGGAGTGGTGTAAACCTGCCGCCACTGGACTCTGTAGCAGTGGAAATGTGTTCTGTGGAGGGATGATCACACTTCTCCATCTGCTTAATGAGGAGGAGGAGGAGCGGGAGATGGTGTCACCAGAAACCGAGGTACCGTGGGGGCTTGAGGACCTAATTTCTCTCTCTTCTGACATATTAGAGCATTATTTTTAAATGCCACTTTGTTTTTTTTGGCTAATGTTGATCACAAGATCGGGGGCCATAGCAAACAGCCCTAACCGTGTTCTCCATGGTCTCCGCTATCCCCGGTAGCTGAAACCCAGGTTTTCTGATACTAAGGGGCGCTATTCACTTACTTCTCTGCGCTGTTAAAAAGCAGAGCTGAGGAATAAAGCCCCTTATCTGCCACCGTTAAGGCACATCTTGGAAACAGTCTGAAGATGATCACACATTTCTGAGAGCTGTTGCTCAAAAACTGGTAAGGCCGTCAGTGATTTCTCCTGACCCCCCAGATGCGCACATGCTGAGGTGGGTGCGCAATGTTTTCTCAAAAAGTAGAACAGACTTCATACTGAGGAAAAAGAAACTGAGCATGTGGTTATCTGATATTCCATTTTCCCCAGACTTTCTTTTAGGTTTGACCATGTGTATGATCAGAGTAAGGCCACGTTCACACACATTGTACTGCGGGAACGGCGGTCAGGTGACTGAGTACGCGATATGCGACTAGAAAGACGCGGCCCATTATACTTGGAGCTACCCAGGTGGGTTCTCCAGGAATGCATTAGGCAAAAAATGCCATTTTACCACACCGGTACTAAAATCGGGCCAGTCCTGTCGGCAAGTTGTGGATATGATTGGCTGTGTGCCCGTCTGCACTGTGGACAGGTGCAGGAGCTGCTGGATATCGGCAAGCACTAGCCGGGTCCATAAAGCCTACCAGACTCCATGTGTGAAAAATCCCTTGTGTGCACAGGCACGATGGTCATTACTGGATCACTGTGCAGTCCATTGAGCACGTGAACACGGCACAGACCGAGAATAACGAACCCTCCTAAGGCCTCGTTCACACAGTCAGCATTCGGTCAGTATTTTACCTCAGTATGTGTAAGCCAAAACCAGGAGAGGGTGATAAATACAGAAGTGGTGACGTGTTTCTATTATACTTTTCCTCTGATTGTTCCTCTCCTGGTTTTGGCTTACACATACTGAGGTAAAATACTGACCAAATACTGAATATGTGTGCACTTGGCGAATAATCGGTCTGTTTTGGGGTTTGAACGCACCCGATTGCCCACACGGCGAGCTAACATGGAAAAAAACCACAGCATACACTACTTTAGTCAGTTTTATGGACCATAATAATACATGCAATGTAAAGGCAGGTCTGACCCCTGACTACGGTGCCGATGAGCACATGGAGACAGTCACTAGTGATGGGCAAGCGTGCTCGGGTGCTGAGTGTCTTCGAAGTGCTCGAAAAATGTTTGAGTCCCCAGGGCTCCCAGTTAAGTAATGCCTGCATGTGTTGTGGCTAATAGCCACGAGACATGCAGCCGGGGGACTCGGAACATATATTTTGTGCACGCTGAAGACCCTTGGTCAGCACCGGAGCATGCTAAGATAACACCTTATCCGAGCACGTTCTCTCATCACTAACAGTCAGCTCCACTATTTGCGGTTGCAGTTTGCCTGGTTTCCAATATGGCCGTCTGAACCTGGCTTTACAGGGAGAACTTAGCAGCATAAGCTTCCCACTTGCTAGGAGATATCCCCTTCAGAGACCCATCTGACAGCTGGAGAGTTTCCATTTACTGACAGCAAGAAGAGATATTAAAATCTGAGGCGACTGGATATTTATATAAACTGGTGCAAGGAAGAAGAGCAGCTGTTTCCTATGGCAACCAGACTGGGCCTGGTAAATGCCAAAGCCTTCCTGACCCACACAGCCGGGTGCAGCCCCTGCTTCTCGGTTGTACTGAGGCGGCTCTCGTCCAGTACTCGGGTCCTGTCTGGTCTTCACAAACATGGCCGCCGCCTCCATAGTGGACAGATTGGTTCTATAATATCTTCCCTCTGCACTTCCGGGAGAAAAAACATAGGTCATCTTATTGCGCCTGGAAACTGCGGAAAGTCAATAGAGGAAGCTGCAGACCCCCTAAAGAGGAGATGGACCCCGAATATTTCCTAGGGAGCAGCAGTGGCGGAGGGGTCAGCTCTGGGACCATTATTGGGGACTGGGAGGAGAGAGGAGCGGTGAGTCTGCACTTATTCCTCCTGAGGATCATAGCAACTGATGTGTGTGTTGCTGGGACTTGTAGTACCATAATAATACTCGGAGGAACGTGCTGGGTCAGAGTACAGCCAAAATAGCAGCAGCACTTCTATGGCGTAATGGGGGGCGATCGGTATAATATCCCATCAAGGTCTTCAGCTCAGAATCCCCTTTAACCCCCCCCCACCGTCCTATCCCACCCTCATTCCCTTTTCTTGCCTGTTATTTTAAAATCCAAATAAAATCTTAGGAAAAAGAATCCCCTTTAACAAAAGCATACATCCTGAAATCAGAAATGGAGTGTCCCTTTAAAGGCCCCCAACACGTTAGATACATTTTGGCTGAGCCCACCCATTTCAGCAGCTCCCTCCATGTATATTTAGTGACCCCCGACTCTTCCCAGATGGGAGGTTGTGGGGCAGAGAAGAATCGGGTGGAGGTAAGAGATGCCTGACAGCGACGTCTCCCCCAATCCGAACAAATGTACGCTCGGCTGAACTGAGCATGCATGTGTGTGGGGGAAGCCCACAGGGAACCTGATGTGGCCCCCAGTATCTACACTGTCACCTAAACGTTATGGAATTGCATTTCAAGCAGTTCCCCTGTCACTTGATTGTGAAGAAATCTGTGCACCGATGCGTCAGTGACTTATGTCCTGCTCTCTGTTGTACGGCAGGATGAAGAGTACGGAGAGGCGGAGGACGACGCCGAGGTGCAGCAGGAATGTCTGCAGAAGCTGTCCAGTCGTGACTACATCATGGAGCCGGCCATATTCAACACCTTGAAGAGGTACATCAGAGCTGACTCCATGTTAGCTCCTTCTGGTTTTCGAGAGTAGCAGATCTAAGATTTGCGTCTACGATCATCTTCTGGGCTCGTGTACACGACCGCTTATATCGGATGAGCGCTATGGTTTTCACATACCCATGGTATTGTATGGGGCTTACAGAACGACTGAATAGAGAAGGTGGAGATTTTTTTTTTCCCCAAGAAAAGCTGATGACACTCCGATCAAAGTCTGATGAGAGTAATCGGACCTTTCGTTTTCTCCAATGTTGAGGAGATGGCCACGTGACCCTACCCCAAAGGGAAGCGGCTATCAGAAAATCACCTATTGTTTAAAGAGACTCTGTCACCTGAATTTGGAGGGAACAATTTTCAGTCATATGGGCTGGGTTTTTGGGTGTTTGATTCACCCTTTCCTTACCCGCTGGCTGCAATATTGGATTGAAGTTCATTCTCTGTCCTCCATAGTACACGCCTGCGTAAGGCAAGACTGCCTTGTGCAGGCATGTACTACGGAGGACAGAGAATGAACTTCAATCCAATATTGCAGCCAGCATGCAGCCAGCGGGTAAGGAAAGGGTGAATCAAACACCCGAAAACCCCGCCCATTAGACTGAAAATTGTTCCCTCCAAATTCAGGTGACAGAGTCCCTTTAAATCAGGATTTTATGTTAAATGTGTTGGGTTTTTTTTAAACGTTATCTGTTAGCGTTACGGTTCGCCACACTGGTGTATAGCACAGCCAAGTGCTATATGATGCTTTTTCAGATGCCACTATACCCCATGTTATATTATGGGGCAGTGCAGACCTGCAATTATTTAATTGTAATCGCGGGTGGAGACAATGGAGAAGATGGAGTCCTCCATCTTCTCCATACCTGTGCTGCGACTCTGTCATACAAGAAAATCGTATGACACTCAGATCAAACTGATTTTTTTTTTCCTTGAAATGAGTCATCTGCAAAAAAATATCGGAGGCATGTCCCATTTTGATACGCGGGTCAAATCAAAATTGTCATTGGGTCCATGAAAAATCGGACCTCACTCAGGTGACAACAGTCATACGATTTTCATGGACTGTCAGAATGGAGACATTTTTTAAAATTCCTCAGCGTAAGAGAAAAATGGATGACACTCGGACTACAGACTGTGATCAAGGTCTGATCAGACTAATTGGTTTGTTATTCTCACATGTAGAAAAATCGGACATCTGACTGAGCCCTTACTGTTATAGTGATGTGATTTTTAAATACATCTGCGGCCTTAAACACCAAAATAATGTGTGTTTTATTTGGGACTTGGTTACTATAGATTGTGTCATGTGCTAATATTGGGCCGATTCCCTCTCCTGATGGAGTGTACGGCAGTGTGAGCGAGGTCTGATTCTGTTTTGTGCAGGTATTTCCAGGCAGGCGGGTCTCCGGAGAACGTCATTCAGCTCCTCTCGGAGAATTACGCAGCTGTAGCACAGACCGTCAACCTGTTGGCAGAATGGCTCATCCATTCAGGTACCGGTCATTGTCACTTGGTGGAGTTGGTCCCGGTGCGAAGATGAGAATATATTGGGTTAATAATATAAAAATAAGTCTGGGTCCAGTAGAAAAGTTATCTTATTGGGACCTGCAGTAGAGTAAGGCTAGGACATGATGGCAGAGCGGGCACTATTCATCCACGGGGCATGGTGGCTGCGTCAAGGCTGAATGGTGATGGCAGAGCGGGGGACCATTCAGTTGTGGGATGTGATGTCAGACCGGGCTACTGACTAGATGTGTTTTGGTAAGAGGTTCTCTCTGATGAGACAGCCCCTTTAAGTGTCCGTGTTACTATGCGGCTTGTATGAGAAGGTCATTCTCCATATATTGTGTTACAGGAGTGGAGCCGGTACAAGTCCAGGAGACTGTGGAAAACCACTTGAAGAGTCTGTTGATTAAACACTTTGAGCCGAGAAAAGCAGATTCCATATTTACAGAGGAAGGAGAGGTAATAATTAGTGATCAGTGTACGTGATCAGATAAGGCGTTATGTGAGCATGCTCTGGTGCTAAGCAAGTGACATCGGCGAGCTCGAAAAATATGGTCGAGTCCCCGCACCTGCATGTGTTGCAGCTGTCGAACAGCCGCGAGACATGCAGATGCGAGGACTTGAACACTGGAGCATACTCGGATAAGGCCTTGCTCCCACTTTGATTTGTAGACCCCCGCGTGGCTGGAGCAGATGATTGCACACACCACATGGAGGGACCTGTTCTACAAGCTCGCCGAGGCGCACCCAGACTGTTTGATGCTGAACTTCACAGTGAAGGTGAGTGACGGAGAATTACTGCTTCGTGTGACGCAGCTTACTGCTGACGGATAAATCCTCGTCCTGCTCTGTCTCCTAGCTCATCTCTGATGCCGGGTACCAAGGAGAAATCACCAGCGTCTCCACAGCTTGCCAGCAGCTGGAGGTCTTCTCCAGGGTGCTTCGTACATCACTGGCCACCATTCTTGATGGAGGAGAGGAGAACCTTGAAAAAAACCTACCTGAGTTTGCTGTATGTTCCTCTCAGCACTGCAGTGCCATTCATGGAGTCTGCCTTCACTTAAGCATTCTCCTTTTTGTCTCATCTTGTAGAAAATGGTTTGTCACGGAGAACACACCTACTTGTTTGCACAAGCCATCATGTCTATATTGGCGCAAGAGGAGCAGGGAGGATCTGCCATGCGGAGGATTGCACAAGAGGTGCAGAGATTTGCTCATGAAAAGTAAGAATGGTTACGTAATCTTTTAATAGTTTTATTTCAGATATACAGTGGCATGTAAAAGTTTGGGCACCCCTGGCCAAAATTACTGTTATAGTGAACCGTTCAGCAAGTTGGGTGGGTTTAGTGACGCGTTTTCAGCGCGATCGTGTTAAATTCCACTGTCAGAGATTGACAGCAGCATTTAACATGTTAGGTATACAGAAAATTGGGAAATATGAATATAAAACTTTTATTGCCCTAAAAAGACTCGCTGCTAGCTGAATCCCCATAAGGACTGTCAATACGACCCGTAAGTATTACATTGTTATTTTACGTAGACTTTTTCTTCCCCAGGGGCCATGATGCCAGTCAGATCACTCTTGCGTTGGGCACCGCTGCCTCCTACCCTCGGGCATGCCAGGCACTTGGTGCTATGTTATCCAAAGGCGCTTTGAACCCTGCGGACATTACTGTCCTGTACAAGATGTTTACAAGCATGGACTCTCCCCCCGTGGAGCTGGTGAGGATAAGGGGCTCCTCTATTGACCAGGACACTATATGTATACGTCATGTCATCAGTGTATCTGGCCATCACTTACAAGATGGCTCATGCAGAATGTATTTCTGTATGTTTTCTGTTATTATGCCCACACTGCCCCTTCCTTAATATATCCCGTAACTTGTCCATATTTCCTAAATCTGCTCCTCTCTCAGATCCGTGTTCCTGCGTTCCTGGATCTTTTCATGCAGTCGCTCTTCAAACCTGGAGCCAAGATAAATCAAGACCACAAGCATAAATACATCCATATATTGGCTTATGCTGCCAGTGTGGTAGAAACATGGAAAAAGGTAAGCCTTTACTTGGATAGGAGAAGCCTGATCACGGCGTACTCTGCATTTACCCTTTCCTGTGCATGAGATAAAATGGGTTGTCTAAAATTTAGAAAAAGAAAAAGCAGATGATTTAAAAAATAAATAAATACAATTTTCTCCTGGAACAGCACCACCCTTACTCATGGTTGTGTCTAGTATTGCAGACCTATCCTTTTGTATCAAGGTGTAAAATCATCAGATCATCCCGTTGTCTTATTTACCGCAGAATAAAAGAGTGAATATTAATAAAGATGAGTTGAAGTCCACATCCAAAGCGATCGAGACTGTCCATAATCTGTGCTGCAATGAAAACAAGGGCGCTTCGGAGCTTGTAGCCGAGCTTGGCACATTGTATCAGTGTATCAGGTAGGCTGAGATGATGCACGGCTTATAGGATGGGATTGCTGCATTAGAATGGTGGACATGGCTACTGGCCCAAAACTGGTCAACGTTTCATGTTTCCACCACAGGTTCCCAGTTGTAGCAATGGGTGTTTTGAAGTGGGTGGACTGGACGGTATCAGAACCTCGGTATTTCCAGCTCCAGACGGATCATACACCTGTACACCTGGCTCTGCTGGATGAGGCGAGTGCACCAAAGACCATTGGTGTATTTACACCACAATTTGAGGATTTTACCCATGAAATTGACTATAGAAAGCAATCAGACAAACTTACCACCACGGACTGACAATTCTAACTAATTTTATGCAATAAGGAATTGTATTTCCACATCTGAATTCTTCCATGTTTTGTCACCATCCTTGTAGATCAGCACTTGTCACCAACTTCTACACCCACAAGTCCTGCAGCTACTTATTAAACTCTTCGAAACCGAGCACTCGCAGCTAGACGTCATGGAGCAGGTAAGAGACTGCAGGGTGTGCTGCCTGCGTGGCGGCCATGTAGGCTTCAGATGCTTTTCTTAAACCAAATATGTCATGAGAATATAGGGTCTTATTTAAAGGGGTGTTCCACTCGTCTGTCAGCTGAGCTCAGTGATTGGCTGCAGCAGTGATGTGCAGAAAGCAGGCGCTGTGTCCCAAGAAGTTGAGATTATGCTTTGTTTGATATTTTACAACATAAAAACTTTTGGGGATTTTTTTTTTTTTTCTCCTAAAGTGGAAAATCCCCTTTAGAGGGAGTCTGTCAGCAGGATTTCACCAACCAAACTATTTAGATGTAATGTACCGTAGCTCTCTCAAAGACCAGTCCAGCAATATATTTACATGGCCAGTCCATTCCTCCGTTACTGAGAAATCCGCGTTTCGATATACCATAATTCTCCCGTCACATTTCCATATCTGAAGCCTGTCACTCCAGCTCTATTCCCTGCCCAGCACCACCTCCTCCCGCTTGATTGATGGCTTGTTTGTCTGAAGGCTTGCAGTGTAAAGGCTGTCAGTCAAGCAGAAGGTGTGTGCGCTGGGTGAGGAATAGAGCTGGAGTGACAGAGGCTTCAGATCTACCATAGTCCTTCAGCCTCATTTGCATATCAATGCAAACTCTGACTTCTCAGTAATGGAGGAATGGACTGACCATGTAAAGGTATTGCTGGACTTGTCTTTGAAGGAGCTACATGTGCATATAAATTGTTTGGGGGTGAAATCTTACTGACAGATGCACTTTTACAGGGTTTGTCTGTCATTGCTCACTTCTGCTTCCGAGACCTAAAATACAGAGAATAATTAATGTGTAGCTACCTGCCCAGAAATAGATTTTTAGAAGGAAATATTAAGCTTTCAAATATTATTATTGGGTGAGTTCAGCTCTGAAGGCTGCAGAATTCTGTACTCAGTTGTAATTTGTCTCTGAGTAGATGGAGCTGAAGAAGACCCTGTTGGACAGGATGGTTCACCTGCTGAGCCGGGGGTATGTGCTGCCTGTCGTCACCTACATCCGCAGATGCCTGGAGAAGCTTGACACTGACATCTCTCTCATACGATACTTTGTGACAGAGGTGGGCTCTATCTGTATGTTCCACAGCCCATCCCCCATCTTAATTACCATGACTTAATTGCCATTTTCCCCTCCAGGTTCTGGATGTCATTGCGCCTCCCTATACCTCAGACTTTGTGCAGCTTTTCCTTCCCATCCTAGAAAACGAAAGTATAGCCGGCACCATTAAGACAGAAGGAGAACATGATCCGGTGACAGAGTTTATAGGTAAGTACTTGCTGATAATGTGTGCAGACTGTAAAGCGCTGCAGAATATGTTAGCGCTATATAAAAATAAAGATGATGATTATTATTGCTGCTCATCTATATTTTCCTGGCCAGCAGGTGGCACCTGTCGACTGTGTACTGTTACCTGCACTTATCACTGTGAGCACTAGGTGGCGATGTATAGCAGTTCTTTAGATTCAACCACTTTTCCTATGCAAATAGTGTGAACAAACTCCTAACATTATTATTTATTTATTTATATAGCACCATTAATTCCATGGTGCTGTACATGAGAAAGGGGTTACGTACAGTTATAGATACCATTTACAGTAAGCAAATTTACAATGGCAGACCGGTACAGAGGGGAGGGGACCCTGTCCTTGTGGACTTACATTCTACGAGATAATGGGGAAGAGACAGAAGGTCGGGGGTGCGGCAGCTCTGGTGATGATGAGACGGCAGCTTGGGTGGTTGGTGAGGCGGCAGCCCGGGTGGTTGGTGAGGCGGCAGCCCGGGTGGTTGGTGAGGCGGCAGCCCGGGTGGTTGGTGAGGCGGCAGCCCGGGTGGTTGGTGAGGCGGCAGCTCGGGTGGTTGGTGAGGCGGTACCTTGGGTGGTTGGTGAGGCGGCAGCCCGGGTAGTGGTGAGGCGGCAGAATGGTTATTGCAGGGTGTAGGCTTTCCTGAAGAGATGGGTTTTCAGATTCCGTATGAAGGATCCGAGGGTGGTGGATAATCGGACGTGTTGAGGTGTGGAGTTCCAGAGAATGGGGGATATTCGGGAGAAATTTTGGAGGCGGTTGTGTGAGGAACGAATAAGTGTGGAGGAGAGTAGGAGGTCTTGGGAGGACCGGAGATTACGTGAGGGAAGATATTGGGAGATTAGTTCAGAGATATAGGGAGGGGACAGGTTGTGGATGGCTTTGTAGATCAATGTTAGTAGTTTGAACTGGATTCGTTGGGGAATTGGGAGCCAGTGGAGGGATTTGCAGAGGGGAGAAGCAGGGGAGTAGCGAGGTGAATTAGTCGGGCAGCATTGTTGAGGACAGACTGGAACGATGCAAGAGAGTTAGTGGGGAGGCCACAGAGGAGGGTGTTGTAGTAATCGAGGCGGGAGATGATGAGGGCATGCGCGGAGAGTTTTAGAAGATTGTGGGGTGAGGAAGGGATGGATTCTGGCAATACAATATTTTTGAGTTGGAGGCGACAGGAGGTGGCAAGAGTTTGGAGGTGCGGTTTGAAGGACAGGGCAGAGTCGAGAGTTACCCTGAGGCAGTGGATTTCAGGTGTGGGAGAGATCGTGATGCCGTTTACCGTGATAGATCAGGTAGGGGGGATATGCGAGATGGGGGAAAGATGATGAGTTCGGTTTTGTCTACATTGAGTTTTAGGAAGCGAGAGGTGAAGAAGGAGGATATGGCTGATAGACACTCCGGGATTCTGGACAGCGGAGAGGTGACATCTGGGCCAGAGAGGTAGATCTGAGTGTCGTCCGCATACAGGTGGTACTGGAAGCCATGGGACTTTGAGTTGTCCTAGGCCAAGGGTATAGATGGAAAAAAGTAGGGGCCCTAGGACAGAGCCTTGAGGGACTCCAACAGAGAGAGGGCGGGATGAGGAGGTAGTGTGGGAGTGGGAAACGCTAAATGTGCGGTCAGAAAGGTATGAAGCAATCCAGGACAGGGCAAGGCCTTTGATGCCAAGGGAAGAAAGAATCTGTAGCAGTAGGCAGTGGTCGACTGTGTTGAAAGCAGAGGACAGGTCAAGAAGGAGGATGGAGAACTGTCTGTTAGCTTTGGCTGTAAGTCATTAGTAATTTTGGTCAGGGCGGTCTCAGTTGAGTGATGGGGCTGAAGCCAGATTGGAGGTTGTCAAGGAGAGAGTTAGATGAGGGATGGGAGGAAAGTTGAGCATGGACATGCTGCTCAAGGCGTTTGGAAGCAAATGGGAGCAGTGATATGGGGCGATAGCTGGGCATAGCAGTTGGGTCAAGGTTAGCTTTTTTGAGGATGTGTGTGATGGTTGCATGTTTAAAGGCAGAGGGGAAAGTACCAGAAGATATTGATAGGTTGAAGAGATGGGTTAGGGCTGGAATGAGCATGTTAGTGAGGTTGGGGAGCAGGTGGGAAGGGATGGGGTCAAGTGCACAGGTGGTGAAATGAGATTTGGAAAGGAAGTAAGTTCTCCTTCAGTGATGTTGGGAGGTCATTAGGGAAGGGTAGAGGTCTGGTATATGGAGTGGTTGGGGTGGTGGAACAGTAAAGGTTTGTCTTGTTTGGTAGATCTTGTTTTTGAAGTAGGTGGCAAAGTCCTCAGAAGAGATGAGGGGAGTTGGAGGTGGCAGTGGTCGGCAGAGGAGAGAGTTAAATGTGCTGAACTGTTGTTTTGGGTTGTATAATAATGAAGATACAAGGTTAGTGAAACAGGTATGTTTAGCAGAAGTGAGGTCTAGTTTGAAGGCTAGTGTAGCTTGTTTGAAAGCAGTAAAGTTGTCTGGCAGGCGTGTTTTTTTCCAGCGACCCTGGATGCTTGTTGGAGTTTTTTGGTGAGGTTGTTATGCCAGGGTTGCCTATTGATTTGTCGCACTTTGCCATGCATGAGAGGGGCGACTGAGTCTATGGCTGATGTGAGGGTGGAGTTATAGAAAACGGTGGCGCTGTCCGTGTCGTGAAGATATGGAGGACAGGGGTAGAAGAGAGTTTTGAGTCTGTGAATGTCTAGGTGTGCAAGGTTTCTGCGAGGATGTGGTAGTGGCTGGACATGGGGGGCAGGTGAGGAGGACAAGGATGAGGTGAGTAGATGGTGGTCAGATAGGGGGAAGGGAGAGGTTGTGAGATTAGATAAGGAACAGAGGTGGGTGAAGATGAGGTCTAGTGTATGTCTGTCTGCTTGGGTGGCTATGGAGGACCACTGAGTAAAGGTACCGTCACATTAAGCGACGCTGCAGCGATATCGACAACGATGCCGATCGCTGCAGCATCGCTGTGTGGTCGCTGGAGAGCTGTCACACAGACAGCTCTCCAGCGACCAACGATGCCGAAGTCCCTGGGTAACCAGGGTAAACATCGGGTTACTAAGCGCTGGGCCGCGCTTAGTAACCCGATGTTTACCCTGGTTACCATTGTAAATGTAAAAAAAAAACAGTACATACTCACCTTCTGATGTCCGTCAGGTCCCTGGCCGTCTGCTTCCCGCACTGACTGTGAGCACCGGCCGGCCGTAATGTAAAAGCAGAGCACAGCGGTGACTAAAGTCATATCTGACCAGCTCCACTGAACTTATACATTCACTCATTTTTATTTCAGCTCACTGCAAATCCAAATTCATTATGATACACTGACCATCCCAAAGGACATTCTCTTGGATGTGGCGTGAGAGGCATCTTCTCGTTTGTTTTTGTGTATATATATATATATATATATATATATATATATATATATATATATATATATATATATATATATATACTTTCCCTGCCCTTTTTAAAATGCATTGTTTACGGTATTTGCTTTTGAAATTTTATTTTTATAAATACATTTTATTGTACACGTTTGGTTTGTGCATCTGTTATGCTGAGAAAGATGTGCGATATTAGAGAGGTTTTACTGTGTGTGTTTTAACAGTGGAACTTATCCTGTGACCTCCTCATACCTTTGTACCAGTGATAGATAGTAATAATAAATAATAGAGAAATGATACAGCGAGAAAATAGATCCCGCACACTCCATCAGGATAAAATAACTCTTTGCACCCAGACGTATGTCTTTATTGCACTTATTGCCCTGTGAAGAAGCGCAAGCGAAACACACGTCAGGACGCAGAGCCTATTGGGTCGATACCTCATATTTCATGGTATTTGCACTTCTCACTTCATTTGTAGTGTGCTGGTTTTATTCTCTAAACTTAAATAAAAGCATAATGTGCAGTTGATTATATGTTCCTGATGTACTGCTCTATCATTTCTGCATCCTATGTACTGTGTCCCATACAACCTGACCCTCGGCTGTATGTTTCTGTCTATGAAATTTTCCTCCTTTTTATGTGTTTATTTTTCCACAATTTTTTTTTATATATTTTTTTTCTGATTTATTGTATGGTAGCTATATTTTTCAGAGTGTAATTTGATTTGGGCTGTGTTCTGTATGGTATAACATGAGTGGCGCCCACTTTGTGTACTGTATGTTTTAAGAAAAAAGTACAGGCTGTGATCCAATGTGTTGTTATGGACAATAATTGTACCAATATGTAAAAATACGTCCTAACGTTTGTTAGTATGTTAACTGGGTATATTTCCCTTTTCTCTGTTGTATACTGTAACGTACGAATATACCAGTTTTTTTCCTCTACCATATTTGCAAATTTCAATAAAAATTTATTGATTAAAAAAACAAAACGTCCTAACGTGTTACATAACAGTCATCACATCGCAGGGGACTCGGTAAGTGCAAGAGACTCCCAGGGGCTTAGGGAGCGATAACCGTCCTGGTCGGACGGGCCAGGCGCAAATCTTTGCTCGGCTATATCTGTGGGCAGCCGGTCTGCAAATAGATAGAAATTCTCCCGCTTTTTGTATAATAACAGATTTTAATTATGTTCCTGAATCATTACTGCGTCACACACAGACCATATTCTCAGCATGTGTCCTATTCGGGCACTTGTGCTCCCGCATTATTGTCCTTGCTGGCGTTTTTTACATGGCCGGCAGTCAGTTTATTGCACTCGATGAAAATACAGCGATGTACAGGTAAAAATCACAATCTATACAACAGATTTGGTAATAATAGAAGACGTCTTGTCGGCATCGGGCTCCAGTCCCTGTGGTGCTGATCCGGTTGTGTGATGTACCGTGGTTCTCTCGGACTCTGCAGAAAGTCCCATTCCTAGCAAGGCGGTAAATGCAGATTGCAACAGATTCTGTCTTCCTTGTCCATCTTGTAGTCATCAAGGGACTATTACATCTCCATAAGCACAGTCCTGCTCAATGGCCAGGTTATAGTCCGTTCCCTGGCCTCCTTTGTATGTGCTTGTCACAATTCGCAGCCAGCCTTTCTCACCCTGAGTACCGATAAATAAGTAGTTTTATCATTGATGTACAACACTTGTGACTATTATTGCTAAAACCCCTAAGAATGTATATCTGAACCATGATTATTTTATGTAAATTGGCCTTAAGGGGTGTTGTATAATTGTATATATTTTTTCCCTTTGTGCACAGTGCCACTCTTGTCCACAGGCTGAGTCTGGTATTGCAGCTCAAACCCTTTCAAGTCAATATGAGAGACAGCCCATAGCCAGAAGTTGCCTTGTGTCAAGTAGTAAAAATTGTGTAATATAGGATTATAGAAAAAGTGTTTGTTTGTTTTTTTAATGTTTTCTACATAATGCCAGCCCATGTACTATGGAAATACAGATTGCAGTGGGGCAGGAGCAGCAGATTTACTGGGACAGATGGTGCTACGTGAGGCACGGCCTTGTCAAGTATGTCACCAGTGGGGTCTCTGAATTGGGACATTTGATAATAATCAAAGTCCTGACTGTGGTTTCTAATTTTAGGGGCAAACACTACAGACCTACAAATTTTCCAAATCCCCGACATGGGCTGTATTGTAAATTACCCAGAATTTCTGGTCCAGGAATTCACAGCAGTCCTAGAACGGCGCCTCCTGCTTGCAGGTACAATGCTAGGACCCAGGCAGTCTATTACATGCCGTACCGGATACAGTACTCACCCATGGCTCTCCCCAGGAGTTCCGAACCACCCAGTACTCCACTCCATTTTCATCTATGCCCCATCCAGCCACGGAGACTATATGGTTCACCATCGGGTTTGGCTGGTACTCGGCATACAGCCCTCCAGTATAGGCATCAAGCTTTTCTGTAGCCATTATCCCACAGCTGAAGAAAGCAACAAGGGTTAAATCTGCATGCTTAATAACGACATGTACAAATGACTCGTTTACCAAAAATTAAATAAATGTTCTATGTAAAATGGTTATGTCTAAGTGTAGCAGTGGATTGGGGGGGGCAGAGCATGGCACTTATGCCTAGGGTTGGTCGGGGCGGAGCATGACACTTATGCCTAGGGTTGGTCGGGGCGGAGCATGACACTTATGCCTAGGGTTGGTCGGGGCGGAGCATGACACTTATGCCTAGGCTTGGTCAGGGTGGAGCATGACACTTATGCCTAGGGTTGGTCGGGGCGGAGCATGACACTTATGCCTAGGGTTGGTCGGGGCGGAGCATGACACTTATGCCTAGGGTTGGTCGGGGCGGAGCATGACACTTATGCCTAGGGTTGGTCAGGGTGGAGCATGACACTTATGCCTAGGGTTGGTCGGGGCGGAGCATGACACTTATGCCTAGGGTTGGTCGGGGCGGAGCATGACACTTATGCCTAGGGTTGGTCGGGGCGGAGCATGACACTTATGCCTAGGGTTGGTCGGGGCGGAGCATGACACTTATGTTTTGGGGTGGTCGGGGCGGAGCATGACACTTGTGTGTACTGCAGGCTACAGAGCATGATGCTTATTAGCAGCTCTGGACATCTCCAGGAAACCTTTTTGAAAGGCACCCTATTTCTCATGGTGGTTCATGCTGTGTGATAGCACTGATGCATCTTTAGACTTGTCTAGTGTAAGCGCTCGTTTACATTTGACCACCTACATCGATATATGATCACCAACCAGCTGCAGGTTTGTCGGTTATACAGCTACATATTCTCTCATACATTGAGATTATGTCATGGTGCCTAAAGGGGGCCCCCAGTGTGAGGAGACCTCTACTGTAACATCTCAGATGGTGCTGCCTCGGCCTCTGGTCTGTTACAGCCATTGGCATAGTGAAAGGTGCCATTTTTTTACCTGATAGGTCCATTCTTGTAGATCTCTGCCATCATCTTTTCCCTCCCGCTGACCACGCCGTAGTCAGCGACTTTCCACAGCGTATAATTGGAGAGGTTGAAGCATTTGCCGAACGTGATGCAGGTGCCGCACTGGTTAAACTTGTTGCACTCTGAAGAGTAAGAAATAACATGGTAGAAATGATTTCAGCCCCTGCAGACGTCTGTTACGGAGGGCTACATACACGTTATGTATTATTTTGCTTTCTGCACCATTTCTATTCTCTGCTGTATGTTTAGCGATAACTGAGCAGAGCGCTCATGAGAAGCTTTATGCTGGATTCCATGGAAATAAGACGCAGGAGTGAGAAAGGTTGGGAATTACAGGGATCATAACTATTACAAGGGTTCTTCCGACACCTTACAGATAATGAGGGCTGGCGGCTTCTATTGCAGGTAGCGGTGGGGGGAGGCTCCTGCTGCAGCCATTTGTCTTACAGCCACAGACAGATCTGTAAAGAAGGTCTAATGTCTGGTCACATAGAATATGTTAGATCATTTAAATCTAGTGTGAAAAAAATACAAATATTGTTTACTTTCTATATGTAATCTATAGTAGCGCTGTGGTTGGGGGGGTCTAGGGGCGCTTACTGGCACTGCAGTTACCACCGTTCTCACTGTCTGCTATGCTGGAAATTCTGAGGTCCGGACTATTATTGGTATTGGGGTAGCTTACTATGATTGGCAACGTCATAGGGGAATTAAAGAGGTTCTGCAAGACTTCATCACTGATATCTGTAGGATGCGCCATCAATGTTGTATCGTTGAGGCGTCTGATTTCCAGAAGCCCACGGATCAGCGCAATGAAGGGGCTGCTTCTCCTGCCTAATTACTTGTATGGGAAAAATTAAAATGAATAGAGGTCCTCTATGGACGATCAGATGTATGCGGGGGATGCGTCAGAGTGGGACCTTGATAGCTAATCATGGATTCCTGGAGGGTGCACCCGCATTAATCTTAGGGATAGGCCGTTAATGTTGACACCCTTTTTACTGTAGGGAGCAGGATCACTATTGTCGGTGTGTGCCACATCATAATAATAACCAATGTAAAGCAAATTCATGTTATTTAAGGATGGTATTTTAGGGCGGCCTCACGCCCTTCCTCAAACGAGAGAATAGCATGGAGCTGGAAAACAATTTGATGCAAGTCACTCTTGATAATCCTCCAGAACTAGGGCTCAGTTTAGACGTCTGTGTACTTACCGCGATTTATAGACTGGCCCCGGGTCTAGTGACGGGCAGTCCGGCTCTTTTTAGTCATCTGGATCACTTGGCTCCGCTCACCATAAAGAGCCGACTCTTATGGATCTCTATTAAATATGTGTTTACTGTAGGTGAGCGAACATTGAAGATGAGTGAAATTAACAGTGAGAGCCATTCGGAGAATTTAGTTGCACTCACGGGGGTGCCGGCTCTCATTGTTCCCAGCAAGGAGCTGGTTCTTTCTCTCATATCAGTCGCGAACGACCCATCACTGCTCCCTAACCAAACCCAACAACCTCATATATGCCTGTAGCTGTCAAGTGTGGTTCAAGAGACCCGCGGCCAAGCCTCACATCGCGGTACGTATCCATGTTCCACGCATGTCCGAATTCAGCATACGGCTGACCTCTGAAGGATACATGACCTTGTCACCCTGCTGATGAGGCCACCCTGCTGATGGGGTCACCCTGCTGATGGGGTCACCCTGCTGATGGGGTCACCCTGCTGATGAGGCCACCCTGCTGATGAGGCCACCCTGCTGATGAGGTCACCCTGCTGATGAGGTCACCCTGCTGATGAGGTCCTCCTACCCTGGTCCTTCGCCTGGTAGTTGTTGCAGGTTTCGTCCGGGATGCCATGCCTGCTGGCGTAGTCCCACACTCCTCCGTGATCACCACCCTCACAGGATCCTGCTTCTCCACAGTCTATCACATTCTGCACAGACAGGTAAGCTGAAGGCCACACTCCTTTCCTCTTAATATTAATCCGGTCTGAAAGGGAAGCAATATCATCTTCAGTTCTAGGGTGTAGAAAATCCTGTAATTATTCCTTATAATAAATGTGCTCATATCCCCTAGTTTTGTGTGACGGTAACCGTGTAATCTTGTTCTTATTGGCAATTTAATTACTTATCGAACCTTAAAGGAGTATTCCCATCTCCAAGTAATAGGTATAACAATAGTATTAGCAAATACCTTCTATCAGAAATATAGTATAGTTCTTCTGATTTGCTATGTCTCTTACCCCATGTGCAGGGCAATGCTCTAGCTTACATATCCGTCGTTATGATCACCAACAACTAACTGTCACTCTATAAGTAGTCGTAACCATGGATACTTAAGCTACTGCAATGCCCTGCACATGGGGTAAGCGACACAGCGAATCAGAAAAACTATACTACATTTCTAATTGGAGGTATTTCCTAATATTATTATTATTACACCTACTACATATTGGGACAGGATGTTGGAGATGGGAATACCCCTTTTAATTATAATGGCACTGAGTTTCTGGCTGAGTTTAGTTTTACTTTCCCTAAGCGAACAAAGGTGAAGTGTCAAGCATGGGGGACAAAGCAGCAGTTTGGAGAGAGAAACCCTTTGTAACAGCAGGAACTTAACATAGGTAAGACCACTGCCACGTTAATCCTAAGGTTTACAGTGCAGAGCAGCTCCGTGTTATTACTATTACTATGTGCAGCAAAAGCCAAAGAGATGGAGAAACTCAACAAATTTGTGTCATTACAAGAAACTGGACTGAGCCTTCTTTTTTCTTCCTCTTAGGGACACGTGCACACGTTCAGTATTTGGTCAGGGTTTTTTTTACCTCAGTTTTTTACCTCAGTATTTGGTCAGTTTTTTTTACCTCAGTATTTGGTCAGTGTTTTACCTCAGTATTTGTAATCCAAAACCAGGAGTGGGTGATAAATACAGAAGTGGTGACGTGTTTCTATTATACTTTTCCTCTGACTGTCCCACTCCTGGTTTTGGCTTACACATACTGACCGTGTGCACGTGGCCTTGGGAGCACTGGTCAGTTTACTAGAACCCACCGGCCATAGCGCTTGTACTCCCATGTGCCCAGCACGAGCCACAGTACTGTGGGATGTGCTGGTTTCGGGTGGAGCTGACATAGTTGGTGCCGTTGACGTTCCGCCAGTCCCAGACTTTGGGCAGACTTTTCACTGGGATGTATTCATGTGGACGTGGGTAGGTCCTGTAGAAGAGGAAGGCGGATATGATAAGTCACGGACGTGATTATTTACCTGGTCTCTACTATATTATATGTGGGCTCACGTTATAAGAATGTGACATTATACAAGAGCAAAGCTACGGGAAATGCATACAGGTCTCCGAGGAAATCCTTATGATGTTCTGCAGCAGCTGCAGCAAAGAAAGGGCTAAAATTATACGTAAGTCAATGACTGGTGCAAGAAAAAGAATATGCTACAAAGTGAACACATTATTCGAGCACACCGAGGACCCTCGGTTAGCACTTGAGCATGCTGAGATAACACCTTATCCGAGCACATTCGCTCATCACTAATTGATGCCATAAGTGACAACATTTTGGACTAACTCCTTCATGATTTTTAATAAATTATTACAAGAAATTTTCAATTTTAGCCATTTATGATGAGAGGAAATCCCCTTAAAGGGAAGGTGTAAATGACCTCTAGCGGGAAGTAACACAGATTTGCTGGAGGAATTTCTGGCATCCAAGTCTCTGGAGTGTGAAGTATGTATAAGAACCTTGGAGAAGAACAAGTGCCATTAAGAGCTGCACACTGATCACTGGCCGAGACGCCCGGATTATTACATAATCTGGCCGGTGACTCCATTCATTTTTGTAGACGTCCGCACTTCTTATACAGCGGGGTCTACAGATCCCACCGGCGGCTGCTGACAACTAAAGTTTCACTGATTAATGAAAACCTGTCCGATCCTTTGCTTCCCTGGGGGATAAGCAGCTACCGTACCCCCCCCCGTGCAGCTGATCTTCATACATGAACCAAAAAACATGATTGGGAATATGGCTGCCGGCCAGAGAACTATTTTGCCATCTGGAGTTCTAGAAAATAGAAAAGTATGATTTGCTAAAACAGCGCCACACTTGTCAGCAGGCTGTGTGTGGTATTGCAGCCTAGCTTCAGTCATTCAGGTGTAACAATATAAAATCCTTTGTTTTCAGTGTTTCTTTGGATTGTACAACATGTTGTAGAACATCTGCAATGTTTGTGCTGGACTTTACCTAGTACTATGGATCCTTCTGCCTAGGGATCAGGTGGATCTAAAGGCCAGAGATCCCTATTGATCAGATACACTAGCGATGGCTATGATGAGACCCCTTTAAAGGGACCCTGACACCAGTATAAGGTATGGACCTAAGGGGCACAATAGGATTCACTACCAGTCGGAGAGCTGGAAAAATCTCCTCCCCACTGTGAGCCCGACTGCAACACCGAAACGTGTCACCTGACCGCACCGATTAATAGTGCGGCCGCTTATTGTCATAGTGTCCTAGAATCACGCAGGAGATGTCGAGTCTGGATATTTTATACCCGAGGAAGTGTCTGAATATTTGTTAGGTGCCCTTTACATGTCCCTCGTGTCATCTTTCCGTGGTGAGAGGTTAGCTGTCGCTGTTCACCTTTCCAGCACTTAGCGGATCATCACACTCATTTACTAGAAAAGTGCACTCATATTGGTAAAGCGGAGCCACCACTGTCACTATACGCCTCTGCGAGACTGAGGATTAAAGGGCCACACACCCTAATAGTGCGGCACCATTATCATAGGGCAGAGGATCGCACACCGAGCACTGCAGTCAGCGGCTGATAACAGAGAACAGATGCATCTACTGCAGTGTTCGGCCAAATTGTCTCCGTTCTGTCTTTACCCTAATGTGTATCGCCCGTCTGAGGGGCACAAAAAACACAGAAAAACTTTAAAGTTTTGTGGAACATTAGTATGATAAAGGAGGCCTGGGGCTTGTAGTTCTACCACAGCTGTATCTGAGAAGTCCTATACAGGATATGCTGGGACTTATAGCTGTGGTAGAACTACAAGTCTCAGCATATCCTGTATAGGACTTCTCGGATACAGCTGTGGTAGAACTGCAGCTGAGAATTCCTTTACAGAGTATGCTGGGGCTTGTAGTTCTACCACAGCTGTATCTGAGAAGTCCTATACAGGATATGCTGGGGCTTGTAGTTCTACCACAGCTGTATCTGAGAAGTCCTATACAGGATATGCTGGGACTTATAGCTGTGGTAGAACTACAAGTCTCAGCATATCCTGTATAGGACTTCTCGGATACAGCTGTGGTAGAACTGCAGCTGAGAATTCCTTTACAGAGTATGCTGGGGCTTGTAGTTCTACCACAGCTGTATCTGAGAAGTCCTATACAGGATATGCTGGGGCTTGTAGTTCTACCACAGCTGTATCTGAGAAGTCCTATACAGGATATGCTGGGGCTTGTAGTTCTACCACAGCTGTATCTGAGAAGTCCTATACAGGATAAGCTGGGACTTATAGTTCTACAACAGCTGTATGTGAAGTCTTTTTTTCTATCCCTTCATCTACTGACCTGGCGGCGGTACCTACCTCACTCCAAAGTTGCCTCTGGATACTGGTTTATAGCAGTGCTGACCCTCCTGAAAGTAGAGCCCCCCATGAACCCAGGAGATGAGGGCACAAAGCAACATATGTCTGTACATGGTGAAGGACAGGCGATGTCTCGTGATAGGCAGGAAGAGACTGGATAGAAACCAGCAGCAGACACTTCCCCCATTGCTGAATCACCGGCGAGGTTTCCTGAATCAGGGATAGGTCATTGTGAGGGACTGGGGGCGGGGACTGGGGAGGGGGCGGGGACTGCGATTTCAATGATTGCACAGAGTTCTTCTTCTGCGCCGGTCACATCTGGCTGTGGGGGGCTGTATGGAGGGTCTGGGAATGGGGTGATTGCTGTGGGGGGCTGTATGGAGAGTCTGGGAATGGGGTGATTGCTGTGGGGGGCTGCATGGAGGGTCTGGGAATGGGATGATTGCTGTGGGGGGCTGCATGGAGGGTCTGGAAATGGGATGATTGCTGTGGGGGGCTGCATGGAGGGTCTGGGAATGGGATGATTGCTGTGGGGGGCTGCATGGAGGGTCTGGAAATGGGATGATTGCTGTGGGGGGCTGTATGTAGGGTCTGGAAATGGGATGATTGCTGTGGGGGGCTGCATGGAGGGTCTGGAAATGGGATGATTGCTGTGGGGGGCTGCATGGAGGGTCTGGAAATGGGATCATTGCTGTGGGGGGCTGCATGGAGGGTCTGGGAATGGGATGATTGCTGTGGGGGCTGCATGGAGGGTCTGGAAATGGGATGATTGCTGTGGGGGGCTGTATGTAGGGTCTGGAAATGGGATGATTGCTGTGGGGGGCTGCATGGAGGGTCTGGAAATGGGATGATTGCTGTGGGGGGCTGCATGGAGGGTCTGGAAATGGGATCATTGCTGTGGGGGGCTGCATGGAGGGTCTGGGAATGGGATGATTGCTGTGGGGGCTGCATGGAGGGTCTGGGAATGGGATGATTGCTGTGGGGGCTGCATGGAGGGTCTGGAAATGGGATCATTGCTGTGGGGGGCTGCATGGAGGGTCTGGGAATGGGATGATTGCTGTGGGGGGCTGCATGGAGGGAATGGGATGATTGCTGTGGGGGGCTGCATGGAGGGTCTGGGAATGGGATGATTGCTGTGGGGGGCTGCATGGAGGGTCCGGGATGATTGCTGTGGGTGGCTGCATAGAGGGTCTGGGATGATTGCTGTGGGGGCTGCATGGAGGGTCTGGGATGATAGTTTTTCTGCACAAGCGTCAATCTGCGTTTTTATTCCCGTCAGTCACATCAGGCCTGGAGCTCCCCGCAGTCCGGCACACAGGGCAGTCTGCGCTGGGAATGCAGAGGTGCCGGCTGCACGTTATGTAAGCGACTGATGGGGCAGATTGGAATAATGCAGGGGTGACTGGGACACAGTTCCGGTGCATACTAAAACCCTATGTGCCAAATTAACCTATACCTATGCCTATGGTAGATATTTTAGTCGTATTCATCTATACCTATGCCTATTTTAGATTTTTTTTACCGTTTCATTTTCTTAATTTAGTTTTCCTTTCCACTTCACTCTATTTGAAGCAGAGTAACCAATTTATTTACTTATGTATTTATTTTGACATAAAGTTGCTATACATGAATGTAGGGGTTCACTTTTTTGGAAACTGAAAAACGGTTTTAAGCTCCGTTTTTTTTATTGGAATATGTTCATATTAGTCCAACACGGTTATCTTCCAAGTTTCGTTAAGATCTTTTTAGGGATTCAGTCTTTATGCTCCATATTCTGCCATACCTATGCCTACTGTGTTATCATGGTTGGAAACGGAATAACGATTTTAAGCTCCGTTTTTTTTTATTGGAATAAGTTCATATTAGTAAAACAAGGTTATCTTCCAAGTTTCATTAAGATCTTTTTAGGGATTCAGTCTTTATGCGCCGCCATATTCTTCCATACCTATGCCTACTGTGTTATGGTTGGAAACGGAATAACGGTTTTAAGCTCCGTTTTTTTTATTGGAATAAGTTCATATTAGTCCAACAAGGTTATCTTCCAAGTTTCGTTAAGATCTTTTTAGGGATTCAGTCTTTATGCGCCATATTCTGCCATACCTATGCCTACTGTGTTATCATGGTTGGAAACGGAATAACGATTTTAAGCTCCGTTTTTTTTATTGGAATATGTTCATATTAGTCCAACAAGGTTATCTTCCAAGTTTCGTTAAGATCTTTTTAGGGATTCAGTCTTTATGCGCCATATTCTGCCATACCTATGCCTACTGTGTTATCATGGTTGGAAACGGAATAACGATTTTAAGCTCCGTTTTTTTTATTGGAATAAGTTCATATTAGTCCAACAAGGTTATCTTCCAAGTTTCATTAAGATCTTTTTAAGGATTCAGTCTTTATGCGCCGCCATATTCTTCCATACCTATGCCTAGTGTGTTATCATGGTTGGAAACGGAATAACGGTTTTAAGCTCCGTTTTTTTTATTGGAATATGTTCATATTAGTCCAACAAGGTTATCTTCCAAGTTTCATTAAGATCTTTTTAGGGATTCAGTCTTTATGCGCCGCCATATTCTTCCATACCTATGCCTAGTGTGTTATCATGGTTGGAAACTGAATAACGGTTTTAAGCTCCATTTTTTTTATTGGAATAAGTTCATATTAGTACAACAAGGTTATCTTCCAAGTTTCGTTAAGATCTTTTTAGGGATTCAGTCTTTATGCGCTGCCATATTCTGCCATACCTATGCCTATGGTATTTTTTTTTCTAAAGTTGTATTTTTTTAATGTATTTTTCCTTTCCACTTCACTCTATTTAAAAATAAATTAGCGGAGGTTAAACTTTAATTGCGTTTTCAACAAGGCAAACCCATACATTTCTATATAGTAACTTTAAATTTTAAATAAACACTGAATCCCTAAGAAGATCTTGATGCAACTTTGAAAATAAGTTTGTCATTAATATGAACTTTTTCCAGCAAGAAAAACAGAGCTTAAAAATGTAATTCTGTTGTCAACAATGTTAATTCATACATTCCTATATAATAACTTTACATTTCAAATAAACAGTGAATCCCTAAGTAGATCTTTATCGAAAAATTTTGCCTTAGGCCGGCCTCACACTAGCGTGTTTTACGGACGTATGAGAGGTGCTGAAAATACGGATTGCATATGGTACAATGCTTGTCTATGCCCCAGCTCCTATCAGCCATATTTTACTGATCCGTATATTATACGGTCTTCTACGGCCGTAGATAATCACAGCATGCTGCGTTTGTCACCGTATTGCGCAAAAAAATACGCCAATGAAAGTCTATGGGGGTGAGAAGAATACGGATTACACACGGACCAGCAGTGTGACTTGCGAGAAATACGCACCGGTGTTCTATAGAAAAGCCGGCAATTCAGTGCGGTGTACAGTAAAATCACACTGACAGGTTACATTAGAATAGCTAAAATAAATGTCTACACATAGTATAGGGGTGTATATATATATATATATATATATATATATATATATATATATATATATATATATATATATATATATATATATATATATATATACTAGATGGTGGCCCGATTCTAACGCACCGGGTATTCTAGAATATGCATGTCCACGTAGTATATTGCCCAGCCATGTAGTATGTTGCCCAGTTACGTAGTATATTGCCTAGTGACGTAGTATATTGCCCAGTAACGTAGTATATTGCCCAGTGACGTAGTATATTACCCAGTGACGTAGTATATTGCCCAGTGACGTAGTATACAGCACAGAGCCACGTAGTATATTGCCCAGTTACGTAGTATATTGCACAGCGACGTAGTATACAGCACAGAGCCATGTAGCATATTGCCCAGCCACGCAGTATATTGCCCAGCCACGCTATCGTAAACCCACGTCCACTAATATGCTGCTACATGCCTCCTCCTCGCACCCGGCTCACATGATCCGTGCTGTGCCTGTGGGCCAGTTTCTGCGCCTTCGACGTATTTGTTCCACCCAGGCATTATTTGAGGCGGAGGCGGAGAAGCTTAGTCAGCGGTTCTTCGAAAGAGGGTATAGTCGCAGGGCTATCAAGAGGGCCTACCATAGGGCTAAGTGGTCAAATAGGGACACTTTACTATACCAGGCTCGTGCTGACACCAATGATGGAAACGTGGTAAGGTTTGTTACCAACTTCAGCACCCAATCCGAGTCGGTACGTGCTGCCCTAACGAAAGCATGGCCTATCTTGATGACTGATAAAACTCTCGCCAAAATTATCCCTAAGAAGCCCGCTATCACTTTTCGTCGCGCAAAAAATCTCCGGGATCGGCTAATACGTAGTCACTATGAAAGTACGCCTCTACATACATTTCTTGATGATTTTCCCATCAGGAGTGGGTGTAGGCCTTGTGGACACTGTGTCGCCTGTAGAAATGTTGAGCATAGTAACTCATTCGTTGACTCGTCTGGGCATAATAGCTTTAAAATTGAAAAATCATTTAACTGTGAGTCTAAGAATGTCATTTATTATGCCACGTGTCCGTGCTCCCTGATCTATGTTGGCCTTACTACACGCCAGTTTAAGGTGCGGGTCAGGGAGCACGTGCGTGGCATAGAGGCGGCCAGTGAACAGGAGGATGCATCCCTCCTTAAAACAATACCAAAGCATTTCAAGTTGCACCATATGTGTGACAGTAGAGGTCTACGTGTTAGATGCATTGATTCAATTGATCTGGGTATTCGGGGGGGCAACATTTCTCAGCGCCTCTCTCAATTAGAATCCCGATGGATTTGGACACTTGGCACGGTCCATCCACGGGGTCTCAACGAGCATTTCAATTTCTCGTCCTTTTTGTGATCTCTCCCTGTGGTACATCTGTGCTGGGTACCGCCTCAGTTTAGTTTTGCTGTTGTTTTTAAATTTTTTATCATATATGTGGTTTTCTAATCGTTTTTTTATTGATCTATTTAGGTTTAGGTGTGCTGTTTCATGTCTCTCCTGCGTCTGATATATGGATGTTGATATATGGACAATTTCTAATTTTGGATCGACTGTCATCTGATGGCTATTTCTGTATGAACGGGATACATCAAACATGTTGACATACTGCGGAGCATAATACGGATTGAATACCTGTATTAGCATAAGATTATAAGCTTGTTAGCAAAATATATTGATTAGTATCAGGTTTTATTCGTATTTTCTCTGCTATTTACACAATCTATGCATATGAGATACTGTATATGTCTTTATATGTATTGTATATGGCCGGAATTGATAAGATTGAATGGTGATCTCTTTCTTTTTGCAGACAGCCGATCCATACTATTTGCATCTGCACATCCACCATATGTTGTTTTTATTTTGTTGTCTTTTTGCACATTTGTATAGTATGTTGTCCTTATGTTGTCCTCTGATATATGTATTATGTATGCCCGGTTACCGTTCTCCCGCGTGTTGCTGTTGCTAGCGGTGATGTTTCCCCTTTTCAATATGGCGGTTTTGTAGCTGCTGGCCTTGCTGCGCAGGCGCGGCTCTTTCCCCTGCCTCACCCTGCACTGCGCTTGCGCCGTCACACGTTCACCGCCGAGCGACACAGGGCCCTGTGTCGACTCGGTGTGTGGCTTTGTGCGACGTGTTTGTCGGTGTCTGGTGGGGTCAGGCACAAACCGCTTTATAGCATTTGTTATTTTCTTTTGGGGATATGCGCATTTCGTCCCTATAGCAACAGCGAAGAACTTCCGGTTTTGCTCCGGTTACTTCCGGTCGCTGGCGTCTATAAAACAGCACATTTGACCCCTCTTATTAATCCCCCTGAGGAAGGTCTTATCACCGAAACGTGCGTCGGGGAGGGCGCACGGACCCTGGATACACTGTACCCATCTGCTCTTTGAGGTAATATATTTATGTACTATGTCTTGATATCTGGCCTGCTTTCTATCTGTACATGTCTGGATTTCCGGCAGTATGTCCGGCATCTATAATTATATATTATGCAGTCCATTATCACTGGTATTGTTGTTTTTTGATGGGTATATATCTGTATCCTGGCCCCGTGCCCCCTTAGTATGCTCCTGTGGTGGTGTCTGTACACACCCTGCGGCATTGTGCCTCACCTGTTTTTTACATATTATGTTTTCATCATTATTATATATTAATAAAGTTTATATATTTTTGAATATATACTGGGATTTTTTGGTCGTTTTTGGGTCCTTGTGACCCATAGCCCTTTCTGCCCAGCCACGCAGTATATTGCCCAGCCACGTAGTATATTGCCCAGCCACGTAGTATATTGCCCAGCCACGTAGTATATTGCCCAGTGACGTAGTATATTGCCCAGCCATGTAGTATGTTGCCCAGTTACGTAGTATATTGCCTAGTGACGTAGTATATTGCCCAGTAACGTAGTATATTGCCCAGTGACGTAATATATTGCCCAGTGACGTAGTATATTGCCCAGTGACGTAGTATATTGCCCAGTGACGTAGTATATTGCCCAGTTACGTAGTATATTGCACAGCGACGTAGTATACAGCACAGAGCCATGTAGTATATTGCCCAGCCACGCAGTATATTGCCCAGCCACGCAGTATATTGCCCAGCCACGCAGTATATTGCCCAGCCACGCAGCATATTGCCCAGCCACGCAGCATATTGCCCAGCCACGCAGTATATTGCCCAGCCACGCAGTATATTGCCCAGCCATGTAGTATATTGCCCAGCCACGTAGTATATTGCCCAGCCACGTAGTATATTGCCCAGCCACGTAGTATATTGCCCAGCGACGTAGTATATTGCCCAGCCATGTAGTATGTTGCCCAGTTACGTAGTATATTGCCTAGTGACGTAGTATATTGCCCAGTAATGTAGTATATTGCCCAGTGACGTAGTATATTGCCCAGTGACGTAGTATATTGCCCAGTGACGTAGTATATTGCCCAGTGACGTAGTATACAGCACACAGCCACGTAGTATATTGCCCAGTTACGTAGTATATTGCACAGCGACGTAGTATACAGCACAGAGCCATGTAGTATATTGGCCAGTCACGTAGTATATTGCCCAGCTACGTAGTTTATTGCCCAGCCAGGTTTGTCACAGTTTAAAAAATAAACATATACTCACCTTTCCGAGGGCACCTTGTAGTCCACGGCAGCTTCCGGTCCCAGGGTCACGAAGCTGCTACGGCAGCGATACGCGTGGGGCCTGCTTCCACCACACTCCTCCATTTCTGGGCTATTCTGCCCATCTCCCCGGTTCATTCATAGGGAGTTTATTTACTTGCTATTTTTGGACTTCTGCCTCATATTTTTCTGAAGCACATTTCAGGATCCATCTTATCCATGCACAGGTTGTATCCACAGGGTTGATGTATTTCATTGTCACCTTTACTTCAGGGGACTATATATATGGGTCACCCTCCTGGGCTATTTGCTCTTCATACCTGGGATAGTGGATATATACATAGTGCTGTTGTTGTCATATATATGGATTGCCATTCATTTTCAATGCATATGCAGGACAATATTTATAGGTGTTATGAGGAGTTTCTATCGTTTGGAGTGTGGTTTTTTCGTACTAATTCATGTACCATGTTTTAAATGTTTTTATGTGTATATCTTTTGAGGTGCAATAAAGGTGTTATATATATTTTCTATATTGATTGTGGTTGTGCATACTATACTAGTCTACCTTTTTCTCTTTGGTTTCATACGGAAATCCCAACTTGCTGATTGGTCGAGGCCAGCCGGCCTCGACCAATCAGCGACGGGCACAGTCTGCCGCGAATTCTGGAATCATCATTGTCCTCCACTGCTGTCAAGTGCCGCCATTGTGTAGGGTGTGTGCCTGCGTCTCCCTGTATGGGCGGCATCTCCTTGTGTTTCTATCTTAGAATGGGTCGTAAACGAAAATACGCCAATGAGGATGACAGAAAAGCAGCAGCAAGAAAACGACAACATCGGGAACAGGAGACACCACAACAAACTGCCGCCCGACAAGCCGAGGGAGTGGAATCTCACAGACAACATCGCCAACAGGAGACACCACAACAAACTGCTGCTAGACAAGCCCAGGATGCGGCATCTCACAGACACCTTCGCCAACTGGAGACACCACAACAAACTGTTGTACGACAGGAACAACATGATCGCCAAATTCATAAAAAACGAATGCTCTACCAACTAAGGCACGACCAGGACAATATTCAACAACTTGCACATTAAGTAACAGACAATGAAAGTACAATTCATGAACACTACTGCGGGAATATGAATGCAGTTTGCTCTAAATGCGACTCTCTGAATTTCATTGATGAAAAACCATCTGACAATCAGTTTACTCAATGCTGCCAAAAAGGAAAAGTTATGCTACCGAGACCTCACTACTCAGATCTGTTTGAGCAGTTAATGAAAGGAATGCGTCATCACAAGTCCTGCGCGGAAAGGACCTGCCATGACGTCTCGGTCATGTGACCGCAACACGGTCATGTGACCGCGACGTCATCACAGGTCCTGCGCGACAAGGACCTGTCGTGACGTCACGGTCATGTGACCGTGACGTCGTCACGTGACCGCAACGTCATCACACCCTGGGACCGGAAGCTGCCGCCTGCACCCCACACAGGCGACAGAGCTACAACGCGCCTGCGGAAGGTGAGTATATGTTTATTTTTTATTTTTTTAACCTGTGTCATACATGGCTGGGCAATATACTACGTCGCTGGGCAATATACTACATCACTGGGCAATATACTACATCAATGGGCAATATACTACGTCACAGGGCAATATACTACGTGGGCTGTGCAATATACTACGTGGCTCTGTGCTGTATACTACGTCACTGGACAATATACTACGTAACTGGGCAATATACTATGTAACTGGCCTATATACTATGTAAGTGGCCAATATACTACGTAACTGGGTAATATACTATGTGGCTCTGTGCTGTATACTACATCACTGGGCAATATACTACGTGGCTGGACAATATACTACGTGGGCTGTGCAATATACTACGTGGACATAAATATTCTAGAATACCCGATGCGTTAGAATCGGCCACCATCTAGTATACTATATAATTGTCTAAGGGTCACTTCCATCTGTCCTTCTGTCTGTCTGTCTGTCACGGTTATTCATTTGCTGATTGGTCTCGCAAGCTGCCTGTCATGGCTGCCGCGGGCCTAATCAGCGACGGGCACAGTCCGGAAGAAAATGGCCGCTCCTTACTCCCCGCAATCAGTGCCTGTCGCCCGCATACTCCCCTCCGGTCACCGCTAACACAGGGTTAATGGCGGCGGTAACGGACCGCGTTATGCCGCGGGTAACGCACTCCATTACCGCTGCTATTAACCCTGTGTGTCCCCAACTTTTTACTATTGACGCCGCCTATGCGGCATCAATAGTAAAACATGTAATGTTAAAAACAATAATAAAAAAAAAAAATACTATACTCACCCTCCATAGTCGCTTGCGCCGGCCGTCATCTTCCGTTGCAGGTTCCGGTGGCAAAGATGGTATGGGAGGAAGGACCTGCCATGACGTCACGGTCATGTGACTGCGACGTCCTCACAGGCCCAGCGCGCCTGCGCTAGAAAGACCTGCCATGACATCACAGTCATGTGACCGCGACGTCATCACAGGTCCTGCGCTCATACCATCCCTGGGACCGGAAGCTGCCGTGGACTACAAGGGGCCCTCGGAAAGGTGAGTATATGACAGACAAACCTGGCTGGGCAATAAACTACGTAGCTGGGCAATATACTACGTGACTGGCCAATATACTACATGGCTCTGTGCTGTATACTACGTTGCTGAGCAATACACTACGTAACTGGGCAATATACTACGTGGCTCTGTGCTGTATACTAAGTCACTGGGCAATATACTACGTGGCTGGGCAATATACTACGTGGCTGGGCAATATACTACGTGGATGGGCAATATACTACGTGGCTGGGCAATATACTATGTGGCTGGGCAGCATACTGCGTGGCTGGGCAATATACTACGTGGCTGGGCAGCATACTGCGTGGCTGGGCAGCATACTACGTGGCTGGGCAATATACTACGTGGCTGGGCAATATACTACGTGGCTGGGCAGCATACTGCGTGGCTGGGCAATATACTGCGTGGCTGGGCAGCATACTGCGTGGCTGGGCAGCATACTACGTGGCTGGGCAATATACTACGTGGACATGCATATTCTAGAATACCCGATGCGTTAGAATCGGGCCACCATCTAATATATATATATATATATATATATATATATATATATATATATATATATATATATATATATATATATATATACACCCCTATACTATGTGTAGACATTTATTTTAGCTATTCTAATGTAACCTGTCAGTGTGATTTTACTGTACACCGCATTGAATTGCCGGCTTTTCTATAGAACACCGGTGCGTATTTCTCGCAAGTCACACTGCTGGTCCGTGTGTAATCCGTATTTTTCTCACCCCCATAGACTTTCATTGGCGTATTTTTTTGAGCAATACGGTGACAAACGCAGCATGCTGTGATTATCTACGGCCGTAGAAGACCGTATAATATACGGATCAGTAAAATATGGCTGGGGCATAGACAAGCATTGTACCATATGCAATCCGTATTTTCAGCACCTCTCATACGTCCGTAAAACACGCTAGTGTGAGGCCGGCCTAAGGCAACATTTTTCGATAAAGATCTACTTAGGGATTCACTGTTTATTTGAAATGTAAAGTTATTATATAGGAATGTATGAATTAACATTGTTGAAAACAGAATTACATTTTTAAGCTCTGTTTTTCTTGCTGGAAAAAGTTCATATTAATGACAAACTTATTTTCAAAGTTGCATCAAGATCTTCTTAGGGATTCAGTGTTTATTTAAAATTTAAAGTTACTATATAGAAATGTATGGGTTTGCCTTGTTGAAAACGCAATTAAAGTTTAACCTCCGCTAATTTATTTTTAAATAGAGTGAAGTGGAAAGGAAAAATACATTAAAAAAATACAACTTTAGAAAAAAAAATACCATAGGCATAGGTATGGAAGACTATGGCGGCGCATAAAGACTGAATCCCTAAAAAGATCTTAACGAAACTTGGAAGATAACCTTGTTGGACTAATATGAACATATTCCAATAAAAAAAACGGAGCTTAAAACCGTTATTCCGTTTCCAACCATGATAACACAGTAGGCATAGGTATGGCAGAATATGGCGCATAAAGACTGAATCCCTAAAAAGATCTTAATGAAACTTGGAAGATAACCTTGTTGGACTAATATGAACTTATTCCACTAAAAAAAACGGAGCTTAAAACCGTTATTCCGTTTCCAACCATGATAACACAGTAGGCATAGGTATGGCAGAATATGGCGCATAAAGACTGAATCCCTAAAAAGATCTTAATGAAACTTGGAAGATAACCTTGTTGGACTAATATGAACTTATTCCACTAAAAAAAACGGAGCTTAAAACCGTTATTCCGTTTCCAACCATGATAACACACTAGGCATAGGTATGGCAGAATATGGCGGCGCATAAAGACTGAATCCCTAAAAAGATCTTAATGAAACTTGGAAGATAACCTTGTTGGACTAATATGAACTTATTCAAATAAAAAAAACGGAGCTTAAAACCGTTATTCCGTTTCCAACCATGATAACACACTAGGCATAGGTATGGAAGAATATGGCGGCGCATAAAGACTGAATCCCTAAAAAGATCTTAACGAAACTTGGAAGATAACCTTGTTGGACTAATATGAACATATTCCAATAAAAAAAACGGAGCTTAAAACCGTTATTCCTTTCCAACCATGATAACACACTAACACACTGTGCTAAATATCTCATGTGTTTTTTCATAAATTTCACAAGCCATTATGCTGTTCACATTTCATGTATTGCACATTTACTTGAGTGCAGCCATTATCTATTTGCTATGTAAGACTTTTTGGTTATGCACCAGTTCAGACTTGATGGCTGTTCAGTCAGTTTTTCTATATTTACGGGCTGTCCCACACGTCCAGATAATTCCGGTACCGGAATAAATCGGTACCGGAGTTATCCGTGTCCGTGTGCCTGGGAACTCACGGAGGCCATACGTGCGGCACACGTGTGCCGCCCGTATGGCGAGTGGGTACCACACGGAGCGTGTGGTACCCACTCTGCATGGTGCTGAACCTGCTGAAGCTGTGATTCATATCCTCTCTGCAGTAGCGTTTGCTGCAGAGAAAATATGAAGAATAGTGTTAAAAATAAAGATTTAGGTGTCCGCCGCCCCCCCACCCCCTGTGCGCCCCCCCGCTGGTCAGAAAATACTTACCCGGGTCCCCCGTCAGCTGTCGCTCCTTCCTGGTCTGGCCGCGGCTTCTCCTGCATGCGGTCACGTGGGGCCGATCATTTACAGTCATGAATATGTGGCTCCACCTCCCATAGGGGCGGAGCCGACTATTCATGATTGTAAATGATCGGCCCCACGTGACCGCATACAGTAGGAGGCGCGGCCAGACCAGGAAGGAGCGACAGCCGACGGGGGACCCGGGTAAGTATTTTCTGACCAGCGGGGGGGCGCACAGGGGGTGGGGGGGCGGCAGACACATGGATCTTTATTTTTAACACTATTCTTCATATTTTCTCTATAGCAAACGCTGCTACAGGGAAGATATGAATACCGGCTTCAGCACCATGTGGGGGGGGACAGCGCTTACTGTAGCGCTGTCTCCGGCACGCCACACGGACCCCAGACGGAGAATGTCCGTGTGAGGTCCGTGTTTTACGCGGACCCATTGACTCTATTGGGTCCGTGTAATACGTGCGCTCCCACGAACACTGACATGTCTCCGTGTTTGGCACACGGAGACACGGTCCGCAAAAAATCAATGACATCTGCACAGATGCATTGATTTCAATGTGTCTACGTGTGTCAGTGTCTCCGGTACGTGAGGAAACTGTCACCTCACGTACCGGAGCCACTGACGTGTGAAACCGGCCTACTATGTATTGCTTTTTCTGACTTGAACGCCCCACCCTTCACCATGCTGTGATTTTAACTACATCCAAACACAGTTGGTTCTAACCTCCTCTATAAATACAGGCTTTACCATTTTATTAGCCATAGGTAAGTGTTCACACTAGGCAGACAGGTTAGTTACCCATTCGATCTGAGATTACCTTGACGTTTGGTGAATGGGCTCACAACATTTGGCCAAATTTTGTGCTAAAAATCTCATGTGTTTTTTCATAAATTTCACAAGCCATTATGCTGTTCACATTTCATGTATTGCACATTTCCTTCCTTTAGCACAATAAACTTGAGTGCAGCCATTATCTATTTGCTATGATAACACACTAGGCATAGGTATGGAAGAATATGACGGCGCATAAAGACTGAATCCCTAAAAAGATCTTACCGAAACTTGGAAGATAACCTTGTTGGACTAATATGAACTTATTCCAATAAAAAAAACGGAGCTTAAAACCGTTATTCCTTTCCAACCATGATAACACACTAGGCATAGGTATGGCAGAATATGGCGCATAAAGACTGAATCCCTAAAAAGATCTTAACGAAACTTGGAAGATAACCTTGTTGGACTAATATGAACTTATTCCAATAAAAAAAACGGAGCTTAAAACCGTTATTCAGTTTCCAACCATGATAACACAGTAGGCATAGGTATGGCACAATATGGCGCATAAAGACTGAATCCCTAAAAAGATCTTAATGAAACTTGGAAGGTAACCTTGTTGGACTAATATGAACATACTCCAATAAAAAAAACAGAGCTTAAAACCGTTATTCCTTTCCAACCATGATAACACACTAGGCATAGGTATGGAAGAACATGGCGGCGCATAAAGACTGAATCCCTAAAAAGATCTTAATGAAACTTGGAAGATAACCTTGTTGGACTAATATGAACATATTCCAATAAAAAAAACGGAGCTTAAAACCGTTATTCCTTTCCAACCATGATAACACACTAGGCATAGGTATGGAAGAACATGGCGGCGCATAAAGACTGAATCCCTAAAAAGATCTTAATGAAACTTGGAAGATAACCTTGTTGGACTAATATGAACATATTCCAATAAAAAAAACGGAGCTTAAAACCGTTATTCCTTTCCAACCATGATAACACACTAGGCATAGGTATGGAAGAACATGGCGGCGCATAAAGACTGAATCCCTAAAAAGATCTTAATGAAACTTGGAAGATAACCTTGTTGGACTAATATGAACATATTCCAATAAAAAAAACGGAGCTTAAAACCATTATTCCGTTTCCAACCATGATAACACACTAGGCATAGGTATGGCAGAATATGGCGCATAAAGACTGAATCCCTAAAAAGATCTTAATGAAACTTGGAAGATAACCTTGTTTTACTAATATGAACTTATTCCAATAAAAAAAACGGAGCTTAAAACCGTTATTCCGTTTCCAACCATGATAACATACTAGGCATAGGTATGGCAGAATATGGCGCATAAAGACTGAATCCCTAAAAAGATCTTAACGAAACTTGGAAGATAACCTTGTTGGACTAATATGAACTTATTCCAATAAAAAAAACGGAGCTTAAAATCGTTATTCCATTTCCAACCATGATAACACAGTAGGCATAGGTATGGAAGAATATGGCGCATAAAGACTGAATCCCTAAAAAGATCTTAACGAAACTTGGAAGATAACCTTGTTTTACTAATATGAACATATTCCAATAAAAAAAACGGAGCTTAAAACCGTTATTCAGTTTCCAACCATGATAACACACTAGGCATAGGTATGGAAGAATATGGCGGCGCATAAAGACTGAATCCCTAAAAAGATCTTACTGAAACTTGGAAGATAACCTTGTTGGACTAATATGAACATATTCCAATAAAAAAAACGGAGCTTAAAACCATTATTCCGTTTCCAACCATGATAACACACTAGGCATAGGTATGGCAGAATATGGCGCATAAAGACTGAATCCCTAAAAAGATCTTACCGAAACTTGGAAGATAACCTTGTTGGACTAATATGAACTTATTCCAATAAAAAAAACGGAGCTTAAAACCGTTATTCAGTTTCCAACCATGATAACACAGTAGGCATAGGTATGGAAGAATATGGCGGCGCATAAAGACTGAATCCCTAAAAAGATCTTAATGAAACTTGGAAGATAACCTTGTTTTACTAATATGAACTTATTCCAGTAAAAAAAACGGAGCTTAAAACCGTTATTCCGTTTCCAACCATGATAACATACTAGGCATAGGTATGGAAGAATATGGCGCATAAAGACTGAATCCCTAAAAAGATCTTAACGAAACTTGGAAGATAACCTTGTTGGACTAATATGAACATATTCCAATAAAAAAAACGGAGCTTAAAACCATTATTCCGTTTCCAACCATGATAACACACTAGGCATAGGTATGGCAGAATATGGCGCATAAAGACTGAATCCCTAAAAAGATCTTACCGAAACTTGGAAGATAACCTTGTTTTACTAATATGAACTTATTCCAATAAAAAAAACGGAGCTTAAAACCGTTATTCCGTTTCCAACCATGATAACATACTAGGCATAGGTATGGAAGAATATGGCGCATAAAGACTGAATCCCTAAAAAGATCTTAACGAAACTTGGAAGATAACCTTGTTGGACTAATATGAACATATTCCAATAAAAAAAACGGAGCTTAAAATCGTTATTCCGTTTCCAACCATGATAACACAGTAGGCATAGGTATGGAAGAATATGGCGCATAAAGACTGAATCCCTAAAAAGATCTTAACGAAACTTGGAAGATAACCTTGTTGGACTAATATGAACTTATTCCAATATAAAAAACGGAGCTTAAAACCGTTATTCAGTTTCCAACCATGATAACACAGTAGGCATAGGTATGGCACAATATGGCGCATAAAGACTGAATCCCTAAAAAGATCTTAATGAAACTTGGAAGATAACCTTGTTGGACAAATATGCACATATTCCAATAAAAAAAAAGGAGCTTAAAACCGTTATTCCGTTTCCAACCATGATAACACACTAGGCATAGGTATGGCAGAATATGGCGCATAAAGACTGAATCCCTAAAAAGATCTTAACGAAACTTGGAAGATAACCTTGTTGGACTAATATGAACTTATTCCAATAAAAAAAACGGAGCTTAAAACCGTTATTCAGTTTCCAACCATGATAACACAGTAGGCATAGGTATGGCACAATATGGCGCATAAAGACTGAATCCCTAAAAAGATCTTAACGAAACTTGGAAGATAACCTTGTTGGACTAATATGAACTTATTCCAATAAAAAAAACGGAGCTTAAAACCGTTATTCAGTTTCCAGCCATGATAACACAGTAGGCATAGGTATGGCACAATATGGCGCATAAAGACTGAATCCCTAAAAAGATCTTAATGAAACTTGGAAGATAACCTTGTTGGACTAATATGAACATATTCCAATAAAAAAAACGGAGCTTAAAACCGTTATTCCTTTCCAACCATGATAACACACTAGGCATAGGTATGGAAGAACATGGCGGCGCATAAAGACTGAATCCCTAAAAAGATCTTAATGAAACTTGGAAGATAACCTTGTTGGACTAATATGAACATATTCAAATAAAAAAAACGGAGCTTAAAACCGTTATTCCGTTTCCAACCATGATAACACAGTAGGCATAGGTATGGAAGAATATGGCGCATAAAGACTGAATCCCTAAAAAGATCTTAACGAAACTTGGAAGATAACCTTGTTGGACTAATATGAACTTATTCCAATAAAAAAAACGGAGCTTAAAATCGTTATTCCGTTTCCAACCATGATAACACAGTAGGCATAGGTATGGAAGAATATGGCGCATAAAGACTGAATCCCTAAAAAGATCTTAACGAAACTTGGAAGATAACCTTGTTGGACTAATATGAACATATTCCAATAAAAAAAACGGAGCTTAAAACCGTTATTCCGTTTCCAACCATGATAACACACTAGGCATAGGTATGGCAGAATATGGCGCATAAAGACTGAATCCCTAAAAAGATCTTAACGAAACTTGGAAGATAACCTTGTTTTACTAATATGAACTTATTCCAATAAAAAAAACGGAGCTTAAAACCGTTATTCCGTTTCCAACCATGATAACACACTAGGCATAGGTATGGCAGAATATGGCGGCATATAAAGACTGAATCCCTAAAAAGATCTTACCGAAACTTGGAAGATAACCTTGTTGGACTAATATGAACTTATTCCAATAAAAAAAACGGAGCTTAAAACCGTTATTCAGTTTCCAACCATGATAACACAGTAGGCATAGGTATGGCAGAATATGGCGCATAAAGACTGAATCTTTAAAAAGATCTTAATGAAACTTGGAAGATAACCTTGTTGGACTAATATGAACATATTCCAATAAAAAAAACGGAGCTTAAAATCGTTATTCCGTTTCCAACCATGATAACACAGTAGGCATAGGTATGGAAGATTATGGCGCATAAAGACTGAATCCCTAAAAAGATCTTAATGAAACTTGGAAGATAACCTTGTTGGACTAATATGAACATATTCCAATAAAAAAAACGGAGCTTAAAACCGTTATTCCGTTTCCAACCATGATAACATACTAGGCATAGGTATGGCAGAATATGGCGCATAAAGACTGAATCCCTACAAAGATCTTAACGAAACTTGGAAGATAACCTTGTTGGACTAATATGAACATATTCCAATAAAAAAAACGGAGCTTAAAATCGTTATTCCTTTCCAACCATGATAACACACTAGCCATATGTATGGCAGAATATGGCGCATAAAGACTGAATCCCTAAAAAGATCTTAACGAAACTTGGAAGATAACCTTGTTGGACTAATATGAACTTATTCCAATAAAAAAAACGGAGCTTAAAATCGTTATTCCGTTTCCAACCATGATAACACAGTAGGCATAGGTATGGAAGAATATGGCGCATAAAGACTGAATCCCTAAAAAGATCTTAATGAAACTTGGAAGATAACCTTGTTGGACTAATATGAACATACTCCAATAAAAAAAACGGAGCTTAAAACCGTTATTCCTTTCCAACCATGATAACACACTAGGCATAGGTATGGAAGAATATGGCGCATAAAGACTGAATCCCTAAAAAGATCTTAACGAAACTTGGAAGATAACCTTGTTGGACTAATATGAACTTATTCCAATAAAAAAAACGGAGCTTAAAACCGTTATTCAGTTTCCAACCATGATAACACAGTAGGCATAGGTATGGCACAATATGGCGCATAAAGACTGAATCCTTAAAAAGATCTTAATGAAACTTGGAAGATAACCTTGTTGGACTAATATGAACATATTCCAATAAAAAAAACGGAGCTTAAAACCGTTATTCCTTTCCAACCATGATAACACACTAGGCATAGGTATGGAAGAACATGGCGGCGCATAAAGACTGAATCCCTAAAAAGATCTTAACGAAACTTGGAAGATAACCTTGTTTTACTAATATGAACTTATTCCAATAAAAAAAACGGAGCTTAAAACCGTTATTCCGTTTCCAACCATGATAACACACTAGGCATAGGTATGGCAGAATATGGCGGCATATAAAGACTGAATCCCTAAAAAGATCTTACCGAAACTTGGAAGATAACCTTGTTGGACTAATATGAACTTATTCCAATAAAAAAAACGGAGCTTAAAACCGTTATTCAGTTTCCAACCATGATAACACACTAGGCATAGGTATGGCAGAATATGGCGCATAAAGACTGAATCTTTAAAAAGATCTTAATGAAACTTGGAAGATAACCTTGTTGGACTAATATGAACATATTCCAATAAAAAAAACGGAGCTTAAAATCGTTATTCCGTTTCCAACCATGATAACACAGTAGGCATAGGTATGGAAGATTATGGCGCATAAAGACTGAATCCCTAAAAAGATCTTAATGAAACTTGGAAGATAACCTTGTTGGACTAATATGAACATATTCCAATAAAAAAAACGGAGCTTAAAACCGTTATTCCGTTTCCAACCATGATAACATACTAGGCATAGGTATGGCAGAATATGGCGCATAAAGACTGAATCCCTACAAAGATCTTAACGAAACTTGGAAGATAACCTTGTTGGACTAATATGAACATATTCCAATAAAAAAAACGGAGCTTAAAATCGTTATTCCTTTCCAACCATGATAACACACTAGCCATAGGTATGGCAGAATATGGCGCATAAAGACTGAATCCCTAAAAAGATCTTAACGAAACTTGGAAGATAACCTTGTTGGACTAATATGAACTTATTCCAATAAAAAAAACGGAGCTTAAAATCGTTATTCCGTTTCCAACCATGATAACACAGTAGGCATAGGTATGGAAGAATATGGCGCATAAAGACTGAATCCCTAAAAAGATCTTAATGAAACTTGGAAGATAACCTTGTTGGACTAATATGAACATACTCCAATAAAAAAAACGGAGCTTAAAACCGTTATTCCTTTCCAACCATGATAACACACTAGGCATAGGTATGGCAGAATATGGCGCATAAAGACTGAATCCCTAAAAAGATCTTAACGAAACTTGGAAGATAACCTTGTTTTACTAATATGAACTTATTCCAATAAAAAAAACGGAGCTTAAAACCGTTATTCCGTTTCCAACCATGATAACACACTAGGCATAGGTATGGAAGAATATGGCGCATAAAGACTGAATCTTTAAAAAGATCTTAATGAAACTTGGAAGATAACCTTGTTGGACTAATATGAACTTATTCCAATAAAAAAAACGGAGCTTAAAATCGTTATTCCGTTTCCAACCATGATAACACAGTAGGCATAGGTATGGAAGAATATGGCGCATAAAGACTGAATCCCTAAAAAGATCTTAACGAAACTTGGAAGATAACCTTGTTGGACTAATATGAACATATTCCAATAAAAAAAACGGAGCTTAAAACCGTTATTCCTTTCCAACCATGATAACACACTAGGCATAGGTATGGAAGAACATGGCGGCGCATAAAGACTGAATCCCTAAAAAGATCTTAATGAAACTTGGAAGATAACCTTGTTGGACTAATATGAACACATTCCAATAAAAAAAACGGAGCTTAAAATCGTTATTCCGTTTCCAACCATGATAACACAGTAGGCATAGGTATGGAAGAATATGGCGCATAAAGACTGAATCCCTAAAAAGATCTTAATGAAACTTGGAAGATAACCTTGTTGGACTAATATGAACATACTCCAATAAAAAAAACGGAGCTTAAAACCGTTATTCCGTTTCCAACCATGATAACACACTAGGCATAGGTATGGCAGAATATGGCGGCATATAAAGACTGAATCCCTAAAAAGATCTTAATGAAACTTGGAAGATAACCTTGTTTTACTAATATGAACATATTCCAATAAAAAAAACGGAGCTTAAAACCGTTATTCAGTTTCCAACCATGATAACACACTAGGCATAGGTATGGCAGAATATGGCGGCATATAAAGACTGAATCCCTAAAAAGATCTTAATGAAACTTGGAAGATAACCTTGTTGGACTAATATGAACATATTCCAATAAAAAAAACGGAGCTTAAAACCGTTATTCCTTTCCAACCATGATAACACAATAGGCATAGGTATGGAAGAATATGGCGGCGCATAAAGACTGAATCCCTAAAAAGATCTTAATGAAACTTGGAAGATAACCTTGTTGGACTAATATGAACAAACAATAGAAAAAATGGAAGCGCACTTAGGGTACTGTCTCACAGTGCAATTTTGATCGCTACGACGGCACGATCCGTGACGTCGCAGCGTCGTATGATTATCGCTCCAGCGTCGTAGACTGCGGTCACACGTTGCAATCACGGCGCTGGAGCGATGCCGAAGTCCCCGGGTAACCAGGGTAAACATCGGGTTACTAAGCGCAGGGCCGCGCTTAGTAACCCGATGTTTACCCTGGTTACCAGCGTAAACGTAAAAAAAACAAACAGTACATACTTACATTCCGGTGTCTGTCCCCCGGCGTTCTGCTTCTCTCCACTGTGTAAGCACAGCGGCCGGAAAGCACAGCGGTGACGTCACCGCGTCACCGCTGTGCTCGCTTTCCGGCCGGCAGGCGCTCACAGTGCAGAGAAGCTGAGACGCCGGAGGACAGACACCGGAATGTGAGTATGTACTGTTTGTTTTTTTTACGTTTACGCTGGTAACCAGGGTAAACATCGGGTTACTAAGCGCGGCCCTGCGCTTAGTTACCCGATGTTTACCCTGGTTACAAGCGAACACATCGCTGGATCGGTGTCACACACAATGATCCAGCGATGTCAGCGGGTGATCAAGCGACGAAAGAAAGTTCCAAACGATCTGCTACGACGTACGATTCTCAGCAGGGTCCCTGATCGCTGCTGCGTGTCAGACACTGCGATATCGTAACGATATCGCTAGAACGTCACGAATCATACCGTCGTAGCGATCAAAATTGCACTGTGTGACAGTACCCTTACCCTGGTGGGATACAAATCACTTTATTTGGACATTCTAAAAAGCAGACAGCAGGGAGGAATGTGGTCAGCTACGGACAACGGCCGTTTCGTGCCTGGTTGCACTTCAACAGGACCCGTTGAAGTGCAACCAGGCACGAAACGGCCGTTGTCCGTAGCTGACCACATTCCTCCCTGCTGTCTGCTTTTTAGAATGTCCAAATAAAGTGATTTGTATCCCACCAGGGTAAGTGCGCTTCCATTTTTTCTATTGTTTTTTCATTGGATTTTGTGCACATTTCTTGGAAGTCGCACCCCACAGTACAGGTGTGGAGGAGTTGCATAGCCGTTGCCAACCTTCATAAAGCTGCTGGGCTGCGAGCTAAAAGGCTCTGCCGGGGGGCTTTCTTATATCATCAGTGCGGACGTGTGCGTTTTCTTTTCATGGACTAATATGAACATATTCCAATAAAAAAAACAGAGCTTAAAATCGTTATTCCGTTTCCAACCATGATAACACACTAGGCATAGGTATGGAAGAATATGGCGCATAAAGACTGAATCCCTAAAAAGATCTTAATGAAACTGGGAAAGTAACTTTCTGTCACTAATATGAACTTATTTCAATAAAAAAAACGGAGCTTAAAATGGTTATTCGTAATACTTACCAAAGTGATGATGGGAGAGCCTGGTGTTGCAGCTTGACTTCTGTAAGATATGCCCCAGCTAGTATGTCCACTTACTCTGCATTCTCTGGTTGCTAGGGTACTGGATGTGTGAGAGGAGGGTTTATATACTATCTCAAGGTAGACAATATTAACATTAGCTTCTAGCCTATAGGTACCGTCACATTAAGCGACGCTGCAGCGATATAGACAACAATGCCGATCGCTGCAGCGTCGCTGTTTCGTCGTTGTGTGGTGGCTGGAGAGCTGTCACACAGACAGCTCTCCAGCGACCAACGATGCCGAAGTCCCCGGGTAACCAGGGTAAACATTGGGTTACTAAGCGCAGGGCCGCGCTTAGTAACCCGATGTTTACCCTGGTTACCAGTGTAAATGTAAAACAAAAAAAAAACCATTACATACTTACATTTCGGTGTCTGTCGCGTCCCCCGGCGTCTGCTTCCCTGCACTGTGTCAGCGCCGGCCCTAAAGCAGAGCGGTGACGTCACCGCTGTGCTCTGCTTTACGGCCGGCCGGCGCTGACACAGTGCAGGGAAGCGGACGCTGGGGGACCCGACAGACACCGGAATGTAAGTATGTAGTGTTTGTTTTTTTTTACATTTACATTGTTAACCAGGGTAAATGGCCCTGCTCTTAGTAACCCGATGTTTACCCTGGTTACCAGTGAAGACATCGCTGAATCCGCGTCACACACACCGATCCAGCAATGTCAGCGGGTGATCCAGCGACGAAATAAGGTGATGGCCTTCTAGCTCCGACCAACGATGTCACAGCAGGATCCTGATCGCTGCTGCGTGTCAAACACAACGATATCGCTATCTAGGACGCTGCAACGTCACGGATCGCTATCGTTATCATTGTTGTTCAGTGTGAAGGTGCCTTTATCTCACTCAAAACATCACCCTCCCTCTCTCAGTTCAGGTACACAGAGAAGGGAGTTGTAAGGCTATGTGCACACGTTCAGTATTTATCGCGTTTTTTTCGCTATAAAAACGCGATAAAAACGTGAAAAAACCGCTTACATATGGTTCCCAATCGATTCTATGTAATCCGCAAAACTTGTGCAAATGTTGCGATTTTTTCCGCGAAAAAACGAATCGCGGAAAAAAAAGCAACATGTTCATTAATTTTGCGGAATCGCTGATTTCCCGCACACTGTACAAAATCTACCATAGGCATAGGTACAGACAAAAATGACTAAAAAATCTACCATAGGCATAGGTAAAATCTACCATAGGTATAGGTAAAATCTACCATAGGCATAGGTATAGACAAATATGACACATAGGGTTTTAGTATTTTCCCACAGTTCCCACCTGGCTGCTGGTACTGGAGCGCTTTTTACCCCCTATTAGGGTCCCCTGTATCGGAAGCCGAGGGGCCACACTGATTATTATGGGGTCTGTTTTTATAGATTGGAAAACAAAACACGTCCATACAAGCAGAACTTTTTCTTCTGTTACAAACTATCCAGAATCCAGACTGTCACCATAAGGGCTCGCACCATATTGTCAGCCCAAGTGGGGCGTAACAAGACATCGGATCGCACCCGGACCAATGTTATTCTATGGGGCTGTGCACACGTCCGATATTTATCCAAAGAAAAACTCAGCAAGCCCGATTTGCATCCAATGCTCAGGTCTCACTCGGACATGCACATCTATGAGTCCGTACAAAACATCGGACTGCATTCGGATGACATCTGACTGCAGTCTGATTTCCACAGACTGACAGAATGGAGAACTTTTTTTCCATGTTCTCATCTGAGAGATCATCCTCAGATCTGATCAGACTAATCACACTCTGATTAATTTCCCGCTTCCATTTTCATCACTGATGTAGCGGAGAACTGATTCTGTTTGTCCGCTCCTAAAACAAAACAGACAAACTGAATGTCCGAACAGACGGACATGTGACCAAAGTCCTACATGTGCATCTCTGTAGGTCTGGAGCGTGTTCTTGAAATGTCGGAAAATTTGGGTTCTCCGGGTGCGCTGTTAATAAGTTATGCTTCTACTTTATTAATCTCCCAAGCTGAAATAAAGAGAAATGTTCTTTCCAGTTCCAGGGCTGCATGTGGCTGCAGCAGAGGCGTAGCTAGGGATTTGGTTCAGGGGGGCGAACCACTGCCGATTTTTCTGATGGAATCGTTCATTTTTCCCGTCTTTTCCATCTGGCCCAGACCGACACGACAACTTCCTCCAGCCACGTCTCGGCTGCAGAGAAAACAAAGACACATTTCACTTCTCATATTTTCAGCACGTCACCATCTATTGCCAACCTGCACAAACTCCTCATCCTGCTGGTACCCCAATACTGAACTGCTGCTGCCGTATGTGTCCCTATTACTGCACATGATACCCCAATACTGAGCTGCTGCTGCCGTATGTGTCCCTATTACTGCACATGATACCCCAATACTGAGCTGCTGCTGCCGTATGTGTCCCTATCACTGCACCTGATACCCCAATACTGAGCCGCTGCTGCTATATGTGTCCCTATTACTGCCCCTGATACCCCGATACTGAGCCGCCGCTGCCGTATGTGACCCTATTACTGCACTTACTGTGTGGTTCTCTGTGCCCTCTAAATTCTAAAGCAACTCTATAATATTGTAATGCCGGGTGCAAGTGCCCTAGAAAACAGTGCCCATATTTTGCTCCCTAGAAAGTAATATTGCCCTGTGTGCCCCTTTGATAGTCACAGTAACCTGATTTCCCCTATAACAATAAGAGCCCACTTAACATTGAATAATGTCCCGAGTCTCCCCCTGTACAGCTCCCCTATACAGAGCATGATGCTCTTTTATACACATATAAAGAGTATGCCCCCTCACTGTATAATACCACCCACACAGTATGCTGGCCCCTTAGTAGCCCCCAAACTGTTTGATGGCTCCAACACTGTAAGATGACTGCCTCACAGTAATCTCCACACTGTATGATGGCCCACTAGATAGCCTCCATATAGTATAATGCACCAGATAGTCCTCAATATAGTATAATGCACCCCCCATAAGCCTCCATATAGTATAATGCACTCCCTATAGGACTCCATATAGTATAATGCACTCCCCATAAGCCTACTCTATATTGTATAATGCTCCCACGTAGGCAGACTCTATAGCAGAGGTCCCCAACGTTTCTGACCTTGAGAGCCACATTCAGCTGTGAGAGAGGGTTGCGAGCCACATCCAGCCTTGAGAGAGGGTTGAGAGCCACATTCAGCTCCCGCCCCTCTCACAATAGTGGCAACCAAAGCCCCCATTACAGGCATAATGGTAACCAAAGCTTTTCCACAAAAATCAATCACCCCAAAGCAGTATAAAAAGATCCAGGGGTTCCTACAATACCCCCATTCAGTATTCTCCTATAAAGCACTCCCAACACACTGTCACATCCACCTTCAAACACCTCCTCTGACAGGTGGTGTCATCTTATCTCCAGCATACCATACTTAAATTATCTCAAAACCCCTAAGACCAGTATATGTGCGTCCAGATCTGCTCTTCTCTGCAGGGCTTCTCACAAAATTCCCCAGTTTCAGATGTGCTCTTTATACCTGTTTGCTAGAACTGGAGCTAAGGCACCAAGCTGACAGACAGCCGCGAGTCACAATTCATGGGACCGCAAGCCACATGTGGCTCCCGAGCTACAGATTGGGGACCCCTGCTCTATAGCATAATGCAGCTCCCATAAGCAGACCCTGTAGTATAAGACAGCACCCCATAGGCAGACTGTAGTATAAGACAGCACCCCATAGGCAGCCTCTGTAGTGTAAGGCAGCACCCCATAGGCAAACTCTGTAGTATAATGCAGCACCCCCATAGGCAGACTCTGCAGTATAAGGCAGCCCCCCATAGGCAAACCCTCTAGTATAAGGCAGCACCCCATAGGCAGATCCTGTAGGAAACAGCAGCACCTCCATGGGCAGACTCTGTAGCATAAGGCACCACTCCATAGGCAGACTCTGTAGTATAAGACAGCACCCCATAGGCAGACCCTGTAGTATAAGGCAGCATCCCATAGGCAGACCCTGTAGTATAAGGCAGCACCCCATAGGCAGACCATGTAGTATAAGGCAGCATCCCATAGGCAGACTCTGTAGTATAAGACAGCACCCCATAGGCAGACCCTCTAGTATAAGGCAGCATCCCATAGGCAGACTCCAGTATAAGGCAGCACCCCCCACAGGCAGACTCTGGTATAAGGTAGCACCCCCCAGGCAGACTCTGTAGTATAAGGCAGCACCCTCCACAGGCAGACTCTGTAGTATAAGGCAGCACCCCCCACAGGCAGACTGTAGTATAAGGCAGCACCCTCCACAGGCAGACTCTGTAGTATAAGGCAGCACCCCCCACAGGCAGACTCTGGTATAAGGCAGCACCCCCCCACAGGCAGACTCTGTAGTATAAGGCAGCACACACCACCACAGACTCTAGTATTAGGCAGCACCTCTCCCACATGCAGACTCTGTAGTATAAGGCAGCTTTCCACCCCACAGGCAGACTCTGTAGTATAAGGCAGCACCCCCTCAGAGGCAGACTCTGAAGTATAAGGCAGCACCCCCCACAGGCAGACTCTGTAGTATAAGGCAGCACCTCCCACAGGCAGAGTCTGTAGTATAAGGCAGCACCCCCAGTCAGAATCTGTAGTATAAGGGAGCACACACACCCCACAGGCAGATTCTGTAGTATAAGGCATCACCCTCCCACAGGCAGACCCTATAGTATAAGGCAGCACCCCCCCACAGGCAGACTATGTAGTATAAGGCAGCACCCCCCCACAGGCAGACTCTGTGGTATAAGGCAGCACCCTCCACAGGCAGACTCTCTAGTATAAGGCAGCACATGCCCCCGCAGGCAGACTCTGTAGTATAAGGCAGCACACGCCCCCACAAGCAGACTCTGTAGTATAAGGCAGCACACACCCCCACAGGCAGACTTTGTAGTATAAGGCAGCACACACCCCCACAGGCAGACTCTGTAGTATAAGGCAGCCCCCATAAAGAAAAACAATAAATAAATACTCACCTCTCTTCTTCCTGGTTCCTGCGCTGCTCCCGCTCAACTCTGGACCGCGAGCGCTGGGCAGTGTCGGTGACATCAGCAGACGCTGACGGGGATGATGGGAGATGGAGCGTAGCGCTCCTTCCCTCATCAATGCAGTCAGCTGTATTGGCTAAATGCCGGTACAGCTGACCCTGCGATGACAGGCGGGTGGCCACTGCTGGCACTGGCCCCCCTGCTTGCTCAGGGGCCCCAAAGCGGCAGAGCAGGGAGATCGATTCTCCCTGCTCTGCCGCAGAATGTAACTGTATCGGTGCGCTGTGCACGCCAATACAGTTACAGTAGCGTAGCTCCGGGTGGGCCCCCTCTGAGCACCGGGTCCGGGGCGATAACCCCCTCTGCCCCCGGTAGCTAAGCTACTGGGCTGCAGAGTACAAGTGTCCTATCTCCATCTACTAATGCGAGCGGTCACAGTAGGGAGAGGGGTTATTACAATACAGAGAGAATGGTGAATGTGAACACAATGCAGGTGGGTGACAGGAGACAGCGCCGGGACCCTTTATATCACTGCCCGATACTGTAGGAACAGCAGAAACATCTTCCCTATTGTGCAGATGGAAGAGAATTATGTAATTTCACCTTCAAAGGGTTTTGGTATGCTGTTACCTTACTTGTCCAGGATTAGAAAAACATTGCACCTTCTAAAAATAGTGCCACCCCTATTCACAGGCTGCGTGTGGTATTGCAGATGAGCCCAGCTAACTTCAATAGAGCTAAACTGTCATTCCACACACAACCTGCAGACAGGTGTGGCGCTGTTATAAAAAGAACTGTGTGCAGCGCAGGAGCCACCTAGTGGCTAGAACATAATGAAGCAATGAAACAAGGTTCTTACTTTCTCTATATTTTATATTTCATGTTCTGTCCTCCTTTACTGTCAGCACAAGCCATTTACTGCAGCGTTACATGATCCCTGAGGTCGTATGTTCATAACTGATCATCGGGTACTCTGATCCCTGCCCAAAACCATCATTGCTGACATGGGTGGCTGATTACACTGAGCAGTACCTTCTCCCCAATTACAAGCACAGAACTTCTCTTGTGCTGCCTCTATCTTCTGGAACTCTTTACCTTCTCCATTACTTAGCCCAAACTTGAATGTCTGATCCTTCGAACCCGCCATATTTATGTCTACCGATGGCCGCTGCTGGAAGATTAATCATTGATCACTGGCCGTAGTATGCCTGCTGAGACAGGGCTATAGTACAAAAGTCATCTTAGTCTCTGCTGACAGATCATGATGGACAGGCTGTGATGGGACCTCATAAGACAGTCCTTAAAGGGGCTATCCCACGCCTTCGCTCACTTCCACATGGGAGGTGAATGGTACCAATGGCGTGCCAATCCCGAGACGTGTAGGCGGTCATCGGATATTGGGCAAGTGTCCAGTTCATTACACATCTGCTGATCATCTCGATAGGAGTGTGGGGTCATCGGCACCGCTCACCACATAGGTGCATGATATCCCCTTTAAATGTTTAAGACAAACATGGCAGCTTTCCATTGGCCCTGCTGCTGAGCTTCAACTCTTTTGAAGAGATGGCAGAGTTGCAATACCACATATGACCTGAATAAAGGCGTGGCACTGTTTAAGGCACAAAGAAGCAATGACATAAAACTACATTTATTAATGAAACCTTTCTTGCTCTAGTTCAGGCACTGACCCTGCTGCTGCTGAACACCCAAGTCCAGATGTTTGGACTTGTAGTTCTTTCCTATACAGTAAGCCAATAATCCATTCAGACATTTTACTATTAGACACCCTTCCTTGTGTGGCCTCTGCATTCAGGGACAGTAGACGGCGGCGGGTGGTGTTATATTCTCAGTAACTGGTGTGTGGAGGGAGATAACGCTGAGCTGATGACGTGGTTTGGCTTGTGGACATCTCCTCTCCTGTGGTGACTCCATTCCGAAAACTCCGCAAAGTTACCCTCTGCTGCTTGGTAAGACCCTTCTTACATATTCTATTCCTCCAGTTCTTGGTAAGACCTGCTTCTGAGAAAAAAGACTGCCATTATAGCTTCTATGGTGCTTGCCACCCATCTTTCTAAGACTCCTGAAAGGAAGATCTGCCCTACTGTAGGTGATGAGAGATTGGAGGATGGCTCTCTGCATGTCTGGATAGATTTACCCTTCAGGACTCTGGGAAAGTAGACCAGTGCCCCAGTGCGAGTTCTAATGGTGGCCATATTGGCTGCAACTCAACTTTTGCTATAAATAATAATAATAATAATAAAAAAATATATATATATATTTTTTTTTTTCTAGGAAATATATATTATATATACAGTATATTATATAATTTATTTTATAATTATTATTATTTTTTTAACTGTTCCAATCCTCTCCACCCTTCTGTATTCGGTAGGTGATGCCCACTGACACTGTGGATGACATACCCCGTTCTGGTCTCCCTCCGCTTCTGCAGAGATAATAAGGCGGCCGGTGACGTCAGCACCAGTATATAATCTCCTGTGAAGTTTTGCGGCGTCACAGTCTTTGAACCACAGAACCAACCTGAACGTTCCTCCTCGGAGTCCAGGATGCGTGAAATCGTCCATCTGCAGATCGGTCAGTGCGGGAATCAAATAGGAGCAAAGGTGAGTGAAGTCCCATGCCCAGCACCAGTGATGGGGACAGAGGCGGTCTCATCTGTACATTATACCATTATTACAGGGATGGGGGCTTTCCTGGTGACTGCTTTCTCATTATATGTAGTGGACACGGATGTAGCAGAACTAAACTTGTTATGGGACTGTGTTTGTCACCGAGTAAACTCTTGCAGTTAGGATAAGCCTGTCGGTTTAAGAACACGATATCAAACTCTGCTCTGCTACATTTGGCATCTGGATCTCCATTATGCTGGCTCTTGGCTTCGCATATTCTGTAACTGCTCAGTAAAGTGTGTATGGGGTCTATAGGTCAGGAAATGCTCCCTTGAATCTCCATATCTTTTTTTTTTAACCCCCGAAATGATCATTGGTGGGCTACCCAAAGAGGAGCAGTACCCCCTACATTCACATCAATGCCTCTCACCTAGACACCCACTATCTGTACTGATACGGGAGCCTTAGTTTTTGCTCTCATACACATAAGAGTTGTCATATCTCACAATTTGGCAGGAAAGGCTGAAGATTGAAAATGTATAGGGGTCCGACCCTCCTCTGGCTCTCCAGCCCCCACAGATAACAGCTGGGCAAAAAAAAGAATTAGGTTTGGGCTTCAGATTCTTTTCTTCTTCTGGGAGATCATCCAAGATGTCTGGTTGCAGCTTACTCCGCTCTCCCCCATTGAAAAATCGTCCGACAGCTAACCAAGATGATAAATGCCTGGGCATCATCTGTGGGGGGAGTTGGGTGACCCTTATACACATTGGATCACTGTCAAGTCCTGCTAAAAAAAAGGGGTCTTAAAGAGTAACCGTTGCTTTAATTTTCATTTCATAAATCAATAGTGCACGTGAAACTGAGCTACTCTGTAATGTAATTTATCAGAGAAATTTGCTTCTTTCTCTCCATGGTTTGATGGTAAAATCCATATTCAGTGAAGACAGATTTGTCCCATTACTGAAATAGGAGATGGCAGTTGGTGCTTATGATATTCTATGAAGGAAAGAAGAGGAGCTGGAGGCAAACACACACATTCTGCTGCAAGTTCTCCTGAAACAAGTCACAGTTCTCCATAGAACTTTACGAGCACCAACCGTCATCTCCTATCTCAGTAATAGGAATGTCTGTCCTCACTGAAGACACATCTTACTCATGAATTGAGAACTTTGAGACTGAATGATTAGTCCAGGAGGAGAAAGAAGCCAATTTCTCTGCTAAGATATATTCCAAATTAGCTTATTTTCATGTGTAATATTGATTTATGAAATAAGGAGTAATCGTCTTAACGTTTAAGTATATTAGTCTTTACTATGAAGAGAGATGGATTTATACACAGCTGTATAGGAACGTTTGCTCCCCTGACAGTATAAGAGAAAAACAACACCTTTAGTCATGTCACAACACCTGTTTAAAGGGTTCAGACGCCTGTATCAGACCATTCAAGTCCGCAGATTGCACAAGTGATTGGAGACTTTCAGTCCCCATTACCTTTTGTATGTATCTGTTACATCTCACAAGTTTACAGGAAGTTTTAGGTTTCATTCAGCTGTGAGTGTTGTATATCGGTACGACAGCCGACTGCAGAAGGATGAAAACATGCGGTAAATCCTCATTGTTCAGTGAACACAGGTGGATTTACCTGCATGATTAGAACACAGTGAAAATATGCTGCGTCTAAAGCGCTGCTACATCCGGATCGTGGGAACGTAGCCTAAATTGTAACTACAGACATGAGAGGTTTCTTTGCACATCCTGACTATTCAATTGGAACCTGCAGACAATCTGTGTGCATCCAGACTAGTTGGTCCCTCTGCCTTCTGGAGAAACTAGAATATGTATATTATTATAGATACAGTGGGTACGGAAAGTATTCAGACCCTTTAAATTCTTCACTCTTTGTTTTATTGCATCCATTTGGTAAATTCAAAAAAGTTCATTTATTTCACATTAATGTACACTCTGCACCCCATCTTGACTGAAAAAAACAGAAATGTAGAATTGTTTACAAATTTAATGAAAAAGAAAAACTGAAATATCACATGGTCATAAGTATTCAGACCCTTTGCTCAGACACTCATATATAAGTCACATGTTGTCCATTTCCATGTGATCCTCCTTGAGATGGTTCTACTCCTTCATTGGAGTCCAGCCGTGTTTAATTAAACTGATAGGACTTGATTTGGAAAGGCGCACACCTGTCTATATAAGACCTCACTGCTCACAGTGCATGTCAGACCAAATGAGAATCATGAGATCAAAGGAACTGGCCAAGGAGCTCAGAGACAGACTTGTGGCAAGGCACAGGGACCACCAGAAGTCTTCCTAGACTTGGCCGTCCAGCCAAACTGAGCAGTCATAGGAGAAGAGCCTTGGTGAGAGAGGTAAAGAAGAACCCCAACATCACTGTGGCTGAGCTCCAGAGATGCAGTAGGGAGATGGGAGAAAGTTCCACAAAGTCAGCTATCACTGCAGCCCTCCACCATTTGGGCCTTTACGGCAGAGTGGCCCGACGGAAGCCTCTCCTCAGTGCAATACATATGAAAGCCTGCATAGAGTTTGCTTAAAAAAAACACTTGAAGGACTCCTAGACTATGAGAGATAAGATTCTCTGGTCTGATGAGACGAAGATAGACCTTTTTGGTGATATTTCTAAGCGGTATGTGTGGAGAAAACCAGGCACTGCTCATCACCTGCCCAATACAATCCCAAGAGTGAAACATGGTGGTGGCAGCATCATGCTATGGGGGTGTTTTTCAGCTGCAGAGACAGGACGACTGGTTGTCATTAAAGGAAACATGAATGCAGCCGAGTACAAACATATTATGGATGAAAACCTCTTCCAGAGTGCTCTGGACCTCAGACTCGGCCGAAGGTTCACCTTCCAACAAGACAATGACCCTAAGCACACAGCTAAAATAACAAAGGAGTGGCTTCAGAACAACTCTGTGACCATTTTTGACTGGCCCAGCCAGAGCCCTGACTTAAACCCAATTGAGCATCTCTGGAGAGACCTGAAAATGGCTGTCCACCAACGTTCACTATCCAACCTGACGGAACTGGAGAGGATCTGCAAGGAAGAAAGGCAGAGGATCTGAAAAACTTGGTACATCATTCCCAAGAAGACTCATGGCTGTACTAGTTCAAAAGGGTGCAATACTCAATACTGAGCAAAGTATTTCTGGGTTTTTTTTCAGTCAAGATGGGGTGCAGAGTGTACATTAATGAGAAAAAAATTTAAACTTTTTTGAATTTACCAAATGGCTGCAAAGAACAAAAGAGTGACAAATTTAAAGGGGTAGGAATACTTTCCGTACCCACTACATATCATGTTTTAACCTTGATTATGAGATGTGATACAGTTTTGTGGCAGCCACTTTTCGTCAATGAAGTAAAGTGCTAATTCAACAACGCTGTAAATGCTTTTTTTTTGGATAGGAAAGTGTCGCCACCGGTCATCCTCAGAATACTGTGAGGCAGTAGTGTGGCTGTAGGTGGTAGGTCCACACTCTGTAGGAATAGCATGTCGGAGATGTGGAGACACTGTGTGATGTATGGAATCCTGCACTGTTGGGAGCTTGAAGCTATTCTATGTCAGGAAAGTGCAAACCAGGGAATGAAGGGGCCTGGCAGGGCTGGTAGCCGAGGGTGTGCCCCACGCTATGGGGGAGACTGATAAGAGGACATGGGCAGGTCTGCCGAATGGAGATGAAGATAGCAGTCTTCCACTACTGCAATGTTCTTCTTTCCTGAGCTGTCAGAAAACCGCAGCCTCTTCCTTTTGGATGGGAAGAAGTTAGAATGAGGTCTCTAAAAATACTGAGCTGCAAATGCTCCACGCACCCATCTTAAAAGGGCTACCCGGTAGACAAAGACAAGGTTCGAGCCATCAACCTAAAACAGTGTCACTCCGTCCCACCCTATAGACATCAGAGGAGCGGACTACAGATGAACCCTGCGCTGTCTCCTTGCTTATTTGCATGGCCTTGGCTCATATGAGCCATTACTTTATTAGGAGTCTAAGGGTACTGTCACACTCTGCAACTTTCCAACGATCACGACCAGCGATACGACCTGGCCGTGATCATTGGAAAGTCGTTGTGTGGTCGCTGGAGAGCTGTCACACAGACCGCTCTCCAGCGACCAACGATGCCGAAGGCCCCAGGTAACCAGGGTAAACATCGGGTTACTAAGCGCAGGGCCGCGCTTAGTAACCCGATGTTTACCCTGGTTACCAGCGTAAAAGTAAAAAAAAAACAAACGTACATACTCACATTCCGGTGTCCTTCAGGTCCCTTGCCGTCCGCTTCCCGCTCTGACTGAGTGCCGCCATAAAGTGAAAGCAGAGCACAGCGGTGACGTCACCGCTGTGCTCTGTACTGCCTTATGGCCGGGAGTCAGTCAGAGCGGGAAGCAGACGGCAAAGGACCTGAAGGACACCGGAATGTGAGTATGTACGTTTTTCTTTTTTTTACTTTTACGCTGGTAACCAGGGTAAACATCGGGTTACTAAGCGCGGCCCTGCGCTTAGTAACCCGATGTTTACCCTGGTTACAAGCGAACACATCGCTGGATCGCTGTCACACACAACGATCCAGCGATGACAGCGGGAGATCCAGCGACGAAAGAAAGTTCCAAACGATCTGCTACGACGTACGATTCTCAGCAGGGTCCCTGATCGCTGCTGCGTGTCAGACACAGCGATATCGTATGGATATCGCTGGAACGTCACGGATCGTACCGTCGTAGCGACCAAAGTGCCAATGTGTGACAGTACCCTTACAGTAGGACATAACTTTATCTACATTGTGACAATGACGCTGTACAGGAGGGTTTCTGGGTGTTGATGAAGTGTGTGCTCGCTCTTACACCGAGGAGATCCTTGGTGACCTCTATGTTTCTCTGTAGTTCTGGGAAGTGATTAGTGATGAACATGGAATCGATAATGGAGGCAGGTACAAAGGCGACTCCGACCTGCAGCTGGAGAGGATCAACGTCTACTTCAACGAGGCACATTGTAAGTATCTCTTCTTGAAGTACTCAGCCTTTCTCTCATTGCCAGGGATTATTTCCAATATTGTGCTCTGCCTTTCCTCCATAGCCCAGAAGTACGTTCCTAGAGCCGTGCTTGTGGATCTGGAGCCCGGCACCATGGACAGTCTACGCTCCAGCATTATTGGACCTCTGTTCCGTCCTGACAGTTTCATCCACGGTAATGAAGATATATACACGACACCTTATTGTATGTTTCATACTTTTAAGGTTCAACCAGCTTTGCTTAGTGTAATCTTTTTGGTGATACTTTTAAGGTTGAAAGAAGACACAAACCGAGATTAACCTACACCCTAACATGTCAATCCAGGAGAAGGCAAAAACCCCATGAGTCAGATGCCAATTGCTCTATATTATCCACATTAGGGGAAAAATTCCTTCCCGACTCCACATATGGCAATCAGGCTAGTTCTTTGGATCAACTACAGAATCTAGTACCCATAACATATAATATTATATTTATCAAGAAGGGTATCCCGGCCCTACCTGAATAAGTGAAGGATGGAAGTAGAAAATAATACAAGAATGTAGACCGGATACATTTACTTAGGGTCAACATGTGGAGGTCTGAGCTGAACGCGGTAACATCTTGCAAACTTTGTCCTATATAGTCCTTTGGACTATATAGACCAGGAGTGCACACCTTACAGCTAGTGAAGAGAGGACGTGTTCGGATAAGGTGTTACCTGGCCATGCTCGTGTGCAAATTGAGTGACTTTGACGTGCTCAAATAATGTTTGAGTCCCCGCGCCTGCATGTCTCGTGGCTGTTTGACAATTGCAACACATGTAGAGATTCCCTGTTTGTTAGGCAATCCCTGAATGTGTTGCGGCTGTCGAATAGCCACAGGGACTCGAGCTTATTATTCGAACACACCGAAATCACTGTGTCATACATCGCCCATGGTATAACAACGCATATTTCCAAAGTTCTCCATTAAATAGGTATCCCTGCCTCATACATCTATGTGATAGCTGCAGGATCTCCATAGATTGGGGTCTGCTAGACCAATGCGATGCACTTTAGAGAGATGATGTAAAAATATTACAATGTGTCCATCTCTCTCCATTGTCATTATTGGGAGTGTGTCCATAAGGCAGGGCTCACAGATCTGGCTTTCACGGTCTGATGAAGTCCAGACTAGTCGCGGGTCTCCTAACCTGAACTCAGCAGCCTCATAAGTATATAGGAAGCTGAGACATTTGGGCTCGGACGTAGCTATGGTCTAGACCAGTGTTTCCCAAACTCCAGTCCTCAAGGCCCTGAACAGAGCAGGTTTTCCAGACCTCCTTAGCATTGCACGGGTGAGAGAAACCTGTGGCAATTTCTGATGCATGGATAATACTTCAATCACCTGTGCAATATTAAGGAAAACATGATCTGTTGGGACCCTAAGGACTGGAGTTTGGGAATCATTGGTATAGACCAATGTTGTTCAGCCCAAACTTGAGGCCTCCAACAGATCATATTTTCAGGATTTCCTTAGTATTGCACAGTTTCTGATGTCTTGATAATACTTCCATCACCTATGCAATACTGAGGAAATCCTGAAAATACGATCTGTTGGGAGGACTGGAGTTTGGGAAACACTGGTCTAGATTATGATGACAATGGTCCTTGAACTTTTAGTATATAGAGTTGATAAACATCCATGTTTTTTATGTAACAGGTAACTCTGGAGCTGGCAACAACTGGGCAAAAGGCCACTACACCGAGGGAGCCGAGCTGATTGAATCTGTGATGGATATAGCGAGAAAAGAGAGCGAAAGCTGCGATTGTCTTCAAGGATTTCAGTTGGTGCACTCTCTTGGAGGAGGAACCGGATCTGGAATGGGCACACTCCTTATTAACAAGGTTCGTGAAGAGTACCCAGACAGGATTATGAACACCTTCAGCATTATGCCCTCCCCCAAGGTGTCCGATACAGTGGTGGAGCCTTACAATGCCATCTTGTCCATCCACCAACTGATTGAGAACACAGATGAAACCTTCTGCATTGACAACGAAGCCTTGTACGATATCTGCTTCCGCACGCTGAAGATGTCCAATCCAACATATGGTGACCTTAACCATCTGGTGTCCATGACAATGAGTGGAGTGACTACTTCTCTGCGATTCCCTGGTCAGCTTAATGCTGATCTCAGAAAGTTAGCAGTCAACATGGTGCCTTTCCCTCGTCTGCATTTCTTCATGACTGGTTTTGCTCCTCTAACATCCCGCAGAAGCCAACAATATAAAGCTCTGACCGTGCCTGAGCTAACCCAACAGATGTTTGACTCTAGGACCATGATGACTGCCTGTGACCCACACCATGGTCGCTATCTAACAGTGGCCGGAATCTTCCGTGGTCTAATGTCCACCAAAGAAGTGGATGAACAGATGTTGGCCGTGCAATCCAAGAACAGTGCCTACTTTGTGGAGTGGATTCCCAACAACGTCAAGGTTGCAGTGTGCGACATCCCACCCCGTGGTCTCAAGTTGGCTTCTACCTTCATTGGCAACAACACAGCCATCCAGGAAATCTTCAGACGGATTGCTGAACAGTTTTCAGCCATGTACCGAAGGAAAGCGTTCCTCCACTGGTACACGGGGGAAGGCATGGATGAGATGGAGTTTACCGAGGCAGAGTGTAACACTCATGACTTGATTGCAGAATACCAACAGTACCAGGAGGCCACAGCCGAGATGGAGGACTATTTTGAAGACGAGGTTGAAGAAACAGAAGTAGTGCAAATGACAAAGACAGCACAAAAGGTTTACATGTAGAAGACCTTTAAGATTTGGTGATGAGCTCTCAGTACCACTTGTACTGCATTAACTTGGGGCTCATTTAGATGGCCATAATGCAGCTGCAAGTCCTGGCATAATCACAGGACTATTGAAGGATTAACAGTATTACAGATCCCAATGATGTTCTTAGTACAGGACATATAGCTTGCAACCATATGACAGAGACCTACATCTAAGGCCACGTTCAGACAGCCTTGCTTTTCCCCTTGTATGTATAAAAAAAAAAAAAAAAAAAAAAAGACCGATTTTTCATCTGTGTGCAGGAACAAATTTTTATCGGGGTTTTATCTTTTTTCGTTTTCTTTACCCCCAGACACATGACCAGTCCCGTAGATTAGAATAAGTACATGCTTTGTGAAAATCATGGATGTTTGAATGAAGCCTATAGGTTTTGTGGAAATTGGACTTTACAAGGTCTAGAACATAACTTATTACTCACCCTGTATATTACTTTCTGTATATAGATAAGATCTGGGACAGGTATTTTGTAGGAAAAAAGTGATCACTCTTCTTAAGCCACGTTCACCTTTGTATTTTAACCAGACCAGAGCTTTTTTCAGTTTTGCGTTTTTGCTTTCCTCATTCCCAGAGCAATAACTTTTTTATTTTTCCGTCAAAATGGCCATGTGAGGGCTTATTTTTTGCGGGACGAGTTGCACTTTTGAACGACACCATTGGTTTTACCATGATGTGTACTAGAAAACGGGAAAAAAATTCCAAGTGCGGTGAAATTGCAAAAAAAGTGCAATCCCCACACTTGTTTTTTGTTTGGCTTTTTTTTTTCTAGGTTCACAAAATGCTAAAACTGATCTGCCAACATGATTCTTCAGGTCATTATGAGTTCATAGACACCAAACATGTCTAGGTTCTTTATCTAAGTGGTAAAAAAAAAAAAAAATCAAAACTTTGCAAAAAAAAATAAAAATGTTTTTTTCTGAGAACCATAGCGTCTCCATTTTTCGTGATCTCAGGTCGGGTGAGGGCTTATTTTTTTTTTTTAGTGCTGAGCTGACATTTTTAACGATACCATTTTGGTGCAGATACGTTCTTTTGATTGCCCGTTATTGCATTTTAATGCAATGTCGCAGCGACCAAAAAAAGTAATTCTGGTGCTTAAGTTTTTTCTCGCTACGCCGTTTACCGATCAGGTTAATCCATTTTTTTTTTTATTGATAGATCGGGCGATTCTGAACTCGGCGATACCAAATATGTGTATGTTTGATTTATTTTGAATTTTACTTTTGCCATGCTTCTATAGTCTCCATGGGAGGCTAGAAGCTGGCACAGCCTGATCGGCTCTGCTTCATAGGAGTGATGCTCAGATCACTCCTATGTAGCTGAATTACAGCTTTATATGAGCGCCAACCACAGGGTGGCGCTCACAGCAATCTGGCATAAACAACCATAGAGGTCTTCAGGAGACCTCTGGTTGTAATGCCAATGCATCGCTGACCCCCGATCACGTAACGGGGGTCAGCGAAGCGCGCATTTCTGGCCCGATGACTGGAAGCGCTTGTTAAATGCCACTGTCAAGAGTTTGACAGCTGCATTTAATTAGTTAACAGGCACGGGCAGATCGCGATTCTGCCAGCGCCTATTGCGGACATGTCAAAGCAGGGGTCCTGCCATCGGACGTACTATTCCGTCCAATGGCAGAAAGGGGTTAAAACCCAAAACCAGAAGTGGAATAGTCAGAGGAAAAGTATAATAGAAACATATGCACCACTTCTGTATTTATCACCCACTCCTGGTTTAAGCTTACAAATACTGATGTAAAATACTGACCAAATACTGAATGTGTGAACGTGTCCTAAATGCGATTTTCAGAGAGTCTTTTTGAAATGTCTTGCTGTTGTCAAATGTTGCATGTGTAACAAGCCCAGGCTTTGTTAGGCTACGCTAATCTCTTTATAGGAAATCAGACACTAGGTTTTTGCTATGTAATCTGAGAACAGCATGATGTAGGGACAAAGATGCTGATTTCAGTGATGTATCACTTACTCGGCTGCTTTTTATAGTTTTAACAAAATCCCTGTTTTCTCTGCTACAGATCTAGATGTATTAAGAATGCTGAGCTCTGTATAACCCCGTCCACACCACTGATTGGCAGCTTTCTGTGCAGCCTCGGCATAGGCAGAAAAACGTCAATTAGTGGCGATTGTGGTGTTACACAGAACAGGAGGACTAAATGACACAAGACCACTGATGATAAAACACTGATCTTATTGAAACTACAACAAGCAGTCCAGTAAGTGACACAGTGCTGGAAACAGGGTCTCTGCTCCTACATTATGCTGCTGCCAGATTCCCTTTATATAATGGAAGCCATGATACTGTGCTGGGTCAGTCATACAGCAGATCAGTCTGGTTTTGATAGAGTGGGTGGGGGGCTGCACATGGTGCTATACCTTCTATCAAAGCTGCAAAAAGTGCAACAGTTGTTATACATAATCACCTTGTAGTGATATTTCTATTGTGCGTATGTTAGGAGGACAACAATTCTTTCCCGTTTACATTGACGCTCATGTGCCGAGGTCTCCATAACATACTGCTATTTACTGCTGACTTTCAGATTTATGCTCTTAAAAGCTACTTGACTGTAAGAGGTCAGTTCCCTTTATGGCTTTGTTTGTATTTGTCTTCTTGGTGCCCAATAAAGGAACAAAATCATGTCTTGAGTAAAGTTTCAGAAGTTTCCTTAAATTGCTATACAATAGTTCACATGGTGTAGATGAAAATTATAAAGATAAGAGCAGCTCTTGTTGTTCTGTGCGCACCTTCGACAGATAAGGAGCTTACACCCTGTCTCACACAATAGGGCCTAGAGGCCAGCTGCAGGTTGGCCAGCCATCTGATGCCTCGGAATTGGTTGACATGTAACCAGATTACATATTGATAACGTCACTATGATCCATTTTCCATACATCACATGATACACAGCTTTCCTCCTCTGTGCTATTACAAGACGTATAGACACGTGGGTTTATCATAAGACAGATCGCCCACATCTATCATCTGCTATACTTCCCTTTTTGGATTACAAATGAGACAACTGTACATAACGCAGTAAAAAAAAAAATTAAAAAAAAGTCCATGCGCTTCATATCCAGAGTCTTCTGCTAAAAGTCAGAACAGACCCATCGATAGCAGTAATGGAAGTCTACTGTATGGATGTCTATGTGACGAGCTGGGGGAGAGTGACAGATGATATAAAGCAGGGAAGGAAGCATGGTTCCCAGCGATAACACAAGTGAAGAAAGAAAAAAAGAAGCCAGCTTCACACTGATATCAATGGAAGTGGCACATCCTCTTCTGTTACACTCCACATGTGCAGTGCAATAGTCCTACCAGCAGGGGGAGCCAGGAGCTCTCACACCACCCCATCAGTGACGAAAACACCTTTTTAACAATATATTCATTCTAAATAAAAAGGCTGTACATTAGAAAAAAAGATGAAGCCATGTCTTCTAGGTACAGCACCACACCTGACCATGGGGTTTTACAGGAGAGCTGCACTGAATAAAGCAGACCACCAGGGAGGGGGCACTGTTCCTGAAAGGACCCTCGTTTTCGAATCCCCCAATGACATTAGGCAATCTTGCTTTTGTTATCTTGTCCCAATAGTCATCCTGTACAATGCCAGACACTTGTCATACTGCTCACCATTACCATACTCGCATATACTTATCGGTCTGTCAGTAGGATGGGCCATTTTTTGATTCGTGTACAGTCACTGTCAGTTTTTATCAGCAGGGTGGCAGCTGTGTTTCCCCCACATATGCAAAAATACATGGAAGAAGGCCAAGAAGCGGGTTCTCTTAGCAACGAGAAAAATGGATGGCGTCTGTATACTGTTCATCATTCAGCCCAGAAAGCCCACCACAGTGGTACAAGTGTACAATATTTTCATACATGCCATCAGTACATGTAATCCATAGCCAGACTAGAATAAGTGTGTGCAGGCCATGCAAAACAGACAGCACGGACATCTGAATAAGGCCTAACAGATTTCCCTTTTGTCAAGGAGGGTTTTTTTTTTTTAATCCCCTAAGCTTTGCAGCATGGCCATTGTGCAAGTCATGTTGATCCCCACCTAGTATCACAGGGCAGCAGCTTTATAGTGCAAGAGTCCCAGTAACCCACATCTCAGCAATATGGAAGGATTGAGGGGGGTAATTTACGTTTCAGAGGTCAAACTTTACATTAAAACTCCATTCATTGAAGAACTGGAAAGACAGGAGACATTTACAAATAATAAGTCCTAATTTATTCACTCATTTAGTCAGTGTACTTCAGGACAGGAACAGCAACATGTTCAGACGGGAGGCGGCTCCGAGGGAATCTTCTTGTTCCAAGATTGATGGGGAGGATCTGAAAAGACAAGTAGCAGCAGTTACGGCACAGTAAAGAAGGGAATTGTGTAAGGGCACCACAAAGATGGTCAGAGCAGGGACAGGGGTCTCCCCACTTATGATGCCTCTTCACAAACCAGAACAGAGGTTTCTGTGTAGGTCTGGTGGACTCAAAATATCCTTGTATTACATGGATGACTAGTCATTATGAATGGCTGCTGCAAAGGAAACGCCTGACTGATCGTGCCTTACTTTGGGAGAAATCAAGAATGGGACACAAGGTACCGTAATTAAATGTCCGTGATGGAACAAAACCGTGGTCATTCATTCATTATGGCCGCCACATAACACCACATTTCCTCTACAGCGTCTTCCTGCAAGATCAGGAGCATTATGAGAGGAGTCGACACTATCACAAACCCTCATTCCTGCAAATCAAACATCTCCTAGGTCACTCAAGTGTAGCGACATAGTAGTCAAGGATGTATGAGAAGTCCAGAAAAGCTACTAATGGCCATAAGTCAGCCTGGATCGCAGCTACAGCAATCAGTTTGAGTTTGTTTTAATGGAGACCAAGTCTAAAAAGGTATTGAAGAAAGTATATTTTAATCAATATATATTGCAATAAAAAAATAAGTTCCATAATTGGTGTAAAAAAAATAAAATAATGTTCCTGTGCTGAGATAATCTTATAAATGTGCGCCCTGCTGTGCTGTGTAATGGCCGTGTCTGACCGTACAGGAACATGGTCTGATCATTCCACAGCTCCTGGCCGGAGGGTGACACAAAAGAGTATACAGACAGGACAGTATGGGGGTCTACTATGTCTGGGTATCCGCCTCCAGTGGGCATACACGCTCGAAAACGATGCACAGCAGAGAACACGTTCGCTCTGCTGGCACCAGTATAGCCCATAGCCCGTCTGAATCCAGTTTTACGGGGGTGGGTTTGGACATGAGGGTCAATCATGTGCAACAATCCTGCAGGCCAATTGTGTATCTGTGGAGAGGACAGGTGGATCACAGGTTTTTGTTTTGGGTTTTTTTCGGCGTTTCACTGGTAGTTGCCGTGGATCATTGGACATGCAGCTCCCAGCCATGTTGCACACCACTACCACCACCATACATCTGCTCCATATTTACTGGGGACACATTTCCTGCAAGGCATTGCCCCCTGTAATTAGGGAGCCATCGTCCCGGCAGTAAGGACATGTACAAGCACTCACCCCATTTACTCTTTCTTCGGTTTGATGAGCTTCACGTTGGCGAGCGATAACTTGTCAGCCTCCACTTTGAGTTGTGGTTTCAGAGCCGCTCGCACCGCCCTGGCGCATATCTGAGAGTAGCGGATGTAGCTGTGAAGAGATGGAGAAGCTGTTAGTCCAGACCCAAGTCAGGTGAACGTACCTAAACCGCAAGTCATGATGAGACTGAAAGGTCCCCTCCAATAATCCTTTCCTTTCAGGTGTATGGGGAAGGCGGCAGCTGAGAATCAATGGAATCAACAAACTCCCACTCCCCTGATAGGCGAGAGTCCCGAGGATACACCATGAATGTCCAGGGATAAAGCTAGGAATACACACAACACAATCGCACTATGTCCTGGCATCACGTGTTTGACTTCCCTGCAGCGCCCCCTACTGGAGAATAGTATTACCCATGTCACATTAAAAAAAAAAAAAAAAAAAAGACATTAATAAAGAAAGCCAATCAGATCAGAGCATTCATTCTCCGGCACTAAAACAAAATGACGGCTGGGCTCTGGTTGCTACAGGTAACGGAGTCTGCACCAGTTATAAGAAATCCAATGCATCTATGTAGTACATGGAGACATTCAGGGCAAACAACATGTTGAATATTACCCCTGTGATTAAGAAAAAACAGATTGCAAATCTATTCCCATAAAAGCATTGTTTTGTTTTTTTTTAATTAGTAGGGAGTGGAGGGATCTGGGGTGCCGCCCCATGGTCATGCTATAGAGGTAGCAAAGCTGCAGGACGGACCAACAGCGTTGCAGGGGCTGAGGGTGGATATTTTCAGCATCACATCATTACATAGTATGGCTGCAGATGTTTCCATGTGTCCTGTGAAGCCTGATGGAACACAAGTCACATGACACGGCGTTCTTCTACCAAAAAGTGATCATAGCGCAGTACAAAACCCCACCATACTTAAAAGGGAATCTGTCACCAGGCTTTTGCAATCTGAGAGCGGTATAAAGTAGTGGCAGAGACCCTGGTTCCAGAGATGTGTCACTTATTGTTCTGCTTAGTGTAGTTTTCATAAAATCACTTTTATCAGCAAGCGATTATCACTAGGACTAGTAAACCGCTGCCATGTAATCCTGCATAGTCATGGGCTCTGTATAGCCCCAACCTCTGACAGCTTACTGCCTATGCACAGTGTACACAGAAAGCTGCCAATCAGTGGTGTGGGCGGAGTTATACAGGGCTCAGCATTCAGAGAAGTGATAATCTGTTTTATCTGCTGCAGATCTGTCAAAATGACAGCAAGCAGCCAAGAAACTAACATCACTGGAATCCAGGTCTCTTTTCCTACATTACGCTGCTATCGGAAAGGGTAACAAAAACCTGGTGATAGATTGCCTTTAAAAGGGAGTCTTTAATATTGATTTATGGTATGACTATCTATAAAGTAATATAAAGGTACCTAGTTAAAGGGCTAGTGTCATTTTTATAGTGGCTGTTACTGGTACAGTCTCAAAATGTGGCAGGGCTGTGGGAGTTGGTAAGCCAAATCACCAATCCCACAGCTCTGGTCACTACGGAGCAGGTACATAAAGTGCAGCACAGATTCATCTCCACAGCACAGGTCACTACAGAGCATGTACATAAAGTGCAGCACAGATTCATCTCAGCTAAAAGCCGAGATCCATAGATCAGGAATAGAACAGACATTTATAGGACATTTTTTCTGGTCGCCATTTATCAACTTTTCTAGTTTGTACTATCATGTATTGCTATTGTTCACACAGGAACGGGATTTGTGTGGTGGAGTGCTCCATTGTTTTTAATATTGTTGCCAATAAAGTTTTCCTGTTTTATATTAGATTATCTTGGGTGGTATGCATACTATATAGTGGCTTTGTTTTCTTCCTTTTTGCCATGTTCTATTTCTTGTCCACTTTGTTTGCACCCCCAATGTTACCTTGAGACTTGTCCTATAAATGTCTGAATAATAATGTAATTGGCGCACAGCAGATAGACATTTCAGAACTTTGCCAAATTATTATGAAAATATTTATCTTCCGGGGGTGGGGGGTAGATGGAGATAGTGAATGGGCTACACACACACACACAAACATAAAATGACTGATTAGGGAACGTGATAGACCGCTCTGAACAAATGAGTTTTGAGCGAGCGCCTAAAGCTATGCAAGTTGTGGATGGTCCTAATATCTTGGGGTAGAGCATTCCAGAGGATTGGTGCAGCACGGGAGAAGTCTTGGAGTCGGGAGTGGGAGGTACGGATTAGTGCAGAGGTTAGTCGAAAGTCGTTTGCAGAGCGCAGCGGTCGGCTAGGCCGATAGACCGAAATGAGGGAGGAGATGTAAGGGGGTGCCGCACTGTGGAGAGCTTTGTGGGTGAGAACAAGTACTTTGAATTGTATCCTGTAATGAATGGGCAGCCAGTGTAACGACTGGCGAAGAGCGGACACGTCCGAGTAATGATTAGCCAGATGGACGACCCTAGCTGCTGCATTAAGGATAGACTGGAGAGGGGAAAGTCGCGTGAGGGGGAGGCCAATTAATAGAGCATTGCAGTAGTCCAGACGGGAGTGGATTAGGGCGACAGTGAGAGTTTTTGTTGTCTCCATGGTGAGAAAAGGGCGGATTCTAGAGATGTTCTTTAGGTGTAAGTGGCACGAGCGGGCAAGAGATTGTATGTGGGAGGTGAAGGAGAGATCGGAGTCAAACATAACACCCAGACAGCGTGCCTGCTGCCTAGGCGTTATTATGGTGCCACCCACGGAGAGGGAAATGTCAGATTTAGGGAGGCTAGTAGAAGGCGGGAGCAGAAGAAGTTCAGTTTTGGAGAGGTTGAGTTTCAGATAGAGAGCGGACATGATGTTACATGATGGACACATGCTCAGTAAGCGATATTCCTTTGAATGAGGAATGCACAGTGACAGTGCGCTCCTTCGTATGGTCGAATGAAAAGTGAGGAGCCAGTAAGAGAGCTCATTGAGAAAATTCGGAAAGCAGTGAGCAGCCCAGACCCCGAAACGGGATGTTATGACTGTCTGAACTCAGCCTGAGCACACCTAACGACACTGCCAGAGCTGCACAATGTCAGTGCGCATTCAGCGAGCATGGGCTCATCTCTGCAGATGCTGTGCACCACACTTGGCAGCGTCAAACTACCACATTTGCCCCCCATAAAGTAGTGTAATATTGATTTTGGGGGCGACAGACTCCATATAGAAGCACAGCACTAGTAAGGATCCCTAGCATGCCAGGTATGGGGCAGTGAGAGAGGAAGGGGCGCAGAGGGCACAGCACGGCCATTCTGGGAGTGCAGAGGCTTCAGGTGCAGGTTCCACCCCCTCTAATAACAGGCCGCCCAGACGCTAGGCCTCCACCATTCCACAGCACCATCCTGCGCCCTTACCTGAGGCCTGCCTGTCTCCAGTATGCCACCATGATGCCAGCCGCACAACACCCGTCCGCGGACAGAAGGTCAGAGGGAGAAGGCGACAGGAAAAGGATAGTCGCACTGTCAATTACCAATCATAAGAGTGGACAAAGACCAGTCAACCAATCAGGACGTAATTCCGAGTTAGCCAATCGTGAGCAGGAGCCGGCTACAGCTAACCAATCAGAAGAGGTAATATTAGGAGGCGGGGCATCGCCCTGGTCAGCTTTTTATTCTTTGTTAAAGCTTTATTGACAGCTAGTTTAACAGCGACAAGCGGAGCTAGAATCTGCCCGTCATTTTGTAATACAATATGTCCCTCAGTGTAGCAGCCGCCCAGAGAGGTCCCAGTGTAGTGAACAGAGCGCATGCGCCTTCACACAGAACTACACTTTCATTCTTCATCCACTTATTGCTGTCAGTAATGAAACAGCGACAGGTTTATTAATAGGTGTGCACCAGATTTGTTGGTTAAAATACCTAAAAGTTTGGCATTTGTGCGGTCTACTATATTTACCTTTTTTGTGGGCTTTAGAACCAAATATCACACCCTATTAAACAGTTTCTACTTTAAAGGGAACCCATCACATGGCGGCTGTGTGCTGCAGAGCGGGAGAAGCTAAGCAGCGTGCTATATGGGTCTGTAGGGAAAATATTCAGTATATTTCCTATTTTATTCATTGAAATCCTTGGTGTTTGTACACAGGAGTCCAGTGGGCGGTCCTACTAGTGACTGACAGCTGTCTCTGCATGCAGTCATATAGGGACGACTGTCCAAAATGTAGGTTTTAATGACTAAAACACAAAGTTTACTGAAACGTTTCCCACAAAAATGTGCATCGATCTGGTCAGGTCCTCCTGCTCCATAACATCCTTCCTGTGTGTGTGCAGCACAGACGTCTGAATGAGCCCTAACACAATGGTTGTGTCCTCATACAGCTTCAGGTTATCATCGGCACATCACCTGTCTACACCAGAGGATAGCCTGCTGATAACCAAGAGCTTTATGCTGGCATAAACCATCCAGTCAAGAACTATTGTTTGCTGATTCTTCGCCTCATCTAAAAGCTCCTTTATTTTTCCCACCAAAATGGCAAACATCAAGGCAGAACCAAGGGAACCCTATTATCAATGGCGCCCGTTGTTTGCCACAGAGTACTGAGAGAGAAACTGGAATTTCATGCTGATCTGAGATGTAGTTGGTTACAATGCACCAGTGTGGATAATTGCTCAAAGGTTATGTTTCATTTTAGCAGCCAAAACCTTCCCTCTAATTAGCTGTACAAATACTATGCTTTTTTGGTGTGGATTACACGTCCACACATCCAAGCTCTCGCCACCTCCAGCTCAAAAATATTTCCAGAATCCGTCCTTTCCTCTACCCTTACTCTACCAAAATGCTTGTGCATTCCCTAATCATCTCCCGCCTCAACTACTGCAACATCCTCCTCTGTGGCCTACCTTCTAACACTGTCGCACCCCTCCAGTCCGTCCTTAACTCTGCTGCCCGACTAATTAATCTCTCTCCTCGCTACACTCCTGCTTCCCCCCTTTGCAAATCCCTTCACTGGCTCCCAATTTCCCAGCATATCCAGTTTAAACTACTAACACTGACCTACAAAGCCATCCATAACCTTTATCCTCGTATATTTCCAAACTTGTCTCTCTATATCTTCCCTCACGTAATCTCCGGTCCTCCCAAGACTTCCTTCTCTCCTCCACGCTTATTCGCTCCTCACCCAATCGCCTCCAAGACTTCTCCCGAATATCCCCCATCCTCTGGAATTCAGTGCCCCAACACGTCCGGTTATCCACCACATTTGGATCCTTCAAACGGAACCTGAAAACCCATGTCTTCAGGAAAGCTTACAGCCTGTAATGACCACACGGCCACCTCAACACCATCGGAGCTACCGCAACCCCCGACCTACTGTCTCCTTCCCCATAATCCTGTAGAATGTAAGCCCGCAAGGGCAGGGTCCTCTCCCCTCTGTATCAGTCTGTCATTGTTAGTTTGCTTACTGTAAGTGATATTTGTATTTTGATGTAACCCCTTCTCATGTACAGCACCATGGAATTAATGGCGCTATAGAAATAAATAATAATAAATTATTACACGTGTGATTTGTCCACAGCACATGTATAAGAAAATTAGTTTTATTTACAAAGAATGTAGCAAAGAAACGCTGCAAAACCGCAGCAAAAACCCATTTGTTGCATTTTTTGCCATGTTTTTGAACTTTCTCATTGCTCTGCATAAACACTTAGGCTGCTGTCACACTAGCAGTATTTGGTCAGTATTTTACCTCAGTATGTGTAAGCCAAAACCAGGAGTGGAACAAATAGAGGAAAAGTATAATAGAAACACGTCACCACTTCTGCATTTATCACCCACTCCTGGGTTTGGCCACAAATGCTGATGTAAAATACTGACCAAATACTGATAGTGTGACGGCAGCCTCAGGCTGTGTGCCCACGATGAGTTTTGGGGAGTTTTGACAGCGTGCATTTTCACTGTGTCAAAAACACAGCATCTTCAGTTCCAGCCCTCTGTGCTGCTTTTAAGGCCGGTTTCCGCCGGTGATGACGTCACCGCTGGTGAATGATTCTGCGGTCTCTGCAGCTCATTCACCAGTGGTTTTCAGCCAGGACGGTCGCATTTTGGCACCGTCTTGGGCAGCTGTGGGCTGTTGTTTTTAGGCTGGGGGGGTCCCTTACCTGTCTGAGAATAGCAGCCCCCAGCTGTGAGCTTTAGCAAGACTGGTTGTCAAAAATGGGGGGGGGACCCCACACCGTTTTAATTATTTATTTAAATAACTGAAAAAAAGCATGGGGACCCCCTATTCTTGATAACCAACCTTGCAGAAGCTGACAGCTGAGGGTTGCACCTTCTGTCACTGTTATTAGCGACAACAGGTGTCGGATGATGGGGGTAACAGTCCCAAAAGCCATCACCTGCTGTTGTTCGGACTTTAAAGGGAATCTGTCACCCCCAAAATCGTATATGAGCTGCGGCCACCGGCATCAGGGGCTTATCTACAGCATTCTGTAATGCTGTAGATAAGCCCCCAATGTAACCTGAAAGATGAGAAATAAAGGTTATATTATACTCACCCAGGGGCGGTCCCCGCTGTGGTCCGGTCCGATGGGCGTCGCGGTCCGGGGCCTCCTATCTTCATACGATCACGTCCTCTTCTTGTCTTCCTGCCACGGCTCCGGCGCAGGCGTACTTTGTCTGCCCTGTTGAGGCCAAAGTAAAGTACTGCAGTGCGCAGGCGCCGGGCCTCTCTGACCTTTCACGGCGCCTGCGCACTGCAGTACTTTACTTTGGCCTCAACAGGGCAGACAAAGTACGCCTGCGCAGGAGCTGCGGCAAGAAGACGACGGGATCGTATGAAGATGGGAAGCGCCAGACCCGGACACCCATCGGACCAGAACCGCCCCTGGGTGAGTATAATATAACCTGTTTTTCTTACCTTTCAGGATACATTGGGGGCTTATCTACAGCATTACAGAATGCTGTAGATAAGCCCCTGATGCCGGTGGCCTTAGCTCATATACGATTTTTGGGGTGACAGATTCCCTTTAACTATGTTATGCTTATAATCACATGCCCCCTTGTAGTAACACCCCAGTGTGCAGTCACATAGTGTAAGATTGCGATACAGAAATTACAATAATCTACAACTCGCTCTACACGATGGTGAATTTCTCCATCTGAAATCTCACAAATGTGTTTATATCCTTGTTAAATAACTTTGCTTGATCATTGGTACAATTGTTCACATTGTGGGATTTATTGGCTTTTACCAGTCTCTGTGCGACCCTCTGCGTTTGTGCACACAGTTCCATGTGTAATTGTCCAGCAGTTTTCCCACACCTGTCTTTTTTGCGTTGTTTATAATAAAGTTGTTACATTTATTTTGCTTGCAATGGACCTGTCATTTTTGGTGTTCCTACCCCCCCCCCCCCCCCCTTCTTATCTCTATTTGACGACTAGTCCGCATTTTTGTCCATCACCTTTGTCAGCAGAACTTGAGCTACATTCCAGACATAAGAGTATATATATTCCTAATATGCTGCAATCGTGCCTGAGTTCCCTCTATTATCCTTTGCACTAGAGCAGATTTAACAAGAAGCCTTTTCCTGAACAAAAACATGAAGAAATTCTAGTAGCTATTGAAGACAACGTGAAGAAATTTGATGGAAAGTTTATTGTATGTGTAAATATTATGCAATTTCACAAGTAGTGTACGTTTGAAATAAATATATGTGGATCGAAGAGCCTAATGATTGTATTAAATGCTTACTGGTGATGAACGAGCGTGCTCCGATAAGGTGTTATCCTCCATGCTCGTGTGCTAACCCGAGTGACTTCGGCATGCTCAAAAAATATGTTCGAGTCCCCGCACCTGCACGTCTCATGGCTGATCGACAGTCGCAGTACGTGGAGGGAATTCCTAACAAGCAGACAACCCCTGCATGTGTTGCAGCTGTCGAACCGTGCCACATACAGCTGCGGGGACTCAAACATATTTTTCAAGCATGCTGAAGACACTCTGTTTGCACCCGAGGGTGCTCCGATAACACCTTACTCAATTCGAGTATGCTCGCTCATCATTAGTGCTTTTGTATTCCAAAAATAAACATGTGAATAAATATATTAATTTGAAAATGATAAATTGAAGGTGCAGAATTATGTGTGTTGCAGCTAGGGTGTAGAAATGAGTAAATCTGGCAATTGTTGAGGGCCAAAGCCCACCTCTCCGGTCCTCTCTAGTCCAAGGCTCCACATCTCAGCTTGATGTTGTATGCGGCACCAGGGAGTGAGGACTGCAAGGACAAGGACAGGCAAATATCTGCAGTTTGTTCAGGTCGGTCAATTAAAATTAAAACTGAAAGTGAGCACAAACGCCGACGTGCTGAAAAATTTCCATATTTCACTGTGTGATATTTTAAGATTTAGGATGGCACACCATTGCCACAAATGAGTATATGCCTTAACATTGAGGGGTTACCTGCAAATTTGTGCACTTATTTGTCCCTTTAGGTGGGCATGGCTGCACTACCGCAAAGTGTGAATACAGTCTTGAACGCAGGATATGGTTACCACTTTTAGATTACAACAGAACTCAGCTGAAATACAAATCCATGCCACAGGATGGAGCTGCACACAACCATGAGACGGGTCAAATCTTCTACAGATTTATTAAATGGAACCTGTGGTTTATTATTTTTTTTTTTACACAAACACACACACACACACACACGAGAGACCAGTCAGTCAATGGGAGTGAGGCAGGGAGAAGTCAATGGGGACCAGCCCCAAACTAGTAATATTAGACGTATGGTCCCCAGGTGGCTTTTACAGGTTTTCTTTAAAAGGCTGCAAAAATGAAGCTGGTGCACGATTCATACTGCACAAACCACGGGCAGCACCAGTCAGCTGACGGGGTCTGAATTTAATAGGGCGTCAGACCTGGGGTCTGTTTTTCAGGGTCCTGGTCTGAGCTTGTTATTTACTTAGGAGGTCTACTCTTGGATCTGTATTTACCAAGAGGACTGAGCTGCTCATTTACTTGGGGAGGGGGGGGGGGGGGGGGCTAGTTTGGTTTTAAGAATCAATACTCCTTTTAGGATTTCATGAAAAGGGGTAGTTGTCTCTGCTCACCTCTGCATCGGGAGGTGGTGGGACCAGTGGTTTCACGTTTATAGATATCTGCTGGATCACAAGCAGCGGGTACTGAATGAAATCCGGGCAGACAGCTGTAGAGGTGATGTCACCGAGCCACTCACCTTCCAATGCAGAAGTGAAGGGAGCTGAAGCCGCTTTCAAGGCCACATTCACACGCTCAGTATTTGGTCAGTATTTTACCTCAGAATTTGTAAGCCAAAACCAGGAGTGGAACAATCAGAGGAAAAATATAATCGAAACACGCCACCACTTCTGTATATCACTCACTCCTGGTTTTGGCGTACAAATACTGAGGTAAAATACTGACGAAATACTGAGCGTGTGAATGTGGCCTAAGAGGATGAATCAAATGCCCAGGGATGCCATAGGGATTCCCATAACAGACTGTGTGGGCTGTGGGGCATGGAGCACCACTGTAAATATTTTGTGCCGTCTGCCCCTCTGACGGTCCCAGTCAGTTTGGAATTCTGGTCCAGTATGGGGGCATTTTGGCTGGTCTATGCCCATCAACTTGTTAAATAATGATCTATTTAGTGTCCTTCAACACCTACTCGCCATTTTGAGCCCAATAAAAGACAGACACATTTCTGCTCCGTTTCCAGCTTTTACTGGCATTTGTTCATCGACATCACATACATAACATGAACAACAAGGTTAATATAAAAATAAACTCAGGAGTGCTCATCATACAAAACATTTTTCTGTTTAACCCTTATTGTCTGTACAGGTAAGGCCATGTTACATTACTCTCACACAAGCAAACACAATATTGTGTAATTTTCCTAAACCAGTGGTCCCGAACCTGTGACTGAATAACTGTTGTGAAATAACAACTCCCAGTGTCCGCTGATAGCCTGCAACCGTCAGGAGATGCTGGGAGTTGTAGTTTCACAACAACTTCAAGGCTACTGATTCGACAACACTGATTAAAACAGTACCTTACTATCTGGCCTAAGAAAAAGGCTTGTGCTGACAAAGTCCTTCAAATAGCTTTAAACTGGACATATTGGGCCTTGTCCATCAAAACTGCCTCATAAAATGTGATATAACCTTGCTGCCTATAGTAGCCAATCAGCGGTTGCTTAATGCCCTGCAAAAATTAAAGCCGCACGCTGAATGGTTGTTACAGTCAGCATGTTCACAAGCGTCAGTTTTGACACATCAGGTAGCCATTTTGTCTCATCACATATTATGATCCCTGTCACAGAGCTAGACACAAAATGGCTGCCAGGCAGGCCACATGTTAAAGTATATATTACACAAGAAAAATTTTTTGTATGCCAATTTGGGGGAACTGTCGTTACCATACTAATACTAAAGACTAAGCCTGATAATGGTTGTTAGAAATTAAAGTACAAGTGAAGACTAAAAATGCAATTTTGGGCAATTCCACTGAATTTGCCAGCGTTGGCTGGACCCATATATAATTTTTCTTTTAGTTGTCTGGAACCGCAGATGTTCAGTTAGTCAATATTAATAAGCAAAACATTATTGCTGGTGTTTCGCCGATAAGCGACTGTCCAATTATGGAGCTGTGTTAAAAAAAAAAAAAAGAGATTGTTGTAAATCAAAAGGGGTATTCACGGCCAAAAAGTTAAAATTTGAGTTGAGCAAAATAATAAAGATAAGATAATAAATCTGGTCCTATCATGAGTGTCACATGTCACAATGATGGCATAGCTCCGGGGACAACAGTAAGTATTAGAAGGTTTTTAGGACCCTGGTCCAATCATGAGTGTCACACGCCACAATGATGGCGCAGCACCCGGGGATGACAGCAGGTAGTAGGAGGAACGCAGGACCCTGGTCCCATCATGGCTGCCTCACGCCACAGGACGTTCGCAACACTTACACTTGGCCATTGCTTTATTCACAAAAACTGCTTGTTGCAATTTCATCAGTTGTACCTCCAAAATAAATGTTTTTGACTGGAATACCCCTTTAAATACAGATTTAAATTCCAATACAAAGGAAAACACGACTGTCATTGGAAATGTTCTGTTATTTCAAAGAGGAAGAAAATCCCAATTTAGTAATTATGAAACAATAATTAAAAACATATAAATAAATCTAACAATGTGTCCGAGACCCGTTTCTTTAAATATTAACCCTTCCATTACAACTACCACCGTTTCCTTTGTGCAATAGAGTAGACCATTAACTAAGTAGTACGTTCATAAGCTTTTCTTTCAGAAAGAAAAAAAAAATGTTCACATTCCCGAACTTTTACTTAACCCATCAAATAAAATTCAAGTAAAATATTTTCTTTCATAGATCAGCACAAAGTTCCCACATTTGCGTTTCGCATTAGACGCATGTAGTCAAATCCGCGCAATGACAGGCTGAGGTAAATGCAGGCGTTCGTTTCAATGCACGTAATCACTGGTCACCTGGAAAACATGGCTGCCAGTCATTTATAGACAGAAACGGTGGTCAGATATTGGGAGGGAAATTCACGATGTACTAGTGCAAGTTACTGGTTTCTCTGGGTGACACCGTCAGAATTATTTGCACTGCGCCTTACAAATATGGCTGCTGTATAAAAGGAACAATAGGCTAAAACTGGAAGTTAGGATCATACGGTGACTTCTAAATACAATTAACACTGCAGGAATTCAGTCCTGGGCAATAACTAGATTCTACAAAGTAAATGGATTCCCAGATATAGCAAAGCCAAGATTGTCATTTACCTAGAAACTGCTACAAAGGGTTGTGACAAATGACAAACCCAGCTCTGCTACATGTACATTGGTCACTGGTTCAGGGACATCACCTGTTCTGGCATGCAAGACGTACGCATATCTATGATGGCAGAAACATTCTCAGAGTGGTATGATGGAGCAGTGCGACCTCTGCCATGTAAGACTGTGGGCGCTAGAGATAAGGTTGTGAGAGGTGCTGGTGTAACATGACCCTTGGTCCGACAGTGGCCATGAAGCGGGTACGATAACGTCACAACTGTGCCGACACTAGAAAATGGTTTATTGGGAAGAGGCCATGCTACAGTTATGTCATTCCGCAGCCTGGTCCCCGGCTTTACTTGTTCCCACGTTGCTGACATTTCTCTCCAAGCTTCAATTTGAAAAAAATCCTACTTAATAAAGAGACATTCTTAAATAAGAATAAATAGATTATGTGCACGGAGAGACGCTGCAGCCTTTCCAGTATAACACCTAGTGACGATGGCGATGGATCATTCTTCTACAGAGGCTGCGGCAGCCATGGTCGTCCTGAGACCTCCTCTGGTCGTGGCTTTCAGATCTTCCAGTTCGGTGTTCAGTTTTCCAATAACCCACTCCATGGCATCCCGGCCCTGCAAGTGGAAGGATAGAGACATGACATGGGCTGCATTATCCAGAACACCAGACTTGAGATTTTCTACAGCAGCTCAGACAGTAAAAAAGAAAAAAAAAATGGTCCCCGGCTCTAATTGCTGCCGTTATCCTCCATCGGTCTCTTAACATCTTCCTCTGGCAGTGGGGATGTCAAATTACCTCATTTACATCCATGATGCAGCAGCAGCACACAGCGGTCACTGGTTGTGCACCCAAAGTTGCCATATAGCCCTATATTTACTAGAATCCAAGCAATTGTGTGGCACCCTACCCACTGATGTATTGCAATGCCGTGACCAGAAGCAGGACATCACACCGCTCACCTTGTTGGCATTGCTGGATATGGTGTTTGCCATCATGCTCTCCAGATAGCTGCCCAGACTGACTCCTTTCACAGTTATAATGGCTTCCTGGGTCAGGACAGTTCTGAAAGCACAAAAAAAAGAGGATCATAAAAGGGTGAGAACGACCTGTTATCCAGTGGCTCATGAGCTATTATAAAACTACAACTCCCAGCATGCGAGTAGGTTGTTAGCAAAAAGGTCATCTTCCCTAGGGTTTGCCAATCAGTGTGCTCCCCTGACACGCACTCATTACTGCACAGGCCAGCACTCACTTTTTGTCATCCTGAGGATGTGGCTTGTAGACTAATCTTTCGTCCACAGATATCATGTGTGTGAAGGTGATCTGAATGAAGGGAAGAAAACACCAGTCAGTCAAACTATGACCCGATAGGCTGCTAACACATAAAACGCCAATAAAACCTATGATTTGTGAACCTTGGACTCCCCCTGTCCTGAAGAATGCCATGTACAAGGACGTCTCTATCACTTACATTCGCAGACTTCAGTTCCATTGTTTTGGACACAGGATCCACCACCGAATGTTCCTGGATATAGGTCTTTGTTCTTGATGCCCCAATAATCTACAAAGAACCCAAAAAAAATAATTGCTTATTTCACGCTGACAGAGGAGGTGCTACCTTTCTGTGATAGCCTGCTCCTACACTCATCTCAATGTACGCACTTCAATGCTCAAGGGGTTAAAGGCTCGAGTCCCAGCATAGTCTGCGCTTATAATGGAAGGTCTCTGCTGACATTGCCGTTCCTTTGTGCCTTGAAAAGGTCATGGACGGAAGAACGGCACACAACGTTCCCTGCGCTCAAGGCTCCAGGAGGGGAGTGGGCCGCGCAGTGGATGGTGAAGACTGTCATATCACTTACCGATTTGACTAGGCTAGGCATGCCCCACTCTGTGCTGAGGAGCCGGTGGCTGTGCAGCTTCCCACGGCCGTCCACGTGTCTGTTCAGTACGTCCACACCAACCACGTTTGGATTCATGGGATTCGGGTATTTCTGCATAGCGGCTGTTGTAACAGTCTCCCATGGGTGGCTGTAATAAAAAAACAGAACAATGTTCTAATTCTGCATTACTCCGCACTCTGGAGAAGTGGAGCTGCAGTCTGCATAGAATTAAAGGGAACCGGTCACCAGAAAAAAAACCACAACCTACCAATATGGGGTTAATCTGCTGGTTACTAGCGTTATTAAATTTCCCTGCACCCACACTTAGCCAAACGCTATTGAGAGAAAATTAACTATTTCCCCCGGCAGCATTCTGGTGGGCGACGCGGGTTCGGACACAGACTCTGCATTGGGGCCATATGTTACCGTCAGATGGGAGTGCGGTTACAGCCGCTGCTCTCTATACTCAGAGCGGCGACTGAACCTACAGTACCATGACTGAAAGAGGAATGCTGCCGGAGGGGGAATAAAGTTAATTTTCTCCCTGCAGCGTTCAGAAGCTTTACCCCATATCTGCAGGTTATTAGGTTTCCCTCTAATACGACCAGGACACTGCTCACCAACGTAACAAAGGACTCTGTATTAGTCAGAGTAGAACTGGGCATCTATCGCTATAGAGGAGTTACATGACCATGTATGCTTACCTACTGACTATAGTGGGCTGCATGTGGTTACGAGAGATAACCGCTGATCAACTGGAGTTCCACCGAACATCCCACCATCTAAGCTGCCAGGGCTATGGAATCAGTAAGTCAAACCACCTACTAGTACTCTGACTCCTCAATATCCCCGACCCCACAGCACTGGTCACTACTGAGCATGTACATAAAGTGCAGGACAGATTCATCTCCACTAAAAGCCAAGATCCATAGATCAGGAACAGAACAGACATTTATAAGACATTTCATAACTTTCCCAAATTACGAAAACATTCAGGACATCCTAGATTTAAACACTGTATGCAAATTATTATATATTTTAGGAGTCAGAATCAGTCCCTTTTATACTGAATCCAACTCCACTAAAATGGACACTGTCTCCACAGCCCTGTTAAAGCTGAATACTGAAGGCTTCCATGGCTATAATTACGTATAGCATATTCACAGAATATCCCATATATAGATTTGATTGATGAGGGTCCAGACCCTCCAGAATGGGCCGATGATGCTGTAGTGCACGGTTCTCTCTAAGGGTACCTTTACACAGTGCAATTTTGATCGCTACGACGGCACGATTTGTGACGTTCCAGCGATGCATTTACGATATCGTTGTGTCTGACACGCTACTGCGATCCGGATCCCCGCTGAGAATCGTACGTCGTAGCAGATCGTTTGAAACTTTCTTTCGTCGTCTAGTGTCCCGCTGTGGCGGCATGATTGCATTGTGTGACACAGGTTGTATACGATGTGCGCACAGTAACCAACGGCTTCTACATCGCAAATACGTCATGAAATTATCGCTCCAGCGCTGTGTATTGCAACGTGTGACCGCAGTCTACGACGCTGGAGCGATAATCATACGACGCTGCAACGTCACGAATCGTGCCGTCGTAGCGATCAAAATTGCACTGTGTAAAGGTACCCTAATGACTTCTAGGGGAGATCTGTAATTATCCAAGAACAATACCTGTCATGACCTCCCATTGTATGGTAATTACTGAATGTACAGGTCAGTCTGCTGCTCTCTGAGCAATGTGGAGCCACCCAGCCTCTGTATACAACCTGAAAGTTCAGTTCTCTGCAGGCTACATAAAACTCCAGTGACAGCAAAGCACATCACCAAATTATTCTGCAGTGTGGCAATGAAGACTATGACTCCCTCAGGCCGGGTTCACACGTCTGACATTAACGGTCTCCTGACCTGAAAACTCCACACACTCAAGTATACCTAGGAGACCTGCTGCCGGGTCGGACATTGCGGCCCACACTCGGACTTGAATATCGCGTGAAACTGGACATAGGTGATTTTTCATGTATGCAAAAAAAAATCACCCGAGTACCATCAGTGCTCAGGATACGATTTTCATCAGTTTTTGGTCAGTCTTTACCATCAGTGATTTACATGTAGGGATAAATAAATTACACAGCTTCTATCAATGTTAGTCATAGGCCGCACATGGACTGTCCACTGATGCCACCCACGTGCCATCTGATTATCACAGACCCATACACTTGTATAGTTCAATTTGTGCGACAGATCTTTTGTTGACACAGTCCGCATAAAACCACAGACGTGAAAAACACCATAGACCTCAATGGGTAACGGGAGCCAGAGACGTCTGAATGAGGATAGTGGTCACAAGGGCTGCGCCTGCTATCATGTCCTTGGGGAGCAGCCATCTTATAGCCCATCAGACGGTAACAATGATCTACACTTGTGGTTGTTACAAAACTACAACTCCCAGCATGTGCGGACAACCTTCAAAGCGACTGTTGCATTAGATTAGTAAAAAGACGACACTTCCTGTACAATACGGGAAGTGCACAGTAATAAAAGTAATATCCGATAAGTGGCATCATTTCACTCTGAAATAAGGATGGGGGCGTTAGATCTCTCTGTTATCAGCCACTTCTGACTAGAGCTGCTGCAGTCTTCTACGTAGGATTATAGGATGAGCTCGTGTCGAAAAAATATCTCCCCCAACAATTACAAAATTTTACAATTATATATAACTTTGTCCCCACGGCTGATAACATAGAGGACACTATACAATAGTCGCACAGAAAGGCCAATGCTCTAATGGAAAAAAGCGTGATTCCGAGGAAGGGGCCGACCTCACTGGGACCCCCTCCCCCTTTAACATTCCAGCACTAATGAGAAAGGCATGCAGGTCCCATCAGCCCTAGCACCATGGCCACCCTTTCATCGCCAAATATAGGGTGGGAAATGTGAGGCGGGAGCACTCCTGCAGGTAAAAATATCAGGACAGTTACATGGGTGACGCTCCTGACCTCACAGATGAGGCTAATCCTACTGACACGTTACCGTCCTCACAGTACGCAAAGTCAATCTAAATTTATGCTACTGTGCAGGCAAGATGCATTCGATTGCTGCCTGTCCAATACAAGCTGGGATGATAGGGATAGTGTCCTCCAAAAGATATTGATTTGTGTGGTCCACAAATGAATCCTGCCTCCACATACATACACAGCAGGTGAAAAATATTGAACATGTCACCAATCTTCTAAGTAAATATATTTTTATAAGGTGCTATTGATGTGAAATTCTCATCAGATGATGGTAAAAACTCATACAATCGATACAGGCAAAGAAATCAAACCATAGATGTCCATAAATTATGTGAAATAATGAGAAATGACACAGGGAAAATTCATTGAACACGCTTACTGAAATGTAATATTTGGTACAAAAGGCTTTGTTGGTGATGACAGCTTCAAGACACCGAAACTAGTGGCATGCATTGCTCAGGTGTGATTTTGGCCCCTTCTTCCACACAACCACTCTTCAGATCCTAAAGGTACAGTAGGCTCCTTCTATGAACTCTGAGCTTTAGTTCCTTTTGTAAATTATCTATTGGATCCAGGTCAGGTGATTGGCTGGGCCATTCTAGCAGCTTTATTTTCTCTGAAGCCAACTGAGTTTCTTTGGCTGTGTGTTTGGGTTCATTGTCTTGCTAGAATAGAAAGTCCACATTCGTTTCATTTTCATCATCCTGGCAGATGGAAGCAGATTTTTTTTTTGTTTATCTATCAAAAGTCTTGGTACATTTATCCATTCATCCTCCCTTCAAGTATATGAAGTTTGCCAGTGCCATATACTGAGAAGCAGCCCCACACCATGATGCTCCCACCTCCAAACTTCACTGGTGTATGGTGATTTTGGGGTGATATGCAGTGCCTTTTGGCCTCCAAACATGGTGTGTATTATGACATCCAAAATGTTCAATTTTGGTCTCATCTGCCCAGACTATATTATTATTATTATTTATTTCTATAGCACCATTAATTCCACGGTGCTGTACATGTGAAAAGGGTTACATACAGGGTTATAGATATCACTAACACTAAACAAATTTACAATGAGACTGGTACAGAGGGGAGAGGACCCCATGGAGTCTTGCGTGGTGAGCGTGCATACAGGCCATGGAGGTTGAGTGCATTGCTTATTGTTTTCTTTTAAACAATTGTACCTGCTGGTTCCAGGTCTTTCTGTAGCTCTCCTTAGGTGGTTGCTTGGCTCTTGGACAACTCTTCTGGTACAGTAATTATTTTCACTCCTGTCTGAAATATTTCGGGGAGCACCTGGTCGTGGCCAGTTTATGGTGAAATTATGTTCTTTCCACTCCCCAATTATGGCCCCAACAGTGCTCACTGGAGCCTTCAGCAGTTTAGCAATTCTTCTGTAACCAATGCCATCAGTATGTTTAGCAACAATCAGGTTCTGAAGGTCTTGAGACAGCTCACTGGTTCTGCCAATCATGAGATGTTTCTTGCGTGGAACCTTGCATCAGTTGAACCAAATGATATTTTTCATTAAGTGGCAGGATTGCTTTCTAATTACTGATAGATTTCAGCTGGTGTCAAGACTTTCCATGGCTTTTTGTAACTCTCTTTCTTCATGTGTATAATACTTTTTCCATGTGTCATTTCTCATTATTACACAATTTATGGACATCTATGGTATGCCTGTGTGCATTGGTTGGGTTGTTACCGACATCTGATGAGAATTTCATATCAATAGCACCTTTAGAAATATATATTACTTAGAAAATTGGTGACATGTTCAATATTTATTTCACCCTCTATATAACAATGCTCTAATCTCAGCTGGGCAATGAATGACCGTAGGGACGATGTCTTCTGTTTATAAAATTATCTGATAATCTACAATCTAATTTATTATAGGATGGAGGCTATTAATGCAGTGTCCATGTGCCACCACGGACTAACCAGTTAGGTAAAAGTCCAGGAAGACAATGACACGGTGTGGTTATTAACAGTGAAGACATTAATGAGTCAGTATGAAAACTCTCAACCTGTCTGACATGTAATTAAGGGATGCAGTGAGACTGGTGCTTCCGAGCAGCGAACTACAAGTCCCAGCTTGCTACGGAGGTAATCATTCACAGCTAATTATAGGATTATTCTACCTGTCTGCTCTCCTAATGTGTCTTTCAGCAAATATTTCCACTTGAAATAATTCAGGAGATGTTCCTCTGTTACCCCTTCTGGAAACACAGGGGGGGGGGCCTATGTAGCGGCACCACTAGTGCAGATCAGTCCGGGCACTGTGGTACATGTGTGTAGGGTAAGGTCACAGCTCATGGTGCTTGATCCGATAGGTCTGTAAAGATCGTTGGCATGCTGAGGGTTGTAGTTTGACAGTCACCCAACCCTAGAAGTCTAGCATTCCGATATCAAGCAATTACGATGCGACATTCCTCCCCTGCACGGCACATATACAGCCGCTATATAGAATATCTCAGTCAGCCCAATAGATGTGAAATGGGGCGTCCGTGCGCAAACATGACTTCACTACAGTTCAATTCCGGCGGGCCCTGTAATCGCGGGCAGAACGACAAGGATAGGTGATGCCCGGCACTCCGTGTGCAGCACAGACCATGTGATTGTCATCACGCCGGAAGACGGAGTAGAGAGGGCACCTTTTCAGAGCAGCGGGTGACATGGGTGAGCACTGGTATTTTATTTTTTTTTTTTTAAATGCAGGGTCCATTCGAACATGCCTATTGGGGACATTTAACTGCCTGCTGGGGACTATGTGGCCTATTGGGGACATTTACCTGCCTGTTGGGGACATTTACCTGCTATTGAGGCCCTATTCTGCCTGTTGGGGACATTTACCTGCCTGTTGGGGACATTTACCTGCCTGTTGAGAACTATGTTGCCTATTGAGGACAATTACCTGCCTATTGGGGCCCTATTCTGCCTGTTGGGGACTCTCACCCCACACCAGTCTGAGCCTGAGGTAAAAGCGGAGTTCCACCAATATGGGCACTGGTGAGGCTGAAAGGATATTGACTGGCAAAGCTGCATTGATGGGCAGTGCAGTCTGTATGTCTCTGTGTGGGCAATTTTATAGCTGGTATATTGTTTTTGTAGCGCTGTGTCTGTGTATATATATATTTATTTTGGTATTTTACTAATAGCAGTTTGGAATCCCTAGGAAACCATGATATCAAGAAAGAACAATTGCTTCACTTGCTAAGACTAGCAGTGACAAACATGGAGCCGGACACTGACCATCTCATTAGCGAGAAGCAGGCCCATGGTTCCTATTTCCCATTGAAATACCGGTAAGTTTGTTGATTTATCTTTACTTCTTCTTCATTTTAAATATTGTATTTGTTCCTGTTTTGTTTTTTTACTTCAAAATAAGATATGTGCAGTGCACATAGGAATTTGTTTTTTTTTTTAACTATATTCCGGCCCTCCAATGGTCTGACGGACCGTCAACTGGCCCCCCGTTTAAAAAGTTTGAGGACCCCTGGCCTAAAATAACGGAGAAGATCTGGTAATTCCGGACTTTACTGGTAAAGAACAACCTTTTGGCGTCCAGTAACTGGAGGACCTGATGATCCAGTAATGAGCGGTGTATAAGGAATGCGGCTGTGGCAGGTCACACGTGATAATCACACAGTAACAAGAAGCTGCGCCTGCATCCACGCCTGTACACCCTGGGGAGGTCAGAGACCACAGTGCTGCGAGCGGGCACACACTGACCACCAGGGATCACTGGAAAAAGACAATGGAGTGGCTGGTTGCTACGGGCAACCATGACACTACACACTGCGTCACCCCATAGTGTTCATGGATCCTTGTCATCATATACAGCATGAGGTCATACGGAGCCGATGACATCACAGCCTCCAAATTCTGCAGAAACATAGATGACATCACTGCCAAGTAGATGACATCACCGCTCAGCAGCAATGTGGAGGCTGATATGAGAATGTCAGTTACTAGAGAGAGTTAAATGATTACTGCAATCGCTACAGCCAAATCGATGATCATCAGAACAAAACCCTGCAATTCCCATTGGCGGTTAATGCTCATTCCGAGTACAAGCAGCCATCTGTAAAATAGAACTACAAATCCCAGCATGCCTTTCACTGGAGCCCCCCATCATATAAGACAAAGGCCCGTAAAGCATTCTGGGACTTGTAGTCCGGCACACAGCGGATTATCTGCGTCCTGATCTGAAACGTTGGATCAGGAGTCTGGCCCGCACAGACGACGGCTATGGGGCCCCCACCACTTACTGAGACCCCCAATACTTACTGAGAGGCCCCCAATACTTACTCGAACACGTGTTCTGAGGTCCAGATCTTCATTCTGCCGGTGATCCGATCTCTCCGCCCGCCCGACGCCAAGTGACACAGGCGTCAGATCAGTGCGCAGTCCAGGCAAAGGCGGCGACCAATCGGAATCAGCGACATTGCTGCTTACGTCACGGATGTGCGTCACTTAGCCCCGCCCCGGAGCCGGCGTTTAAAGAAACAGGTGACCTTCACGTGCCGGTCGGGTGTCACCTCTCTCTGCTCTTGTCATCTGCAGTGAGGAGACGGAGAAAGAGCCGTATAATACAGAGGGGAACAGGCAAATAGTTCCTTGGGGTCCCTGAGGGACTTGCCCTGTAGTCTCTTTACAATACATGTAGTAGTGCACTGTGTCAGCGATGCCCTCAGCGGCAGCCAGTGGTCATGGTGGGGGTGGGGAGGAGGATGGGTGGGGGATGGGACACCTTCCCCCATTTCCAACCATTCACACCGGTATTTAACGTTAATGTGCTGTGATTGGAGCAGTATAACACTGGTGCAGACATGGTGGACATTACCAATTGGAGTATGGGCCCCAAGGAGCCATCGGCCCCAGAACTTGCCTAAGTCCAAAGAATGCAAAGCTGACAACCTCCAAAAATGGTGCCGACCAGTCCGCTCCTAATAATACCAGGAGAATTCCACCCATAAATGGCAGCAAGCAGAATACCCCATGGGTAATGCCATTGCCCCATATTAGTGCCCATCAGAACTACTTCGTGTTCCCAACCAGTATGGCCGCAGGAGTGAGCAGCATGCCCCATGGGTAATGCCGGCTTGTGCCCCTCAGAACTACTTTGTGTTCCCTACCAGTATGGCCGCAGGAGTGAGCAGCATGCCCCATGGGTAATGCCGGCTTGTGCCCCTCAGAACTACTTCGTGTTCCCAACCAGTATGGCCGCAGGAGTGAGCAGCATGCCCCATGGGTAATGCCGGCTTGTGCCCCTCAGAACTACTTTGTGTTCCCTACCAGTATGGCCGCAGGAGTGAGCAGCATGCCCCATGGGTAATGCCGGCTTGTGCCCCTCAGAACTACTTTGTGTTCCCAACCAGTATGGCCGCAGGAGTGAGCAGCATGCCCCATGGGTAATGCCGGCTTGTGCCCCTCAGAACTACTTTGTGTTCCCTACCAGTATGGCCGCAGGAGTGAGCAGCATGCCCCATGGGTAATGCCGGCTTGTGCCCCTCAGAACTACTTCATGTTCCCAACCAGTATGGCCGCAGGAGTGAGCAGCATGCCCCATGGGTAATGCCGGCTTGTGCCCCTCAGAACTACTTCATGTTCCCAACCAGTATGGCCGCAGGAGTGAGCAGCATGCCCCATGGGTAATGCCGGCTTGTGCCCCTCAGAACTACTTCATGTTCCCAACCAGTATGGCCGCAGGAGTGAGCAGCATGCCCCATGGGTAATGCCGGCTTGTGCCCCTCAGAACTACTTCATGTTCCCAACCAGTATGGCCGCAGGAGTGAGCAGCATGCCCCATGGGTAATGCCGGCTTGTGCCCCTCAGAACTACTTCATGTTCCCTACCAGTATGGCCGCAGGAGTGAGCAGCATGCCCCATGGGTAATGCCGGCTTGTGCCCCTCCGAACTACTTTGTGTTCCCTACCAGTATGGCCGCAGGAGTGAGCAGCATGCCCCATGGGTAATGCCGGCTTGTGCCCCTCCGAACTACTTTGTGTTCCCTACCAGTATGGCCGCAGGAGTGAGCAGCATGCCCCATGGGTAATGCCGGCTTGTGCCCCTCAGAACTACTTCATGTTCCCAACCAGTATGGCCGCAGGAGTGAGCAGCATGCCCCATGGGTAATGCCGGATTGTGCCCCTCCGAACTACTTTGTGTTCCCTACCAGTATGGCCGCAGGAGTGAGCAGCATGCCCCATGGGTAATGCCGGCTTGTGCCCCTCAGAACTACTTCATGTTCCCAACCAGTATGGCCGCAGGAGTGAGCAGCATGCCCCATGGGTAATGCCGGCTTGTGCCCCTCAGAACTACTTCATGTTCCCAACCAGTATGGCTGCAGGAGTGAGCAGCATGCCCCATGGGTAATGCCGGCTTGTGCCCCTCAGAACTACTTCATGTTCCCTACCAGTATGGCCGCAGGAGTGAGCAGCATGCCCCATGGGTAATGCCGGCTTGTGCCCCTCAGAACTACTTCGTGTTCCCAACCAGTATGGCCGCAGGATGCCCATATGGAAAATGCCATCTGGAGTGCCACCAAGTCTATTGCCAGCCTTCACCCCATCATGTACGTCGGTGCATGTGTATGGAGCGAGCTCAGGAGCCGTGCCCCCTCCATCCTCCGGCATTTGCAAGCGCTACCATGGAAGCCCGGGTCGCCACCACTGAGGATACCGCTATACGCTGAACTCCAAGGAAGACCACCATGTGTACTATATACTGTATATCGCAGGTTAGAATCCCCCCAGGGTACTACAATGTGTGTTGTTTTTTTTTAAGTTTAAATCGTTCCTCTTCCCAATTTTGAAGTAAAACAGTAAACATCTTTGGTATCGATGTGTACATAAAAGTCCAGTCTATCAAAATCTAAAATTATTTTAATTAGACGCTAAGTAAATGTCGACAAGAAAAAAATAAAAACTCCACAGATTTGTATTTCTTTTAGTCACAACAGTCCCCCCCCCCCAAAGTGCAATAAATAGTTAAGTATATGTCATATGTACCCCAAAATGGTATAGATAAAAATGTCAGCTCGGCAGAGAAAAACAAACTCTCAGGTGGAGAATGATGATGGAGACAGAAATCTAAAAAAACTATACAAGTTTAGCATCATGGACATCATACCGACCCGGAGAATCGGACTGCTAGGTCATTCTTACTGCGCAATGAGCAACGTAATAAACAAATCCAGAAGAAAAAACAATGGCGGAATCTCATTTTTTTCACCATTTCACTGCACTTTGAATATACCCCCTCCCCCCAAAAAAATGGATAATGTAATTCAAGACTACAACTGGTCCCACCAAAAACAAGCCTCATACAGCAATGTCGACAAAATAAAAAAGTTATGGCCCTTAAGAGATGGGGAGTGTGATGAACCTGCACCTTGCCACCCTGCCTGATGTCACTATTACATCCCTATCCCCACTTTCATCAACGTGATGTCCTGCCATCTGGGCAAAATTTAAATCCCCTCCCCTTGCCTCTAGCAGCAAAAAACTCGAAAACCGATGATGAGTTATAACTCTTTAATGGACGGGCCTAGTAAGTTGATTTTGAATCCAGCAAGGACCCTGCTACGCATTGAGACCAAACACAGCTTTCCTACCTGGCTCCTACTAGTCATTCTACATATCTCCCCAACCTGTGGTGCTAGAATGGATCAAGACCCTGGAAGACATTCAGTCTAGTCCAGAGATCTCGAAAATGTAACCAGTGTGTGACCAAGACGTATAAGTCCATATTCTCTTTATGAAATCAAAGCTGACTCAAGATACAGTTAGACCTCATGGTATCTATTTTGTAAGCAAGCCTTTAGTTCTGAGCTTAGCTGGCTCAAGGTGTGAGATCTGTCACACATTGAGGCTGGACCCCTTGCTGAGCTAGGTGTCCTGTTACAGCTGCACATGGGAAGGGGTTTTTATAATCCTATGCCAAATAGGATGCAAATGATTGACATGAAATTACATCTCCAATATTCTTCACAGGGAGGAAAAAACAAAAGTGCAAAGATGAATAATCGGACGGTCCCAAAAGGTTAAAGTGTTAATGGAATATTCATAAGTGAGTTTTGTTGGATAGTGCTTTTTGATACAAGCAATTTTGCAATTACTGCTGATTAAAATTTTCTTGAGATATTAACACTTCTGTTACAGCTCATTGCCTTGGAGACTGACCACTGCTGTAGGGCAGCAGAACAGAGGCAGCATTTACAAGCTCCTTTCTATTGCGCTTGTAAGCACTGTTATGAGCTGCCAGGATTGCTGGAGCTCATTGTTACCTTCTAGTTCTGGCCAGCTTCAGCACAATGTTTGCAAGCTAGACAGCAGCGATGGTCGGTCTCCTAGGCTACAAGCTGTAAAGAAAGGTGTTAATAACTCAAGAACCGCTGCACATTTTAATAAGCTGTGAATTGTTGAAGTACAGTACTGCCCAACAATATCCATTATGAAGGTGGGAGTAATGCTTTATTTCCCCCATTAATGCCATTAACAAGATTATGGGCTACATGCAATTTTTGCTATCATCACTGAAGAGGTGGGCGGCACGTTCTGAGGCGAGCCCAGCTAAGGTTACATTGCTGCCTATCTTGTTTAAAATGTTAGTGGCAATGGTAGTCAGCCCTTGGAACATTCTGGTTTGGAGGCTGCTGTACTTGTTCTCTCTGAAGCCATACTCATCTACCGACCAGCCGTCCTATAGAGAATGAATGGAGATGTGATGTGCATGCTTGGCAACCAACTTATTTTATTACAAGTCCCTGTTTCACAATTGTGGGGGTCCCAGCAGTCAGCCCCTCATCAATGGCTCAGATCTCGAGAACGGAGTGTCGTAATGGAATGGTATGGTGACTGCTCATACGCGCCACGTAGGTGATAATAACCCTATAGGGGAAAAATGCGCACACTGTAGGATGTGCTAGCCCCTGGTCACACTTTCTGTCAGGGTTCAGGTTGCGTTTGCTCACTGTTAGTACAACTGTACACAATGTCACCTGATCAGGGTACACCAGTCTGTACTGGGAATGGTCAGACACTACTCGGACTGGATACACAGGAACAATGTCCTTGCTGCGATGAACACTGTCAGGCCCCAGGGCACCCAAAATACACCAGGCTCTCCACAGATCACAGAGAAGAGGGCCCTGTGCACCAAAAGTATATGGCCCTTTGTCGTCCAATAGTGGGTCTGAGACAGAAGCAACTTTCTATAGGAGGTGGAAGTTGACCCCCTTACCTCTTGGGCCCCTGTAGTTGTACCAATGGCATGTCCACCCTTCATTAGTAATTGTGGTTAGCACACATTCACTATTGGGTAAGGGGCACCATTGGGCATACATGCGATATTGTGCTGCTGTACCCCCTCACATGTCACCCCCTCAGATACACAGATTATGGCCAAAAGTATCACTAAAATCTCATTATAAGAGTCTTGGTGCCAGCGCGATACACACCAACACAACTGGCACTGCAGTCCGACCCGCACCCATCAGTCCTAGTGAGGCCAGTGAAGGGCTGGCAGCGCAATGAATAACCAGAGTGGCCAGAATAGTTGTTACCTGCGTTTTCATGATTTTTCCTAATATTCTTTGCTTTAATCCTCTGCTTGCTGACAGTGAATAGAAGCACTTATTGTCTACATTCACAGAATGAAGACTCTTCCTAGCTGCTTACTGCTCTCAAACAATTGCAGGTAGTCACAGTGTTTCACACGTCTGACATTTATAGTCCACATTGTTTAGTCTGGTGTGTGAGTGCTGAGACAAACTGAACAGCCTCATGAACAGTCATGGCCGGAAGTGTTGGAACCCGTGAAATTGTTCTTGAAAATGAAGTATTTCTCCCAGAAAATTATTGCAATTACATATGTTTTGTTATATACATGTTTATTTCTTTTGTGTGCATTGGAACAAAACAAAAAAAACGGAGAAAATAAGCAAATTGGAAATAAAAAATTGGACCAAAAAAGGTCAGAACAAAATTGTTTGCACCCTCACCTTAATATTTGGTTGTACACCCTTTGGAGTAAATAACTGCAATTAATCACTTCCTATTACCATCAGCAAGCTTCTAACACCTCTCATCTGTATCTCTTCACAGGTGTTCAATGGGATTTAGATCCAGACTCCTATTTGGCCACTTCAGAACTCTCCAGCACTTTGTTTCCATCCATTTCTGGGTGTTCCTTGATGTACATTTGGGGTCCTTTTCCTGCTGGAAGACCCATGACCTAGGAAGCAAACCCAGCTTTCTGACACTGGGCACTACATGGCGACCCAAAATCCATTGATAATCTTCAGATTTAATGATGCCTTGCACACACTCAAGGCACCCAGTACCAGAGGCAGCAAAACAACCCCAAAACAACTTTGAACGTTCACCATGTTTGACTGTAAGTGCTGTGTTCTTTTCTTTGTAGGCCTCATTTCGTTTTTGGTAAACATTTGAATGATGTGCTTTACCAAAAAGCTCTATCTTGGTCTCATCTGTCCACAAGACGCTTTCCCAAAAGGATTTTGGCTTTCTCTCTTACATTTTGGCAAGCTGCAATCTAACTTTGCTATATTTCTGTGTCAGCAGTGGGGTCATCATGGGTTTCTTGCCATAGCGTTTCATTTCATACAAATGTCAACAAATGGTTCGCACTGACACTGATGCACCCTGAGCCTGCAGCTTGAATTTAATTGGAACTTGATTGGGGCCACTTATCCAGCATCCGGACTATGCTACGTTGCAACATTTCATTTTGTATTACTGCAGTCCACATCCAGGGAGATTAACTACAGTGCCATGGGTTGTTAAAGGGAACCTGTCACCCCCAAAATGGCTGGTGGGGTAAGCTCACCGGCATCAGGGGCTTATCTACAGCATTCTGTAATGCTGTAGATAAGCCCCCGATGTTACCTGAAAGAGGAGAAAAAGACGTTAGATTATACTCACCCAGGGGCGGTCCCGGTGCGGTCAGGTCGGATGGGTGTCTCCGGTCCGTTCCGGCGCCTCCCATCTTCATTCCATGACTTCCTCTTCGGGTCTTTACGCTCCGGCGCAGGCGTACTTTGTCTGCCCTGTTGAGGGCAGAGCAAAGTACTGCAGTGCGCAGGCGCCGGGAAAGGTCAGAGAGGCCCAGCGCCTGCGCACTGCAGTACTTTGCTCTGCCCTGAACAGGACAGACAAAGTACGCCTGCGCCGGAGCCGCGGCGTAAAGACCCGAAGAGGACGTCATGGAATGAAGATAGGAGGCGCCGGAGCGGACCGGAGACACCCATCCGACCGGACCGCAGCGGGACCGCCCCTGGGTGAGTATAATCTAACTTGTTTTTCTTATCTTTCAGGATACATCGGGGGCTTATCTACAGCATTACAGAATGCTGTAGATAGGCCCCTGATGCCGGTGAGCTTACCTCACCAGCCATTTTGGGGGTGACAGGTTCCCTTTAACTCTTGATAATGATGACGCGGACAAAGGAACATCAAGATCTCTGGAGATGGCCTTGTAACTTTGAGAATGTTGATATTTTTCTCCTCTTTCTGTTCTCCATACTTAGCGTGGCACACACAGACACACCATGCAAATATAGAGTCAACATCTCCCCTTTTTATCTGGTTTCAGGTGTGATTTTCATATTACCCACACCTGTTACTTGCCACAGGTGAGTTTAAATGAGCATCACATGCTTGAAACAAAGTTGTTTACCCACAATTTTGGAAGGGTGCTAACAATTTTGTCCTGCCCATTTTGGGGGTTTTTATTGAAATGATGTCCAATTTGCCTTTTTTCTTAGTTTTTTTTGTGTTGTTCCAATACACACAAAGGAAATAAACATGTTTGTAACAAAACAAGTGTAGTTGTAATAATTTCTTGAGAGAAATACTTCATTTTTTTAAACAATTTTAAGGATGACAACTCTTTCAGCCGTGACTGTATACCTAAGAGGCTGCTGAGTTCCAGTCAGGAGACCCCCAGCGATCCATATGTTGCAGGGGCAGACATATCATTGGTGAAACCTGTACAGCCACACAAGGGCCCTAGAGGTAAGGGGCCACTACCACTTCCAAAGCAGGTGGGATTGTGCATTATGATGAGCTATTGGACTGCAAAGGGCTCATACACTGTTCTGGCACGGAGGCCCTCTTTTGTCTGTGTCCGCCACTAATTTTTTGCATGAGCGAATGTCGGATGTGTGAAGCTGTTATCCACCTGATCTCTAGGACAGACGTGAGACCTCTGCTTCAGATTTCTTTGCTCACACTAATACATTGTGGCAAACCATCACATGGGAGAAGATCAAGGTCAGGAGGTAAACTAGAAGGTTTCAATTCACTAACAGAAAGCAGATATCTTACCTCAAAGAATTAAAGGGAATCAGTCACCAGGTTTTTGCCGCCTAATCTGAGAGCACGGAGACCTTGATTCCAGGCATGTATCACTTACTGGGCTGATTGCAGTAGTTTTGATAAAATCACAGTTTTATCAGCAGGAGATTATCACTAGAGGACTAGTTAACCTGCTACCATGTAGTCCTCGATATTCATGAGCTCTGCATCACCACACCGCTACCACTGATTGACAGCTTTCTGCCTATGCACAATGTACACAGCTGCCGGTGCTGTGGGTGGGGTTATACAGAGCTCAGCATTCAGAGAGCTGCTAGATCTGTAGAAGATAAAACAGGGATTTTATCAAAACTACAGTAAGCATCCTAGTAAGCGATACATCGCAGGAATCAGAGGTTCTGCCCTAACATCATGCTGCTTTCAGATAGGCTCGACATACTGTAGCAAATCCTCTGCTGTGCATAGTGTTAAGGCCCCGTCTCACATAGCGAGATCGCTAGCGAGATCGCTGCTGAGTCACAAGTTTTGTGACGCAACAGCCACCTCCATAGCGATCTCGCTATGTGTGACACGTACCAGCGATCAGGCCCCTGCTGTGAGATCGCTGGTCGTGTCGGAATGGCCTGGGCCTTTTTTTGGTCGTTGAGGCCCCGCTGACATCGCTGAATCGGTGTGTGTGACACCGATCCAGCGATGTCTTCACTGGTAACCAGGGTAAACATCGGGTTACTAAGCGCAGGGCCGCGCTTAGTAACCCGATGTTTACCCTGGTTACCAGCGTAAATGTAAAAAAAAAAAACCAATACATACTCGCCTTCTGATGTCCGTCAGGTCCCTTGCCGTCCGCTTCCTGCTCTCACTGACTCCCGGCCGTACAGTGAGAAGTGAGAGCACAGCAGTGACGTCACCGCTGCGCCCTGCTCTCACTGTACGGCGGCTCAGTCAGAGCAGGAAGCAGACGGCAAGGGACCTGGACACCGAAAGGCGAGTATGTACTGTTTGTTTTTTTTGGTAACCAGGGTAAACATCGGGTTACTAAGCGCGGCCCTGCGCTTAGTAACCCGATGTTTACCCTGGTTACCCGGGTGCTGCAGGGGGACTTCGGCATCGTTGAAGACAGTTTCAACGATGCCGAAGTCCTTCCCCTGATCGTTGGTCGCTGGAGAGAGCTGTCTGTGTGACAGCTCCCCAGCGACCACACAGCGACTTACCAACGATCACGGCCAGGTCGTATCGCTGGTCGTGATCGTTGGTAAATCGCTTAGTGAGACGGGGCCTTTAGAGCTATATGTTATTTTTAGTTTCTGAATGTAAACGAGAATGTTGCCATTCTTTGGGATCAAGCAGAGATCTTGAAAACGATGAGGACTAAATATAAAGTTGCAGAATGTGTCATCATTCAGTGGATCAGCCATACAGTACATGAGAGTATGGGAAGAGCATTTCCCAGCCACACACCCCCTATGAGAACGCCTCGGTTCCCATGTGCAGCGTCTAGGACACAGACTTATATTTAGACACCGTGTCCCTTTGCATCCATTATTTAACAGCACTCCAGTGATGCAGCCCGTACCCTGACATAACCGCTAGTAACGCCGGCTGCCAAGAACACGGATCCACCCGAGTGATGACGCAACACACAGGACAGGATTGAGTAACTGGGTGAGAGGTGACAGTCTGTTCCTGTCTCCGTCATGTGATACCCTGCATTTTGTGCAGATAGGAGGTGACACAGTGCAGGAAACCATTCAGCCCCTGGTTTCCAGGGATGGTCCCAGATCATCTGCACTAGATCTTAAAGGGAATATGCCACAAGGTTTTTGCCACTCAATCTGAGAGCAGTATAATGTAGAGACAGATACCCTGATTCCAGAGATGTGTCACATACTAGGCTGCTTCCTGTAGTTTAGATAAAATCACTGTTTTATCAGCAGGAGATTATCACTAGAGGCCTAGTAAACCTGCTGCCAGGTAGTCCTCCCTATTCATGAGCCCTGTATAACCTCACACTATCACTGATTGGCAGCTTTGTGTCTACATTGTGCATAGGCAGAAAGCAGCCAATCAGTGGAGTGGGCAGGGTTATACAGGGCTCAGCATTGAGAGATAAAACAGATTTTATCAAAATGACAGCAAGCAACCTAGTAAGTGACACATCGCTGGAATCAGGATCTCTGCCCTTACATTTCGCTGCTCTCAGATGGGGTAGGAAAAACGTATGAACCTGTCACCTTGGGAAAAAACCCTATGTACCTGTCGATATGGCATTTAAGTCCTTTCTATCTGGCTTACTGGAGCAGTGGCTACAGGGAGAAAATTAATTTCTATTCTCCCTGTAGCTGCTTGCATCTAGTCATCAGGACCGTGCATAGAGCTGTAAGGTTAGGTTCCCACAATGACTTTTTGACACAGCATCTTACAGTTCCAGCAAAGTGTATGGGATTTATAGAAATTTCATGCCCACTGTATTATATATTTTTTTAATGCTGACATGCGATACATTTTTAAAATCCACAAGACGTTAATTTCTCTTGCAGGTACGCTGATGTGTGGATTTTCCCAATAACATTGGTTTAGATGCAGAAAATCGCATGTAAAATCATACTAAAAATGCATGTAATTGGCACTTGACTGTATCAATAAAGTTTGATCCAAGAAAATTACCAGGACGTATTGAAAGCACGGCAGCTTTATTTAAAGGAAATCTATCAACAGCTTTTTGCTATGTAATACAAGAGCAGTATGATGTAGAGATTGAGACCCTGATTCCAGCAATGTATCACTTACTAAGCTGTGGGTTGTTGATTCAATACAGTGTACGCAGAAAGCTGCCAATCAGTAGTGTGGGCGGTGTTATACACAGCTCAGCATTCGGAGAACTAGCAGATCTGCACCAGATAAAACTGGGCTTTTATCAAGACGACAGCAAGCAGCTCAGTAAGTGACACATCGCTGGAATCAGGATCTCATCCCCCTACATCATGCTGCTCTCAAATTAAATGGAAAAACTTCTCACAGATCCACTTTAAAACATGACATAGCAAAAAGAGACAAAAACAGAAGTGTGAAAAATGCATGTAAAAGACAAAACCCAATAAAAACGCAATAAAAAAAAAAACACACACAAGTAACCTAATTTAGCTAATGGGTGAAGAAATGGTGTAGAAACTTTGCAACATCCAAAACTCACCTAAAGCTTAGCTTGGAAACGCAGCCTAGGGTCGGTTTACACTTGCTGATTGGCGCCACTAAACTACTGCTGATCAGCTACTTGTTTTCTAATTGGTGGTTTAGTAGGTTGTTTACACAGGCACATTGCTCTTCAGATCTGCACCGAATGATCTGTAAGAGATGTTCTGTGCGCACAGGCTGCCATTGTTCCTGACAGCGTGGGACTTGTTTACACAAGATGATGCGCTGCTGAGAACAATGATCTCTGGGGCAAATAAAAAGATCATTTTACCCAACGAATGAGATCTGCAGCCTGTTTATATTATTATACTGTGTGGAGGTTTGTGTGGGGGCCATTATGCTGTGTTGGGGGTCATTATACTATTTGGAGAGCTAGTAAAGGCTATAATACTGTACGGAGGGTTGTGTTGAGGAGTGTCGAGGCCATTATACTGTATGGAGGGCTGTGTGGGTGCCATTATACTGCTGGGAGAGCTAGTGGGGGTCATTATACTGTGTGGACGGTTGTGTGGGGGCCATTATACTATTTGGAGAGCTAGTAAAGGCTATACTGTATTGAGGGTTGTGTTGAGGAGTGTCGGGGCCATTATACTGTATGGAGGGCTGTGTGGGTGCCATTATACTGCTGGGAGAGCTAGTGGGGGTCATTATACTGTGTGGACAGTTGTGTGGGGGCCATTATACTATTTGGAGAGCTAGTAAAGGTTATACTGTATTGAGGGTTGTGTTGAGGAGTGTCGGGGTCATTATACTGTATGGAGGGCTGTGTGGGTGCCATTATACTGCTGGGATAGCTAGTGGGGGTCATTATACAGTGTGGAGGCTTGTGTTGAGGGGTGTGGGGGCCATTAGGGGTGTGGGGGCCATTATACTGTATGGAGGGCTGTGTGGTGGCCATGATTCAAGGAGAAAACAGACCAAACAAATAATGGTATGCACACCCAAACAACATGAAAACAAATAATTTTTATTAGAAAACCAGGACATACAAAATGTGTATTAAAACCACTTAAAAACATGAACAACTCATGAACAATGAATCACACCCCTGAGCCAAAGACATGTCAGACAATAGAGGACAAAATTCCTCTGCTGAGTAAACAAGTCAGACAAAGCAGGTATATAAACACATGCCATGGCTAACATATTGTCTGGAGGGCTGTGTTGGGATCACAGGTGGGAGATCATACTGTGTTGGGGTCACGAATACTTCGATACTTTGCCGGGGAGGGGAACAGTAGGGTCATCCAGGTTATGGAGGGTACTGTGGAGGAATTCACTGTGGGGGTATCATACTGTGTTTTTGGTAGGACTGTGGTGTCGGTAAGCCAAACCTCCGACACATCAATTTCCATGACTCCGATTTCACCAAAATGGGCTCCGACTCCACAACACCATCTCCACAGCCCTGGTTTTTGGGACACTTTTGTTGGCATCATACTGACATACTTTATGGGGGGAATGACAGGGGAACCTGGGGTTTTCAATACGGGGAAATTACTTTGTAAGGGTTGCAAAGCTGTGAGATATACGTTTCTGTGACTCCACTATTATTTATTTCCTTTTTTATTTGGAGGGGGGCAATTACAACTCCTGCTAGAGGGCCCATGACTTCTATGAACTCCCCTGTATCTACATTTAGCTGACACAATAAATACTGTGTGGTTATTGGGATCCACACACACTGATCAGACATATACCACATACATTAGTGGCATTACAATTGAATTTGAAATGATGGCGACACATTCATATCATACAATCAAAAGACCAGTAAAGTTAGCTGCCCCCTGCTGGACAGTCATGAGAATTACATTTTTTGTCACAAATTAGCTAGGCAAAACCCATAAAATATAGTGGGACCAGCAGACTAGCTGAAAGGGGCTTTCACATTAGTTTTCGAGCATCAAAGTCTCAACTTTTCCTTTGCACCATCATTGACATATCTCCCAAATGTCTCTTGGTAGCAGTTTTCCAAGGCTAAGGGTACCGTCACACAATGCCATTTTGATCGCTACGACGGCACGATCCGTGACGTCGCAGCGATCGTATGATTATCGCTCCAGCGTCGTAGACTGCGGTCACACGTTGCAATCACGGCGCTGGAGCGATGCCGAAGTCCCCGGGTAACCAGGGTAAACATCGGGTTACTAAGCGCAGGGCCGCGCTTAGTAACCCGATGTTTACCCTGGTTACCAGCGTAAACGTAAAAAAAACAAACAGTACATACTTACATTCCGGTGTCTGTCCCCCGGCGTCTCAGCTTCTCTGCACTGTGTAAGCACAGCGGCCGGAAAGCAGAGCGGTGACGTCAGACGTCACCGCTGTGCTCGCTTTCTGGCTGGCCGGCGCTCACACTGCAGAGAAGCTGAGACGCCGGAGGACAGACACCGGAATGTGAGTATGTACTGTTTGTTTTTTTTACTTTTACGCTGGTAACCACGGTAAACATCGGGTTACTAAGCGCGGCCCTGCACTTAGTAACCCGATGTTTACCCTGGTTACAAGCGAACACATCGCTGGATCGCTGTCACACACTACGATCCAGCGATGTCAGCGGGAGGTCCAGCGACGAAAGAAAGTTCCAAACGATCTGCTACGAAGTACGATTCTCAGCAGGGTCCCTGATCGCTGCTGCGTGTCAGACACTGCGATATCGTAACGATATCGCTAGAACGTCACGAATCGTACCGTCGTAGCGATCAAAGTGTGACTGTGTGACGGTACCCTAAGGCCACGTTCACACATTCAGTATTGGGTTGATATTTTACCTCAGTATGTGTAAGCCAAAACCAGGAGGGGGTGATAAATACAGAAGTGGTGACGTGTTTCTATTATACTTTTCCTCTGATTGTTCCTCTCCTAATTTTGGCTTACACATACTGAGGTAAAATACTGACCAAATACTGAATGTGAGAATGTGGCTTAGGCCGGGGTCACACTTGCAAGTGCAATGCCAGAAACTCGCATCAATACCTGGCACTGCTGCTGGCACTCGGGACCGGAGCGTGCGACAGCATGTATTTCTACATGCAGTGCCGGCGTCAGTGCCAGGCCTTAGGCTGGAATCACACTAGCATATGGCATGATTTTGCTAATATGCTAATGACCCTCAGCTCCTGCTCTGCTGTGAGCGTGATCCGAGTGTCGTGCTATCACATGAGAGAATCGCAGCACAGGTGCGGAGGAGACAGAGAAAGGAGCCACTATAACATTTGCACACCACCAAAATTTCAGTGAAAAAACACATAAGCTTTATTAGTAACATGAATAAAAAGCATTAAAACCATACAGAAATGAATATGTTTGCCTCTTTTCCATCTGCATACGCATCTCCACATTACCTTCTTGAATGAAAAGCAGATAAAGACTATATCGCTACATGGGTGGGGGCATTGTGTATGGACTTTATTTGGTTTGTACTTGGACTATGCGCGTTATAATACTATTGATTCCCATGTCCATATAGTATCTGTTATCTTGATTTTCATGTATAATTGTTGGATGTTTATTTTTGTTTAATCATTACATTTTCCTTTTCAGGCTATGGGGGTATTTTTGTTTTTTTTTTTTGCTGTTTTTGCTTTTTCACATGGTTTATATGGATGCGTTCTAAAAAACCTTAATTAATGTATATTATTTTCTTAATTTTTGTCTTTACCCCGTTTAGACACAAATAGAACATTTCCCATTCTTATAACTCGTTTCCCCTTGGTGTGCTGACAGTTATGCACACATGACTGCCACATTACCTGCTCCCGAGAGCCGCGCATGCGCCATAGCAGCCCTCTTTGTTTTTGGTCTTCTATCTTGGTCTCCCTGCGATCCGTCAGTTCCTTTGACCGGCGCATGCGCAGTTCATTCTTTAGAGCCTAGCACTATGTTTCCTTCCAATTGCCACTTCCGGCGCTTCCGCTCCTGATCTGCCACACACCGGATCATATTGATTCTCATCAGACCAGGTACTTATAAGCTTCATCGGTTCCTTTGAGTCCACTTCCCCTGACGAAGCTGTCTTGAACAGCGACACGCGTTGGGCTCTCCCTCTGGCGTTACCCACTCCCTGGGTGCTCAGCTCTTACCATCTTCCAGGAGTCCTGGAGCTTCACGCCTTGAGCACTACTTAGCTACTGCAGCATGGTCCCTTATCACTTTATTACAGGTGATGTCCGTGCATGACTTGGAGATTCTTTTCTCCCTTTTTTTCTCCCTCTTTTCTATCTGGGGCAAATGCTTGGCCCTATTCTTTGCACTTTATACATTAACATAATCTCAATTAACATAAGGGGGCCACAGGACGTGGTTGTGCTGCAGTATTGTGTCAGGCTCTGTTTGGCACGGCTTTACTATTATGGGTACTTCTCTGAGCACCATGTGGCTTATTTGCCAATAACTACTATTATGTGCACATCATAGGTTAATTGTTATACCTTATGTACATTTTCCATTATTATATGGGAGTTTTGTGCGATATTTGGTAGTTGTGGGAGCATGTACACAGAGGGAGTTATTTCTGTATGGTTTTAATGGTTTTTATTCATGTTACTAATAAAGCTTATGTGTTTTTTCACTGAAATTTTGGTGGTGTGCAAATGTTATAGTGGCTCCTTTTTCTGCGTTCTTTATCATTCTGTCTATTAGCCACTGTATTTGCACCCCCATTAACTATTTATTGTATTACTGTGGTGCGCCAGCTACTAAATGTGATTTACAGATCTCTTCAAACACCTGGTGGTGTTTATTCTCTTGCTTGGCAGCACACGGCTTATTTTAGCATACATGTATATTCTTGGAAACGATTATTATTTGTTTTTTTTTTGACGGTCTGTGGTAGACCGATGCTCAATTTAACATTTCAGGAACAACGGGCCCTATCTGGTTTACGATCTAACAATAAATTCTTAATCAGGGAGGCAGATAAGGGGGGTAATGTTGTTTTGTGGCCTCATGATATGTACCTCGAAGAAGCCCTTAGACAACTTGACAACCAGCGTTTTTATCGGAGACTCCCTTCTAATCCCACGGGTGTCTTCGCTACCAAAATGAGAGCCCTCATAGATAGGGCCTTTGAGCTGGGACTCATTAGTGCCAGTGAACGGGATTTTATTTGGGTAGAGGAACCAATTACATCAACGTTCTATATGCTACCCAAAGTCCACAAGGACCTGAACAAACCTCCGGGTCGACCAATTGTGTCGAGTATTGGCAGTCTTTGCGAAAAGGCGTGCATGTACATTGATTTTTTTCTACAGCCATTTGTGCTCAAACTGCCCTCTTACATTAGAGACTCCTCACACTTCATCAGTATTTACAAAGGGATCACTTTGTCTCCGGGTGAAATTATGGTCACTTGTGATGTAGAAACCCTTTATTCAAACATCAACCATGATGATGGTTTGCAGGCGGTCATGTTCTTTCTTGATCAACAATCAAACTCGGATAGAATGCATGACTCCTTCATTATTGACTTACTTAATTTTGTTTTGAGGCACAATTTTTTCTTATTTGACAGGACCTTTTTTCTTCAAACATCAGGCGTGGCTATGGGGGCGCGTTGCGCCCCAGCTTTTGCAAATCTGTTTTTAGGGTGGTGGGAGTCCACAGTCGTCTATGTTTCCAGCCTATTTATCAACAACATTGGTCGCGGTTCATAGACGACATTTTCTTTATTTGGTCAGGCTCTCCAGAGGAATGTCTGGAATTTCTGGATTTTCTCAATCATAATCCCTATAATATTTTTTTTGACCCACCAGTTTTCTTCTGTTGCAGTTTATTTTCTGGACCTGGGGGTCAAATGCCAGGACTGCATTCTGTCTACCTGTCTTTATCGGAAACCTGCAGCGGTTAACAGTTTGCTGGAATATCGCAGCTTTCATCCTGGACATACAAGAGACGGTATTCCGAGGGGCAAGTTCCTCAGAACAAGACGGAACTGTACAAACGATGAAGACTTTCGGAGGGAAGCCCATGACCTCACAGAAAAACTTAGGAAGAGAAATTATCCTAAGAAACGCATCTCTCGGGCATACCAGGGAGCTAGGTCACAGTCACAAGATGCCTTACTTGTCCCCACAGAGAAAAAAGCGGACAATTTTGCGCGCTTCATCACAGGATATCATACCCAATGGACCCAGGTAAGGAACATCCTGAATAACCATCGGAGAATCTTGACCACGGACATGCAAATGGCCCGAGTAGTCAGTCCACGACCTCTGGTGACTGCCAGAAGGGCCCCTAATTTTAGGGACATGCTCATGAGGAGCCATTACACCAGGCCCACAGTTAGACTTAATCGTGGGATTATACTAAAAGGCCCGTTCCCATGTGGGAATTGTACTGTATGCTCATACATGCAGCGGCGTATCCAGGGTGGGGCAGCCGGGGCATGTGCCCCGGGCGCAGCCGACAGGGGGGCGCCAGCGGGCCGCCTGGTGATGCGGCGGTCCAAGGAGGCTCCTCGTCGAGTCATACCCAGGGGTCGACAGGGGAGGGGGAGCGAGGGCTGTCTAATTATAATCACCTGCTCCTCACGCGGTCCCTGCAGGTCCCTGGCTCCCCGGCGCTGCTGCTTCTTCCTGTACTGAGCGGTCACATGGTACCGCTCATTACAGTAATGAATATGCGGCTCCACCTCCCATAGGGGTGAAGCCGCATATTTATTACTGTAATGAGCAGTAACGGTGACCGCTCAGTACAGGAAGAAGCTGCCGGCGCCGGGGAAGCAGGGACTGCACCGCGCCAGGAGCAGGTGAGTATAATGGGGAGGGGAGCGCTGCGCAATATTCACCTGCTCCTCATTTCAGCTGCCGCTCCATCTTCAGCGTCTTCTGTAGTGACGCTGAGGTCAGAGGGCGCGGTGGCGTCAGTGCAGAAGACGCTGAAGATGGAGTGGCGGCTGGAGCGAGGAGCAGGTGAATATTGAAAGTGCCGGGGGCCTGAGCGACGGAGAGGTGAGTATGTGATTTTTTTTTTTTTATCGCAGCAACAGCAAATGGGGCAAGAGTCTGTATGGAGCATCTTATGGGGCATAATTAACGTTTGTGCAGCACTATATGGCGCAAGTGTCTGGATGGAGCATCTTATGGGGCATAATTAACATTTGTGCAGCACTATATGGGGCAAGTATCTGTATGGAGCATCTTATGGGGCCATAATTAACGTTTGTGCAGCATTATATGAGGCAAGTATCTGTATGGAGCATCTTATGGGGCCATAATTAACGTTTGTGCAGCATTATATGGGGCAAGTGTCTGTATGGAGCATCTTATGGAGCCATAACGTTTGTGCAGCACTATATGAGGCAAGTGTCTGTATGGAGCATCTTATGGGGCCATAATTAACGTTTGTGCAGCACTCTATGGGGCAAGTGTCTGTATGGAGCATCTTATGGGGCATAATTAACGTTTGTGCAGCATTATATGGGGCAAATGTCTGTATGGAGCATCTTATGAGGCCTTAATTAACGTTTGTGCAGCACTATATGGGCCAAGTGTCTGTATGGAGCATCTTATGGGGCCATAATCAACGTTTGTGCAGCACTATATGGGGCAAGTGTCTATATGGAGCATCTTATAGGGCCATAATTAACGTTTTTGCAGCAATATTTTGGGCAAGTGTCTATATGGAGCATCTTATGGTGCCATAATGAACGTTTCTGCAGCACTATACGGGGCAAATGTCTCTATGGAGCATCTTATGGGGCCATAATCAACGTTTCTGCAGCACTATATGGCACAAATATCTTTATGGAGTATCTTATGGGGCCATAATCAACTGTACTGCAGCACTATACGGGGCAAATGTCTCTATGGAGCATCTTATGGGGCCATAATCAACGTTTCTGCAGCACTTTATGGCGCAAATATCTTTATGGAGCATCTTATGGGGCCATAATCAACGTTTCTGCAGCACTATATTGGGCAAATGTGTCTATGGAGCATCTTATGGGGCCATTATTAACCTTTATGCAGGATTATATGGGACTCGAGATTGAATATGGATATTCAAAAACACTTAACCTACTGATGTCTCAATTAATTTTACTTTTATTGGTATCTATTTTAACATTATGGGGATTCAGGAATGTACCTTGGCTTGGTCATACAGTTTTAATAGAGTTAAGGTACCTTCACACTGAACAACTTTCCAACGAGAACGACAACGATCCGTGACGTTGCAGCATCCTGGATAGCGATATCGTTGTGTTTGACACGCAGCAGCGATCTGGATCCCGCTGTGATATCGTTGGTCGGAGCTAGAAGGCCAGCACCTTATTTCGTCGTTAGGTCGGTGTGTATCATCGTGTTTGACAGCAAAAGCAACGATGCCAGCAATGTTTTACAATGGTAACCAGGGTAAATATCGGGTTACTAAGCGCAGGGCCGCGCTTAGTAACCCGATATTTACCCTGGTTACCATTGTAAAAGTAAAAAAAAAAACAGTACATACTCACCTTCTGATGTCTGTCATGTCCCCCGGCGTCCGCGCTGCTGCTCAGAGCTTCCTGCACTGAATGTGTCAGTGCCGGCCGTAAAGCCGAGCACAGCGGTGACGTCACCGCTGTGCTCTGCCGGCCCTGATATAAGACCGATATAAATAACCATGGTACCGCTGAAAATGTAATCTTCTCCCGCAGAAAACGAGCTATCATACAGCATCATCAGCAAAAACGTAAATAAGTTATAGCCCTCAGAATAAAGCGATGCAAAAATAATTATTTTTTATATAAAATAGTTTTTATTGTATAAAAGCGCCAAAACATAAAAAAATATAAATGAGGTATCTCAGTAATCGTACTGACCCGAAGAATAAAACTGCTTTATCAATTTTACCAAACGTGGAACGGTATAAACGCCCCCCCAAAAGAAATTCATGAATTTCTGGTTTTTGTTCATTCTGCCTCCCAAAAATCATAATAAAAAGCAATAAAAAAAGTCATGTGCCTGAAAATAGTACCAATAAAAACATCAACTCGTCCAGCAAAAAACAAGACCTCACATGACTCTGTGGGCCAAAATGTGGAAAAATTATAGGTCTCAAAATGTGGTGATGCAAAAACTATTGTTTGCAATAAAAAACATCTTTTAGTGTGTGACAGCTGCCAAACAAAAACCCACTATAAAAAAAACCCTATAAATAGTAAATCAAACCCTCCTTTATCACCCCCTTAGTTAGGGAAAAATGATAAAATGAAAAAAAAAAAACTTAGATATTTCCATTTTCCCATTAGGGTTAGGGCTTAAGTTAGGGTTGGGGCTAAAGTTAGGGTAAGAGCTAAAGTTGGGGCTAGAGTTGGGGTTAGGGTTTGGATTACGTTTACAGTTGGGATTAGGGTTGGGATTAGGGTTAGGGGTATTTCAGAGTTAGGGGTGTATCATGGTTAGGGTTATGGTTAGGCTTGAGATTAGGGTTAGGGGGGTGTTGGGGGTAAGGGGTCTGTTGGGTTTAGGGATGTAGTTAGGTTTGGAATTAGGGTTAGGGGTGTGTTTGGGTTAGGGTTGGAGTTAGATTTGTGGGGAATTCCACTGTTTAGGCACATCAGGGGCTCTCCAAATGTGACATGGCGTCCAATCTCAATTCCAGCCAATTCTGCGCTGAAAAAGTAAAACAGCACTCCTTCCCTTCTGAGCTCTGCCGTGCACCCAAACAGTGGTTTACCCCAACATATGGGGTATCAGCGTACTCAGGACAAATTGGACAACAACTTTTTTGGTCCAGTTTCTCCTGTTACCCTTGGGGAAATAAAAATTGGGGGGCTAAAATTAATTTTTGTGAGAAAAAAATATTTTTTATTTTCACAGCTCTGCGTTATAAACTGTAGTGAAACACTTGGGGGTTCAAAGTTGTCACAACACATCGAGATAAGTTCCTTGGGGGGGTCTAGTTTCCAATATGGAGTCACTTGTGGGGGGATTCCACTGTTTAGGTACATCAGGGGCTCTGTGTTGTGAATTCCGCTCTTGGGCTCCCTCCGGTGGTTATAAGTAGCATTTTTGTGAGTTCTGCTCTTGGGCTCCCTCCTGTGGTTTTGAGTGTTATGGCTGCTTCTTGGATTTAGCATCAGCAGCTGTTTTCACTGATCGTCTTTCTGGCTCTGCTATATTAGTCTGGCCTTTTCCCTAATTCAATGCCAGTTGTCAATTGTTGAGCTTGGAGTCATGGCTCTCTGAGGATTTCCCTGTCACTCTGACCATTTCAGCAAAGCTAAGTCCTTGCTTGTCTTTTTGCAGTTCACTTGTTGTGGACTTTGTTGTTTAGCACTTTCAATGTTTTGCTCATTTGTCCAGCTTATCAGTATGTATCTAGTCAGCTAAGCTGGAAGCTCTGGGCAGCAGAGTTTGCCCTCCACACCTTTAGTCAGGTGTGGAGATTTTTGCATTTCTCTGCGGTGGAGTTTTTCTAGTTTTTATTACTGACCGCACAGTGTTCTGTCCTGTACTAATTCTTTCTAGCTAGTAGTGGCCTCCTTTGCTAAATCTTGTTTCATACTACGTATGTCATTTCCTTCTCCTCTCACAGTCATTATTTGTGGGGGGCTGTCCTATCCTTTGGGGATTTTCTCTGAGGCAAGATAGCTTTCCTGCTTCTACCTTTAGGGGTAGCTAGATCTCCGGCTGTGACGAGGTGTCCAGGGAGTGACAGGAACATCCCACGGCTACTGCTAGTGTATGTGTTAAGATCAGGAACTGCGGTCGGTATAGTTACCACCTGCTCAGAGCTAGTTGCATGTCGCTCCTTAATCACCAGACCATAACAGTACAACTGGCCAAAAATGAGCTGAATGCATCTCAAAAGAAGGAAAAGAAAAAGAGTTCTGAGCCATTTTTTTTTTCTTTAGTCTGTTTTGTCTTTTTCCTTCCTCTTAATCTCTGGGTGGTTCAGGATTTGGATGCGGGCATGGATGTTCAGGGGTTGCTTTCTCGTGTGGATCAGCTTGCTGCAAGAGTACAGAGTATTCAAGATTATGTTGTTCAGACTCCAGCCTTAGAGCCTAGAATTCCTACTCCAGATTTGTTTTACGGGGATAGATCTAAGTTTTTGAACTTTAAAAATAACTGCAAATTGTTTTTTGCTCTGAAACCCCGTTCCTCTGGTGACCCCATTCAGCAAGTAAAAATAGTTATTTCTATGCTGCGTGGTGACCCTCAGGACTGGGCATTCTCCCTCGAGTCAGGGGATCCGGCATTGCTTAATGTAGATGCATTTTTTCAATTGCTTGGATTATTGTATGACGAACCTAACTCTGTAGAGCATGCTGAGAAAACACTGTTGGCCCTGTGTCAGGGTCAGGAAGCGGCAGAATTATACTGCCAGAAATTTAGTAAATGGTCTGTGCTCACTAAATGGAATGAGGACGCTCTGGCAGCAATTTTCAGAAAGGGTCTTTCTGAAGCCCTTAAAGATGTTATGGTGGGGTTCCCCACGCCTGTTGGTTTGAGCGAATCTATGTCTCTGGCCATTCAGATTGATCGGCGCCTGCGCGAACGCAAAGTGGTGCACCATATGGCAGCGTCCTCGGAGCAGAGTCCTGAGCCCATGCAATGTGATAGGATTTTGACTAGAGCGGAACAGAGGGGATACAGACGTCAGAATGGGCTGTGTTTTTACTGTGGGGATTCTGCTCATGCTATTTCTGATTGCCCTAAGCGTATTAAGAGGGTCGCTAGATCTGTTACCATTAGTACTGTGCAGCCTAGGTTTCTCCTGTCTGTGACCCTCATTTGCTCATTGTCATCTTTTTCTGTCATGGCATTTGTGGATTCGGGCGCTGCTCTGAACTTAATGGACTTAGAATTCGCTAGGCGCTGTGGTTTTTCTTTGCAGCCTTTGCAGAGTCCCATACCCTTAAGAGGTATTGATGCTACACCGTTGGCCAAGAATAAACCTCAGTATTGGATTCAGCTGACTATGTGCATGGCTCCAGCACATCAGGAAGATTGCCGTTTTCTGGTGTTGCATAATTTACATGATGTTGTTGTACTGGGTTTTCCATGGTTACAAGTACACAATCCAGTGCTGGATTGGAAATCAATGTCTGTGACTAGTTGGGGTTGTCAAGGGGTACATAGTGACATTCCTTTAATGTCAATTTCCTCTTCCGCCTCTTCTGATGTTCCTGAATTTTTGTCAGATTTCCAGGATGTATTTGATGAGCCCAAGTCCAGTTCCCTTCCTCCACATAGGGACTGTGATTGTGCTATTGACTTGATTCCTGGCTGTAAGTTCCCTAAGGGCCGACTTTTCAATCTGTCTGTGCCAGAGCATGCAGCCATGCGGAGCTATGTAAAGGAGTCTTTAGAGAAGGGGCATATTCGGCCGTCTTCGTCACCATTGGGAGCGGGATTCTTTTTTGTTGCCAAGAAGGATGGCTCCTTGAGACCCTGTATTGATTATCGCTTTCTTAATAAGATCACGGTCAAATTCCAATACCCTTTACCTTTGCTCTCTGATTTGTTTGCTCGGATTAAGGGGGCTAGTTGGTTTACCAAGATTGACCTTCGAGGGGCATATAATCTTGTTCATATTAAACAGGGTGACGAATGGAAAACTGCATTTAATACGCCCGAAGGCCATTTTGAATACTTGGTGATGCCTTTCGGGCTTTCTAATGCTCCTTCTGTATTTCCTGCTTCTACCTTTAGGGGTAGCTAGATCTCTGGCTGTGACGAGGTGTCCAGGGAGTGACAGGAACATCCCACGGCTACTGCTAGTGTCTGTGTTAAGATCAGGAACTGCGGTCGGTATAGTTACCACCTGCTCAGAGCTAGTCGCATGTCGCTCCTTAATCACCAGACCATAACAGCTCTGCAAACGCAACATGACGCTCGCAGACCATTCCATTGTAAGTCTGCATTCCAAAACGGCACTCCTTCCCTTCCGAGCTCTGCCATGCGCCCAAACGGTGGTTCCCCCCACATATGAGGTATTAGTGTACGCAGGACAAATTGCACAACAACTTTTGGAGTCCAATTTCTCCTGTTACCCTTGGGAAAATAAAAAATTGGGAGTGAAAAGATCATTTTTGTGAAAAAATATGATTTTTTATTTTTACGGCTCTACATTATAAACTTCTGTGAAACACTTGGGGGTTCAAAGTGCTCACCACACATCTAGATAAGTCCCTAGGGGGGTCTACTTTCCAAAATGGTGTCACTTGTGGGGGGTTTCAATGTTTAGGCACATCAGGGGCTCTCCAAACGCGACATGGCAACCTATCTCAATTCCAACCAATTTTGTATTGAAAAGTCAAAAGGCGCACCTTCCTCTACCATGCGCCCAAACAGTGGCTTACCCCCACATATGGGGTATCGGCGTAATTAGGACAAATTGTACAACAACTTTTAGGGTCAAATTTCTCCTGTTTCCCTTGGTAAAATAAAACAAATTGGATCTGAAATACATTTTTTGTGAAAAAAAGTTAAATGTTCATTTTTTTGTAAACATTCCAAAAATTTCTGTATAGCAGCTGAAGGGTTAATAAACTTCTTGAATGTGGTTTTGAGCACCTTGAGAGGTACAGTTTTTAGAATGGTGTCACACTTGGGTATTTTCTATCATATAGACCCCTCAAAGTGACTTCAAATGTGATGTGGTCCCTAAAGAAAATGGTGTTGTAAAAATGAGAAATCGCTTGTCAACTTTTAACCCTTATAACTTCCTAACAAAAAAAAATTGTTGTACTCTATCGTGCCAAAGCATGTCTAATATGGAATACATGAAATTTGAATAGCAAAATGGCTTTTGAACATTAGAAAAATATTTAAGAGACGCTTTGCACAGAATTTGATATAAATCAAATAGTGTGAGCCCATCAACTTCGTCAAAGTGGTCTCAGACTGATGGGTCCCTGACCTCCCTGTCCAAATGTGAACACTTACCAAAGGCCAATATCTGTATGCCTGGGTGAATGTGGACACCTCTATTCAGCAAAGCCTACATATGAGTTAGCCGGGACCAAGTGTAATGAGATGCAATTAAAAACCACATGGTGATGGGAGGAGTGCACAGCCAGTAAGCTAACATGGAATTAACAGAAAAACGGCTCGCACATCCTAACCAGTGTGAATAGGTGCATACCAGGAGCAGCTACCTCCATACATAAATATACAAAAAAGGTTGCACTCTAACGTGCCAAAGCATGTCTAATATGGAATACATGAAATTTGAATAGCAAAATGGCTTTTGAACATTAGAAAAATATTTAAGAGACGCTTTGCACAGAATTTGATATAAATCAAATAGTGTGAGCCCATCAACTTCGTCAAAGTGGTCTCAGACTGATGGGTCCCTGACCTCCCTGTCCAAATGTGAACACTTACCAAAGGCCAATATCTGTATGCCTGGGTGAATGTGGACACCTCTATTCAGCAAAGCCTACATATGAGTTAGCCGGGACCAAGTGTAATGAGATGCAATTAAAAACCACATGGTGATGGGAGGAGTGCACAGCCAGTAAGCTAACATGGAATTAACAGAAAAACGGCTCGCACATCCTAACCAGTGTGAATAGGTGCATACCAGGAGCATCTCATTACACTTGGTCCCGGCTAACTCATATGTAGGCTTTGCTGAATAGAGGTGTCCACATTCACCCAGGCATACAGATATTGGCCTTTGGTAAGTGTTCACATTTGGACAGGGAGGTCAGGGACCCATCAGTCTGAGACCACTTTGACGAAGTTGATGGGCTCACACTATTTGATTTATATCAAATTCTGTGCAAAGCGTCTCTTAAATATTTTTCTAATGTTCAAAAGCCATTTTGCTATTCAAATTTCATGTATTCCATATTAGACATGCTTTGGCACGATAGAGTGCAACCTTTTTTGTATATTTATGTATGGAGGTAGCTGCTCCTGGTATGCACCTATTCACACTGGTTAGGATGTGCGAGCCGTTTTTCTGTTAATTCCATGTTAGCTTACTGGCTGTGCACTCCTCCCATCACCATGTGGTTTTTAATTGCATCTCATTACACTTGGTCCCGGCTAACTCATATGTAGGCTTTGCTGAATAGAGGTGTCCACATTCACCCAGGCATACAGATATTGGCCTTTGGTAAGTGTTCACATTTGGACAGGGAGGTCAGGGACCCATCAGTCTGAGACCACTTTGACGAAGTTGATGGGCTCACACTATTTGATTTATATCAAATTCTGTGCAAAGCGTCTCTTAAATATTTTTCTAATGTTCAAAAGCCATTTTGCTATTCAAATTTCATGTATTCCATATTAGACATGCTTTGGCACGATAGAGTGCAACCTTTTTTGTATATTTATGTATGGAGGTAGCTGCTCCTGGTATGCACCTATTCACACTGGTTAGGATGTGCGAGCCGTTTTTCTGTTAAAAAAAAATTGTTGGTTCCAATATTGTGTTGATGTAAAGTAGACATGTGGGAAATGTTACTTATTAAGTATTTTGCGTGACATATCTCTGTGATTTAAGGGCATCAAAATTCAAATTTGGAAAATTGCGAAAGTGGTCAGAATTGTAAAAATTGGCCCGGTCATTAACGTGCAAACCACCCTCGGGGCTTAAGGGGTTAAATGAGAAGGTGTGTCCAAACTTTTGGTCTGTACTGTATATATACCTTACCCTGCAATCCATCTCAAGGGGTTAAATAGTTTACAACCCAGAGCAGTGCTAATGCTACCGACCCGGGTGTAAACCACGGAGGAATGAATGAAAAGCTGCCTGCGCAGCCTCCCGCCTGACCAGACATGAACTCTGTAGCATGGGAAAGTTTCTGAACATTTTTCCATGCTGTCAAGTTCACTGCGTCAGGTGGGGAGTCTGCGAAGCCTCAGTGGCATCAGTGGTAGTCACTGAGACTGCGCAGCTTTACTTTCATTCCTTTGTGGTTTACAGCCCGGCCGGTAACATTAGCACCGCTCTGGGTTGTAAACTATTTAACCCCTTGAGATGAATTGCAGGGTGGGACTTGACTGTACAGCGGACAGGTATGGGATGTTGTTGCTTTTTTATTTTGAATTTTTTTTTACTGACGAACGAAGGCTTCGCTTGGATTGAGAGTGTAATAAAGATGTTAAACCTTTGTGTTTAATTATTTCATTAAAAGACTTTATTCTTAATGTGTGTGTGTATTTTTAATCCTTTCATACTATAGGATTAGTAATGGATAGGTGTCTTACTGACACCTCTCCATTAATAACCAGGCTTAATGTAACCTTACAATAGCAAGGTGATATTAACCCTTTATCACCCCATATGCCACCACTACAGGGCAATGGGAAGAGAGAGGCTAAGTGCCAGAATAGGCGCATCTTATAGATGCGCCTTTTCTGGGGTGGCTGGGGTCAGATTTTGTTTTGCCAGGGGGGGCAATAACCATGGTCCCTCTCTAGGCTATTAATATCTGCCCTCAGTGACTGGCTTTCCCTCTCTGGCGGAGAAAATTGCGCGGGAGCTCACGCCAGTTTTTTCCATGAATGAATCCTTTAATTTAACACCTACAGCTCAAAAATTTTACACACACACACTACTAACATTATTAGTGAGGGATATATAAAAATCTAATGGATATGAAATGGTTTACTGTATGTAAACCATGTCTCATATCCTGTCAGGTTCTGTAATGATTTAGCAAAAGCTGACAAATGAATTAATGGTTATTCTGCTATCTAGCTCTGTATGAAATATAAATATATACAGTGGGGCAAAAAAGTATTTAGTCAGTCAGCAATAGTGCAAGTTCCACCACTTAAAAAGATGAGAGGCGTCTGTAATTTACATCATAGGTAGACCTCAACTATGGGAGACAAACTGAGAAAAAAAAATCCAGAAAATCACATTCTCTGTTTTTTTATCATTTTATTTGCATATTATGGTGGAAAATAAGTATTTGGTCAGAAACAAAATTTCATCTCAATACTTTGTAATATATCCTTTGTTGGCAATGACAGAGGTCAAACGTTTTCTGTAAGTCTTCACAAGGTTGCCACACACTGTTGTTGGTATGTTGGCCCATTCCTCCATGCAGATCTCCTCTAGAGCAGTGATGTTTTTGGCTTTTCGCTTGGCAACACGGACTTTCAACTCCCTCCAAAGGTTTTCTATAGGGTTGAGATCTGGAGACTGGCTAGGCCACTCCAGGACCTTGAAATGCTTCTTACGAAGCCACTCCTTCGTTGCCCTGGCGGTGTGCTTTGGATCATTGTCATGTTGAAAGACCCAGCCACGTTTCATCTTCAATGCCCTTGCTGATGGAAGGAGGTTTGCACTCAAAATCTCACGATACATGGCCCCATTCATTCTTTCATGTACCCGGATCAGTCGTCCTGGCCCCTTTGCAGAGAAACAGCCCCAAAGCATGATGTTTCCACCACCATGCTTTACAGTAGGTATGGTGTTTGATGGATGCAACTCAGTATTCTTTTTCCTCCAAACACGACAAGTTGTGTTTCTACCAAACAGTTCCAGTTTGGTTTCATCAGACCATAGGACATTCTCCCAAAACTCCTCTGGATCATCCAAATGCTCTCTAGCAAACTTCAGACAGGCCCGGACATGTACTGGCTTAAGCAGTGGGACACGTCTGGCACTGCAGGATCTGAGTCCATGGTGGCGTAGTGTGTTACTTATGGTAGGCCTTGTTACATTGGTCCCAGCTCTCTGCAGTTCATTCACTAGGTCCCCCCACGTGGTTCTGGGATTTTTGCTCACCGTTCTTGTGATCATTCTGACCCTACGGGGTGGGATTTTGCGTGGAGCCCCAGATCGAGGGAGATTATCAGTGGTCTTGAATGTCTTCCATTTTCTAATTATTGCTCCCACTGTTGATTTCTTCACTCCAAGCTGGTTGGCTATTGCAGATTCAGTCTTCCCAGCCTGGTGCAGGGCTACAATTTTGTTTCTGGTGTCCTTTGACAGCTCTTTGGTCTTCACCATAGTGGAGTTTGGAGTCAGACTGTTTGAGGGTGTGCACAGGTGTCTTTTTATACTGATAACAAGTTTAAACAGGTGCCATTACTACAGGTAATGAGTGGAGGAAAGAGGAGACTCTTAAAGAAGAAGTTACAGGTCTGTGAGAGCCAGAAATCTTGATTGTTTGTTTCTGACCAAATACTTATTTTCCACCATAAAATGCAAATAAAATGATAAAAAAACAGACAATGTGATTTTCTGGATTTTTTTTTCTCAGTTTGTCTCCCATAGTTGAGGTCTACCTATGATGTAAATTACAGACGCCTCTCATCTTTTTAAGTGGTGGAACTTGCACTATTGCTGACTGACTAAATACTTTTTTGCCCCACTGTGTATATATATATATATATATATATATATATATATATATATATATATATATATATATATACAGTGCAGACCAAAAGTTTGGACACACCTCATTTGAAGATTTTTCTGTATTTTCATGACTATGAAAATTTTACATTCACACTGAAGGCATCAAAACTATGAATTAACACATGTGGAATTATATACTTAACAAAAAAGTGTGAAACAACTGAAGTTATGCCTTATATTCTAGGTTCTTCAAAGTAGCCACCTTTTGCTTTGATGACTGCTTTGCACACTCTTGGCATGGTAACACAAACCCCATTCTAATCCCAATAAATACACATGACACCAATTTTTTGTTGGAATAAATGGCCGTGGCGTTTTATTTTGAGTTACTTGATAAAAGTATATTTTATTCCAATAACCATCAATAAACCGTTTTAATAAATAAGTTAATAATACTCCAATTCATCACAATCCACCCGAATTCAACGGGCGATTATCCCACAAACAAACGCCACGACAGTTCAAAATTAACAGCATAAATTAAGGGAGGGTGGGCGGGGTCTTCTGTCTTCATCAGGTGACTGGAGACAGCTGATGGAGCAGCTGATTAAATAGGAAAAATTCCTCCCGCTCTTTTCACAACAGCCAATCATATCCCGCAAAAATTGCGGGAATAAAACCAGAATAAACCAGCTGGAACCTGCTCACGCCAAGCGCAGCTTACTTGATAACTTAACCCTTTCAGACCAAGTTTAAAAATCCATAGAAACCTAGTGAAATGTAATACCATTACTTAAGAATAAGACCAGTGTGTGGTTAACATTAAAATATTACTATAGGGGTTGTGTTATCATGCGACCCCCCATGAATTCCTCAATGGGGAGGGCGTCCATGGTAACACAAACCCCATTCTAATCCCAATAAATACACATGACACCAATTTTTTGTTGGAATAAATGGCCGTGGCGTTTTATTTTGAGTTACTTGATAAAAGTATATTTTATTCCAATAACCATCAATAAACCGTTTTAATAAATAAGTTAATAATACTCCAATTCATCACAATCCACCCGAATTCAACGGGCGATTATCCCAAACGCCTCGCCTTGAAAAGGTGAGGCCCCCCAAAACGCCAAAGCCATTTTTCAATCATAGATTGAAAATCCAAATTCAAAATGTCCAAACCCACTTCCGATAAGTGAACTAGATCACCCCTGTACATTCCGGGAATGACTTCCTCCAGCTCTACATGCCTGAAAGAAAAACCATCTATTAAATACATAAACTTTTCCATGCTTCTGTTCAGTCTCTTCCGGATTTTCTCAAGAAAAATCATATTGTTGTTAAACCACAAGAACCGTGGAACAATTTCTGAAAAAACTATAGAACAATTAAAAAATTCGGTTTTTAAAATAGAAATATCTCTCTTCATGGAAGCAATTAAATTAAGGGTGCTAACTTTGCCCAGATCGTTACCGCCCAAATGCAAAATTATTAGATCAGGCGAAGGCCAATGCTTCTTCAAATTTCTTATTTCTTCAATTAGGTCTCTCCATTGCATTCCGCGCCTACTAAACCAGAAAATTTGAATAAAAGAAGAATTAAAAGAAAGGTTTTTTGAATAAGATCGCACACTTGCCCTTTTTTCTGACCAAAAGACAAAGGAGTGCCCGATAATCCATACTGATAGCACACCTGAAAAAGGAACCAAATATTAGGAAATATACAAATCTGGACGAATATAAAGTTTAAACTTGTTTGAATCCCATCTGCCTATACTCTTTATTCTACCATCCTGAAGACCCAATCTCGCGGCCTCAGTCGCCGCCCCGATCCGGAAGGAGTGAGAAGAAATTTTTTGATCAGAGAGATTCAATACTTTCAAACATTTTTTAAGGATAAAATTAAATTGGAAAATAGTTGCGGGATCCCCAGTAGAGTGAATAAAAAATGGTCCACCAATTTTGGGGCGTAATAGCGCCCATCTCTTAGAATTGGCGACAGGACAAATCGCCCTGTCTTCTATAGAATTTAAACGTATAGATGAACCTCTACCCATCTGGTCCGTCTTTGATTTTTTAATAAATAATATAACATGTGACCGAAAAAACTTAACATCATCAAACGACAGACCAGAGGGAAGAGATTTCTTCTGGGATACTAGCTCGCTCACCCTGAGGGCCGCAAAAAAGGCTAAAGAGAATGCTGTAGAAAAAAGACATGTTTCAAATTCATTAGCACAAACTAAAGAAAGACTTGAGCATAGATTTTTTAGTAATGAAAAAGAAATAGGACGACGATCGTCCGGTTTAAAATACGTTTTCCTAAATCCCTTTAAAAACTGCCGAACCTGAAATATCTCTGACATCGGCCTTACATTTAGCATTTTCAGAAAGAAAGATATACCAGCTACATTCTTAGACAAAGCAGAAAATGACAATCCTTTTTGAACCAAATGCTCCAAAAAACTAAGCGCTATCCCTACCGAACAATCGCTGTAAGGATGATCCTTCACTAAACAAAAATCCAACCAAATCTTCCATGCCGCCGAATAATCGGCCCATGTTCTGTCAGCTAGGGATTTAGTAATAAAGTGAGAAATTATTCCAGAATTACATCCCAAATCCAATGCGGGCAAAAAACTCTGTCCTCCTCCTCTTTCAGGAAATCCCTCTTGAAAAGAAACAGCTGGCGGTGACAAACATATGCTGCGTTAGTAGAATTCTCCTTAGGGCAGGAAATTGCTTTTAACCATATATTAAACTCTAAACAAAGGAAAACAACCTGTTTAAGAATCCTAGCTGCCCACTTATTTTTGGATGAAAGAGTATTCAAAGCAAAAATTACACCTTGATTATTAGAAGAAATTAGAATTCTCTTGTCCTTCAATAACACTCCCCATAGCTGCAAACACAAATATATCGAAAATAAATCCAACACTGTCTGGTTATCCAATACCTTAAGCTCCAGCCAAAGAGAAGGCCACTCATCTGAGGACCAACGTGAATGTAGAGATACGCCAAAACCAAACTCGCTATCTGAATAAAAATTCAAACCAATATCTTGTGCCGGTACAAAAGAATCCTGCCACATAGTCCTACCATTAAAACTAGATAAAAATCTAAGCCAGATTTTTAAATCCTCTTTTAACGCCTTCCCCAGGCGTATATGAGATTTTGGGGAAGAATGACCGGATGTAGCTTCATACAAACCCCTAGAAAACACCCTACCCATGGGGATGATTCTTAATGCGAAATTCAATAGTCCTAATAAAGATTGCAACTCTTTTAAAGTGACCTTCTCCAAAATTAAACAGCGGGAAATTGCAGATTGTAGTTTAAACAATTTTTCAGCAGGTAAAGAACAACACATATTGTGAGAATCAATCAAGATACCTAAGAATTCAATTGACGTGCAAGGGGGAACTGTTTTCTCAAATGCAATTGGGACACCGAACTGTTCACATATTCCTAAAAACTTGGACAGCATGGACTGACATTTAAACGATGCAGCCGGGCCAATGAACAAAAAATCATCAAGATAATGTAACATTCCCCCTCCACAAAAATCAAACTCCACCACCCATTGAATAAATTTAGAAAAAGACTCAAAATAAAAACAAGACAGAGAAAACCCCATCGGGAGACATCTGTCGAAAAAGAATTTATCCTGAAATGAAAAACCCAGAGAATTGAAACCATCCGGATTAACTGGTAAAATTCTAAATGCCGATTTGATGTCCGATTTTGCCATAAGGGCATCGCGACCAAATGTCCTTAGTAAATCTATTGCTACATCAAAAGATGTATATTGAACCGAACAATTACAACTGCTCACTTCATCGTTTAACGATTCCCCTTTTGGATAGGACAAATGATGTATGAGTCTAAAAGACCCGCTGTCTTTTTTAGGAACAACACCTAACGGTGAAATCCTAAAATTTTCAAATGGGGGAGTGTTAAACGGACCAGACACTCTTCCTAAATTTAATTCTGCCCTGATTTTTTCTTCAACTACTTCTGGGAATTCAAGTGCAGATGGAAGATTAGCCACCATCTTGCAGCCCGCTCCTAAAAATGGGGGTACGAAAAATCCCTTTAAGAAACCTTCAAAGAGAAGCGAGCTACTCTCCTGATCGGGGTATATTTTTAACCATGGAACCATATTTCCCAGGTTCACCGGGGTCGTTGCTTTTAGAAAAGGTTTCTCTATTGACAGGGTGCTGAATACCTTGCATTTGTTTTTTGTAACATTTGGCCATTGGATGAGTGCCCCCACAGAAGGAGCATTCATGCCGAAACCTGCAATTCTGAGCCCATTTACATGATGACTCATTATATGCAAAGCACACACCCTTTTTTAACATGGGAGTCGGGGTCTGCCTATGGGATGGAAACCTCTGAGGCATCATTAATGAAATCCATAGCCCGACATCTTTATTACCCCAAGCTAAATTAGGGAACATTGACAGCTTTTGTCTGAAAGCCTCGTCGTAAAGGAGCCAGGCCATACCGCCAAAATTACGGTATGCCTCTAAAATACAATCTAAGTGCTGAAAAAGCCCAGAGCAGAGATTAGGATACTTTTCGCCTAGGACCGCAGAATAGATGGAAAAAGCTTGTAACCAGTTATTAAAGGATTTTACTGGGTTAGATTTCTTTTTGTCATCAGTGTCATCCTTTTTTTCATACCTGTTCTGCTGATCCCTGCCAGACGGCAATAACGAAAACAAATCAACAAATGCTCTGCTCCAAATCTGCTCCTTTACTACAGGGCTCAGATGAAAGCCCAGAGGTGACACTTCACATGTTAATGATTCTTTCAAAAGAATCTCCGGCAGTCCTGGCTTTAAAACAATGCCAGAGCTGCTGGAATTCATTTCAATACTAGCAGATCTATGGGCAGCTGACAAAACATTGCTGCCTAAATAATCATCTAGAGCTTCCTTAATTAGCTCTTTCATATTTAGAGAGTGGACAGACAGAGGGACAGATATAATCTCACCATCTCCATGACGTCCCAGGTCCTGCGCGGCAGCACTACTAGCACTCAAACCTACTCCTGTAGGCGAATGCGAGCGCTGATGAGGATGTCCTTCTTCCTGGCTGGGTGGAGGACCACTGACCCACGACCTGGCAGCTGCGGCAGCAGCAGATGAGGTGCTGTAGACGGCATTGTCTGCGCTGCCCAGCGATGCGGCGTCCCAGGCTCCCTGGACCGCTGCAGCGCTTATACGGCTACAGCGGTTAGATAAATCGTCGCTGCTCCCCGCTGCGGCCGGAACTACTAAAGGCTCATCTGTTCTTGACGCGCCGGCTCTGACGACAGCTTCCGGCGCTGGGGCTTGTGACGTCTGCCGACCGGAGAGAAGATCCCGCGACGCGCTCCGAGACTTCCTCCTCGCTGAACTCCGACCTCCGGCGCGCCCACTCCTAGAGCGCTCAGGGACGCGCGAAGATGGCGGCACTGGAGAGTATACCACTCTCGCTCTCCGGTTCCTCTTGGGGCTCCGACTTGCTCGCGCAGGTAAAGGCACCTCTTCAAAAGGCTGGGAAGGAGGATGCGACTGTGGCGCAGAAGAAGCTTGGACCTGAGGCTCAGTGGTAGGTTTTATAGCCGGTCCCATAGATAAGCAACTCTGCAGCCACTCGGCGCCGCCCTCAGCTTCCGCCCTCCGGATCAGCTGCTGAAGTAACGAATCCATCAGCTGTCTTCTGTCTTCATCAGGTGACTGGAGACAGCTGATGGAGCAGCTGATTAAATAGGAAAAATTCCTCCCGCTCTTTTCACAACAGCCAATCATATCCCGCAAAAATTGCGGGAATAAAACCAGAATAAACCAGCTGGAACCTGCTCACGCCAAGCGCAGCTTACTTGATAACTTAACCCTTTCAGACCAAGTTTAAAAATCCATAGAAACCTAGTGAAATGTAATACCATTACTTAAGAATAAGACCAGTGTGTGGTTAACATTAAAATATTACTATAGGGGTTGTGTTATCATGCGACCCCCCATGAATTCCTCAATGGGGAGGGCGTCCATTCTCTTGATGAGCTTCAAGAGGTAGTCACCGGGAATGGTTTTCACTTCACAGGTGTGCCCTGTCAGGTTTAATAAGTAGGATTTCTTGTCTTATAAATGGGGTTGGGACCATCAGTTGTGTTGTGCAGAAGTCTGGTGGATACACAGCTGATAGTCCTACTGAATAGACTGTTAGAATTTGTATTATGGCAAGAAAAAAGCAGCGAAGTAAAGAAAAACGAGTGGCCATCATTACTTTAAGAAATGAATGTCAGTCAGTCCAAAAAATTGGGGAAACTTTAAAAGTATCCCCAAGTGTAGTGGCAAAAACCATCAAGCGCTACAAAAAAACTGGCTCACATGAGGACCGCCCCAGGAAAGGAAGACCAAGAGTCACCTCTGCTTCTGAGGATAAGTTTATCCGAGTCACGAGCCTCAGAAATCGCAGGTTAACAGCAGCTCAGATTAGAGATCAGGTCAATGCTACACAGAGTTCTAGCAGCAGACACATCTCTACAACAACTGTTAAGAGGAGACTTTGTGCAGCAGGCCTTCATGGTAAAATAGATGTTAGGAAACCACTGCTAAGGACAGGCAACAAGCAGAAGAGACTTGTTTGGGCTAAAGAACACAAGGAATGGACATTAGACCAGTGGAAATCTGTGCTTTGGTCTGATGAGTCCAAATTTGAGATCTTTGGTTCCAACCACCGTGTCTTTGTGCGACGCAGAAAAGGTGAACGGATGGACTCTACATGCCTGGTTCCCACCGTGAAGCATGGAGGAGGAGGTGTGATGGTGTGGGGGTGCTTTGCTGGTGACACTGTTGGGGATTTATTCAAAATTGAAGGCATACTGAACCAGCAGCATCCGGTTTGCGTTTAGTTGGACCATCATTTATTTTTCAACAGGACAATGGAGCATCAGTACTGCAACGACCAGGACTCTGGGGCGCTGCACTAGGGCTATTTGACCATGAAGGAGAGTGATGGGGTGCTACGCCAGATGACCTGGCCTCCACAGACACCAGACCTGAACCCAATCGAGATGGTTTGGGGTGAGCTGGACCGCAGAGTGAAGGCAAAAGGGCTAACAAGTGCTAAGCATCTCTGGGAACTCCTTCAAGATTGTTGGCAGGCCATTCCCGGTGACTACCTCTTGACGCTCATCAAGAGAATGCCAAGAGTGTGCAAAGCAGTCATCAAAGCAAAAGGTGGCTACTTTGAAAAACCTAGAATATAAGACAAATTTTCAGTTGTTTCACACTTTTTTGTTAAGTATACAATTCGACATGTGTTAATCCATTGTTTTGATGCCTTAAGTGTGAATGTACAATTTTCATAGTCGTGAAAATACAGAAAAATCTTTAAATGAGAAGGTGTGTCCAAACTTTTGGTCTGTACTGTATATATATATATATATATATATATATATATATATATATATATATATATATATGTGTCTCACTGACATATATATATATATATATATATATATATATATATATATATATATATACTGTATATATGTTTTCACGAATATCTGAGGCTATGGATCCATTATATGTCCATTTTGCAAGCCGGCGAGAAAATCTCGCCATACGAATGTCACACGGATGATTACATGCGAGATAATCGCTTCCGTGCATTGCACACAGATGACATACGGATCACTGTTCAGGGAACATTTCTGCAATTCTCGCCTGTGTAAAACGGACCTTTTTTATACGTTGTGTGTGACTCCAGCCTAAGGTGTATGATTTTAAAGGATTGGATTTTTTATTTACTCTAAAAAAAGTGTGGTGCAAGTTTTAACCTGTAAAAATAAATATAAGACATAAAAAAAAAGATCAATCCGCCTTAGGATCCAGCACAGTAGTGGTGATTGACAATGAACACTAGGGTGCAGCAAAGTTCTGCAGTTTATTTCACAAGGCTTGTATAACCACACATTTATCATTATATTAAAGGGAAATCCTTAACACAGAACCTTTAAATTTTGATGATACAAATGAAATTCCCTCCACAATCAGCATTGGAATATTACAAAAGATTTGGCCATTTTTAAAAAGTCCATATTAGACCTTGTTCCATAACTACTTTGTTTTCTTTTATGCATAAATTCTACTGTGTTCAACTGTCAAAGCAAAGTGGATGTGATTTCATGGAAACTCCTATCCGCTGGGTGTCTACAGACGCTGTTGCTCTGTTTTTTCCCACCTTTTTTTTCTCTATAGGAGCCTGAAATAAAAGCACATGAAAAAAAATGCAATTGCATTTTTAAGGGCAAACCAACATTTTGTGTACTATAAAAAATAAGATAAAACCATTAAAAACGATGTTTCAAATATTCATCATCAAATAAACCCATTCAAAAAGCAGCTAAAATGCAATAATCAGAGGTTGTGGTTACGGTGTGGACACCTACAGAAATTATAGAAATAAAAAGCAGCAGAAAAACGCAATATTTACACTACGTGTGAACACGGTCTAAGAACAAATACCCATTGAAGTTTTTCTGGGATTGTAATTATGATGGCTTATTTTCAGGTTACAATATGAATAGATGATCATTAGGCATCCAACAGACAAGAACCCGCTAATCAGCTCAATGAAGGGCCTGCGCCAGTGACCGCCACGTCCCATTATTTACTCAGGCATAGCTCTGATAGTCAGGGAGCTGAAATCTGAAGGAGGAATTGGCATCAAATGTTTAATTCCCCTGCAGCACCTCTTAAGGAAAAATGAAGTATTGCATACATCCCCATTGAAGTGAAAAGACACCATGAGTCCTCCAGAGTGAGAAACAGTCATTGTGACCCCTCTACTAAATCAGGGTATTGAACTAATTTAGACAACCTTTAATATACTGATAATAAAAATAAGTGGAAAAGGATTAAAAAAAACTAGTACAAAGCAAAAAGCGACCATATTTATAGAGACCAACCATCACAGAACAGAACTGACCTGTAATACCAAGTGCAGCAGTATGTACAGATTTCCATGTGACCAGGGAACTATTGAAGGAAGTGCAGCCTTGATCAGCGGAGATCCTGAGGGATGGATCTTCACAGATCACATCTAGATGTCCCTTTAAATAATAATTGTCTGGAATTTTTATTTTAAATGGGCTAAGTTCAGAGAGTAAGTTAAAATAATAAAATAACCATTGCTCCCATTCCATCGCCCGTGTGCCATACATGAATATGTAACTACTGAGGTCACTGATTGACTGTAGATGATCCATGATGTGGGTCATGACATCATCGCTGCGGGCGAAGTAAGAATCACTGGAACAGAGAAGGTGTTATCCAGGACTATTTGATAGCACTGTGCCAAAAAACTAACAACCTGCCTGTTGTGTCCAGCACCGATTTTCCGTTGGCACAGTGCGGTCATAGACTGCTCCTACCGGCGATTCAGTGGCTCCTGCTGACGTCATGTCGACAGAGCAGTGGCCTCTCATCCACCCTGCTCTGTTAATGGAATGTGACTGCTGATGTCATGATGATTGACAGCCGGCTCCCTGCTTCCTACCTGCGGGAAGCAAGCTGTCAATTAGCATGTCGTCGGAAGTCATGCCCCGTCAACAATGTGGCATGAAAGAAGAAGCGCTGCTCTGTTCACATGGAGCAGCTGAAATACCGGCAGGAGCAGTCAGTGACTTCTCTATAGCAGGCAGATAGTTGCAACAACCTATGTGTTTTTTTATTTTTTTATTGTGGCCTAAGTGTTGGACGTCTTTAAATTCATAACCTTTATATATGTTTGATTATTTCATGCTCTTAGCCCCTTTTAGTAAATTTATTTAGGGTAAGCTCTTATATAGGGTTGTGCAGGATTAGAAAAAAAAATGGCAGCTTTATTTCAGAAACAGCGCCACACTTCTCTGTGGGCTTTGTTTGGTATTGCGGCCAACAAGGCAGTTTTCAGAATAAAGGTTTTTATATATACAGCGTCGTCACTCAAGTTTGTATACCAGTCAAGCATTTTTTATTTATATCTGAACACATGGGTTTGACGGTTTTATGCAATTGTTACTTTTATTGCCAGCATTATTAAAATTAATGAATGAAAGCAGCTGCCAGTAGTGAGTGTGATGCCGTACCCTTTCAGTGATGCCAGGTGATGGCTCCAGCTTACAAGTGGTTAAGTTCTGGACAAAATCCAGAGTCACAACACAAAGCTTAGCAGACCCCTTCCCCTCATATCCTTGGCAATGATGAAAGGGTGGGTGGCATGGAGTTTGGTCATCAAACAGGTTAGCCATTGCGGCATCTATTTGAAAGGGTTAATCAGCCACGGCTGTCAGTTCTCATTAGCCGTGTCATTGTGAGGGCGCAGTGTGCCTTGGTCTCTATTTTCACGCTCTGTGCCGCAGACACCCGCTGAAAAGGCCCCATTTTAAAACTGTGTCACTAAGACCCTGGTTCCCACAGGGGACAGGACAAAGCCTCGGCAGGAAAAAAGGTGACGTATTACGGCTGGTGATCAGGGACCACCCAGGTGATGATGGTGGAGAGAGGCAACGAGCGGCTACAAGACAATTAAAAGAGCAATTATTGTGCGGGATGTGTATAGGGTGAAATCAGCTTCCTATATGATGCTAGTCATCTCCAGGAAGCAGATGAAGACCCCGTAAGGAACTGCGAGCAGACTCTGACCATCTGTTCCTCAAAGACTGGTACCTGGATGTGTGCCAGCCATTAGGGAAGCTAAGGGGATCTAGCTCTAAAGATACAAGATGAGTAGATTTGGATCGCTGGCATCTTACAGAAAAGCTTAACCAGCAGGCGAGAACGGCTGTGCTATATATTTTATGGAGTAGCAGATGGACACCTTGGTCAAGACCTTACCTGGGAAATGTAGTCCTAGTTCTCAGTTTAATGGGAACCATGCTGAAACTTTTCTTCAATGTGCCTTTGCAATTAAAGTGGCTGGCTTGGATTAGAAAAACATGGCGGCTTTCTTTAGGAAATAGCGCCACCCCTGATTATAGGTTCATTCATTATTGGTACCTCCACCCCATTGAATAGAACAGGGCTGCAACACTATGCGTAACCCATGCCCAGGTCCTGTTTCTAAAAGAAAGCAGCAATGTTTTACTAATTCTGTACAATCCCTTTTATACAGCGAGGAGCACATTCGCAAATTAGTTTATTGTCCTAGCTCCATATCTAAACACCTTGGTCAAACTTACATTGCTGCACCCCTACAGAGTTCTTCTCCACCAGTCACCATTGTTTTGGTCATCTCAGCAGAGCCACCAGGTGTGGCATGTGCCATGTAGTCAGCTACCCAGCCAAGTTAATTGGCGCTTTTCTGCGCATTGGAGGAGGGCTACATTACTAGACCAGTCAGAGGATGGCTTCAGCCGTAAATCAGGCCAAGGAATGTGTTTCTGTGTGCAAGTTATTGTAGACATCCTAATTAATGATGAGCGGATGTGCTCGGATAAGATGTTTTCCGACCATGCTTGGATGCTAAACGAGTGTCTTCAGCGTGCTCGAAAAATATGTTTGAGACCCCGCAGCTGCATGTCTCGTGGCTGTTCAACAGTTGCAACACATGGAGGGATAGCCTAACGAACCGGCAATCCCTGAAGCTGTCAAACAGCCGCGAGACATGCAGCCGCGGGGACTCAAGCACAACGAAGACAGTCGGGTAGCGCACAAGCACGTTCGTTCATCACTAATCCTGATGTTGCCTGGTGCTCCATTCTGATTATGTATATATATATACTAGCTGTACTACCCGGCTTCGCCCGGGTTAATGACTGCTGTTAGCAAAATAGAATATGTTAACAAAAATTTATTCTGCACACAAAAACCACAAAACAAATAGATAGAAATGTAATTATTAAAAGGCAAAAACTAAGCTAATAGAAGAATTTCACAACATATATTAGCTTTGTTATACTGAGAATGTCTTTGTTGCCTATATTAACCAATCAGAGCTCAGATTAATTAACTGTAGCAAAATAGAAGCTGAGCTGTGATTGGTTGCTATTGGCAGCCTGATAAATCCCCAGCCAACAGTAAGCCCACCCCCTGGCAGTATATATTAGCTCACACATACACATAATAGACAGGTCATGTGACTGACAGCTGCCGTATTTCCTATATGGTACATTTGTTGCTCTTGTAGTTTGTCTGCTTATTAACCCCTTAAGCCCCGAGGGTGGTTTGCACGTTAATGACCGGGCCAATTTTTACAATTCTGACCACTGTCCCTTTATGAGGTTATAACTCTGGAACGCTTCAACGGATCTTGGCGATTCTGACATTGTTTTCTCGTGACATATTGTACTTCATGTTAGTGGTAAAATTTCTTTGATATAACTTGCGTTTATTTGTGAAAAAAACGAATATTTGGCGAAAATTTTGAAAATTTTGCAATTTTCCAACTTTGAATTTTTATGCCCTTAAATCACAGACATATGTCACACAAAATACTTAATAAATAACATTTCCCACATGTCTACTTTACATCAGCACAATTTTGGAACCAAAATTTTTTTTTGTGACGGAGTTATAAGGGTTAAAAGTTGACCAGCAATTTCTCATTTTTACAACACCATTTTTTTTTAGGGACCACATCTCATTTGAAGTCATTTTGACGGGTCTATATGATAGAAAATACCCAAGTGTGACACCATTCTAAAAACTGCACCCCTCAAGGTACTCAAAACCACTTTCAAGAAGTTTATTAACCCTTCAGGTGTTTCACAGGAATTTTTGGAATGTTTAAATAAAAATGAACATTTAACTTTTTTTCACACAAAATTTATTTCAGCTCCAATTTGTTTTATTTTACCAAGGGTAACAGGAGAAAATAGACCCCAAAAGTTGTTGTACAATTTGTCCTGAGTACGCTGATACCCCATATGTGGGGGTAAACCACAGTTTGGGCGCATGGCAGAGCTTGGAAGCAAAGGAGCGCCATTTGACTTTTCAATGCAAAATTGACTGGAATTGAGATGGGACGCCATGTTGCATTTGGAGAGCCCCTGATGTGCCTAAACATTGAAACCCCCCACAAGTGACACCATTTTGGAAAGTAGACCCCCTAAGGAACTTATCTAGATGTGTGGTGAGCACTTTGACCCAACAAGTGCTTTACAGAAGTTTATAATGCAGAGCCGTAAAAATAAAAAATCATATTTTTTCACAAAAATTATCTTTTCACCCCCAATTTTTTATTTTCCCAAGGGTGAGAGAAGAAATTGGACCCCAAAAATTGTTGTGCAATTTGTCCTGAGTACGCTGATACCCCATATGTGGGTGTAAACCATTGTTTGGGCGCAGGGCAGAGCTCGGAAGGGAAGGAGCGCCATTTGACTTTTCAATGCAAAATTGACTGGAATTGAGATGGGACGCCATGTTGCATTTAGAGAGCCCTTGATGTGCCTAAACATTGAAACCCCTAACAAGTGACACCATTTTGGAATGTAGACCCCCTAAGGAACTTATCTAGATGTGTGGTGAGCACTTTGACCCAACAAGTGCTTTACAGAAGTTTATAATGCAGAGCCGTAAAAATAAAAAATCATATTTTTTCACAAAAATGATCTTTTCACCCCCAATTTTTTATTTTCCCAAGGGTAAGAGAAGAAATTGGACCCCAAAAATTGTTGTGCAATCTGTCCTGAGTACACTGATACCCCATATGTGGGTGTAAACCATTGTTTGGGCGCAGGGCAGAGCTCAGAAGGGAAGGAGCGCCATTTGACTTTTCAATGCAAAATTGACTGGAATTGAGATGGGACGCCATGTTGCGTTTGGAGAGCCCCTAATGTGCCTAAACATTGAAACCCCCCACGAGTGACACCATTTTGGAAAGTAGACCCCTTAAGGAACTTATCTAGATGTGTGTTGAGCACTTTGACCCAACAAGTGCTTCACAGAAGTTTATAATGCAGAGCCGTAAAAATAAAAAATCATATTTTTTCACAAAAATGATCTTTTCACCCCCATTTTTTTATTTCCCCAAGGGTAAGAGAAGAAATTAGAGCACAAAAGTTGTTGTGCAATTTGTCCTGAGTACGACGATACCCCATATGTGGGTGTAAACCATTGTTTGGGCGCATAGCAGAGCTCAGAAGGGAAGAAGCGCTATTTTACTTTTCAATGCAAAATTGACTGGAATTAAGATGGGATGCCATGTTGCGTTTGGAGAGCCCCTGATGTGCCTAAACATTAAACCCCCCCACAAGTGACACCATTTTGGAAAGTAGACCCCCTAAGGAACTTATCTAGATGTGTTTTGAGAGCTTTGAACCCCCAAGTGTTTCACTACAGTTTATAACGCAGAGCCGTGAAAATAAAAATTATTTTTTTTTTCACAAAAATGATTTTTTAGCCCCCAGTTTTGTATTTTCACAAGGGTATCAGGATAAATTGGACCCCAAAAGTTGTTGTCCAATTTGTCTGGAGTACGCTGATACCCCATTTGTGGGGAGGGACCACTGTTTGGGCGCATGACAGAGCTCGGAAGGGAAGGAGCGCCATTTGGAATGCAGACTTAAATGGATTGGTCTGCAGGCGTCACGTTGCATTTGCAGAGCCCCTGATGTACCCAAACAGTACAAACCCCCCACAAGTGACCCCATATTGGAAACTAGACCCCCCAAGGAACTTATCTAGATGTGTTGTGAGAACTTTGAACCCCCAAGTGTTTCACTACAGTTTATAACGCAGAGCCGTGAAAATATTATTATTTTTTTTTTCACAAAAATGAAATTTAGCCCCCAGTTTTGTATTTTCACAAGGGTATCAGGATAAATTGGACCCTAAAAGTTGTTGTCCAATTTGTCCTGAGTACGCTGATACCCCCTATGTGGGGGGGAACCACTGTTTGGGCGCATGACAGAGCTCGGAAGGGAAGGAGCGCCATTTGGAATTCAGACTTAAATGGATTGGTCTGCAGGCGTCACGTTGCATTTGCAGAGCCCCTGATGTACCCAAACAGTACAAACCCCCCACAAGTGACCCCATATTGGAAACTAGACCTCCCAAGGAACTTATCTAGATGTGTTGTGAGAACTTTGAACCCCCAAGTGTTTCACTACAGTTTACAACGCAGAGCCGTGAAAATAAAACATATTTTTTTTCCCACAAAAATGATTTTTAGCCCCCCAAATTTTTATTTTCCCAAGGATAACAAGAGAACTTGGACCCCAGAAGTTGTTGTTCAATTTGTCCCTAGTACGCTGATACCCCATATGTTGGGGTAAACCCCTTTTTGGACGCACGGGAGAGCTCGGAAGGGAAGGAGCACTGTTTTACTTTTTCAACGCAGAATTGGCTGGAATTGAGATTGGACGCCATGTCGCGTTTGGAGAGCCCCTGATGTGCCTGAACAGTGGAAACTCCCCAATTCTACCTGAAACCCTACCCCTAACCGTTTACTGAACATTTTCTGACAGTCATAAGTGCCACGTATATAAGTGCCACGTATATAAGTGCCACGTATTTAAGTGCCACGTATTTAAGTGCCACGTATTTAAGTGCCACGATATTTCAGTGCCACAATATTTCAGTGCCACGTATTTCAGTGCCACGTATTTCAGTGCCACGTATTTCAGTGCCACGTATTTCAGGCACTGAAAAATACGTGGCACGTAAATACTTCAGTGCCACGATATTTCAGTGCCACGATATTTCAGTGCCACGTATTTCAGTGCCACGTATTTCAGGCACTGAAAAATACGTGGCACGTAAATACGTGGCACGTAAATACGTGGCACGTAAATACGTGGCACTTAAATACGTGGCACTTAAATACGTGGCACTTAAATACGTGGCACTTATATACGTGGCCACTGAAATATCGTGGCACTTATATACGTATATACGTATATAAACGTATATTTCAGTGCCACGTATTTCAGTGCCACGTATTTCAGGTTAGGGGTAGGGTTAGGGGTAGGGTTAGGGTTTTTTGTTTTTTTCTTGTTTTCTTGTGTTTTTCTATAAAAACGCATGCGTTTTACCGCGTTTACATGCATTTTTTCACACATGCGGTTTTTTTAAAAAACGCATGCAGATAAAACGCAAGTGTGAAACCAGACTAAAAGACGCTTTTTATAGCAAAAAAGTTTTTGCGTCTCCACATTTTGAGACCTATAATTTTTCCACATTTTGGTCCACAGAGTCATGTGAGGTCTTGTTTTTTGCGGGACGAGTTGACGTTTTTATTGGTAACATTTTCGGACACGTGACCATTTTTTATCACTTTTTATTCCGATTTTTGTGAGGCAGAATAACCAAAAACCAGCTATTCATGAATTTCTTTTGGGAGAGGCGTTTATACCGTTCTGCGCTTGGTAAAATTGATAAAGCAGTTTTATTCGTCGGGTCAGTACGATTACAGCGATACCTCATTTATATCATTTTTTTATGTTTTGACGCTTTTATACGATAAAAACTATTTTATAGAAAAAAATAATTATTTTGGCATCGCTTTATTCTGAGGACTATAACTTTTTTATTTTTTTGCTGATGATGCTGTATGGTGGCTCGTTTTTTGCGGGACAAGATGACGTTTTCAGCGGTAACATGGTTATTTATATCCGTCTTTTTGATCGCGTGTTATTCCACTTTTTGTTCGGCGGTATGGTAATAAAGCGTTGTTTTTTGCCTCGTTTTTTTTTTTTTTTCCTTACGGTGTTTACTGAAGGGGTTAACTAGTGGGCCAGTTTTATAGGTTGGGTCGTTACGGACGCGGCGATACTATATATGTGTACTTTTATTGTTTTTGTTTGTTTTTTTTAGATAAAGAAATGTATTTATGGGAATAATATTTTTTTTTTTATTATTATTTATTTAGGAATTATTATTTTTTTTTTTTTACACATGTGGAAATTTTTTTTTTTACTTTTTTACTTTGTCCCAGGGGGGGACATCACAGATCGCAGATCTGATAGTGTGCACAGCACTCTATCAGATCTGCGATCATACTTTCATCGGAGCAGGCTGCAGCTTTCATCTGCAGCCTGCTCCGACCCGGAAGTGCTCCCTGCAGGACCCGGATACAGCCCCTCGGCCATTTTGGATCCGGGGCCTGCAGGGAGAAGACGTTCGGTATGAGGTGAGTACATCACCTTGTACCGATCGTCTCAGGGAAGCCCGCAGGGAGCCCCCTCCCTGCGCGATGCTTCCCTGTACCGCCGGTACACCGCGATCATGTTTGATCGCGGTGTGCCGGGGGTTAATGTGCCGGGGGCGGTCCGTGACCGCTCCTGGCACATAGTGCCGGATGTCAGCTGCGATATGCAGCCGACACCCGGCCGCGATCGGCCGCGCTCCCCCCGTGAGCGCGGCCGATCGCGTATGACGTACTATACCGTCACCGGGAATTAAGGCCCACCCCACCTCGACGGTATAGTACGTCATATGGGATTAAGGGGTTAATCAGATTTTTATTTTTGAAGGACAATACCAGACTTGTGTGTGTTTCAGGGCGAGTTTCATGTATCAAGTTGTGTGTGTTGAGTTGCGTGTGGCGACATGCATGTAGTGACTTTTGTGAGATGAGTTTTGTGTGGTGACATGCATGTAGCAACATTTTGTGTGTCGAGTTGCATGTGACAGGTTAGTGTAGCAAGTTGTGTGCAGCAAGTTTTGAGCATGGCGAGTTTTGCGCGTGGCGAGTTTTATGTGTGGTGCGTTTTGAGTATGTGCAAGTTTTGTGTGAGGCAACTTTTGCATGTGGTGCATTTTTTGTACATGTGGCAATTTTTCTGTGTGTGCAAGTTTTGCATGAGGTGAGTTTTCCATGAGGTGAGTTTTGCGTGTGGCGAGTTTTGCGTGAGCCTAGTTTTGCATATGGCGAGTTTTGCATGTAGCGAGTTTTGCGTGTGGCGAGTTTTGAGTGGTGACTTTTGTGTTTCATCTTTTATGTGGCGAGGTTGGTGTATGTGTGGTGAAATTGCGCTGAGGGTCGTATATGTGTTCAAGCACGTGGTAGTGTGTGGCGCATTTTGTGTTTGTGTTCATATCCCCGTGTGTGGTGAGTATCCCATGTCGGGACCCCACCTTAGCAACTGTACGGTATATACTCTTTGGCGCCATCGCTCTCATTCTTTAAGTCCCCATTGTTCACATCTGGCAGCTGTCAATTTTTCTCCTTTCCCTTCACTTTTTCCCCATTATGTAGATAGGGGCAAAATTGTTTGGTGAATTGGAACGCGCGGGGTTAAAATTTCACCTCACAACATAGCCTAAGACGCTCTCGGGGTCCAGACGTGTGACTGTGCAAAATTTTGTGGCTGTAGCTGTGACGGTGCAGATGCCAATCCCGGACATACACACATACATACATACATACATACACACATTCAGCTTTATATATTAGATATAACATTGCCAAAATTCAAAAAAATACACAACCCAAAAACCTGATTTAAACAATAGGTCATTTTCTGATTGTAACTCGCATATAAAGATAAGTGAGGAACAGCCAAACTTATGGAAGACCGCTTTGTGTTACATGTCACACCCCATAGCAAGCCTGAGCACAGAAACAAGACACAAGGTAGTTCTACTGCATCAGCAAAGTAATTCCCAGACAAAGATTTCAAAGCAGATGGGATTCCAAGTGTGCAGTTCAAGCTCTTTTGAAGAAGCACGAAGACATGGACAGCATTGAGGACAGTAGGTGAGTGGTTGGGCAAAGAAACTTGGTGCAGCAGATAAATGACACATAATGCTTACTTTCCTTTGAAATTGGAAGGTGCCCAGCATTGTCAGGACTGAGATTTTCATGGAAGAATTGTGACCAAAATCATACCTCCCAACTTTCGAGGAAGGGAAAGAGGGACAAAGTCCTTTGCGCGCCGTGGCAAATTTTAGGCCACACCTCTGACCACACCCAATTCACAACTAGTCACGCCCCAACCACACCCATTTAGAACTTCTGATCACAATGTTTCGTAAACAATAATTATAAACCAAAAAAAAATATGGCCACACATGACGCTCCATACTGTATAATGGCCACACATGACGCTCCGTACTGTATAATGGCCATACATGACGCTCCATACTGTATAATGGCCACACATGACGCTCCATACTGTATAATGGCCCCAAATGATGCTGCGTACAATGTACTGGCCCCACGTGATGCTCCATACAGTATAATGGGCCCACATGATGCTGCATACTGTATAATGGCCACACATGATGCTCCATACTGTATAATGGCTCCACATGATGCTCCATACTGTATATTGGCCACACCGTGCTCCATACTGTATAATGGCCACACAGTGCTCCATACTGTATAATGGCCACACATGATGCTCCATACTGTATAATGGCCACATGATGCTCCATACTGTATAATGGCCACACATGATGCTCCATACTGTATAATGGCCACACATGATGCCACATACTGTATAATGGCCACACATGATGCTCCATACTGTATAATGGCCACACATGATGCCCCATACTGTATAATGGCCACATGATGCTCCATACTGTATAATGGCTACACATGATGCTCCATACTGTATAATGGCCACATTATGCTCCATACTGTATAATGGCCACACATGATGCTCCATACTGTACAATGGCCACACGATGCCCCATACTGTTTAATGGCCACACATGATGCTCCATACTGTATAATGGCTCCACATGATGCTCCATACTGTATATTGGCCACACAGTGCTCCATACTGTATAATGGCCACACAGTGCTCCATACTGTATAATGGCCACAAATGATGCTCCATACTGTATAATGGCCACATGATGCTTCATACTGTATAATGGCCACACATGATGCTCCATACTGTATAATGGCCACACAGTGCTCCATACTGTATAATGGCCACAAATGATGCTCCATACTGTATAATGGCCACATGATGCTCCATACTGTATAATGGCTCCACATGATGTTCCATATTGTATAATGGCCACACAGTGCTCCATACTGTATAATGGCCACACATGATGCTCCATACTGTACAATGGCCACACATGATGCCCCATACTGTATAATGGCCACACATGATGCTCCATACTGTATAATGGCCACACAGTGCTCCATACTGTATAATGGCCACACATGAAGCTCCATACTGTATAATGGCCACACATGATGCTCCATACTGTACAATGGCCACACATGATGCCCCATGCTGTATAATGGCCACACATGATGCTCCATACTGTACAATGGCCACACATGATGCCCCATACTGTATAATGGCCACACATGATGCTCCATACTGTATAATGGCCACATGATGCTTCATACTGTATAATGGCCACACATGATGCTGCATACTGTATAATGGCCACACATGATGCTCCATACTGTATAATGGCCACACATGATGCTCCATACTGTATAATGGCCACATATGATGCTCCATACTGTACAATGGCCACACATGATGCCCCATACTGTATAATGGCCACACATGATGCTCCATACTGTATAATGGCCACACAGTGCCCCATACTGTATATTGGCCACACATGATGCTCCATACTGTATAATGGCCACACAGTGCTCCATACTGTATAATGGCCACACGTTGCTCCATACTGTATAATGGCCACATGATGCTCCATACTGTATAATGGCCACACATGATGCTCCATACTGTATAATGGCTCCACATGATGCTCCATACTGTATATTGGCCACACAGTGCTCCATACTGTATAATGGCCACACAGTGCTCCATACTGTATAATGGCCACACGTTGCTCCATACTGTATAATGGCCACATGATGCTCCATACTGTATAATGGCCACACATGATGCTGCATACTGTATAATGGCCACACATGATGCTCCATACTGTATAATGGCTCCACATGATGCTCCATACTGTATAATGGCCACACAGTGCGTGCTCCATACTGTATAATGGCCACACATGATGCTCCATACTGTATAATGGCCACACATGATGCTCCATACTGTATAATGGCCACACATGATGCCCCATACTGTATAATGGCCACATGGTGCTCCATACTGTATAATGGCCACATGATGCTCCATACTGTATAATGGCCACACATGATGCTCCATACTGTATAATGGCCATTGGCTACATTATGCTCCATACTGTATAATAGCCCCACATGATGCTTCGTACTGTATAATAGCCACACATGATGCTGTGTACTGTATAATGGCCACACATGATGCTCCATATTGTATAATGACCACACATGATGCTCCTCACTGTATAATGGCTCCACATGATGCTCCATACTGTATAATGGCCACACATAATGCTCCATACTGTATAATGGCCACATTATGCTCCATACTGTATAATGGCCCCACATGATGCTGCGTACAGTATACTTGCCCCACGTGATGGTCCATACAGTATAATGGCCCCACATGATGCTTTGTACAGTATAATGGCCCCACACGATGCTGGGTACAGTATAATGGCCACACATAATGCTGGGTACAGTATAATGGCCCCTCACGATGCTCCATACAGTGTAATGGCCCCACACAATGCTGGGTGCAGTATAATGGCCACACATGGTTACCCCACCCCCATCATTGCCTTCTCCATCACTACACACACACACCTTTCACCGCGCTCCCTCGCAGCAGCCGGCAGCTTCCACTCCCACGGCGCTGAATGGTGTCATCCAGCTGCGCCGCTGACTGCTCACGTCGCTGCAGCTGTGATACGCCATTGATAAAGACCTCCTGTGTCTCCTGTGCCAGTCAGTGCCAGAGCGAGGAGCAATATCTGCTCCGATCCGACACAGCCAGCGTCCGCTCCGTACACCTCGTACACATGCGACTCTGCTCCATACACCTCGTACACATGCGACTCTGCTCCATACACCTCGTACACACACGACTCTTCTCCATACACCTTGCACATGCGGCTCCGCTCCGTACACCTCGTACACACACGGCTCCACTCCGTACACCTCATACACACATGGCTCCTCCCCATACACCTCGTACACACACGGCTCCACTCCATACACTTCGTACACACACGGCTCTGCTCCATACACCTTATACACACACGGCTCTGCTCCGTACACCTCATTACACACACGGCTCCTCTCCATACATCTCGTACACACACGGCTCCACTCCGTACACCTTGTTCACACATGGCTCCGCTCCATACACCTCGTACACACACAACTGCGCTCCATACACCTTGCACATGCGGCTCCGCTCCGCACACACACAGCTCCGCTCCGTACACCTCATACACACACAGCTCCACTCCGTACACCTCATACACACACGGCTCCACTCCGTACACCTCATACACACACGGCTCCACTACATACACATTGCACACGCTGCTCCACTCCGTATACCTTGCACACACACGGCTCTGCTCCGTACACCTCGTACACATACGGCTCCTCTCCATACATCTCGTACACACACTGCTCCACTCCGTACACCTCGTACACCCACAGCTCCACTCCGTACACATTGCACATGCTGCTCCGCTCCGTATACCTTGCACACATGGCTCCACTCCGTACACCTCATACACACATGGCTCCGCTCCATACATCTCTTACACACATGGCACCACTCCATACACCTCGTACACTCACGGCTCCGCTCCATACACATTGCACACGCTGCTCCGCTCAGTATACCTTGCACACACACGGCTCCGCTCCGTACATCTCATACACATACTGCTCCTCTCCATACATCTCGTACACACACGGCACCACTCCTTACACCTCGTACACACACAGCTCCGCTCCATACACATTGCAGACGCTGCTCCGCTCCTTATACCTTGCACACACACGGCTCCGCTCTGTACACCTCATACACACACGGCTCCTCTCCATACATCTCGTACACACACGGCTACACTTCGTACACACACGGCTCCACTCCATATACCTCGCACACACACGGCTCCTCTCCATACATCTCGTACACACACGGCCCCGCTTCATACACCTCGAACACACACGGCTCCGCTCCATACACATTGCACACGCTGTTCCACTCCGCACACCTCGTACACACGCTGCTCCGCTCCGTACACCTCGTACACACGCTGCTCCGCTCCGTACACCTCGTACACATGGCTCCGTACACCTCTTACACACACGACTCCGCTCCATACACCTTTCACAGGCTGCTCCGCTCCGTACACCTCTTACACATACGGCTCTGCTACATCCACACTGTAAACACCTCCTGACCTCACACATACCCTTACCTTCCTCCAGCGCCATGACAACCAGCGGAGTCCTGTACACGGAGGTCCTCCCGATCATGTGACCCCCTGACTCCTCCCATCCTGTGACTTCATCACAGGTCCTGTGTGCACAGAGCAGCCAATATGCTGCTCTGCGGGTGCAGGGGCTCAGGGAGCTGACCGGGTGATATACACACCTCCCAACCAGTGCGGGACAACTAATGTCCCGCCCGGGATCGCGGGGCTGACTGTCAAAATCGGGACAGTCCCGCTGGATCCGGGATGGTTGGGAGGTATGCCAAAATGTCATACCTTTGTCAGGCGCTCTGGACCAGAGGTGTCAAACTGCATTCCTTGAGGGCCGCAAACAGGTCATGTTTTCAGGATTTCCTTGTATTGCACAGGTGATAATTTAATCACCTGCACAGAATGATTCCAGCACCTTGTGGAATGCTAAGGAAATCCTGAAAACATGACCTGTTTGCGGCCCTCGAGGATTGCAGTTTGACACCTCTGCTCTGGACTGATGAGTGAAAATGTGAAGTATTTGGCTGTAAGGCCGGCCTCACACTCAGCGTATGTAAATACGGTCCGTTTTTTATGGCCGTAATACGCAGAAAAGTCCCCAAAATAGTGATCTGTATGTCATCCGTAGGCAGAGTGTGTCAGCGTATTTTGCGCATGGCATCCTCCGTATGTAATCCGTATGGCATCCGTACTGCGATATTTTCTCGCAGGCTTGCAAAACCGACATCTAATGGATTTATGTGCTCAAATGTTCGTTAAAACATATATACAGTATATATATATATATATATATATATATATATATATATATATATGTCATTGAGACACATATATATATATTCTGTATTTATATTTAATTCAGCGCGATATATGTGAAAAGCCGGTAATTCAATTGCCGGCTTTTCATTTCTCCTTCCCAAACCCGACATGATATGAGACATGGTTTACATACAGTAAACCATCTCATATCCCTTTTTTTTTTGCATATTCCACACTACTAATGTTAGTAGTGTGTATGTATGTATTTGGGCGCTGTAGCTTGTAAAATAAAGGGTTAAATGGCGGAAAAAAATGGCGTGGGCTCCCGCTTAATTTTCTCCGCCAGAGTGGTAAAGCCAGTGACTGAGGGCAGATATTAATAGCCTAGAGAGGGTCCATGTCCTCATATGAACTCGAGCGTGGGAACTTTTCCAAGGCTCCAGTTCATGAGGACATCCAGCAGAGGGCGCCTCACCGCAACTCAAGGTAACTACAGATCACCCAGCTTTCCATTCAGTACCCGGGGTTTTACAGGCACGAGCGAGTGCTTTAGCACAGCTCCTGGCTGTAAAATGATTTAACCCCTTCAGATGGATTTACATCGTGGGACATAACGACGGAAGGTATGGAATATTGTTGTTTTTTTTTTTAACTTTGTTACAGAACGAGGGTCTTCAGGTGGATTAAGAGTCTAATAAAATATTACAACAACATGTGTCTTTATTTAATTAAAATACTTTGTAATCATGTGTGTGTGTTTTATTAACCATTTAGTACTATTGGATTAATAATGGATAGGTGTCATAATTGACGCCTCTCCATTATTAATCTGGCTTAATGTCACCTTACAATAGCAAGGTGACATTAACCCTTCATTACCCCATATCCCACTGCTACTCGGGAGTGAGAAGAGAGTGGCCAAGTGCCAGAATAGGCGCATCTTCCAGATGTGCCTTTTCTGGGGTGGCTGGGGGCAGATGTTTGTAGCCAGGGGGGGCCAATAACCATGGACCCTCTCTAGGCTATTAATATCTGCCCTCAGTCACTGGCTTTACCACTCTGGCGGAGAAAATTGCGCGGGAGCCCACGCCAATTTTTTCCGCGATTTAACCCTTTATTTTACAAGGTACAGCGCCCAAATTTTGCACATACACACTACTAACATTAGTAGTGTAGAATATGCAAAAAAAAAAAGGGATATGAGATGGTTTACTGTATGTAAACCATGTCTCATATCATGTCGGGTTTGGGAAGGAGAAATGAAAAGCCGGCAATTGAATTACCGGCTTTTCACTAACACCGGTGTGTATTTCTCGCAAGTCACACTGCTGGTCCGTGTGGAATCCGTATTTTTCTCGCCCCCATAGACTTTCATTGGCGATTTTTTTGCGCAATACGGTGACAAACGCAGCATGCTGCGATTTTCTACGGCCGTACAAGACCGTATATTACGGATGCGTAATATACGGCAGATAGGAGCTGGGCCATAGAGATTCATTGGGCCGTGTGTAATGCGTATTTTACGGACGTAGTTTATGCGCTCATACGTCCGTAAAACTCGCTAGTGTGACGCCGGCCTAAGAGAACACAGTTTATTGAGATGGTCTGGAGATTGGTACAATAATGAGAGTCTGCAGGCAACAGTGAAACATTGGGGAGGGTCCTGGATAGTTTGGGGCTGCATTTCAGCAGCAGGAGCTGGGAAATTGGCCAGGACTAATGGTGTCCTCATTGCTGAGAAATACAGGCAGATACATATGTGTAGCGCCCCCACCGCCGCAGGGCCGAGGGGTACCCGGTACCGGGCCTCTGAGTCTCTGCTCTGGGGTTGTCACGGCGGCTAGGCCCCGGTCCGTGACCCTGCCGTGGGGCGCACAGTGAAATAGGGATAACGGATGATGGTGATGAGGCTGTAGTGGTGCAGTGCAGTAAATAACGAGGACACCAGGTTGCAGTCTCTTTACCTCTTTACTGAAGATCTCTGGGTCCTCAGTCCAGAATACGGTTCACCAGGCTGCGCAAGTCCGGCCGGTCCAATGGCACCTCCAGAGTTCTCTTCACAGGTGGAAATCGGTGCCTTCCTTCTAGCGCTATGTGTTGCGGTCCTTCCCTGCTGTGCTTATGGAAAGTCCCCACAACTGTTGTGTCTGTTTCTTAAGTTCCCTCACAACTCAATTAGATGATGTTCTGCTAATTCCCTCCCTGGTGTTCTGGTTGGAACGGCACCCGTTTGACGGGTAGGCTCGGAGCTCTTCCGGGACCCTAGAGTCGCCCCTCTCCACAAGTTGCCCCCCAAGACTGCATAGGTGATTTAGGTGAGACAGCCCGCCTTAGACTGACTGTCCTGCCGCTGTTTGAAGTATTGCTTGAAGCTGAATGTTATGATACTCCCTCGGCGTTCCGGCCACCGGTAGTGCGCCTCAGTAGGATGTTGCCTCGGTCTTGCAGCACGACCCCTACTGGTATTTCTCCTTTTGCGTGATCTCGTTTCTCACTCAGCACAATCTATCTCGCTTCTAGTCCTTCCTTGGGCACCGCCGCTATGCTGAGCAGGTACGGTCCCGTCACGTTCGTTCAAGTTGCCAAGCCTCTGTCAGGATCCCACCCCTGACAGAGACCCTACTGTATCTTCCCCCACAACACCCTCTGCCACAAGGTGTTGCCTGGTTCCAACCCAGTCAGCTTTCTGATCTAACTTCCTGCCTGACCCCCAGTTTACCCACTATGGTGGGGAGTGGCCTAGTGAATAGAACCCTTAGCTCCCCCCGGAGGCCCGACTGTGAAATGTATTGGTGTCTGTGATACCTGATCAGATGAACTCCTTCAGTGCCATCAGACGCACCATAGCTCCCCTTAGTGGCGGAGCCACAGCACTGCAACGACCAGGACTCTGGGGCGCTGCACTCCCCCCTGGTTAAACACAGTACTCCGGGACTGGGAAGAAAACAACAATACAAGTCAGCAAAAAGACATACAATTTTTGTTGAGTGTAATAACAATAAGCATATTTAAACAGGCTTCCCTTTATGGGAGGTAAGGACACTTGAACGTTACAAACGTGGTTAAATATCATAGCAACATGCTACAAATAACTGTTCTTACCCAACCGGGTATTCTACTAAGTGCAACATTGTTGAACAATAATTTAACATTGCCTTTAAGGACATACACTCTAAATCCACTAAAGACCTTCCTATAATCACATTATAAGTAGTGTTGAGCATTCCGATACTGCAAGTATCGGGTATCGGCCGATACTTGCTGTATCGGAATTCCGATACCGAGATCCGATACTTTTGTGGTATCGGGTATCGGGTATCGAAACAACATTAATGTAATAATGTGTAAAAGAGAGAATTAAAATAAAAAATATTGCTATACTCACCTCTCCGACGCAGCCCGGACCTCAGCGAGGGAACCGGCAGCGTTGTTTGTTTAAAATTCGCGCGTTTACTTGGTTACGTGAAGTCCCGGCTTGTGATTGGTCGCGGCGGCCATGTTGCCGGGACGCGGACCAATCACAGCAAGCCGTGACGTAATTTCAGGTCCTTGCAGGATTTTAAAATTACGTTCCGGCGTTGTGATTGGGCGCGTCGTGGTCACATGGGCGACGTAACCAATCACAAGCCGGGACGTCACGGGAGGCTGGACACGCGCACATTTTAAAATGGGCGCGTGTCCAGCCTCCCGTGACGTCCCGGCTTGTGATTGGTTGCGGCGCGGTCAACCAATCACAAGTGTGTACCAAGCTCACAATCAAGACCTGAGCCTCGCAATACATCAAAAAGTGCCAAGCTAAGCCAAACTACAGGGTTGAAAACATCATACTTCTGTATACATATAAATAAGTGTACAATTTGGACACGCGCGCATTTTAAAACGCATTTTAAAATGCGCGCGTGTCCAGCCTCCCGGCTTGTGATTGGTTGACCGCGCCGCAACCAATCACAAGCCGGGACGTCACGGGAGGCTGGACACGCGCCCATTTTAAAATGCGCGCGTGTCCAGCCTCCCATGACGTCACGGCTTGTGATTGGTTAATGGCGGCCATGTTGCCGGGACGCGGACCAATCACAGCAAGCCGTGACGTAATTTCGTCACGGCTTGCTGTGATTGGTCCGCGTCCCGGCAACATGGCCGCCCTGACCAATCACAAGCCGGGACTTCACGTAACCAAGTAAAAGCGCGAATTTTAAACAAACAACGCTGCCGGTTCCCTCGCTGAGGTCCAGGCTGCGTCGGACAGGTGAGTATAGCAATATTTTTTATTTTAATTCTTTATTTTACACATTTATATGGATCCCAGGGTCTGAAGGAGAGTTTCCTCTCCTTCAGACCCTGGGAACCATCAGGAATACCGTCCGATACTTGAGTCCCATTGACTTGTATTGGTATCGGTATCGGATTGGATCCGATACTTTGCCGGTATCGGCCGATACTTTCCGATACCGATACTTTCAAGTATCGGACGGTATCGCTCAACACTAATTATAAGGTAATTTAACTTTTTCATTCTCCTTCTTTAAATCTGCAGGACCGCCTGTCCTATCGGCGCCAGACCTACTGCCTCTCCTTTCTTACAGGACCGCTCCTTTCAGCCCGAGCCTTCTGTCTTTTCAACTACTATACACAGTATAGAACATAACACACTTTCAGTTTAAGAGCACTGAGCCATCTCTACATGACTCCTATGAGGACTCAGGGTTTACCTTCTATCCTAACTATCTATCAACATTATTAAAACATTTTCTATTGAACATCAAGCCTTCTCATTATCTTTCTCTCTATCATGCATGCTGGACATCACGTCTATCCCTACGGGCCCACTGCATCTTTCTTCTATCTTTCACTTTTTCTTTTCAGAGAACATCATCAGCATTTCTTCACAATCAACTAGTTAAATACATATAACTTACTCACATAAACATTATCATCACTTTCTTTGGTCAAGACATTATTGCTTCCAGTCTTAAAGCAATATCACGGTTTAAGCGCAACAAATGAACATCCCCTTTAAGAGGGCACCAAGTCTCTATGAGGTAGCACGCCTTCTCAAGCTACCAGTCCATACTCAGCAAAGGTTCCAGCGTGGTATCTTCACAAAGAGTCCTTCTTTAAGTAAAACCAGTAGGGAGCGCCTTTAATAAGGTGCAAACTATGTACAAGAAGTTCGGATCATGCACTGTTCATGATTTCAGCAGTTCTGGAAACTTTGTGCAAAAACTTGGAAAAAATCAAACAAAAGCAAAACAATAGGGATCCCGGGTCAACAGAAGGATCCCCTTAAGAGTTAACCCTGGACGGGTTCAGCAAAAATCAGGAAACAACAAACAGTTAAGAACTATGTACATCTTTAAAGCAGTCATGCTTACGCGAACCACTCGGGAGGCAGCACCGGCGGAGGCAACCCCTTTGGGTATTGCGAACCGCCTGGTACTGCATAAGGAGGTCTGTCGTCCCATCTGGGAGTCTGTGTACCCACAGTCTTCAGCTCTGCAGCAGCACGGGCAGTAGACACGCTGGTCACCTGAGGAGGTGCCTGCGTGGCCACGACAGCGGTGGAGGTCATGACGCGGCAAGTCGTGGTCTTCACAATTGTGCCCGTTGGGGTGACCACGGTGGTCTCAGTGGTAATCGTAGGCCGGTCACAAGGAGGCACCCTGGCCACGGGGGACATGGGACAGTGCCTCTTGTGGACGTTCAGGGCAAACCACCCCTTCTCTCCAAGGTGCCGGGTGTAGCTGACATTATCCCCTGGATACAGATCTCGGCCTGGGTGGCCCTCTCTAAGATGCGACTCTACATCCCGCCGGTTAACAAAAACTTCAGCATATAGACCCGGCTCTTTTATAAAGCCCCAGCCCCCGCGGAGCTTAAAGTCAATGACGGTGCCCTGCCTGCGTGGGGCCTGCTGAGCAGTGGGATTCTTGCGGGCCCGGTCCTTGACCGCCAAGTCTTTTTGATGGTGGGCCTCCCGCCCGGCCTGGTGTGTTTTCTCCTCCTCTTTCCACTGTTGTTCTAGCTGGACCCGGTATTCCTCCCAGCTTAGGGCCTGTACCATCTCCCCCTCTTGGGTCTCCACCCCGGGGAACCCCATAAGATTGGATCCGGGGTTCACCCAGCGGCACACTGTGCGCTCCGCGTGGACCTCGCACAGCAAGGGAGTAGGGGTGATTGGGGCTCGCATACGGTGTTCCATGCCCGTGGCTTCCTCCCATGGTAGCAGGCGCTGGAGTCTATGGGTTCCCGGGAGAGGTGGTGCTGCTACGGGACCCACCAGCAAGCCCTCGGCCAGCGGGACGGGGTCGGCGGACTCACCAGCCGATGCAGGTTCCTCCTCCGTGGCGGGTTCTTCCGGCGGTGTCGGCGAGGATCCCAGCGGTTGCTCCGGTAACGGTGCAGGATCCGACGCCTGAGGACCTTCTTCCGGCGCTGCCTGGTGCGGAGCCTGGGCCTTCATGTTCAGTTGGAGGAGTTGGTCGATCAGGCTCTCCATCTCGACCCGCAGAAGTTCAGTGTTGTCCACGGAGAACGGGCTGCTGGGCTCATCCGGGTAGTTGGGGGAGACTTCCACTTCAACCCCACTGTCGGGTTCGGAGCTGCTAGCCATAGCGTCCTCCACGTGGGTCACTTCCTGGTCTTTTTCCCGCTCTCTCCTTCGTGGGTGGTGTCATTTTCTCGGTCTCCGCCCTCCATTGAGGATTAGGAGGCGGATCTCTGCTGCTGACGGACACGTCCTCACGGTGCAGAAATATTTAGACTGGGCGGCCATTGCTTTTCGCGCTTTTCAGCTTGCCTACGCCCACTCCACGCCCCTCTTCTTCTCCTGCGCTCTCCTCAGCGCTGTAATGGCGGTGGATTTTGGTGGTAAATGGCACAGCACAGTCTTTGTAATAAAGTACAGTCCAAGCACAACAAATCACAGTTCCAAGGCACACATGACCTGATTCTTCAGGCTTGAGTACATCCTGTTCGTGACGCCAAGTTGTAGCGCCCCCACCGCCGCAGGGCCGAGGGGTACCCGGTACCGGGCCTCTGAGTCTCTGCTCTGGGGTTGTCACGGCGGCTAGGCCCCGGTCCGTGACCCTGCCGTGGGGCGCACAGTGAAATAGGGATAACGGATGATGGTGATGAGGCTGTAGTGGTGCAGTGCAGTAAATAACGAGGACACCAGGTTGCAGTCTCTTTACCTCTTTACTGAAGATCTCTGGGTCCTCAGTCCAGAATACGGTTCACCAGGCTGCGCAAGTCCGGCCGGTCCAATGGCACCTCCAGAGTTCTCTTCACAGGTGGAAATCGGTGCCTTCCTTCTAGCGCTATGTGTTGCGGTCCTTCCCTGCTGTGCTTACGGAAAGTCCCCACAACTGTTGTGTCTGTTTCTTAAGTTCCCTCACAACTCAATTAGATGATGTTCTGCTAATTCCCCGTCCCTCCCTGGTGTTCTGGTTGGAACGGCACCCGTTTGACGGGTAGGCTCGGAGCTCTTCCGGGACCCTAGAGTCGCCCCTCTCCACAAGTTGCCCCCCAAGACTGCATAGGTGATTTAGGTGAGACAGCCCGCCTTAGACTGACTGTCCTGCCGCTGTTTGAAGTATTGCTTGAAGCTGAATGTTATAATACTCCCTCTGCGTTCCGGCCACCGGTAGTGCGCCTCAGTAGGATGTTGCCTCGGTCTTGCAGCACGACCCCTACTGGTATTTCTCCTTTTGCGTGATCTCGATTCTCACTCAGCACAATCTATCTCGCTTCTAGTCCTTCCTTGGGCACCGCCGCTATGCTGAGCAGGCACGGTCCCGTCACGTTCGTTCAAGTTGCCAAGCCTCTGTCAGGATCCCACCCCTGACAGAGACCCTACTGTATCTTCCCCCACAACACCCTCTGCCACAAGGTGTTGCCTGGTTCCAACCCAGTCAGCTTTCTGATCTAACTTCCTGCCTGACCCCCAGTTTACCCACTATGGTGGGGAGTGGCCTAGTGAATAGAACCCTTAGCTCCCCCCGGAGGCCCGACTGTGAAATGTATTGGTGTCTGTGATACCTGATCAGATGAACTCCTTCAGTGCCATCAGACGCACCATAGCTCCCCTTAGTGGCGGAGCCACAGCACTGCAACGACCAGGACTCTGGGGCGCTGCATATGCATCATGTAATACCATCAGGGAGGCGTCTAACTGGCTCCATATCCTTCTGTAGGAGAACAACGACCCCAAACATACAGCCAGTGTCCTTACGAACCACCTGTAGTAGTCATGGAAGTGATGATATGGCCCCTTCAGAGCACTGATCTCAACATATTTGGAATTACATGAAGAGACAGAAAGATTTGCATAAACCTACATCCACAGATCAGCGTTTTTTTCTCACTGATGTTTGGAAAAACCTCAATGCCAAGTTTCTTAATCCCTTCACGACATATGACGTATATAAGTGTCATATGTCGTGTCTCCCCCCCTTTGATGCAGGCTCCGGCACAGAGCCCACACTTTTTCCAATGCATGACAGCTGGTGTCACTTGTGGGGAGTTTCCACTGTTTAGGCACATCAGGGGCTCTCCAAACATGACATGACGCCTGCAGACCATTTCATCAATGTTTTGTATTATTAATGAATGGACCGACTGAGATGACGCGCGGTGTGAGTGGGACAGCCCATTTGGCCTGCCTACTTATACTGGCGTCATTTCCCGATCCATCAGACCCGTAGAAGCGCTGGTTTAGCGCGAAACGGTTGCCGTCGTCTTGCCTTCCCCTGCTCACTTCCTCTCCTCACCCCCGATGCCGTGAAGATTTGTTCATGCACCTGTTTCTTCAATAAAAAGGACCGTTACCGCACCTCATTGGTGAGTGCTATTGCATCTTTTCTTAGAATTGCACTTTTATGGACTGGTTTTCATTGCAAGCACCTCCAATGCAACGAGGAATACTATATATGTAGTCATCGATGTTTTATATCAGCGGCAGTGCGGCTGTGTTTTCTTTTGAAATTTGCATTTCATCAAAGTCTTCCTTTCCAAGCCCTGCCGTGCGCCCAAACAGTAGTTTTCCTCCACATATATAGTTACATAGTTATTAAGGTTGAAGGAAGACTTTAAGTCCATCTAGTTCAACCCATAGCCTAGCATGCCCTAACATGTTGATCCAGGGGAAGGCAAAAAAAACCCATGTGGTAAGAGTAAGCTCCATCATGGGGAAAAAAATTCCTTCCCGACCCCACATACGGCAATCAGACTAGTTCCCTGGATCAACGCCTTATCAAGGAATCTAATATATATACCCTGTAATATTATACTTTTCCAGAAAGGTATCCAGTCCCCTCTTAAATTGAAGCAATGAGTCACTCATTACAACATCATACGGCAGAGAGTTCCATAGTCTCACTGCTCTTACAGTAAAGAATCCGCGTCTGTTATTATGCTTAAACCTTTTTTCCTCCAGACGTAGAGGATGCCCCCTTGTCCCTGTCACCGGTCTATGATTAAAAAGATCAGCAGAAAGGTCTTTGTACTGTCCCCTCATATATTTATACATTAACATAAGATCACCCCTTAGTCTTCGTTTATCCAAACTAAATAGCCCCAAGTGTAATAACCTATCTTGGTATGGCAGACCCCCCAGTCCTCTAATAACCTTGGTTGCTCTTCTCTGCACCCGCTCCAGTTCAGCTATGTCTTTCTTATACACCGGAGACCAGAACTGTGCACAGTATTCTAAGTGTGGTCGCACTAGTGACTTGTATAGAGGTAAAATTATGTTCTCCTCATGAGCATCTATGTCTCTTTTAATGCATCCCATTATTTTATTTGCCTTTGTAGCAGCTGCCTGACACTGGCCACTGAATATGAGTTTGTCATCCACCCATACACCCAGGTCTTTTTCATTGACGGTTTTGCCCAGAGTTTTAGAATTAAGCACATAGTTATACATCTTATTACTTCTACCCAAGTGCATGACCTTACATTTATCCCCATTAAAGCTCATTTGCCATTTATCAGCCCAAGCTTCTAGTTTACATAAATCAGCCTGTAATATAAAATTGTCCTCCCCTGTATTGATTACCCTGCAGAGTTTAGTGTCATCTGCAAATATTGAAATTCTACTCTGAATGCCCCCTACAAGGTAATTAATAAATATGTTAAAAAGAAGAGGGCCCAATACTGACCCCTGTGGTACTCCACTACTAACCGTGACCCAGTCCGAGTGTGCTCCATTAATAACCACCCTTTGTTTCCTATCCCTGAGCCAACTCTCAACCCACTTGCACATATTTTCCCCTATCCCCATTATCCCCGATATGGGGTATCGGTGTACTCAGTAGAAATTGCACAACAAATTTGGGGGTCCATTTTCTCCTAATTACCGCCTCAACGCATTAACCTAACTATCCCTGTGTGGCCTATTAAAAATAGAAAAAAAAACAAAACAAAACACATAATCAGGTTCCTTGCATCGTGTTCTCATACACTTTATGCAGTTAATAGCACTCTGTGTCTGTACTGCTACATACTTAGGCTGTTAACTGGTTCATGCAGCTTTACATGAACACCCGAGCCTTACACTATGGCTGGTCCAAATAACTAAAGCAATTGTTACCATCCACCTCTCGTGTCTCCCCTTTTCCTCATAGTTTGTAAGCTTGCGAGCAGGGCCCTCATTCCTCCTGGTATCTGTTTTGAACTGTGATTTCTGTTATGCTGTAATGTCTATTGTCTGTACAAGTCCCCTCTATAAGTTGTAAAGCGCTGCGGAATATGTTGGCGCTATATAAATAAAAATTATTATTATTATTATTATAATACCCTTGTGAAAATAAAAAATTGGGACTGAAAGTACATTTTGGTGGGTAAAATGTGATTTTTTTTTAAATTTTATCAGCTGTACATTATAAATTTCTGTGAAGCACCTGGGGTTCAAGACGCTCACCACATATCTGGATACATTCCTTGAGGGGTCTAGTTTCCAAAACGAGACCTGCCGTGCGCCCAGTGAATTTCCCCCACATATGGGGTATCTGCATACACAGGAGAAATTGCACAACAAATTTTAGGGTACATTTTCTCCTGTTACAAATTTGATGATTAAGTAAAATTTTTGCAAAAAAAGTTAAATGTTCATTTTTTCCTTCCACCTTGGTTTAGTTCTTGTGAAGCACCTGAAGGGTTAATAAACTTCTTGAATGTGGTTTTGAGGACTTTGAGGGGTGCAGTTTTTTAGAATGGTGTCACTTTTTGGGTATTTTCTGTCATATAGGCCCTGTAAAGTCACTTCAAATATGATGTGGTCCCTAAAAAAATGGTTTTGTAAATTTTGTTGGAGAAATTAGAAATTGCTGATCAACTTTTAACCCTTCTAACCAAAAGAAAAATGTGTTTAAAAACTGATAGGTGTACAGTAGACATGTGGGAAATCTTAACTATTTTGTGCAACATAACTTTCTCATTTAAAGGCATAAGAAATAAGTTTGAAAATTGCAAAATATTTGAAATTTTCACCAAATTTCCAATATTTTCACAAATAAACATGTCATATTAAACAAATTTTACTACTACTATGAAGTACACCATGTCCCGAAAAAACTCAGAATTAGTGGGATACATTGAAGCGTTCCAGAGTTATTACCACATAAACTGACACTGGTCACATTTCAAAAATTTGTCATGGTCATGAAGGTCAAAATTGGCTTGGTCACTCAGAGGTTAAACACTTCTTTTTTTTTTTTTAAAGCACTTTGCAGCATTTTTTTACCACACCTGCTGAAAACTTTTGTGCAGCAGTGTATATAAATTTGTGTATCAATTAAGATATCACAGAATTTATAGTGATTAAGTTATTAGGTTTGAAGAGTATTATGTGATGTTTAGTTCAATGAGGCGGGAAGTAGCTAACTTCACCTCCTTGACTCAATAGAAATATACACAGGTGTATGAAAGGAGTCCAGACATGGGATTAGTAACAAACATTTTATTCTAGACCCTGATGATCTTGAATGTGGTTATCTGGATACATTCCTTGAGGGGTCTAGTTTCCAAAACGAGACCTGCCATGCGCCCAGTGAATTTCCCCCACATATGGGGTATCTTCATACACAGGAGAAATTGCACAACAAATTTTAGGGTCCATTTTCTCCTGTTACAAATTTGATGATTAAGTAAAATTTTAGCAAAAAAAGTTAAATGTTCATTTTTTCCTTCCACCTTGGTTTAGTTCTTGTGAAGCACCTGAAGGGTTAATAAACTTCTTGAATGTGGTTTTGAGCACATTGAGGGGTGCAGGTTTTAGAATGGTGTCACTTTTGGGTATTTTCTGTCATATAGGCCCCTCAAAGTGACTTCAAATGTGAGGTGGTCCCTAAAAAAAAAATGGTTTTGTAAATTTTATTGTAGAAATGAGAAATTGCTGGTCAACTTTTAACCCTTATAACTTCCTAACAAAAAAAAATTAGTTTACAAAATTGTGCTGATGTAAACTAGACATGTGGGAAATTTTATTTAAGTATTTTGTGTGACAAGTGCAGCGCCCCAGAGTCCTGGTCGTTGCAGTAATGTCATTCTTCCACCAGGGAGAATGATGTTACGTCTAAAGGTAATGAAGGAGATCACTTTACCAGGTATCACAAACCATACAACACACTTCACACTCCAGTCCACCAGGGTGAGTTATGCTCCTATCTATTAGGGCACTCTTCACAATTAGGTAAAACTGGTGGTCTGGACAGGAAGTTAGGCAGAAGCTGACTGGGCTTCACCCAGGCAGCACCTGTCAGGCAGCCAGAGGGAAAGGAGGAAAATCAAGAGCTGCAGACAGAGTGCTCCCTGACAGGGGTGGGATCCTGTCAGAGGCCTAGCCAGAAGGTCACGGAGCTGCGCCTGCCCAACGTGCGGCAGCATCCTAACAAAGGACACAAAAGAGAATTGTATTGCAGAGGGTGAGATACAAAGTCATAGCACAAGGAGAGGAAACCAGGAGTTCTGCCCTGCAAAAGGCTGCCTCCTTTCTGAGGCGCAGGATCCGGTAGCCGGAACACCGAGGGAGCAATCGTCTCCAAGCCTTACTCCAAAGACCGGCAGGACAGATAATTCCATGTTACCTGCCCGACCTATACCCAGGAGGCACGGTGGCAACTTGTGGGGGCTGGGGCATGCTAGAGTCCCTGTAAAAAGCCTCAGGTCATCAGTCATACGGGTTGTTCCTATCCATCTGGGGGACAGAGAGAAAGACATAACATCTAGAACATCTACAGCAGTTGTGAGGACCTTATGAGAGGCTCAGCAGGGAGGTACTACAACATCCAGGCGCTAGAGGTGATTTCCACCTAGATAAGGGGACTCTGGATTTGCCTTTAGTCCGGCTGGACTCTGCCTGCCCTGTGATCTGGTGCTCTGGACTGTGGACATTGAATCCTTCAGTAAAGGTAAAGAGACTGCAACCTTGTGTCCTCGTTCTTCACTGCGCCTCACACCATCCACCATCTACACTCTGGGAAGCCCTGGGGACATACTTCACCTGTGGGAAGGTATACCATCTAGCTGCCATAACATCACCCCAGCGGACCCCCAAGCAGCGTCGGTCACCCTGACCGAATACCACAGGTGGCGTCACGAACATTATCTCTTTAAAGACCTTTCCCCCATTTTACAACGGACTGCCCACTGCCCTACTGGGGGCGCTCCACATGATTCTCTGATTTAAGGGCATAAAAATTAAAAGTTTGAAAATTGCAACATTTTCGCCATATACCCATTTTTTACATAAATAAACGCAAGTCATATTGAAGAAATGTTACCACTATCATGAATTACAATATGTCACATAAAAACAATCTCAGAATCAGCGGGATCTGTTAAAGAGTTCCAGAGTTATAACCTCATAAAGTGACAGTGGTCAGAATTGTAAAAATTGGCTTGTCATTAAGCAGCAAATTGGCTCTGTCACTAAGGGGTTAAAATACTGGCGCAGGTCTGATAATAATGACTAGAGAAGTCTGATATCTTAGATATATTCCCATTATTAGCACAATGAATGAAAAAAAAAATACCATAAAAGGAACTTGGGGTGGAATGAGCTGAGCTGACCTTGAGCTAGGAAACATAGAGGTGCCTCAGCTCTGATCTGACAAGCTTTCTGCATTTTAATATTCTTGGACCCTTCCATATCAGACTCATAATGGAGAGACAGAGTATCGCTCTGCCAAGTCCACAGGGGGGAGACATCTTAATAGCGCAGGAAGTTATCTAACCCACCACAGATGTACTCATTCTAGAATTACAAATGTATTTCTAACCCCTCAACCTCTAGCACAGTCCTCCTTCAACAATCTACCGCTAGCATCTTAGCTATGCAGACATTACAACCATATGTTTTAGGACCACTATCTATGAAAGCACTCACTTCGTTCCCAAAACCATATCAAGCTCTAGAAAGTGGAGGGACGGTGACTGCCATCAAATACAGGAAAGCTAAATATCTTGGTACCGTGTTAGCCAGTGGATGGAAAAATATTTAGAATTGAGAGTCCTCAGTGGTTGATACCTTTTAATGGCTAACTGAAAAGATGGTAACAAATTGCAAGCTTTTGAGACTACACAGGTCTCTTCATCAGGCATAGACTTAGGCTACTTTCACACTAGCGTTTCTTGCAATCCGTCGCAATGCGTCGTTTGGCCGAAAAAACGCATCCTGCAAAAGTGCTTGCAGGATGCGTTTTTTCCCCATAGACTAACATTAAGCGACGTATTGCGACGGATTGACACATGTCGCAACCGTCGTGCGACGGTTGCGCCGTGTTGTGGCGGACCGTCGGCACAAAAAAACGCTACATGTAACGTTTTTTGCCGTCGACGGTCTGCTTTTTCCGACCGCGAATGCGCGGCCGGAACTCCGCCCCCACCTCCCTGCACTTCCCCGCACCTCACAATGGGGCGGCGGATGCGCTGGAAAAATGCATCCGCTGCCCCCGTTGTGCGGCGCAAAGAATGCTAGCGTCGGTAACCTCGGCCCAACGCACTGCGACGGGCCGAGCCCGACGCTAGTGTGAAAGTAGCCTAATACAAATTCTGAAGAATCACATATTTATGCACAACATAGCACAGAAAAAAAAAAAAACATGGATAAGACAGGTGACATGAAGCAGAATTACCATGAGTGATAACAGTTATTTCCATAAATATTGGACCAGTTCTTAGATAAGGAATGTTTTATTGTCCTCTGATTGGGGTCTGGTTCTGTTGTGATGACCCCACATGGTCTGAGGGGCAAATTCCTTAGTTGATGTAAAAAGACATAAATCCATGCAACACATTCATTCCTGCATTAAGACTGTCAAAGGTCATCATCAGTTTATACTCCCAGATTCTTCTGTCTTTTTGAGATATGAAGTTACCTTTTAATACAAGTAATTTCATGTCCATAATGCTATGATCGGGGAGACAAAAATGTATTGCCACAGGAAGATCCATTCTTTTTTCTCTTAGGCTATGTGCACACGTAGGAAATGTGGTGCAGAATTTTCTGCACTAAATCTGCATCTCCTGGCAGATTTTCTGCAGTTTTTGTTGCAGATTTTGTGCAGATTTTACCACTGTGGATTTTTATCATGGAGGGGTGCAGAAACGCTGCAGATCTGCACTAAAGAAGCGACATGAACTTCTTTGAAATCTGCAGCGTTTCTGCGCTGATTTTTCTGCACCATGTGCACAGCTTTTTCTTTTTCACATTGATTTACATTGTACTGTAAGGCTACTTTCACACTAGCGTTGTACGACGCACGACGAATTGCGTCGTTGCGACGTACCGACGCAAGCAGTGAAAGCGCCGCACAACGGGGGCAGCGGATGCTGTTTTTCAACGCATCCGCTGCCCCATTGTGATGTGCGGGGAGGTGGGGGCGGAGTTCCGGCCGCGCATGCGCGGTCGGAAAAGACGGTCTCGACGCACCAAAAAAACATTACATGCAATGCTTTTTGGTGTTGACGGACCAACGTCAACGGTTGCGACGTGTGGCAATGCGTCGCACTGCGTCGCTAATGCAAGTCTATGGAGAAAAAACGCATCCTGCAAGTACTTTTGCAGGATGCGTTTTTTCTACAAAACGACGCACAGCGACGTGCAGTGAAAAATCCGCTACAGATCTGCACTAAATCTGCATCGTGTGCACAGGCCCTTATTGTATGGCCATGAGAGTTCATCCTTGTTCTCAGTTTTTGCCCAGTCTCCCCCACATACAGACCCCCAGTTGGACATTTAGTACAAATAATTAAGTACACCCCATTAGAAGTGACGCAGCTGAAAGTACCTGGTATCTTGTAGTCCTGATGTGAATTGGGGATCTTTATCTTGTCAGTGGTCATTATAAATGGACAGGTTTTACATTTTTTCTGGTTGCAAGGAAAGGTACCTGCAGCTGTTGGAGAGGACAGGGAGCTTCTGACAATGATGCTTCTTAGATTTGGGGGCTGCCTAAAACAGTAGTGGAGGGTCTGGAAAAATGGATTGCAAGTGGGCATCTTTTTGCAGTAAAGGTTGTGATTTCCGTGCAGCTTCCCTTAGCACCTCCAGATTTGGATTGTAGGTGACTACTAGAGGTACCCGGTTATTTTCTTCCATAGCTTTGTAATGTAGCAGGTGATTTCTTGATATTCTGGTGGCTCTTGTAATCTGGTTTTCAATTGTTTTGGATGGTAGCCCTGATTCAAAAAGGTCTTTCTAAGGCGACCAAGTTGTTCATCTCTATCCATTGGGTTGGAACATATACGATTGTGTCTGATGGCTTGGCTGTAGACAATGGAGTTTTTTAGGTGTTTTGGATGGAAACTATCTCATTTAAGGTACGTTGGACGGTCAATTGGCTTTTGATACAGGGAAGTTTCTATTTCATTGTTCTGCAGCTTAATGATGGTGTCTAAAAAGTTAATTTCAGTGCAGGAGTAGTTGAGTGTTAAGTTGATGGTGGGATGAAATTGATCAAACTGTTCATGGAACGTCTTTAGCTGTGGCTCAGACTCCGTCCAGATGATTAAAATATCATCAATGTAGCAGTAGTAGGCCAGAGGCCTGATGGGACATGAGGACAAAAAGTTGCTTTCAAGCTTGACCATAAAAAGATTTGCATACTGTGGGGCCATTTTACTTCCCATTGCTGTGCCAGTCTCCTGTAGATAGATCTTGTTGTCAAATTCAAAGTAATTGTGGGTAAGGATGAATTTTATACGTTTCACCACAGAATCCGCATCAGTCCCTGTGTTTTCCAGGAAGAATTTGCAGGCATTTAATCAATCCTGGTGTAGGATATTAGAGTACAAAGATTCCACATCCATGGTGGCCAGGATGGTTCCTTCTGGTAGAGGACCTATTGCTGCTAGTTTATTCAATAGGTCAGTTGTGTCCTTAATGAAGATGGGTGTATCCTTTACCAGGGGTTTAAGAATACCCTCTACCCATCCAGATACCTGCTCAGTAAGGGTGCCCACACATGATATAATTGGTCTGGCAAATTCGCAGGATCCATTTTTTTTTCACAAAACAACACATCATGATGGAAAATGAAACACGGAGGTGTGAAAGAGGCCTTACTACAACATAACATCGATACAGTGCTACCACAAACTGTTGGTGTGATTACCCTCCAGACCAAGTGACTGTATTTACTTAGCAGGAGAAAAGTAATATCAATGCGACATTATAAGAAAAGTCAGTAGATTTTATTAACAGATCACAGATTTAACGTAACAATTAATATTAAATTACTCCCCATTACTGAAAACATTTACTTTGCATTTTCCGATGCCAAAGCCCACACCACGTCTAACAGTTCACAGCGTATTAACTCCAAAGATGACCTCAAGTACGATCCAGCGTTAATGAGACGTCTACACAATCCAAACCCATCATCTAAATATTGCAGATTTACAGTGTTGTGCGTGTCAGTAAGTTCCATTCACATCAATTTGTATAATCATTTATGCTTGTGTACCGTGTATACAGGCGCTCGTAATAGTGGTATCCACAATTTTTCAATAACATAAAAATCTAAATGACGTACAACACTTAGGTTGCTTTCACACTAGCGTCGGTACGGGCCTGTCGCAGTGCGTCGGGCTAACGTACCGACGCATGCTGTGAAAGAAATGCACAACGGGGGCAGCGGAAGCAGTCTTACAACGCTTCCGCTGCCCCATTGTAAGGTCCGGGGAGGAGGGGGTGGAGTTTCGGCCGCGCATGCGCGGTCGAAAATGGCGGACTAGAGGCACAAAAAAAGTTACATGTAATGTTTTTTTGTGGCGGCGGTGCGCCAAAACATGACGCACCCGTCGCACGACGGTTGCGACGTGTGGCGATACGTCGCAATGCGCCGGTAATGTAAGTCTATGGGGAAAAAACGCATCCTGCAGACAACTTTGCAGGATGCGTTTTTTCTCCTAAACGACGCATTGCGACATCCGCCGAAAAACGCTAGTGTGAAAGTAGCCTTAGTCACTTTTCAAACAGCTAAATCCTGTATTATACTTCAGCACTATACTCACTATTCTACCCGAGGAGTTACATTACTTATCCTGTACTGGTCCCGAGTTACATCCTGTATTAGGCTACTTTCACACTAGCGTCGGGAACAACCCGTCGCTGTGCGTCGGGCCGCCGTTCCCGACGCTAGCGTGGTCTCCGCCGCACAACGGGGGCAGCGGATGCATTTTTCCCACGCATCCGCTGCCCCATTGTGATGTGCGGGGAAGTGCGGGGAGGTGGGGGCGGAGTTCCGGCCGCGCATGCGCGGTCGGAAAAAGCGGACCGTCGGGAGCAAAAAACGTTACATGTAACTTTTTTTTCTCCCGACGGTCCGCTACCACACGCCCAAGCGTCGCAAAACGGACGCGACATTTTGCAATGCGTCGCAAATGCGTCGCTAATGTTAGTCTATGACGAAAAAACATATCCAGCAAGAACTTTTGCTGGATGCGTATTTTCGGCAAAACGACGCATTTGCGACGTATTGCAGTTAACGCTAGTGTGAAACTAGCCTTATACTGCAGAGCTGCACTCACTATTCTGCTGGTGGAGTCACTGTGTACATACATTACATTACTTATCCTGCACTGATCCTGAGTTACATCCTGTATTATACTGCAGAGCTGCACTCACTGTTCTGCTGGTGCAGTCACTGTGTACATACATTACATATCCTGTATTATACTGCAGAGCTCCACTCACTGTTCTGCTGGTGCAGTCACTGTGTACATACATTACATATCCTGTATTATACTGCAGAGCTCCACTCACTGTTCTGCTGGTGCAGTCACTGTGTACATACATTACTTATCCTGTATTATACTGCAGAGCTGCACTCACTATTCTGCTGGTGGAGTCACTGTGTTACATACATTACATTACTTATCCTGTACTGATCCTGAGTTACATCCTGTATTATACTCCAGAGCTGCACTCACTATTCTGCTGGTGCAGCCGCTGTGTACATATATTACTTATCCTCTACTGATCCTGCGTGACGTCCTTTAAAGCTGCACTCACCATTCTCCTTTTTTATTAGAAACAGTCAGCAATCACTCCTAACATCTTAGCTGAGCCCTTATAATGCAGCACACAGTTATTTTGCCCTACTTCTGATTACACTACAGCGTAGTCTAGCGGAAAGACTACAGTTTACTGAAAGCAAAGCAATCTTTGTTCAGACACCAAACAAGCAAGGAAATGGATTGAAAGACTGTAGCTCTGAAGCCTGCAGAATTGTAAATGCAGCTCTGGAGTGTAATGCATACTCAGAATTGGCACACAATAATTAATGCAAAAATAATACTTGTGTGTAGGTAGGAGTTTGTAAGTTAACTGAAAAAGAGTGTTCAAGGTTGTCATGTCCTTAATCTCAGGAGCTTCAATAATAATGCACCACAAACAAGAACACCTTGTTATATAAGGTCGGTCATCGCTGCTCCTTTGGTGGCCGTCAGCAGACAAACGTATGAAAAATTGTTCCAAGTTTCATGCAGATAACTGACTTTTTATCTGTGTGTGATTTGTTTTTTCTTTTCTTTAGCACCCAGAGACATGAATGGATGAGTCTCAGAGACTATGAAGTAGTGCATGCTGTGGTTTCTTTCTCCAGGACATTTGGAGAGAGAATGAAAATCGTTCATCTGAACAGCCCTACAGAATAACATGGGTCACTGTGCTGTCCAATAGAGTCGAGCAAATATGTTTGGATTCAGTGGCCAAATCTGAATTTACCATATTGGTACCCTATTCGTGGCGAACTTATGTTTGATGATCGGTTCCGAACATATACGATCATTTCTACTCCCACTGACTCTAATGACATTCAGCTGTGTTTGATGAATATTGCAAAAACAATATTCGCTGCCGATCATAATCAGAACCGAATTTTGAAAAAAAATTTGCTCAATTCATCTGTCCAATCAAAAATCTGTTAGCACACGTCTGATTATATGCTCGTCTGCATGAGCCCTTAAGGAAACACAATCTTAAAGGGAAGGTGCCACCAATTTTTTTGTAGTTTGTTTTTTGTGAAATTAAGCTTAAAATAGTAAATAAAATGTATTAATGCAATGTTTGCAAACATTTCTATATGAAAAATAATATATATTTTCTCACAAATATATATATATTGACCACTAGGGGGAGCATTTTCCGTTTTAGACCTCAAGCAGCTATAGTGAGACTTACCAGCTTTACTGGAAAATCGGGGCAGTAACTGCTGACATCAGCATTTCCCTCCCCTTTTGGGTGGTCTAATATCCCTGGGGCAGAATGAAGAGCAGCATCACAGGGCAGAACCATTTTGTGTGTGACTGACCTGTGATCTGCTACCACCAGCAGTTACTGCATCAGAAACACAGCTAGAGTTTACAAAAGAGCAGAACATAGTGGGCTCAGCAGCATGGTGGACTGGAGGAAAAGTGAAGACATGTGGTGTTTATGTATGGAGCAGCATTATCTGAGCGGAGCTGTCTGTGACTCATCCCTCAGTAAGATAAGAAGGAGATCCAGGTCTGCAGTGAATGGCCAGGCATTGTGGAGGGGGGAGAGATACATTGGTATGGCTGAGAAAGACTGATGGGAGAGAGACCTGTAGAATGATGAGTGAGACACATATTGAGCATGCTATGCTATATTGTGTGCATGCTATGCTATATTGTGTGCATGCTATGTCTCTGCTGTTTTGTGACGAACACTCTTGCCATCCCCCCTTCCCCCACCTTAATCCCTGTCCTGTCAGCTCTCCTGCTCTCTCTCCAAGTGTCAGCTCCCTCTCTGCAGGCTGTGAATGCAGCTTACCAGAGATCTCTGGGACTGTGTGTGAGGAGGCAGAGACAGAGCAGGAGAAGCACACAGGGCAGCGTGCTTCTCTCCTGTGATAGAGTAAGTGGAGCTCAGCAGATAGCACTGGGCTATAATAAAATGGCGGCTAGTCACACCTACAGCAGTAAGTTGTACAGCCCACAGAGGCGTGCCCAGCTCACTGCTAATGTTGCTGCAATGTTATAGATAGGAGATAATAGACCGGCGCTGACCCTATGTCCATGGGGTGCCGTAAAATGACACTGATAGTGTCGTGAACTGCTGTGAAACCAAGATGTCAGCCCCCAGTGCCTTCTTTAAACTCATAACACACAAAATCTGTTTCACATGCATTTAAAACTTGGTTATAGCAGCATGTTATGCTACATTAAAGTGATTTATTAATGATCTACAAACGCGGTACCTTCCCTTTAAATCTATCTCTAAGGAGTTAAATAACAGATTTAGCTCTACTACATCGCTATAATTGTTATGTGCCTTAAGATTAAAAAAAGAAACTTTGTAATATCCATTTATTTCAAGTTTTCCTCTGTTCCCCCAACTCTATGTACCCCGACGACTTATGCATCTACACATGTCACATGATCATTGCTAAATGGAAGTTATATTACAGAGATTTTTGTTTTCCCCACGCATGCAAAAGGAGTACAAAAGGGTTACAAACATCAGTCTTGTCCTGTCCTATCCTATATTAAACTGTTTGTATGGTTAGGATTTTTTCTATAAATCAGTAGTAAAGGAGTATAAAATAAACTCTTGAAAAAAACATCTTCGGGTAATAATGCGGCATCATCCCCCTCAGCAGCCCATACCTCCCACTTTCTTGCCTGCAGACACTGGTAAATATTTAAATGCTAAAACACCATATGGTGTAAACAGTACAAAAAAAAGAGGTGTGTGGGGAGAGGAGGGAGATGGAGCCGCACTTTCTTAGTGCTTTAATGAAACTGGAAGCATCTGATTTGCTCAGAGGCCACAGTGCAGGTCTGACATCACACAGGGAAAGCGTCCCACTTGTCAATTTATAGAAACCATCAGAGGGCAAGTAAAGACCCCAAATTTGTAGTGCAGGCTACATACAACATTATCTACAGCTGCCTATAGAGAGTAATTTTTAAAAATCCCAAAGTACTTCTTTACAACATAATTCCAGGTATTTGCTACAAGAATAATCTGCATTATACCGCTGCTGTTATTCCTCAAGAAATAGAGCAATAAAAAGACAACTTTGAGTTAACGTTGCATCCTATAAAATCAGTAGTAATTGGACACAACGTAATGTCCAAACATTAATTTACTCATACATTTCCAGGAGGAATAACAAAGAGACCGATTTCTAAGATTTTGAATTGTTAAATTATTGGGAATGGAAATAAGAACTAACACAAACATAGCAAGGATCCATGAGAACTCGGCTCCAGCACTGATGGGAAAATGGTAAAACATAACTTTCACTGTACAAATAAAAACATGGCTAGAAAAAGCAAAAAAAAAAATTAAGGATCCATAAGCTTATATGTTTTGGGTTAGATACACTTATTCGTAGCTGTGAAATAGGGTTGATGACCTGAAACGCGTAAGCTTATTAATCCTTAGTCTCATCTGTTTTTCATTGTATAGTAAAAGGTATGTTTTATCATTTTCTCATTTGTGCTGGAGCCCAGTCCTCATGGACCCTTCTTTCATATCGGACCTGAATATCAGCCTGGTGTGTTCTTACACTCCGTGCACCACATCCTGACCAAACAAGGTCTACCGTGGTTCTTATGTGAATTCAAGAGGTTTTCATATTCAATTGTTCTCCCTGGAAGGTGAGCTGATTACTATATTTTTTTCCTTTCACTAAAACAAACATGACAGGAAAGTGGGCAAATCCCATTTACATATCTGGTAGCGATGAGCGAACGTGCTCTGATAAGGTGTTATCTGAGCATGCTCAGGTGCTAGCAGAGTGACTTCGGCGTGCTCCAATAATACATTTGAGTCCTCATGTTGCATGTCCTGCAGCTGTTGAACAGCCACAACACATGTAGAAATAGCCTAACAAACCGAACAGCAGCGAGACATGCATATAATTGGAGCATTATAAGAGCACGTTTGCTCATTGCTAATGTCCAGTAATCATAAGTTAAAACGAATCCAACAGCAATCGGTTCTCAGAAAAAAAAAAAAAAAAAAAAAGATTTCAACTGGATCTGTTTGTTTTGGATTTTTTTTAACATTGAAGTCAATGGAGGGAAATGCATTCCTTAAATAGCCATCCAATTTGTCCCATTTGAAACTGATCCAAAAAGCAAACAACGGATCCTTTTAAAATAAAAAAAAAAATGATTAATGGATTGGTTTTCCATAGACTTCAGTGTTAATACAACAGATCCAGTTGAAATCAGTTATTTTTAGCAGGACAAAAAAGTTGTTTGCACAACTTTGTCAGCAGATTGCTGCTGATCCACTCTGATTACTACTGGACATGTGAACAGAGCCTTAGGCAGTAAATGACGTGTCTGAATGCTTCGTGTTGAATAGCCTCCTCGACTGGCTGGTGAAAGGAAGGCGAGGGCGCACCAACAAGCCAGGAGTGTCCATGTGGTTAGCCCGCGATTTTCTTGTTCTTGGCTCTGTAGCTTCCCCAAGTCCTTGTGAAGTTGTGCCACACATACTACACACCCCTACAAAGAGTCACCACAGTGATATTTCTGTGTGCACTGGCCCGAGCCCTGGAGGCAAAGCAAGCGAGACTTGTGTCGGCCGGCCTCTAATGAAATGCAAAACCATCACTCTGGGACTAGTAACATGAAGATGCCCACAGGGAAAGAGATGTAGGATCAATGAGAGCACATATACAGGATATTGTACAGTCCACGGTCCTATGATGCACAATTAAAAAATACAAATTATAATAATGTAGCATTAAACCTTCACAGTCCCATAGCCATGCAGCAAGCCATAACCCAGAATTCCTTTGTGCATAGGCTGCTGTGAGGCCACAGATTAAGGCAGGAACTAGGACCAGCTTACAGTACATTCCCGCTTGGTAAAGCCATGACTCCTGTATGTAAACATAAGATTAAAAAACAGCAAGGGGAAAAAAAAAAAAAACCCACACAATATTTGGAGTTTTCATTTCTTTTTCAATGTAAATTTGGAAGGGAGATAGAAGTGGAAAAGTTCATTTTTTATAATGACCTCAAACCATTAGTGCCAATGAGTTAGCGGGTACCATCTTCAGTGATACACGCTGCGGACCACTAGGTGGAGCTGGAGAGCTCCTCAGCTGGATCTGCAGAGAAGGGGGACCTGGAGCCATCAGCATTACAATGATTCTTCTGCTGTGGTCCTTCCCTCTTCCCACTAAAGGAGAAGGGTTCCTTGTTCAATTAAGAGGAAAGCAAAAACAAAACTGTTTGTTGGTCCTGAATCCGGACTTTTAACTTTAGTTGCTCTTCTTTTTCTTCTTCTTTTTAGAGGGACGTCCGGAGCCTGTGGAACAAGCAGGGAGAAGTAAAGTATTGATGTCAGAACAAGGTAGTGAATCAAAATAGGCAACTATTAGGACTATATTTTCTGTAAGCCTTTCTGGCCATTTAACAGCACTGGGATGGCCCAGGCATCTGTAAAAAGGACTACCTCTCCCAAAATAAGTGCAATGGGGGCAGTTTAGATATTTTTCCATAGTTCGATCTAAATTATATTTCCTTAGGAAAAGCAGGAGTTAATAGACCAATCCTATTGGCTTCATTTCACCTCTTATAGTCCCAATATTTGACCATTAATAAACACTGAATACGTAAGTTGTGAATGAGGCGTGGCGTACAACGTAGCAGTACTTACCCCAGCGCAGCCTTGTCAGCCACTCTCCGATAAAGTAGAACGTGAGCATAATTAGGAATGAGGATGTGAAGAAGATGAGCATCCCTACTGCATCCAGCTTAGCCAGGATGGGATACACCCAGATATCCGCGGCATAATGCACCCAGTACACCCTGCATAAGACAAGAGGACATTAATACTTTATATGCACTGTCCACAATCAACTGGATCCCCAAATCTTCCCCATAAAACGGTCACTATAATACAAAATTCTGCATCATTCTAGAGTACCATGTTCATCAATTACTCAGCATGTTTAACATGTCTCCTTGCAGTCAACCTCTTGTCCGGTGCTACCCGTCAGCATGTTACATATGGAGGTGGTGGCATGACTGTACAGCCTATTGTCCCCCAGTAAAAAAATTAGGTATTTTTTGTAGCGATCTGATGTGCCATTCATGAGAAATCTAATGCAGAAACCATATGCCAATCAGGCTGGAAGTGCACTGGGGGAGTGTCAATGCACCTGGAAGCATGTGTATGGACACGCCCCCAGTGCACCTGCCAGCATGATTTGCATATAGCTTCAACATCATCTTTCCCCATGATTGGCACAATGAATCATTCAAAAATAAAAATATATATAATTTTTGCTAGTTGGACAAGCACCTATACAGCCATAACACGGATTCCATGTTGTCAGGGAGAATTAATTTATCAGAACTTCCTTAATCTCACAAATCCCTGATATCATAGGCCAGGTAGGTCACTGGTATCACCCACTGTGGTTTTTGGAGCGAACCCCTCTCTTCTGCCCCCTATCATCCAGACAGTTACATGATTGGCTGACGATCAACGGAGAAGGCCACAACCTGTTCGCCTCACCAGGCCGGCTATTGGAAAATTATTGGTGAGCGCACGGCATATACACCTCCGGATTCCAACACAGGGAATATGAGTATACTTCCCGGTGCGGTCACATCTAGCGCTCCGATAACCCCAGACTACTCGCTGCTGCCACCACCACTCTGTCTCGGTCGAATAGACACCGCACGGTAGCTTATGGCTTTGAGGCGTAGTTTACAGTACAAGAGCAACAGAACTATTACATTTTATATTTAGTCCAAAGGGAGGCAGTGTTTATGAATAATAAACAAACGATTTTACAAGGGAGACAAAACAATACAGCATAAACATTTACATGACATAAAAGGGATTAACAAAGAACTTACTACACCGATCGCAGACAGCCGAAGGAGAGTGCTTTGATTTGGCCCTCGATAACGGCTTTCTGCATACACGATATGTAGCTCTCTGTACGAATCCTGATGATAATTGGGATTGATCTTTTATCAGACCCAGAGTCCCACCCATATTCCCCTCAGGGATAACCTCACAAGGGCCCAGTTGTGGGCTGGTCTCAGTCCTTCATGATTTTAGGAAATCCTAACTTATGCAATAACTCCTCATAAGATGACCACAGAAGTTTGAGAATGATGTAATCTTTTGTATCAGGATTTTATCTACTCTTAGAGACCAAACATGGCCTAGCTGCTGGTGGCTATATGACCCCTATGGATTTTAGGCCTTTTGGTGGGGCTTATTATCGAAAGAAAATGTATCTATTTCGGACTAGTTATCCAGGTTTTGAAAACGTACATCTCATTCATATCGGATGGACATAAATTCCAATATTCTATACTTTGTTCCGGAGCTATACTGTCTGCTGGTTTATTGTAGCTGCAGTGACCATGGCTATTTGTAAAGGGTGTCAGATCTTCGTTGATTCACTTAGATCCTAATTACCTTTTCCTGTCTCTCTCTATGGATAATACATATCCTCTTCAGTCACCTGGACATAATGAGGAATCCTCCCATTTTAATTAATCTGCTTCACATCTCTGTCACTGCCATTTTACATAAAGACAGGGTTGAGTGCTAGCTGGTTCCGCCTCAGGACAAATGGTAGATGAAAGAAAAAAGGGAGAGGGGATGAGGGACCTCAAGGATTTTTAATATTTTCTATGACATGTGTACACATAAGCTGGCAGATGTATCCCTTTATACTGTTACTTTCATTTCATGAAGCTTTTAACTGATTGCTGAAATGAAGGGGTATAAGCGTTTAGCCAAGCACTGTGCCCCTTTGGCTCTGCCTATCACAGAGATAACTGTGTATGGGCTTTCTGTGAGCCGTCCACCACTCCGCTCTGAGGAGAGCATACCAAAATGAAGGAGCATAATCATCATGTTGGTCCCGGTGTGGGCAGGGCTGTGGAGTCGGAGTCATGGAGTCTGTGTCCATTTTGGCGGAGTCGGTATAAAATGAACCGACTCCTAAATATATACCGTATTTTTCGGACTATAAGACGCACCGGACTATAAGGCGCACCCAGGTTTTAGAGGTGGAAAATAGGGAAAAAAATATTTGAAGCAAAAAAAGTGGTAAAATATTTAATAACATACTATTATATGTGGTGTTATTATATATAATAGTATGTTATTATGTTGGAAGCTGCGGGACCAGTGTGGTGTATGTGAAGTACTATATGAAGATGCTGGAGGGTGAGTATAAGAATGGGGGCACAGGGCTTATATTGAAAGCACCACTCCAGCACTGCAAAATAACACTGGAGTGCTGCTTTAAAATCCCATGGGAGAACTATAACTCCCAGCATGTCCTGCAGATCCTATGACATGCTGGGAGTTATAGTTCACTAAAGGAGTGGCAGAGTGCTTTATTGTGTTTTGGAAAGACTAACCTCTTAATTGTGGCAGCCAGCCAGCTGTGGTGAGGTGAAAAGCATCCCATGACTGCACACACAGAGCCCTCCCTCTTGTTGCCTTTCCACAACACAGCACAGGTTATAAGAGGAATCCTGCAGATTCTAGTGGGGAGTCTGAAGGACCTGTGATGATGTCAAGAAGAGGGAGGGCTCTGTGCTGCCATGTGATGCTCCAGCCCGCCCACTTCTGACATCATCACAGGTCCTCCTTGTGCACACTGCACAGTACTCAGCTCCAGCCCAGGAAGGTACGCAGCGATCTCCTCTCCCCCGGACCCTGCTGCTGCCTCCTCCTCCCCCGGACACACGGATCTCCCGAGCTGCTGCAGGAATCAGCGCTGGGGAAACCATGTGTGTTGCTGCTTAAGTGCAGTATTCATTTGCTGCTCCGGCTCACCACTCAGCTGATAGGTGGGCAGGGAGTAGCTAATGAATATTCACTGCACTTAATCATCGGGACCACATGGTTTCCCCAGAGCTGATTCCAGGCAGTGGGGACATTTTTCTGCCTCCTGAAGTGGGATAACAGTGCGATCCCACTCGCTGCTGCCCCCCTCCCCACATGCTACATCCCTACCATAAGACGCACCCACACTTTCCTCCCAAATTTGGAGGGAAAAAAGTGCGTCTTATGGTCAGAAAAATACGGTAATACATTGGATTCAGTAGTTCAGTGCAGGATTTACTGAATATTTTTTAATAAAAATTGGGGAAAGTTATGAAATGTCCTATAAATGTCTGTTCTGTTCCTGACCCAAGAATCTTGACTTTTAGTTGAGATGAATCTGTGCTGCACTTTATGTACATGCTCAGTAGTGAGGCAGCGCTGTGCATTCAGGGAAATTGAGTAGTCGGAGGTCTGGCTTACCGACTCCACAGCCCTGTCGGGCGCACTTGCTCAGTTATGCACAGCACACCTCCTTCGAATATATAGTGTCTGCGATTGGGTACTGCACATCTGCTGCCACCACAGATGGTGCAGGGCACACCACCCGTTAACCACACTGACGCAAGAGCCCCAGCAGGGACTTAATTTCTTTTTTCTAATTTCTTCTCCAAACAAGTCTCGTCTACCTTTCAGTGAGGTTTGACATAGACTCGGGAAGGGTCGAAACGTAACCTTACCTTCAATGTCTCAACTCTCTGTGGTGTTTTCCCTGCACATGTAATGAACACGCTTAACTTTTTTGCAACCTAAACCATTTATTGAGTGCGGCTGTTTTCACTCAGAGTTTGATCTTTTCGGCTTACCCAAGTTCAGCCTGCACCTCCACATTAGCAGAATGCACTTCATTTATTTTGCTATTCAAATCAATAGGGCATAACCGCCACCGACACTGGGAGCAACTGATCGGCCAGGGTGCGGGAAGTCGCACTCCCCACAGATCAGACATTGAGGACCTATCCTAAGGATAGGCCATCAATGTTAAAGTCCCAGAAAATCACTTTTATTGGGTAATTCAACACCTTTGATTAAGCGAATGGTCAGTGTTTCAGCACCCAGATCCCCAATGTGTAAAACTCCTAACATGTTACGTGACATGTCAGATTTCAGTAATGATCAGTAATAACTGTACTCCGCTCTATTGTGTCTGGGAAAAGCCCTACCTGGACCACCTAATTAGTGGAAAAGAACCACTTACCATGACAGATACGCAACCCCGAAGCCTACCAGGACAGCAAGGCCACTCTTCTTGCTCGGGTATTGGTGTGAACATGTAACAAGCTCGATAAGTATAAGCGGAAGGATAAATGTATGCTGTAAAGAGAAAGGGGATAACACAAGGAGCAAGACATCACACAGGGCTACATGCGTCTATGACCAGATTACCCCAAAGAAAAACTATGGATATGCTCCCCTCTTTTGGAACCCCGCCTTAGATGAAGTGTGGAATGAGGGTGTTGAGTCGCCTAATTAATACACCCATTACCCTGTGCTTCACCTAAATCTTATGCAAATGCTATTGCATTACGAGTCTCCATGTGCTACCATACTGGCTCCATCAGGAATTGTGTTTATGATGATATCAACAATATAATAATATGCAGCAAAATTCCATTACTCTGTCCCCAATAATCCAGTAAATCTGGTCATTTGACATGGAACTCCAGTATAAGCTAGACTGTCCCTAGACCACAAGGCTGAAAAGGGAAAACTAATGATATACTTCCACTACCGTCACAGTGAGGTTTAGCTATAACCTGTCAGATAATGTATGATAAAGTGATGGCGTATAACTATAGTGTATGAAGGTGGCGGTCCGATCTCTGTATCTCTCATTCACCTCATTAGGGAGATGCAGTGCGGTCCCTAATACAGTCAGGTGGAGGGGGGAAAATAAAATAAAAGAATGAATGTAACACAACGGTACATAGCACAGCCACCCCACTATCCCCTTAATTCTCAGGATATGTGCCAACGGCATATCCAGCAACGTGCCAGCACTGTAGGAGACAGGAAAACTTCTTAAAAGGATCATTTTTTCTTAACTAGAGATCCACACAATAGATATGCCAAAATTCCTTTCCCCAAAATCAATAGAAAAGTATAGGTGTCAGATCGTAACGTACTCTGGATTATTAACTTATTTTTTTCTAGTTGCATTTACAGTGCTGACATCTTCAGCAGTGCCGAACCATCTACTTTTCCTCATTTTATGGCAAAGACTAGAGTCAGGCTTTCTCTCAAAGTCATATTGATAGGGAATCTAGAATGTGAGCCATAATTGGGACAGTGAAGTACAACGCGGTGGGATGTGATGGCGCAATATAAGTAAAATAAATAAAAAGCCGCACCAGAAGGAGAACTCATAGGATACTCTTACCATGGCATGATTAAGCCACTGAGGAATGATGCTGTCCAGTTCTTTGGGGTAGACCAGCTCCCGGTCATAGGCATAAATACTCCAGAATGAAGTAAATACAAACTGGAAATGGAAAAAAATATATATTAAAAATGGAATGCCTGAACAGTGCAGATCCTGCTGATAGAGAGCGCCACCTAGGGGACAATTTAATTGAAGTGTGAAATGTGTCAAACTTACCACGCCAACTGGGAATGCCAGTGCAGCAAAGATGCAGTCCTTTACCCGTGTCAGAACGGAGCAGAACCGGTTCCTATTGGAAAGGCAGAGCTGGAAGAGATCACACAGTAGGCAAACACCAAAGAACGTCGTCTGGAGGACCTGGGGAGACATTACAATAGCGGAAAAAATAAAATGCAGCAGACATCCATGTATCTGCCCTGGATCTATGCTGATGTATACATCTGATGGTGAGGAATAGAGAGCCATGCAGGCATGGCCACCTCCACATTACTGACAGAGCAAGACATGTCGCCATCCTAAAGATAGATCTGGGTCCCTGTGGAGTGACATTTCTGACATAGAAAGCCTAGGAGACCCTATTTCAGCCATTTGTAAGAAGGTGGGGTTAGAGGTAGAAGGGGATCTCCACGGTTGAACCTCCACCAATCCACAAGTTATTACCAATCCTGTGGGTAGGCGATTAACTTAGTGTTAAAAAAAAAAAAAAAAAGTTATTGAAGATATATAAAAGGGTCACATACGTTACAGATACAGCAAATAAATCAAGTTATCTAGTACCTAGTAGTAAGTCATGTAGAATAGATGTAGAGACCTTGAATATGTAAAAGCCTACCTAAGTGGGTTCTGCCCACAAATGGAAAAACATCCCAAATAAATTATAATGTACAATAGTCATTGCTGCTTATCTACGTATTTCTATCTTGTGAGATACAAGTGCTTCTCACTAAATTAGAATATCATCAAAAAGTGGGGTATGGGGTATTGTGAAGAGGAAGATGAGACATCAGATCCAACAATGCAGACGAGCTGAAGGCTGCTATCAGAGCAACCTGGGCTTCCATAACACCTCAGCAGTGCCACAGGCTGATCGCCTCCATGCCACGCCGCATTGATGCAGTAATTGATGCAAAAGGAGCCCCGACCAAGTATTGAGTGCATGTACTGAACATACATTTCAGTAGGCCAACATTTCGGATTTTAAAATAATTTTCCAATTGGGTGTTATAAAGTATTCTAATTTAGGCCCCTTTCACACATCAGTTTTTTTGCCATCGGTCGCAATACGTCGAATTTTGAAAAACAGATCTGGCGACTGATGCTGCTGGATCCGTTTTTTTCTCATAGACTTGTATTAGCGATGGATTGCCTCATGTTTCATCCGTCATTCGCCGGATCCGCTGAAAATTGCTTGTCCGGCGGCCGGAGACAACGGACAAAGTAACGTGTTTTGTGTCTGTCGAAAAAACGACAGCAATGGATCCGTCGCAGTCTGTTGTTTGCTAGAATGGAAGCCTATGGCGCTGGATCCATCAAATGACGGAATCTGGCAATGGATTATTTTATTTTTTTTTTTAACTGAGCATGCTCCAATTTTTTTTAGGATCCAATTAGCCGGATAAGCTAGTCGGATCCGGCAAAAAAACGGATCCTTCACATCAGTTTTTCACAATCTGCGACGGATCTGTTTTTTTTCAAAATTGGACCGATTGTGACTGATGGCAAAAAACTGATGTGTGAAAGGGGCCTCACAGATAATGACTTTTGGGTTTTCATTTGCTGTAAACCATTATCACCAACATTAACAGAAATAAACAATTGAAATATATTATATAGAGTCATTACAAATAGAGTGATCTACGAGTTTCACTTTTTGTAATAAAGAACTGAAATAAATTAACTTTCTGCTGATATTCTAATTTAGTGAGAAGCACTTGTAGGTTGGTAAAGGGCAGGTTCGAAGAACACATAGAAGAAAATGCGATCCCGGAAGCACTCATCCAGGTTGGCCACCACCTTATCCCCACCCAGCGGGTTTACCGCCAATTTCCATTGAAAGATGGTTGATAGACTTGATGCCATCCAATGTCTAGCAACACATTTCCAGCCATAAATAGGACTTCAGCCAGGAATGATTCTTCTACAATCCTTTGTTATTGTTCAGGGTCAACAAATAGAACACCCATGCAGTTGTGTAGGAACTGAACAACTTTAAGGTACCGTCACACTAAACGATATCGCTAGCGATCCATGACGTTGCAGCGTCCTGGCTAGCGATATCGTTTAGTTTGACACGCAGCAGCGATCAGGATCCTGCTGTGATGTCGCTGGTCGCTGAATAAAGTCCAGAACTTTATTTGGTCGTCCGATCGCCGTGTATCGTTGTGTTTGACACCAAAAGCAACGATACCAGCGATGTTTTACACTGGTAACCAGGGTAAACATCGGGTTACTAAGCGCAGGGCCGCGCTTAGTAACCCGATGTTTACCCTGGTTTACCAGCGTAAAAGTAAAAAAAACAAACAGTACATACTCACCCAGCGTCATACCTCCCCCAGCTTCTGCTTCCTGACACTGACTGAGCGCCGGCCCTAAAGTGAAAGTGAAAGCCGCTGTGCTGTTAGGGCCGGAGCTCAGTCAGTGTCAGGAAGCAGAGGCTGGGGGAGGTATGACGCTGGGTGAGTATGTACTGTTTGTTTTTTTTACTTTTACGCTGGTAACCAGGGTAAACATCGGGTTACTAAGCGCGGCCCTGCGCTTAGCAACCCGATGTTTACCCTGGTTACCCGGGGACCTCGGCATCGTTGGTCGCTGGAGAGCGGTCTGTATGACAGCTCTCCAGCGATCAAACAGCGACGCTGCAGCGATCGGCATCGTTGTCGCTATCGCTGCAGCGTCGCTTAATGTGACGGTACCTATACTCACCCAGCGTCATACCTCCCCCAGCTTCTGCTTCCTGACACTGACTGAGCGCCGGCCCTAAAGTGAAAGTGAAAGCCGCTGTGCTGTTAGGGCCGGAGCTCAGTCAGTGTCAGGAAGCAGTGTCAGGAAGCTTAATGTGACGGTACCTAAAGGTACCTTCACACGAAGCGACGCTGCAGCGATAGCGACAACGATGTCGATCGCTGCAGCGTCGCTGTTTGGTCGCTGGAGAGCTGTCACACAGACCGCTCTCCAGCGATCAACTATGCCGAGGTCCCCTGGTAACCAGGGTAAACATCGGGTAACTAAGCGCAGGGCCGCGCTTAGTAACCCGATGTTTACCCTGGTTACCAGCGTAAAATCTAAAAAAAACAAACAGCACATACTTACATTCACGTCCCCCTGCGTCCACTTCCTGACTGACTGAGCGCCGTACAGTGAGAGCAGAGCGGTGACGTCACCGCTGTGCTGCTTTCACTTTCACTTTGCGGCGCTGAGTCAGAGGAGGAAGCAGACTGCAGGGGACGCAATGTGAGTATGTGCTGTTTGTTTTTTTTACATTTTACGCTAGTAACCAGGGTAAACATCGGGTAACTAAGCGCGGCCCTGCGCTTAGTAACCCGATGTTTACCCTGGTTACCAGTGTAAAATATCGCTGGTATCGTTGCTTTTGCTTTCAAACACAACGATACACAGCGATCGGACGACCAAATAAAGTTCTGGACTTTATTCAGCGACCAGCGACATCACAGCAGGATCCTGATCGCTGCTGCGTGTCAAACGAAACGATATCGCTAGCGAGGACGCTGCAACGTCACGGATTGCTAGCGATATCGTTATAATGTCGTTTCGTGTGAAGGTACCTTTAGGCCTACCTAATATTCTCTAATCTCCGGGCAATCACATAGAAAGTGAAAAACATGTTCCCTGGCCGAAATGACATTTGCGGACACTAATCCAGGAATTCAGGTTATACCCTGTGTATTCTAGCTGTGGTGTAATACGTACGGTCAAGAATATAGAACATTGTGACTCTCTGAGTATTATTAGAGGAAACCTGTTTAGGAGCTTCCAAGGCTCCGTTCCCACGACTCAGTGATTATCAGTGCCAAGTCGGTCTCCCACTTGCTTCTCGTCAGGTCATGTAGTGGTTCTGCGCTCCCAGCCAGCAAAAGAGCATATAATTGGGATATCGGCACAGATCCAGGTAGATCCAGTATCACCTGCGACAAAGGGAATTCTCGCAGGACACGGGATAGACCCAAGAACAAGGTCTGAAGGGCATGTCAAAATTGTAGTTAGCGGAAAAGATAACTGTTTGCAAGGTTTAGTACTTCTTTTAGGTCTAAAAAGGCTTAAGGCCCCAGTTACAAACATCTGACCAAGGTAGATCCATCCGACCCTTTTCCACACATGTCCCCATTCTAGATTTGACAGTTCAATGAGGGTTTTATTATGGCAAAGTGCTGTGTGGCGGCCGGTCATAGTGAGGGCACGGAAGCAACCTCCATGATGCAGACCAAAAGGGCCTGCCTGAGATTCAGATATTGAGCAGAGACTCGTGGGGGTCCTTGCTGAGAAGCCAGGTAGAACCACGTAGTGGATGTGTGATCTCTCGGTTGGAGGTGATAACGTTAAATGTTAGTAGTTGAAAACACTGACATTACTGTATTAAGAGGATCGGTGACGTCTCCTGACATGTCTTAACACTTGTATTCCTCATAACATAAGCATTCTTTCCTTAGAGTTCTGCACCGTGTTGTCCCTCTGTCATTCCTCCAGGAAACTTGACAACTGGGTTGTTCCCATTCAGAACTGGCATTTCATGGAGCATGAGAACTTATTAGAGAGACATATCTGGGGTGCAGATTGGTCCTACACTTTATAGGCTGGTGGATGTGCCATTCCTAAATAATTTATTTCCCCAGATCCACAAAGTTATGTGAGTGCAGTTATCTAACGGCGGACTCGGGGCTTACCTAACCACATCACTATGAAGACAGACATATGGATTTTTCCAACCCTTAGATTCCTTAAATTCTCCCAGCCTCAGATAGTAAGGCACAAATCATCGGCTCTGGCAGGTTTCTGTGCTGCCTCACCCCAGAGGATTAGATACAGGTGTAAGCATCCGTCATTCTTGATAAATTGGGATCCATATACTCTGCCCCACAAATGTAATAGAGTTGAAACATCCCATATATCTGCCAGTTACAGCGGGGAAGGATCCACGGTATGAAGGGAGAACCACCGAACTGAAAGGGGCTCTCCGGACCTCAATAAATATGGGCAAACATTTTTATACAGTCAGTGCTCACTTTTGGGATCAGGCAATTGATTTCATCATACCCAGTCGTAAGAAGATAACTCATTATCAAAAGTGATGGGCAGCACCTTATGCCACTGTCCTTACTGAAAACACATGTACTTGGCAGCGCCAGAGCGACATGTGTGAGAGGGCAGCGGGGTTAATTGCTGTAGGTACAACTGGCAATTTTACTACGTCTCAATAAACGCAACCTTTAAAACGTTGAATCACTGTCACCCACAGGCAAAGTCCCCTCTGCCCAAGAGATTGTGATCTCTGCCAGCTCCGCAGTCTGCACACACCGCAAAAAGGACCCAAACCTTAAAGGGATAGATATATATATATATATATATATATATATATATATATATATATATAGGATATGCCATAAATGTTCAGATCTCGCTTATAAAGGCGAGCAGAGGTCGGGTAATATCCGTTCTGCAATTCCTATAAAATGTCTGTTCTGTTCCAGATCTAAGGATCTGGACTCTTAGTTGAGATGAATCTGCGTTGCACTTTATGTACATGCTCAATAGTGACCAGTGCTGTGGGGTCGGGGGTCAGAGAAATTGAGGAGTCGGAGGTTTGGCTTACCGACTCCACAGCCCTGGACTGCCCGCGTATGGAGGGAATCAAGAGAGGAGTTTGAGCAGCTGAAAAATGCAATAAAAATGCTTCTAATGTGAACATGCAGAAAAAGGAAAAAAAAATGCATTTGTTTACAGTATCAGTTAAAGAACTGAGATTTCTAAAATCTTGTTCAAAATGGGTTTTTTCCTCATTTTTTGAGCTGCGGTGAGGTTTTTTTTGTTTTTTTTTTCCTTTTAAAAACCGCAGTATGTCAATTTTTTCAGTGCTTTTACCCTTCAATTGAATGCATGAAAAAAAAACAACAAATGCATTGAAAATGAGTGTGAATACACCCTACCTCAAAGTTATGAAAATTGTGTATTTATTCCAAAATGGTATCAATAAAAAGAACCAAGAAAAAAAAAATACCTGCCCTTACACAGCTCAATTAAGGCAGAAACCAAAATGGCTCAGAAAATGGCAGCACAAACCAAAAAGTCCATCATTGTTTCATGCCACAAAAAAAAAACCACAGGAAAAGAAAACATAGGTCTGAGTATATACTAAATTGGAAATCACCGAGAAAAAGAATGTTCCAGTTTTTATAAATATAGCTTTTAATATTAAAATTATTCAAAAACAAGATTTACACACATACGACCACCAAAGTATCAAAGGACACTTAGGAAAGATACCTAGGGAGGCGTCTATCCCTATGGTATCCTGTAATAACCCTACCTGTCAGCGGAAGTTGGCACCCTTGATCCTGCGCAATGGCATAGATGGCTCACCCTGCTATCCCTATTTGTGGAGTAGGAGTGAAAGAAGAAAATGTGGCACAAAGGAGGAACAAGGAGGTGTATCAAAGATATTGCCTAGCAGCAGAGGTTAGCGCCTAAGGCTACGTTCACATTTGCGTTGCGTCAGGTGCAGGTTCGGCGACGCATAGCGACGCATGCGTCATGCACCCCTATATTTAACATGGGGGCGCATGGACATGCGTTGTCTAGCGTTTTGTGACGCATGCGTCATTTTTGGCGCAAGCGTCAGGGCGCAGAGGACGCTGCATGATGCAGGTTTTTTGCGCCAAAAATCATGCCAAAAATGGACGCATGCGTCACAAAACGCTGCGTTGTGCATGCGTTTTGCATGCATTGTGTCGCCGACGCTGCGCCGCAAAACGCAAATGTGAACATAGCCTTAGAGTATAGGGAGAGTGGCACCCTGCTGATCAGCGGCTGTCCCTTATTGAATGAGGAGATCACTTGTCACAGTGAGAGGGTGATGGATAAGGTGCTGTTGTGATCCATCGTGGCACCTTAGCATACAGCGATGCACAGTGCAGCAGAAGTGGAATATTCACAGATAAGCTGCAGTATAGGCTACATAGCCATAGTAATTAGTATATAACATCATCATCAGAAAAGAACTTCGCATATGATAAGTGAACAGATGACTGTCCTCCTCAGAGCTGCAAAAGTTGTCTCTCCGAGTACGTTGATCAGATAAAGTGCCTTATATTCAGGTATAATAGATAACAGATATAATGTACATATTGGCAGAGTAACTCCACATAAGGGGTTCAGTATAACCCAGCAGAACCATGATAACTAGTCTGTGACAACATTGTGATAAAGAAACAACTGACCAAAAAACAAAACAAAAACAAACACTCATTACACTCGATGCGTTTCCCTTCTCTTGAGCTTCATCAGGAGTGACGTGACAGTGTGGATAATAATAGTACAAGGCATAATATAGATACAAGGCATAAGGTCCATGTGATACGGGACGTCAGAGTCAGATCCCCTCTGGTTAAATGGCTGGCAGGGTGAGCCGTCGATGAGCGGGGGCTAGGGTGCCAACCTCCGCTGACAGGTACGGTAATTGCAGGGTACCATAGGGATAGGCACCTCCCTAGGGTATCTTTTGGTGGTGGTATGTGTGTAAATCACGTTTTTGAATAATTTTTATATTATACACTATATTTTAGTGTATCAAAAAACTGGAGTATTCCTTGTCTCGATGAATGCCACAAAAAACCCAGCTATACATGTTTGGCGTTGCCCCCCCTCTGGAGGATCATACTGCCATGTAATTTTTAGGCCACATTCAGTACTTTACCTCAGTATGTGTAAGCCAACACCAGGAGCGGAACAATCAGAGGAAAAGTATAACAGAAACATTCACCACTTCTGCATTTATCACCCACTCCTGGTTTTGGCTTACAAATACTGAGGTAAAATACTGACCAAATACCGAGGTAAAATACTGAGGTAAAATACTGACCAAATACTGAGGTAAAATACTGAGGTAAAATACTGACCAAATACTGAGGTAAAATACTGACCCAATGCTGACTGTGTGACCGCAGCCTTACCTTACAATCAACGCTGTAAGAACAAAACCCCAAAGCAATGACGGAATGGCGGAATTTCCACCACTTCACCTCATTTGGATTTTTTTTTTTTTACCATTTCTCAGTAAGTTGCATGGTTAAAAAAAAAGAAGGCAAAAAAACAAGCGCTCAAAGATATGTAGACTGCAAAATAGTAATGGCTCTCAAGGGAGTAAAAATGGAAGTGCAAGAATTAGAACTGGGTGCAGAATTAAAGGGTTAACCGAGCAGTGTGCTACCCTCTGACATGCTGGGCTCTGTAGTTCCATAGCTGCAGCAAAGCTAGAGTATGCTGCATCTGCTCCAAGCATTCATCCTGCTGATGGAGAGGTCTCCTTATCTCCAGCCATAGCTCACCTGGTTCAGGAAGGTCAGGTACTTCCACCTGCCTCCATATGTATTGGCTCCATGGCTCAGGTGGTTCTGCCATACCGCGAACACATTCCAGGCCAAGAATCCCACATGAAGGACGATCCCCAGCGCCGCCATCTTGGTGAGGACCCTAAGGAGCCTGCACACGGAGGGCGTCCCTTTGTGTCACTGCCGTCAGCGAGCGACCGAGGCAGATGGCGACTACACGGAGGCACAGTGTTCTTACATGTGGGTACAAGGTCCACACACCAAATACAGAGATTGCAAACAAACACTAGAGGCCACAATGTTTTCAGTCACATGTCTCCACCTTTCCTGGGCGGCGGCCATGTTAGTGGAGACCATGATTGTCACAATCCCTTTATTTTCTTTCTTGTCTTAATAGAAAAATAAGCTCGTAAATGCAATGCTATCTGTCACATTAGTTTGTGGATATGAGTGGTTACATGCATGGGTAGTTTTGTGGTAATATTTTACAAGAACAATCAAACAAATGGCGATAAAGCTCTATTTGGAATAATTTGTGGGGTACATTTACTTGTCCTGTCACAATTGCAATTATAGCAATTAGGAAAGTTAGCCTTACGTCCCATACACATTAGGCTAAATTCGGCTGAACGCTGTGATACCAGCAGGCTGGCAGTCTCATGTGTTTGGGGGACCTGGATAAGGCCGCTTTCACACATCAGTTTTTTTGCCGGATGCTGGTTCCGGCGTCGCACCGCATCACCAGATCCGTTTTTTTTTTCTGGAAACTGGAGGACAACCGGATGAGACGGATCCGGTTTTTTGCCGGATCCGGACACCGGATCCGGCGAAAAACCGCATCCGTCTCATCCGGTTTGTCTGGTTTCCTTTCCAGTTTTTGACGGATCCGGCATTTAAAAACGCTCCCTAAAAGGCTAAAACTGGTGATTGGCCAGCTTAAAACTATATATACAATGTTCCTTACATCTGTGATGGGTTAGAGAGGAGCAAGATACAGAGCAAGATGGATGGCTCAGTAGTGACCAGTGCTGTGGGGTCGGGGGTCAGGGAAATTGAGGAGTCGGAGGTTTGGCTTACCGACTCCACAGCCCTGGACTGCCCGCGTATGGAGGGGATCAAGAGAGGAGTTTGAGCAGCTGAAAAATGCAATAAAAATGCTTCTAATCTGAACATGACTGTATAAATAACAAAAAAATCAAAGCCAAATAGAGATAAAAAATAAAGCAGCTTTATCTTAAACAAGACATACCATAAGCAAAAAACAAACCCAGCTGAAAAAAAAACAAAACAAAAGCACTTGTTTATACATAGCATTTTTTTGCAGTGGTTTTTCCATGCAGAAAAAGGAAAAAAAAAAACGCATTGGTTTACAGTATCAGTTAAAGAACTGAGATTCCTAAAATCTTGTTCAAACTGTTTTTTTCCCCTCATTTTTTGAGCTGCTGTGAGGTTGTTTTTTTTTTTTTTAAAAACCGCAGTATGTCAATTTTTTCAGTGCTTTTACCCTTCAATTGAATGCATGAAAAAACAAACAAATGCATTGAAAATGAGTGTGAATACACCCTACCTCAAAGTTATGAAAATGGTGTATTTATTCCAAAATGGTATCAATAAAAAGAACCAAGAAAAAAAAATACCTAGGCAGAAACCAAAATGGCTCAGAAAATGGCAGCACAAACCAAAAAGTCCAACATTGTTTCATGCCACAAAAAAAAAAAAAAGCACAGGAAAAGAAAACATAGGTCTGAGTATATACTAAATTGGAAATCACCGAGAAAAAGAATGTTCCAGTTTTTGATACACTAAAATATAGCTTTTAATATTAAAATTATTCAAAAACAAGATTTACACACATACGACCACCAAAGTACTTAGGAAAGATACCTAGGGAGGCGTCTATCCCTATGGTATCCTGTAATAACCCTACCTGTCAGCGGAAGTTGGCACCCTTGATCCTGCGCAATGGCATACACGGCTCACCCTGCTATCCTTATTTGTGGAGTAGGAGTGAAAGAAGAAAATGTGGCACAAAGGAGGAACAAGGAGGTGTATCAAAGATATTGCCTAGCAGCAGAGGTTAGCGCCTTAGAGTATAGGGAGAGTGGCGCCCTGCTGATCAGCGGCTGTCCCTTATTGAATGAGGAGATCACTTGTCACAGTGAGAGGGTGATGGATAAGGTGCTGTTGTGATCCATCGTGGCACCTTAGCATACAGCGATGCACAGTGCAGCAGAAGTGGAATATTCACAGATAAGCTGCAGTATAGGCTACATAGCCATAGTAATTAGTATATAACGTCATCATCAGAAAAGAACTTCGCATATGATAAGTGAACAGATGACTGTCCTCCTCAGAGCTGCAAAAGTTGTCTCTCCGAGTACGTTGATCAGATAAAGTGCCTTATATTCAGGTATAATAGATAACAGATATAATGTACATATTGGCAGAGTAACTCCACATAAGGTTCAGTATAACCCAGCAGAACCATGATAACTAGTCTGTGACAACATTGTGATAAAGAAACAATTGACCAAAAAAAAAAAAAAACTAACACTCATTACACTCGATGTGTTTCCCCTCTCTTGAGCTTCAACAGGAGTGACGTGACAGTGTGGATAATAATAGTACAAGGCATAATATAGATACAAGGCATAAGGTCCATGTGATACGGGACGTCAGAGTCAGATCCCCTCTGGTTAAATGGCTGGCAGGGTGAGCCGTCGATGAGCGGGGGCTAGGGTGCCAACCTCCGCTGACAGGTAGGGCAATTGCAGGGTACCATAGGGATAGGCACCTCCCTAGGGTATCTTTTGGTGGTGGTATGTGTGTAAATCACGTTTTTTGAATAATTTTTATATTACCGTATACACTATATTTTAGTGTATCACAAAACTGGAGTATTCCTTGTCTCGATGAATGCCACAAGAAAACCCAGCTATACAAGTTCAGCATCGCCCACATCGTACCCATCTGGAGGATCATACTGCCATGTAATTTTTAGGCCACGTTCAGTATTTTACCTCAGTATTTGACCTCAGTATGTGTAAGCCAAAACCAGGAGCGGAGCAATCAGAGGAAAAGTATAATAGAAACACGTCACCACTTCTGTATTTATCACCCACTCCTGGTTTTGGCTTACACATACTGAGGTAAAATACTGACCGAATACTGCTAGTGTGACCGCAGCCTTACCGTACAATTAACACTGTAAGAACAAAACCCCAAAGCAATGACGGAATGGTGGGATTTCCACCACTTCACCTCATTTGTAATTTTTTTTTTTTTTTACCATTTCTCAGTAAGTTGCATGGTAAAAAAAGAAGGCAAAAAAACAAGCGCTCATAAAGATATGTAGACTGCAAAATAGTAATGGCTCTCAAGGGAGTAAAAATGGAAGTGCAAGAATTAGAACTGGGTGCAGAATTAAAGGGTTAACCGAGCAGTGTGCTACCCTCTGACATGCTGGGCTCTGTAGTTCATTACCTGCAGCAAAGCTAGAGTATGCTGCATCTGCTCCAAGCATTCATCCTGCTGATGGAGAGGTCTCCTTATCTCCAGCCATAGCTCACCTGGTTCAGGAAGGTCAGGTACTTCCACCTGCCTCCATATGTATTGGCTCCATGGCTCAGGGTTGAGTTAGTCACCTCCAGGTTCTGCCATACCGCGAACACATTCCAGGCCAAGAATCCCACATGAAGGACGATCCCCAGCGCCGCCATCTTGGTGAGGACCCAAGGAGCCTGCACACGGAGGGCGTCCCTTTGTGTCACTGCCGTCAGCGAGCGACCGAGGCAGATGGCGACTACACGGAGGCACAGTGTTCTTACATGTGGGTACAAGGTCCACACACCAAATACAGAGATTGCAAACAAACACTAGAGGCCACAATGTTTTCAGTCACATGTCTCCACCTTTCCTGGGCGGCGGCCATGTTAGTGGAGACCATAATTGTCACAATCCCTTTATTTTCTTTCTTGTCTTCATAGAAAAATAAGCTCGTAAATGCAATGCTATCTGTCACATTAGTTTGTGGATATGAGTGGTTACATGCATGGGTAGTTTTGTGGTAATATTTTACAAGAACAATCAAACAAATGGCTAGAAAGCTCTATTTGGAATAATTTGTGGGGTACATTTACTTGTCCTGTCACATTTGCATTTATAGCAATTAGGAAAGTTAGCCTTACGTCCCATACACAGGCTAAATTCGGCTGAACGCTGTGATACCAACAGGCTGGCAGTCTCATGTGTTTGGGGGACCCGGATAAATGATGCTTGGGGAGATACGGATCCGGCATGTCCGATCATTTTTGTCCAGCTGTCTCGACATGTCTGGCAGCGGCCCTCTCCGAGTACATAGGAGCTATCGGCAGAGCCTTCACTCCAGTGTATGAGAGACAGCTGCGGCCGAACCATCGATCGGACCACCAGTTATCTACGGTCTTTGGGATTTGTGGTCAGGTAGACATGTGTTGGAAATAGCCTGACAATTGGCGCAGCTCTGGAGCTCCAGGGTGTCTTCCCCCATACATCCAAGGAGGTGGCTATTGGAGCTATAGTACCCATTGGGGTCCAGAGATCCTTTTGCAATACAAACAAGAACAGTGCCGGGTTCTTCTATTACTACTAGGGGTGAGCGAATAGCTGCATCGGGAACCCGGATACCTGGACTGGAGCGCTCCCGATAATCAGCTGTTTGGCGCCGCAGGTGCATGTGTCGCGGCCGTGTCACTGTCACAAGACATGAATGGAGAGCCCAACACACAGGCTCTCCATGCATGTGTTGTGACTGTCACACAGCTGTGACACATGCACCTGCGGCGCCAAACAGCTGAATATCGGGAGCGCTCGGTATCCGGGTTCCCAATGCAGCCATTTGGTAAGCGCTATAGCTATTTGGATAAGGAGTTATCTGAAGCTATTTGCTCATCCCTAGTTAATACCCCTCACCCACATTCCTGTATTTGTCCGTCAAACCTCCAGATTGCAATCTGCAGTTCATTACTCCGGAACGCGCATTTCTACTGCTCGAGTCCAGTGGTGTGAACAACATATGATATCTGTTTTCCATAGATCTTAATGTAAAGGGAAGCTGACACATGCTGCAAAAGCGTGGAAAGCATGTGTCAGGCACGGGCTCTATTAACACAGCCATGCATATCTGTCTCTGAAACGCTGCGATGTTTAAGAGAAAAACACACTTTTCATAGCCGCTGGGACTCAGCCGCGCTATTGACTAGTCGTACAGGCCTCTCCCTGCCCGCTGACAGTGATTGACAAGTCTCTGCCTATACGCCCATGCAGGCATGTATCATCTGTCAGCACAAAATCACTGCTCAAACCAAGTGCAGGCGCTCAATGGATCATGGTGGAGACAGTCATTTAAATCCTCCTTCCCACCTGCTTGTAATAAAAGTTTTTATCCACTTAAAATTTTGCAATCATCATATTACATAGCACTGATTTTGCCTTTCTACCCAGTTAATTCTTCTCTTTCCCATTAGGTCTATGACGTCGCATGATTAAAAACTGACTAGCTGAATCCTAAGCTCCATGTAGAAACCGGAGGTCAATTTTCCCTGCATGAATCATCAGTCACTGCAACGTCCTTGGTAGAAGGGCAGGGGGGAATGATAAATGCGGGGACTAGAGGCTTCCTGTTTCCACATAGAGCAGAGAAGTATTATCTAGGTAGAAAGGCAAAAATGAGCAATTGTAAGTACACAGTACTATATAATATGATGATTGCAGTATATTAGGATAAAAACTTTGAAGGGAGGAGGAGTGTTTCTTGAAATGATTGGCCACGTCATCGCCATGGTGCACCAAGCGGCAGTGTTTAGTTTGAACAGTCATTCTTTGCCGACAGAGTCCTTTTAAGGGTATGTTTCCACGGTCAGGAAACGCTGCTTTTTTGACGCTGCGCAGAGCTGCAGCGTCAAAAAAGCAGCGTCCAGATGTTCCAGCATAGTGGAGGGGATTGTATGAAATCCCGTCTCCACTCTGCGTGGAAACCCGCACGCGGCAGCCCTGCGACTCCGGACATGCTGCGCGTCTTTTCAGATCGCAGCATGTCCGTACACCTTGCGGGGACGCAGCGTCCCCGCAAGGCATATCACAGGGCGCTATGGGAGCGAGCGATCATCCCGGATGTGAAGAGTTAACACATCCGGCATGATCGCGTCCCAGGAAGGGGGCGGGGCTTAGCGCCGAGCGGCTTCGCCGCTGCGGCGATACCGCCGCCCCTCCGGACCGTGGAGCCATACCCTCAGGCCATGTTCACATGTTCAGTATTTGTAAGCCAAATGGAGTGCAACAATCGGAGGAAAAGTATAATAGAAACACGTCACCACTTCTGGATTTATCACCCACTCCTGATTTTGGCTTACAAATACTGAGGTAAAAAATCTAACCAAATACTGACTGTGTGCACGTGGGCCTAAAAGAAAAAGTCTCTGTTTTACCCTTCGCCATGACAGCACCCACTGGAGAGATAGGGATCCGCCCCAAGGAACAGGAAACCTACAGAGACATAAAAGGGGGCGGTCCCCCTCTCCTCCTCAGTTTAGGTTTCCTGTTCCCAGGGGACAGGATTTCTGAAGACTACAGAAGATCATACCTGGGCTAGGAGCATCCGCCTGTGCGGTTTCTGCGGGAACGGCAGGGGATGCAGTCCAGATGCAGCGTCGGGGGAGACTCCGTTAGACGGCTCCCCCCTCGTCTGTCCGGCATGTGGGACGGCTGAGTCCGGGGGACGCCGCCGATTCCATACAGCAACGCTGCAGAGGTGCGGCCTTGAAGAGGCTCCAGACGCGGACCAGCAGGTGAAGGGTCCGGGATCTGCGGCACAGCTGCAGCGGCAGCCGGTACACCGCTCCATAGCGCAGGCCAGGATAAGATGGCGGCCGCACATGCGTGGAGCGGTGTAAGAATCCCCAGAATGACCCGGAGGTAGAGGAACACTTCCGGGTCACTCACACAGCGGTGGGGGAAAGCGCGGTTTCGCGCATGCGCAGTACACCGCTGTGAGAAGAAAAAAAAAAAAAAAAAAAAGTTTTACTGACCGGATCTTGTATAAAAAGGGGGAAGTTGCAACGCACAGGCGATGCAACATGTCGTCCCCAGGCAAGACAGTGGACCCAGCAGGTGAACCAGCCAGCAGAAGGTCCTCAGATGCCAGCCACAGGAGTGAGACCAAGGATTCAAGATCCAGAAAGTCGCAGCCTCCTATTTCGGTACCGTACAGCTTCACTGGGTGAGTGTAATTTCCCCTCTGCCTATAAAGCTGACACCCTTTTCCACAAATGTCTTCTTCTCCCAGGCAAAAAAGAGACAGAAATCTAAGCACAAACAGTGTGCATTATGTGACGAGCCTCTCCCAGATTCCCACCCCAAAAAACTCTGCAATCAATGTATGGCGGAAACAATGCAGAGTCCATCTATGTCGGTCACAGATATACGGGCCATAATTAGAGAGGAATTACAGGCCATCTCACAAGCCAGTACCCCCCCTAAAAAATCCGGGAAAGAAAAGGCTATATCCAGCTCTGAGTCCGAGGAGGAAGGCGTTATCCACTCAGACTCCTCGCAGGCATCATCCTCTTCCTCAACTCATTCCGACATTGAGGGTCGAGCTTGTTTTCCCCTTGATGGGGTGGACAACCTAGTAAAATCCATCAGGAATACTATAGGTTGTGAGGATGCAAAAGACGACCAAACTGCACAAGACATCATGTTTGCAGGGTTGGCAGAGAGGAAGAGAAGAGCATTCCCAGTAATTCCTGCGGTTAAGGCACTGATAAAGAGGGAATGGGAGAAACAGGACCAGAGAGGTTTTCTCCCGTCAGCCTCCAAAAGGAAGTACCCCTTTAATGATGAGGAGTTAATTTCATGGACTAAAATCCCTAAGGTGGACGCTGCAGTCGCCTCCACCTCAAAACAGTCAGCTCTACCAGTCGAGGATGCGGGCCTACTTTCTGATCCTCTAGATCGGAAGGCAGAATCGTCACTAAAACGATCATGGGAGGCTTCCACGGGCATATTTAAACCATCAATTGCCAGTACATGCACTGCTAGATCCATGCTTGTTTGGATTGATCAGCTGGATCAACAGATCGAACAGGGGGTCTCCAGACAAAAATTGCGGGATGCGATACCACTAATTAGAGGTGCAGCAGCATTCATGGCCGATGCTTCAGCTGACTCTCTTCGCCTTGCAGCAAGATCAGCCGTTCTGATTAATAATGCCAGACGTGCGTTATGGATGAAGAGCTGGAAGGGGGATACGCAGTCAAAGGCTAAGATCTGTGCTATTCCGTGTGAGGGTGAGTTTTTGTTTGGGAAAGCATTAGACGAGATCCTCAAAAAAGCTAAAGAGAGGAAAAAAGCCTTCCCTGACCCCTCAATTCCTTTCTATAGGAAGACCTTTAGGAAGAGGCCGTTCGGGAAAAGAACACAAACCGAAAGATCGTCACGATGGGCCACAAGAGAGGGAAAACAGGGTGGCACTATGTTTAAAGGCCCCCCCTTCCGTAGAGACAATAAATTCTGAAACACCAGACACCCCAGTAGGGGGTAGGTTAAAATTTTTCTTTCCCCAATGGCGAAAAATCACGTCAAGTTCCTGGGTGCTAAATATTATTAAGGAAGGAATGAAAATAGAATTCCTCCAAATTCCCCATGATTCCTTTATTTTAACAGCCCTTTCCTCACCAGTGCAACAGAAGGCCCTTGAACTGGAAATTAGAAGTCTTATAGTTAAAAATGTTTTAGTTAGGGTGCCAAAGGGACAAGAGGGTAAAGGGTTCTACTCTCCGTTATTTTTAATCCCTAAACTCGATGGTTCATTTCGAACAATTATAAATCTTAAAAAACTCAATACGTTTATTAAAAATTATACGTTTAAAATGGAGTCTATTAGATCGGCCATTAAGCTCCTTTTCCCAAATTGTAGAATGGGCGGCATTGATTTAAAAGATGCCTACTACCATCTCCCTATCCATAGTAGATATCAAAAATACTTAAGAGTGGCAGTAACTCTTGAGGGGGAGATTCATCATTTCCAGTATACAGCCATGCCCTTCGGTCTCTCCACGGCACCCAGGATCTTCACGAAGGTAATGTTAGAAGTAATGGCCTACCTTCGCCAGAGAGACACATTAATCATTCCCTACTTAGATGATTTTTTAGTTGTAGGAAATTCGTCCCTTCAGTGTGCGGAACGATTAGCTGACACTGTCTCGTCCTTAGAAAGCCTGGGCTGGATCGTCAACTATAAAAAATCCAGACTCATCCCACTCTCTCTTCAGACATTTTTGGGGTTTAATCTAGATTCCATAAAGCAAAAATGTCTACTTCCCCAAGAAAAAATATCTCTTATAGAGGGTAAAGTAGTGGCGGCCATTCACAAACCTCAAATGTCCCTGAGAGCAGGAATGTCCTTGCTAGGATCCCTCTCCTCCTGTACTCCAGCCGTTCAGTGGGCACAACTTCATACCCGAACACTACAACATCAGATACTTCGGGAACAGAGAAAATTTCTGGGGCACCTTGAATCGAAAATAACTTTATCCGAGAAAGTCTTATCCTCCTTGGAATGGTGGTTAGATAAAGACAACCTAGCGGGGGGGTGTCCCTTGGGTAATATCTCCATCCCACACGATAACTACGGACGATAGTCCCCACGGGTGGGGCGCACACATGGGAGATAGATTCTGCCAGGGAACCTGGGATAAGAATGAGGATTTATATTCATCAAACCTAAAAGAATTGAATGTGGTAAACTATGCACTGCCTCAATTTCTCCCACAGCTACGAGGAAGCCACGTCAGAATCTGTTCAGACAACACTACGACAGTGGCGTATTTAAACAAACAAGGCGGCACAAGATCAGACGCTCTAATGTCTTCCGCAAACAGTATCTTAATCCTGGCCGAAAAGCATCTGTTGTCCCTCTCGGCAGTCCACATCAAAGGAGAGGACAATCAACAAGCGGACTTTCTAAGTCGACACACTCTTCATCAAGGAGAATGGTGTCTCAATCCTCACATTTTCCACAAGATAACATTGTTATGGGGCAAGCCCCAAATAGACCTGTTCGCTACAAAACAAAACAAACAAGTCCAGAAATTCGCATCTCGGTCCCGTGCAGATCACCCGGACATTCTAGATGCTCTTCAAACACCTTGGCAATTCAAGCTAGCGTACGTTTTCCCTCCGATAATTCTGCTTCCACAAGTAATACGGAAGATCAGGGAAGAGCAGGCCAGGATAATACTGATAGCGCCATTCTGGCCCAAGAGACCATGGTTCTCGTGCCTGCGGTCAATGTCGGTGACGGATCCTTGGGTCCTTCCCTCAATCCCAAACCTTCTCTCTCAGGGACCTTTCTTCCACCCTCAGGTGGACAGCCTCCACCTGACAGCCTGGAATTTGAAAGGCAGATATTAAATTCCAGGGGGTTTTCAAAAGGCCTAATTGATACACTCCTGCTTAGCAGGAAACCATCTACGACAAAAATTTACACCAAAGTATGGAAGAAGTTTCTTCAGTTCCATACTAGTTCAAACCCCTCTGAAGTCCCAATAAAATCTATACTAGAATTTCTACAGAAAGGGAAAGAGTTAGGTCTGTCAGTTAACACACTAAAGGTCCAGGTGTCCGCTCTGGGTGCCCTCTATGGCCATAATATTGCTGGTAATAAATGGGTATCCCGCTTCATCACGGCCTGTGAACGAGTTACTCCTGTCCACATACCTAGGGTAGCTCCTTGGGATCTAAATCTAGTCTTAGACTCTCTAACAGAATCTCCGTTTGAGCCTATAGACACAGCATCTTTAAAACACTTGTCGTTAAAAACAGCCTTCTTAGTAGCCTTAACATCGGCTAGAAGAGTCAGCGACATTCAGGCCTTGTCGATAGATCAACCTTACCTTCTCACATTTCATGACAGACTAATCTTAAAACCGGACCCCTTATACCTACCTAAGGTAGCAGGGATGTTCCACAGGTCACAAGAGATACATCTTCCTACTTTCTTTAAAGACCCCTCTACTCCTGAAGAACAAAAATTCCATACTCTAGACGTCAGGAGAGTAGTTTTGCAATATATTGAGAAAACTAGTAGTTGGAGGCAGAGTAGGGCTCTGTTCATATCCTTCCAGGGCAAAAAGAAAGGATATGGAGTCACAAGAGCAACATTATCCAGGTGGATAAGAGACGCTATCCGGTTGGCCTATTCCATGAAAAATGAAGAACCTCCGGAGGGTATCAAAGCACATTCCACCAGAGCCATGGCTTCTTCCTGGGCCGAAAAAGGGAACGTGCCAATCGAGGATATATGTAAGGCTGCAACTTGGTTGGCTCCTTCCACTTTCTATAATCACTACAGGCTTGACCTGTCTTCCGACTCTGACCTACACTTTGGCAGGACTATCCTCAGCACGGTGGTCTCCCCCTAGGTGTTGGTCTCTGGAAATCTCTCCAGTGGGTGCTGTCATGGCGAAGGGTAAATAGCCGGATTACTTACGGTAATGCTCTTTTAATGAGTCCATGACAGCACCCAGTCACATCCCTCCCTAATAAAAGCCAATGTAATTACTTCTATGAAGTTTATATTCTGATAAAACATTGTGATGTTTGACTAACACTGGCGGTCCTCCGGGTACTCTGAAATTAAACCGAGGAGGAGAGGGGGACCGCCCCCTTTTATGTCTCTGTAGGTTTCCTGTTCCTTGGGGCGGATCCCTATCTCTCCAGTGGGTGCTGTCATGGACTCATTAAAAGAGCATTACCGTAAGTAATCCGGCTATTCATCTACTGTTTTTTTGTGCACACTACATTTTTCGTCCACTGCACAAATGTTTGTTTAAATAAAAAAAAAAAAAAAAAAAAACCAGTCAAATTTTTTTTTTTAACATTAAAGTCTATGGGAAACAGACAACAGACAAAAAGGATGAAAACTGAAGAAATTTTAACCCCTTCGCGACGTGCGACGTACATGTATGGCGCATGTCGTGTCTCCCCCTTTGATTTTGGCTTCTGTGGTGAGCCCACATCTTTCCCGGCACACGTCAGCTGTTTTGAACAGCTAACATGTGCCTGGTACAGCCGCAGGTGGAGTCGCGATCCACCTGGGGCTATTAACCCGTTAAGAGCACTTGACGCACTCAGCCAGCCACCGGGCCGGAAATCTGACCATCGGTGACCCCTGTCACGTGATCGCGGGTCACCAATGGGTTGGCATGACAACCAGACGTCTCCTGGAGACCTCTATGGTTGTCACTACCGGCTTGCTGTGAGCACCGGCCGGCGCTCATAGCAAGTGAGGTGTTCTACTACATACAGGTGATCTGATCATCACCTGTATGTAGCAGAGCCGATCGGGTTATGGCTGCTTCTAGTCTCCCATGGGGACTATTGAAGCATGCCAAAAGTAAAAAAGAATGTTTTTAAAAATATTAAAAAAATTAAAAAAATATAAAAGTTTAAATCACCCCCCTTTCACCCTATTGAAAATAAAACCACAAAAAAGAAATTCAAACATACAGATATTTGGTATCTCCGCGTTCAGAATCGCCCAATCTATCAATATAAAAAAAGGATTAACCTGATTGGTAAATGGTGTAGCGAGAAAAAACTTCAAAACACCAGAATTACGTTTTTTTGATGCCGCAACATTGCATTAAAATGCAATAACGGGTGATCAAAAAATTGTATCTGCACCAAAATGGTATCAATAAAAACATCAGCTCGGCACACAAAAAATTAGCCCTCACCCAACCCGAGATCACGAAAAATGGAGACGCTACGTGTCTCGGAAAATGGCACAATTTTTTTTTAACAAACTTTGGATTTTTTTTTTCCCACTTAAATAAAAAATAACCTAGACATATTTGGAGTCTGTGAACTTGTAATAACTTCAGGTCAGTTTTAGCACTTAGTGAACATGGTTAAAAAAAAAAAATCCAAAAAAACGTTGTGATATTGCACTTTTTTTGCAATTTCACTGCACTTGGAATTTTGTTTCCTGTTTTTCAGTACACAATATGGTAAAACCAATGGTGTCGTTCAAAAGTACAACTTGTCCTGCAAAAAACAAGCTCTCACAAGGCCATATTGACAGAAAAATAAAAAAAGTTATGGCTCTGGGAAGGAGAGCAAAAAACAGAAATGCAAAAAACGAAAATGGGCTGCTGCGCCAAGGGGTTAAGGAAAAAAAAGAAAACATTGAGTCTTGTAACCAAGCATTTTATTTTCGTTGTTCTTCTTAAATGAATCGGAAAAATAGAACTCTGGAAGGAAATGTAAAAAAACTAATGGCTGTAGAGATGACATTGCTGTGCTTGATTTTATCCATCTGTTTGCACTGGACTTGGCTAACGCACCTGAACTCAGTATTTCGGAAGGGGGGGGGTGTACATTTTTTTTTACCATATGTGAAATATGTGACATTGTATTTGTTTGCTGTGAAAAGGCCAAACACCGCAGCTTGGCAGAAGAGCTACATGTTTTAGTTCTCGGAGATGACCTCCTCCCAGAAGCGAAGCATTATTTCACAAGAAGTCTTCCAAAGGCTGACATTCGCATAAAGTCTTAATTACATGAATTATTTAGTTAAAGTGAAGTCCTGGAGCATTTAGATATCCTCCAAGTGAGAATGGCCAGGTCTCCGTCTACAAAGATGCAGGGAGCAGGCCAAGTTTATATTTTTGGAAACAAACAAAATTGTATTTTTCTGTAAAGATTTGTGTAATCGGAGGAAAAATGTGAACAAAGCAGAATGGGAGCAATGAAAATGTCACCTCAGACTCTCCTTAATACCACCCCAATGTTTCACCCATTTATATTTATTCTTTCGTGAGGGTTATCGGTTACATTCTGATATAGTTTATCGAAAGGAGCACTGTTTTGTGCTGCTGCGTTCTAATATAACTTTATTTTTCCATTCCTCACCATTAGCGATGAGCGAGTGGGTTCGTTACTCGAGTTTTCCGAGCATGCTCGGATGTTCTCTGAGTATCTTCGGTGTGCTTGTAGATTATGTTTGAGTCCCCGCAGCTGCATGATTTGCAGCTTCTAGCCAGCCTGATTACATGTGGGAATTCCCTAACAAACAGGCAATCCCTGCATGTGTTCAGGTTGTCTAACAGCAGCAAATCATGCAGCTGCGGGGACTCAAACATAATCTACGAGCACCCCCAAAATACTTGGAGAACACCCGAGCATGCTCGGAAAACCCGAGTAACGAGCACACTCGCTCATCACTACTCACCATATTTGAGAGCAGAGTTTGTTAGTGAATTAAAACAATGGTGTTTACCCCCAGAGGCCTAATATAGCTAACCTAACATCTAGTACAGTATAAAAAAGGGAACAGCACAATACTTTACTTATCTTCGGGTGCAAGGCCCCCAGGTAGTCCACTAATTGCAAATCCTGATCTTTAAAAAAATAAAATAAAAAAAAAAGTAATAAAATAAGAGCAAAATCTGGCTGTTTTTGACCTGGTTATAGGTCCTTTTTAAAATGTGAGGAGCAGAAGGCTCATGAATTCAATGATATATTTGTCCATCAATTCTACAAGTGATTACAAAGTAGCTATGTGAAAACAGGTATGTTAAAGAAAAGACAAGGAAAGCATAGGGAATTACACAAACTCAAGTCGTTTTTACTGGTTCAGATGGCGTATTTAACGTTGAATCTGGGTATTGTGATCCGTATACACACCATCATATGTGGCCGTCTAGACTTGGACTTAAAGTTCCACTTTGGCTTTTTTTTTTAGTTCACCGCTAGAGTGGTATCACTAATGTGTGGTCCTTGCTCCCTGTAAAATACCAGCCGCCATCTTCAGCTCCTGCCCCGTTCTGCCATCTTGTGACCATAGCTCCTGACTGACCAGAAGTCATAACTAGTGCTTGCAAACTCTCAATGCAAGTCTATGAGAGCTTAATTTTGGCTTTCTTCTGGCTTTCTGGCTCACATAGACTTATATTGAGAAGTGACTTCCAGTCCGCCAAGCAAACACTGGAGTGATCCAACTACCAGAAGACGACGGGACTGGCAGAGAACAATAGATAACAGCGAACCGTAAGTATTCTCCTATAGACAGGGAACATACATTAGTGGTGAAATGAAAAAAAAATTGCCATTGCCAAAGTGGTGCTTTAAGTGCAGAAGCTGCTACTGGAGGAGAGAATGTATCCCTTTAATTAAACAGTGCTCACAATGTAAAATAAAGTGAACATATATGACTGGACCCTCCTCCAAGGAGTCTTGCCTCTCACAGACTTGATTCTTAAGCTCCCCATACACATTACATAGAAAGGAGCTGATGAAGGTCCCAAAATACATAGACCAATATTGGATTTTTTCTTCCAATGATCAGATCATCAGCCGTAAAAATCCAACATGACAGAATGTTATTATTTAATTGATTAGGAATTCTTTTCACTCTGTCAAAATGTTTACCACATCAGCCAACAATTATTTGTAATGTTAGAAATTGGCCATTTCTTTCAACCTTATGTCACGGGAAGCCTAGGTGGGCAAGAGCTAATAATCCGGGCCCCTGCAATTTCCCTCAGACTAGGGAAATCCTGACTGACCCTCTACCTAGAGTTTACACTGATGGTGTGCATGTCTAGGCCTCCACCCTCACCCTATCTCCTGTTTCAACCCTAGGCTGAAACCACAACCCACCACCCAGTGAAGAGATCATACACCAATACCCACAGTTAGCACAGACAAGGATAACTGAAAATATGAACCAAGCCGCAGTCACTCAGGAATACACAATAAGTGCACAGGGCAAAACAAATACAAATATAGGAAGGAGTAAATAAGACAAAGGGAAATACACCACCAGATACGATACTCCAACTCCTAGCTCACCACTCCAGACCGAGATAACCAAGCACTAGACAGAAGCTATAATCGGCGACGCCCAATGTTCAGAAGAACTATTTAAAGGCAGTGGGCTTGGCCCAGCTTCCAATCCGAGCACCAGCTAAATTAACCCCGGACCAGCTAGACAAAATCTAGCCGACGCCACTGAGCGCATAGTGGACAAAAGCGGAATTACCGCTGTCTGTTGAACGCCCAAGAATGAACAGCGTCCGACATGACATTACCCCACCTTCTACGAGGGACCCCAGGGCCCTCACGACTTATAGGACCAGGCTTGTCCGGATGGCGGCGGTGAAACATACTGACCAGCCGATCCGCATGAACGTCCGAGGCTGGTACCCAGGACCTCTCCTCAGGCCCATAACCACGCCAGTGTACCAAGTACTGTAAAGTGCGACGCACTACACGAGAGTCAACCACCTTGGAGACTTCAAATTCCAAATTACCATCCACCAAGACTGGAGAAGGCATTGGTGTCGCGTCCACAAGACCCACCGTCTTTTTTGGCAACGATCTGTGGAACACGTTGTGTATCTTATACACCGTAGGAAGCTCCAATCGGTACGCTACAGGGTAAATGACGGCGGCGACCCTAAATGGACCAATAAACCTTGGACCCAATTTAAGAGATGGTATCTTGAGTCTTATGTTTTTTGTGGATAACCACACCCAGTCATCCACACTCAGGTCCGGACCTAGCACATGCCTACTGTCAGCCACACGTTTGTACCTAGCACCCACACTCAACAGGCGCTGTTTAACTCTCCTCCAGACAGATGACAATTGTGCTCCTAACTGGTCTTCCTCCGGAACGCCGGAAGAGCCCCTCTGACTCAAAGTACAAAATTGAGGATGTAGCCCGTAAACACAAAAAAACGGAGACTCCCCAGATGACTCCTGGCGATGATTATTGATGGCAAACTCAGCCAAAGGAAGGAACGTCGACCACTCCTGGTTATCAGAGACAAAGCAGCGTAAGTACTGTTCCAAATTTTGGTTCATACGCTCGGTCTGACCATTTGACTGAGGATGAAACGCAGAAGAACGAGACAACTTGATCCCCAGCCGTGAGCAAAATGCTTTCCAAAATTTTGCCACAAACTGAGTACCCCTATCAGACACGATGTCAGACGGAACCCCATGAAGTCTGACCACCTCCTGCACAAATACCTGAGCCAGAGTCTTAGCGTTAGGCAACGAAGGCAAAGACACAAGTGCGACATTTTTGAAAACCGATCAACAATCACCAAGATGACTGTGTTCCCAGCTGAGGAGGGCAAATCAGTGATGAAATCCATGGAGATTTCCGTCCATGGCTTACTAGGTACCTCAAGAGGAAGTAGTGCGCCAACAGGACGGGAGCGGGGCGTCTTAGCCCTAGCGCACGTGGTGCAAGTTGACACGTATGAGACCACGTCCTGTCGGATCTTGGGCCACCAAAACCGACGTGAAACCAACTCCAAGGTACCTCTAACCCCTGGGTGGCCAGCCAGGACAGCATCATGATGCTCCGCCAAAACCTTTAAGCGGAGATGAAGCGATACAAAAGATTTGTTGATGGGAAGCTCAGATGGTACCTCCTCCTGAGCCTCGGCAATCTCAGCCTCAACCTCGGTAGTGAGAGCCGAAACCACAACACCCTTTTGGAGGATGGGTACTGGATCCTCCCGAGGTTCTCCCCCCGGAAAACACCTGGACAGAGCATCCCCCTTAGTGTTTTTAGACCCCAGTCTGTAAGTGACAACAAAGTTGAACCGCGTGAAAAACAATGCCCAGCGAGCCTGCCTGGGAGACAGACGCTTGGCAGACTCCAAATAAAGCAAATTCTTATGGTCGGTAATAACAGTAACCTGATGAACCGACCCCTCCAAGAAGTGTCGCCATTCCTCAAAGGCCAACTTGATTGCCAACAACTCCCTGTTGCCGATATCGTAGTTACGTTCGGCGGGCGACAGTTTCTTGGAGAAATAGGCGCAAGGAGGCAAATCGCTCAAGGATGAGCCTTGTGACAACACCGCCCCCACACCAACCTCAGACGCATCGACTTCCACAACAAAAGGTTTTGATACGTCTGGCTGCACAAGAATGGGGGCTGAAACAAAACTGTTCTTGAGAAATTCAAATGCGCGCACAGCAGCCTCAGGCCAAACGGATAAATTGGTACCCTTTTTAGTCATGTCAGTTAGCGGTTTAGCAATGATGGAAAAATCTTTGATAAACTTCCTATAGTAGTTAGAAAACCCAAGGAACCGCTGAAGTGCTTTCAGGTTATCAGGCCGTTCCCAATGCAACACCGCTTGCACCTTAGTGGCGTCCATTTTAAAACCAGAAGCAGACACAATATAACCCAAGAAAGGCAACTCTTGAACAGAAAATACACATTTCTCAAGTTTTGCATACAGCTTATTCTCTCTGAGAAGCTGTAACACCTGCCTGACATGATCTAAATGAGTATCTCGGTCGCAAGAATATATGAGAATGTCATCTAGGTACACGATAACGAATTTCCCCAAAACATGCGAGAACACATCATTAATGAAATGTTGGAACACTGCAGGTGCGTTAGTCAACCCAAATGGCATCACCAAATTTTCAAAATGACCCTCAGGGGTATTAAAAGCCGTCTTCCACTCATCACCTTGACGGACTCTTATGAGGTTGTACGCCCCCCTGAGGTCAAGCTTGGTAAACCATTTAGCACCTGCCACCTGATTGAACAAATCCGGTATCAATGGCATAGGGTATGGATCACGAACCGTAATCTGGTTCAACTCCCTGAAATCCAGACATGGGCGTAGTCTGCCATCTTTCTTCTTAACGAAGAAGAACCCTGCTGCCACAGGCGAGGATGAAGGCCTGATGTGCCCTTTGCTCAAACTTTCAGCAATGTAATCCTTTAACGCTTGTCTCTCCGGACCGGAGATGTTAAACATCCTTGCTTTAGGCAATTTGGCCCCTGGTTTAAACCTGATAGTACAGTCATAGGGGCGATGTGGCGGCAACTCTGAACAACCCTTCTCAGAGAACACATCCACAAAATCCAGAAGTGACTCCGGAACGTTTGAAGTCACAGCAGACACACATGTGGCCAGGCAATTCTCCTGGCAGAACTCGCTCCACTGAATTATGTCCTGAGTTTTCCAGTCAATAACCGGGTTGTGCATAGACAACCATGGAAAACCCAAAACCACCTGTGCAGGAAGATTCTTGAGTACCTTACATGTAACCTGCTCGGAATGTAGAACCCCAATGTGGAGTTTCACCTCAGCCACAAACTCAGTAATCTCCCCCTGTGAGAGAGGAGCAGCATTGATGGTGACCACACGGATAGGATGAGGCAGTTTTTCGATCTTAAAACCAGAAGTGCACGCAAACTCCTCATCAATTAGATTTGTGGCAGAACCACTATCCACAAAAACAGTAATTGGCAGCTCACTGCCAGCGATAATAACCTTAGCAGGGAGCATGCATTGAGAAACCACCATGGAGGATATACATAAGCTCAGATTGGCCTCCTCCACACCCTCTGAGCTTAGAAGTTTTCCGCCGTTGCGTTTTTCTTAGACAGCAGAGGACAAATGTTAACAAAATGACCAGTTTTACCACAGTAAAAACAGGCTCCCTGCTTCCTGAGCACAGGGGCTCGATGCTTAACATGTGACACCCCTGCGATTTGCATAGGTTCCGTGGGCTCACCTGCAGCAACCTCACGTGAACCTAAACCTTCTCCCACAGGCAGCGTCTCATGCTCTCCCTGACGCAAACGGCGATCAATGCGGATAACCAGACTCATAGCGGAATCTAGAGAAGCAGGAGTCTCGTACATCAGAAGGGCTTTTTTAACCCTTCCAGAAACCCCATGAATAAACTGACTCCGCAGCGCTGGATCATTCCACTGTGTATCGACCGCCCAGCGGCGAAATTCAAAACAGTAATCCTCTGCAACTCGCTCCCCCTGGCAAATAGTGCGTATCTTAGATTCTGCTAGAGCCATTCTGTCAGGCTCATCGTAAATGTTTCCAAGAGAGGAAAAAAAACTCTCCACAGAGTCAAATGCAGCAGAATCAGATGGCAAAGAAAACGCCCATGCTTGGGGATCCCCGTTTAATAATGACAACACCAGGCCCACACGCTGAGCCTCATTACCCGTGGAGATCGGACGCATACGGAAATATAGTTTGCAAACTTCACGAAAAGAAACAAATTTACTGCGTTCCCCAGCAAACTTTTCAGGCAAAGGAAACTTAGGCTCAGCAACTCTACCTGTCGCTCCAGCTTGCACATTAGATACTGCTACTCCCTGTTGCTGCACTGCCCCCCTCAACTCAGTGACCTGTAGGGACAGCGCCTCCAACTGGCGGGTTATGGAAGTCATGGGATTCATGACAAAAAAAAAAAAAAGAAACCCCTTTTTTTTTTTTTTTTTTTCTTTCAAGGCCGATTATAATGTCACGGGCAAGAGCTAATAACCCGGGCCCCTGCAATTTCCCTCAGACTAGGGAAATCCTGACTGACCCTCTACCTAGAGTTTACACTGATGGTGTGCATGTCTAGGCCTCCACCCTCACCCTATCTCCTGTTTCAACCCTAGGCTGAAACCACAACCCACCACCCAGTGAAGAGATCATACACCAATACCCACAGTTAGCACAGACAAGGATAACTGAAAATATGAACCAAGCCGCAGTCACTCAGGAATACACAATAAGTGCACAGGGCAAAACAAATACAAATATAGGAAGGAGTAAATAAGACAAAGGGAAATACACCACCAGATACGATACTCCAACTCCTAGCTCACCACTGCAGACCGAGATAACCAAGCACTAGACAGAAGCTATAATCGGCGACGCCCAATGTTCAGAAGAACTATTTAAAGGCAGTGGGCTTGGCCCAGCTTTCAATCCGAGCACCAGCTAAATTAACCCCGGACCAGCTAGACAAAATCTAGCCGACGCCACTGAGCGCATAGTGGACAAAAGCGGAATTACCGCTGTCTGTCGAACGTCCTAGAATGAACAGCGTCCGACATGACACCTTAAAGGTCTTGTCCGGAGGAACCAAGTTATCACCTATCCATAGGAAAGGTGATAACTTGCTGATTGTTGGGGGTCCGACTGTTCAGACCAGCACTGATCAGCATGACGTAGAATTTTTATACCTTACGGGGAGCTTTTATTCCTGTTACAAAATGTAATGGCAGGTGAGACGCCCGATTGCCACTTTTTTCTTTCTCTAAGGGGCTGCGAGTGCAGCGCTCGGTAGCCTCATAGGGAATGAATGGAGCAGTGGTCAGGTGTATGCACTGCCACACTATCCTAACATGGATAACATTTACCCGTTATGCTAATCGGTGCGGGTCTCAGCGGTCAGACTCCAACTGATCAACCTCACTGTTGACCTTTCCCTAGGATAGGTGATAACATGTTTTCACCAGAGAACTCCTTTAATCTAATGTGTGTGTGGGATCCCTTGCAGGTGCTACATTTTCTTGGTCATCCCAGGCAGGATGATGTCATCAGGTCCAGAATGTTGGAAAGACTCCAGGATGTCAGCCAGTGACTGCAAAGGAACATTGCAGCCCTCTATGGTAATCTGCTCAACTTTTTGGAGGGGAGGGGAAGGGTTTTTTGACGAATACTTGAGTCACAGCATTTGGATGCAGTGCATGTGAAAGTAATCATGTGACGTGACGATGTACCTAATTTTGCCAGAGGACAGCAGAAGATGAAGTGAAAACAATTGTGCAAGTCATTATACCTTGAGCTCTGTGGTTGTGCTTTGCTCTTTGGGTGAGAGAAACATAAGGAAACAAGCATCCTTCTCCATTCTTTTATGTCACACCAGAGGAGTAGCTTTTTATATGCTCTGCAATTTTAATTAACCAGCGAATACTGGCATGGTTGCTATGGAAGTAGTCTCCCCTGTTATCACCAGCACAAACATGATATGTTGCCATAGAGACGCCTGTCACAGGAGTATTGCAAGTAGCACGATGTGAGCTGCACCCTCAGGCTTCCATTGGCCCAGCTCACGTGTCTGGTGAATGACAGCAAAACATCATGTAACGAGACGAAGATTACAGAGCACAACAATTGCTGCAGGCTCCAAATCATAAGCATGTCCCTGTCATTGTTCCGTCAGGGCACAGCAGGATGCTGTTTGGCCGAGAGGGGCCTTAGGGGGCCATCCAGTAGTGTAGAGGTCAAAGGGCCTAAAATTGCTTCTGTTTTGGAGGAGACTTTGGTATGCTTAATATCTTTAGTAGTGATGATCAAGCACTAAAATGCTAGGTACTTGAATTGAGCACGTCGGATGCTCGGACATGGTTGACTCGAGTAGCAACCATAAAGGAACTCAATGTGAAACTGAAGCATTTTCTGGAGGACCTCTCTCTTTTGTCCCCAGAAAAAGAGTCTGGCTGACAGAGGAGTTCCTGCGCTCTCGGAAGGGAAATACCCTGCTTCATTGTGCTTGAACTTCTTACGGGGACCTGAGCACTCAAGCACCACAGAATACTTGGCACTGCTTGATTGTCGGTTGAGCACCCCAATGCGTCATCGAGTTTCTGGCAGTGCCGAGCACACTTGCCCATCACAAATCCTTAGTCATGGTGTAAAGCTTTTTAAGGGTCAGATAAATAGAGCCCGATACGTCACCTGTTTTTTTGTCGAGTTTTAGAGTCTGATTCATCATTTGCTTGAGTTTTTGAGTTCCTTTTTTTTATCTGTTGGTATTTGCTGATTTTTTTGCGCCCTATCTATTCAGCTATGAAATTACCCTGTGACGAGAGTTGGTCCAGATGGATTCGTGTGTCCCATTCCATCAGTCATGACAGTGGTCTATGGCACCTGGTCGGGTCAGGGAGTACTGACTCTTACCTTTCAACATCCTTGGCTCTTCTTTTGACTAGCTCGCCTGGTGCAATGTTATCATAGCGGTGTGAAGAACATACGACGTCACGCTATGCCGGCTAATAACAAAAAAAAACATGCATGCTGTCATCTAAGCAGTGGTATTGCCTCTCTGGTCTATTTTCTTTAACCATTTTTGCAAAAATTGAACAAAAATTTCTGTCATACAAAAAATCTCCCCGGAATATGTGTGCATCAAATTTATAGATTTTTTTTTGTGGCAGATGGTGAATCAGGCAAAAACATCTGAAAACCCACAAAAAAATCCACACAAAAAACAATAGGGGAACATATATAAAATAGGTTTAAAAAAAGGCGCAAACAGATTAATTTCGTGCAAACAATAGCCCATACTCACAGATTTGGAAGGACGAGAGAAATGGATATTGTAGCGCCAGCGTTCCTGCACGCTTCCTCCCTCCCTTGTAGGGATGCCAACTCAACCACTGCCGTAACCCCCGTCCCACTCCTCCTCCTCTTGCTGCTGCTGCCTGGGGTCTGCACACGGCTCACAGATACCCGGGTACGTTGCTTAAGGCGCTCGTGCTCGTGCCCTCTTAAATGGGACAGCGCACGTCACCCTAAAGTGGGAGACGCTTATTATTTAAGCCATCTCCACATGTTGGAAGGTGCCTGAACAACGTGTATGCTCTGCTTGTTGCATGCAATACTTGCATGCTAGTTATCAGGTCCTCTGTTCTAGTTTGTCTTTCAGTACCTGCCTGTGCCTGCCTGCATACCAGCCGTGTTTGCCGTACCTTCCTGCACCTGCCGTGCCCTCCTGTATACCAGTATGCTTGTTGCGTCCTCGTGAGGTCAGCCAGCGCATCAAAACGAAGCATCTGCATACATCCGCATGTCCTGCGTACCCAATGTTAAAGATAGGTATGCAGGACACATGCAGAAGTAGGCGGACCTAAACGGAAGAAGTGCAGAAGTGGGCAGAGCTTCAGAGAGGAAGTATGCAGCCGTCCGCAAAGCCCTGGTACGCAAGTGTGAACTTAGCCTAAGCCAGAGCCAGAGAGAGAGAGTTTCCCGCTGGCAGCGAGGGCAGAAGCAGACGTGCTCCGCAGTATGAGAAACAGCGCAGGGCAGAACTGTGGCAGAGCTTTCGCGTATGGGCCACTGAGCCAGTGAGAGCACCGAGCGCCTGGCTTAGCAGAGTGCAACGCTCACGCGGAGGAGCAAGGACCCGGTGCAGAACCATGAGGTGCGTCCCCCATTGCTGACAGACGCACAGCGGCACCCATGTGTGACAGAGACTTCTGCAGCGATCCTCACTTCTGCTGGCACACAGAAGAGCGTATGCCAAGCAGAGTCGTACAGAGCAGCTGCTCCGAGACACACGTACCAAGAGGAACCTTGCGGAGAGCTTTACTCTGTTGCTCCACAGTTAAATGGACTAGGGGCTCAGCGAGTAAAACCGGAGACAGCCCGCTGCCGCCAGAAGATGGGTTGTTAACTTTGGACCCCATCTGAGGACCGTACACTGGCCATTGTTGGCACTACTACCCCCATGAACTGTGGCTTAAGGAGCATCAGCGGGAGCCACGATAAGTGTTATTTGAATATAGGACTGTTGCTTTAATTCTGCCTGTTCCTTTAAGCCTGAGTCATTGTTTATTAATTTGCTGTTATCTCCCTGCGAGGAGTTTAGTACTGTAGATTAAACCACATTCTTGTGACCCCTGCTCTGCACCTCTGCGTTACTGCATCCATTTAACTTGCTTACATGTATACCAGTCGTACCAACCTACACCTGCCATGCTCACCTGTATACCAGCCTGCACCAGCCAATGCTTGCCTGTATACCAGCTGTTCCCACCTTCACCTGCGTTCCTGCAAATGTGGCCGCTAAATAGACCAATAGGTTCATTGAGTTGTGCAGGGGCACTGAGTACTCAAGTAAGGGCTTATTAGATAGTATTGCCTATAGTGTGCCTGACATCTGGTTTTTACTATCTGCACTGATTTTGTCTTGAGCACCTTTTATTTTATGTGTCACAAATAATACATGTTTTACTGGTGTTTGAAGCATACTTTATTCTTAATTTATTAAAAGTTACATTTACCGTATCCCATGATATAGAATTATATTCCTGCTGTGCCTGCCTGTACCAGCTGTGCTCTCCTTCTGGGCCATTCCAGCTCACTGCCCCTTGGGAGTTGATGCCGTGCGTCCGTGGTCTGTCCAGGTGTAGCACCTGGTGTGCATCTGAAGCCAAGTCTAACCCCACCATCAGGGGCTCTAGTGAAGAATCAGATGTTCCACCTAGTTACGCCCCTCTAGTCTCTCCTCGGATCATGGCATAGTGGTTCCACCATTTCCATTATAGCTATCAAGCAAAATATATATCAAATCTGGAGCTCGACAAGCAATGATTTGTGGAGTGTCTGAAATGTGCTGTCTAATTTGAGGACCGGGAAAGAGAACATCCCAATGTTGATAGAGCGGTCACCCCATTGGTGATAAGTCTTACCTGCTGATTCTGTGGTTTATATCTCTGCTGAAGGAGCTCAACTAGTTCCAAAGTCTTGTCCTTTTTGTAGGCCCCAGAGATGGTTTTCCTTGTACAGTTTGTTGCTTTTAACCTATGCGTCAGATTTTGTGTTTCTAATTTATAGTCCACCTCCTGAAAATAATTTTGCCTAAGTTGCTAAAACTGTCCAACTGGAATACCAATTTTGTTATAGATTTTGGTTGAGATATTCTATAAAATGGACACACTGGTCCTCAGGTTCTGTCCAAAGGAAAATCATCAATGAATCTGTACCATTTAAGGACATAATCCTGAAAATGCCACGATGGGTACACCCAACCCTGCTCCCACAAACTTATAAAAGGGTTGGCATAAGCAGACGCACAATGTGTGCCCAACGCGTTCCCGGAAGCTTTGCGATAGACACAAATTATTATGGATTGAGAACAAAGTGTAACAAATCAATCAAGAAGGAGATTTCCATCTTCTACCCAGGAATGTTTTCAGTCAAATATTCGGAAATAGCACCAGTGCTGTCCTGACACAAGTGACCAAAATCGTCCTCGGAGACTGACGTGTCTTTTTACCCTGTGCAGATTGTATGAATGTGCGATGGTAAAGTGGGAACCTCTAAATTGTAACTAAGTATCCATAAATATTCAATTGAAGAATTTAGAACAAAAATGTCATCAAATACCACAAGACAAAAAATAAAAGCAGGTAAAAGATGCAAATGTGAATCGGATCCATAGGGTTACTGCTTCTTAAAGTGGCATTTCAAAGACAGCTTTCTTTCATTTGGAGGAAAGCTAATTTCCATAACCTTTCCCTTCAAGTCTTTATCCATAGAGAAGTTTTTATTAAAGATTTTTAATGCCGTTAAAGCACAGAGTGGGTTCTAAAAAAGAACTCTGTGGCCCATATTCATCATTTTGTTTCAGTAATTTTTGTCCTGTATTTATATTTGAGCTGCCAGATTTTCACCAAATGCGTCAAAACAGGAGTAAAATATTTGAAGAATTTGTACAACTTCAAAGATTCTTCATTTTTATTTTTTTTCTGCTTTATTGCAACAAAAGTTGCACGATTCTCTACGATGTCACACGTTAGTCTTCATTGGTACAAAAATTAAGATCAGACAAATGGGGTAACTGGAGAACAACTGCACAGAAAATGTTGCAACATTCGTAAAAGTCTAAACGGATGAATTAGATTAATGGTTTAGATTTAGTTTATATAACTAAAACCACATCCATATTGCTGAACAAAACAAAAAGAAACTAAGTCAAGTTAACATGAAAAATAGAGCAAATTAAGTAATGAGTAAGGTGCAATTAAAAGAGTCATTAAGAGGCCAGGGTCACACGTCCGTCATAAGAGAATCGAGCCAATTATGCAAATGACACTCAAACTTTTTCAGAGTTTGAGCCAAGTGTCATCATAATGTGCTGCAATTCACTTGCGGAGAAGATTGTGAACTTAATGTCTCCATTATCTCTGTGCACGTACATTGGATCAGACTGCACTCAGATGACATATGAGTGCAGTCCAATGTTTCACACGCACCTATAGACTTGAATGGATGAGTGCGATCCGATTACCACAACATGCTGCTATTGTTTTCCCATGCCAAACTGGCATGAGAAAAAATGCAGATTTGCACTGCCCCATAGTATACTATTGGGCCGAGTGCTATCCAATAGAACACTCGGTCTTGTTATACGCTCATAAGAGCGACCTCTTAGAACCATTCGTACGCCTGAAAAAAGGTTCAAAGTCAATGATAAATCGGCCCTTTTAGTCTCTTATGAAGATTAAAAAAAATGTATAGGTTCAACCCATATACATATACTAGACTGGGGTGTAACTAAAATATATAGGACCCCATAGGAAATGGAAACCACAGCATAACTATGGATAATAGTGCCATATATCAGAAAAAAAACACATGGTAGTGGAAACTCACAAACCTCTTTTTCCCCACAAATAATTTTTTTATTACCTCAGTGGTCCCTTAGGCTATGTGCACACGTTGCAGATTTTGCAGCGGATCCGCAGTGGATTGGCCGCTACGGATTTGCAGCAGTTTTCCCTGAGTTCACAGTACCATGTAAACCTATGGAAAACAAAATCTGCAGTGCACATGCTGCGGAAAACACGCACGGAAACGCTGCGTTGTTTATGCCACAGCATGTCAATTCTTTGTGCGGATTCCGCAGCGGTTTACACCTGCTCCATAATAGGAATCCGCAGGTGGAATCCGCACAAAAACCGCGGTAAATCCGTAGGAAATCCGCAGGGCGGATTTCCTGCGGATTTACCAAAATCAGTGTGGAAAAATCTGCACACCTTTCTGCAACGTGTGCACATACCCTTAAACTTTGTGACCTATACCATCTAATATGACTACAGTCACTCCCATGACACTAGGAACAATTTTCTACAAAGACATTAAAATATATAATTTTTTTTTTACATTTTAGAGGAAACCATAGTAAACCCATGGAGAACTTTGCAACTCTTTGTGCGGATGTTGTCCATGGAGTCTCAGATTCTCGGTGGTCAAGAGGGTATTATGTCCTTTTAGAGGGGTTCTTTGGGGTTTTTATATTGATCGTTGGGTACGTGACTCCCGACATCGCCACCGATCAGCCGTTCCCAGTGCCATTGGCGACCAGACTGCAGAGTTCCAGAGTTGAACAGCACAGTTCCGTGAACTGCATAGTGGTAGTGGCTGATACTGCACATCTTCCCCCACTTAATTTGAATAGGGGGGCAGATGTGCACTACCTGGACCCAGCCAGTATTCTGTTGACAAAGCTGTGCTGTGCAGATCCGCAACTCAACACATCCGGGTGACCAGCTGATTGGCGGGGGTCTTGGGTGTTGCATCAGAAAGTGATGCCATATCTTAGCGCTCACGTCATCTATTGTAGCCATATAGAAGATCGCCATGTATTGCTTCTTATAAAACCCAATGACAGATATTGATATCATATCGATGGTGTTCACTTACACGTGTGCTGTAAATCCGTAAACTTACAGGACCCTATAATTGTCACTTTTACATTCTTTGGTTGTCTTGTAGCCATGGTTACTGAAATGTAGACATTCGAGTGGAAACAGAAAAAAAAACAGTGTTTCCGTGACAACTGATGAAAGCATAACTGCATGAAAGCAAAAAAAAAAAAATATATAAAAAAAATAATAATGCAAGAGCTGTATCTTTTTTAGAGAGAAATCAGGGAAGAGACGAGCTTCACATGCACCACATGCCTGGTGTCAGATCGCTGGTGAGTCCTGCATTTGTCTTATTCTGTCCCCTGTCCTGTGGCCGGATATCTGCTTGTCGTGCCGTACCCTGGGTCATGTGCCTGGGCTGATTCCATACATTTCCCTAGAATGGTGGTGATGCGACCACCCTTGTTCTGCTATGAGTAATGATCTGCAGTCCGTGTTCAGCTATTATTGATGTCAGTCACGTAGAGCACGGTGATGTTCGAACAGAACATGCGTGTGATAGGAAAGTGCTGCCCAAGTGGTCGTAAAGGGCCCAGATCTTTTTTTGAGTAATTTACGATGCGTTAGCCGGCATGCGTTGTTTGATCTGGAGTCTGTTATAAGATTATACTGCCAGAAAACAAGAATGAATATTTCTCTCACCCTGGGCATATGTTCAGTTTGGTGCCCACCTGGCTTGCATTTTCAGTAACTGTTGCCCAGATGTATCCCCTTTATAATTAAAAATTATTATTAAAAACAACTGCGGTCCAAAGTGGACAGTTTTTGTTCTTATTTTATTCACATTGCTCAGCTGAGTATAGACTTTTTTTGTTAAATCCTGTTCCAGAGATATGGGCTCTTTTATTCCTGCTAATTTTTATGGTCTTTTACAAAGGGGCATGGTTCCTATGGTATTAATACAGAGTTGCCTAAAGATATACCTCTTGAGTATTGCTGAAACTTAGGGGTAGACATATCATTAGTGCAACCTGGGGCCCAAGAGGTAAGGGGGTCACTTCCACCTCCACCTTTGTCATAGTCACAGCTATAGGACTGCAAAGGGTCCATATATGGTTCTTGCACAGGAACACTTTACTATATCTGTCCTCCACTGCTAAACCATATGGCGGATTTAAACAAAAAAAACAAAAACAGAATACTCTGAGGAGCAGGAGTAAAATAAGAGCATAATAACTTTGTCACTTTACCTCTTGCTGGTAAAGGGCACCCAGGGCATATGCCCTGCCACCCTGTCTACACCGCAGTATGCCACTGACATGTTGGATTGTGCAGACATTTCAAGGTACAGTCGTCTCTGATGAAGTTTTACAATCGAAATATGTAAACTGACAATCTGCCACGAATAGCGACGCTTCCAGACAGTGTCTTGTGTGGGAAGCCGGGATGCTCCATGATTGCACTGAGCCCCTGTGTTCAAATCATAGCGGAACAAAGATGAAGGACTAGTGGGAGAGCTGTGGGGTGTGACTTGATAAGTGATGTAACTATAAGGGGAGAATTTTTCAAAACTCTCTTCCCACAAAGACATCTTTATCTTAACAGGGTTGTCTGATGATAACATATTGATGACCTAGTATGACTTTTTTTGTATCAACATTTATCAGGCAATAACAATTGAAAATATTAGGCAGCAGGCAAAAAGGTGACCTGATCATGTTTGAGCCACTTGCATGGTGTAGAGGGGCTTATTATTGCGCTGTACATTCCCATAAAAGTGATAAAGCATACGTAGTGGTCTATGGGGCCATGCTGTACCTCCATATGTGACACAGTGCCCTGTGGACTGTACAGAGGCCTGAGGCACAATATGGGGGTATTTAGATTACCTTCGTGTGCATACATTAATTCATGGATTTCTGTGATGATGACGATAACTGTCTAGAGATTACCACCTGCTGCATGCTGTAGGCCTATATATGAAGCACTCCGAGGTACAGTATGGATCCTTACCACACCATAGGTCTTTTTTTATGTATCTACGCAGCACATAATGAGGTCTAATCACTGTAACACAAATGTTTGAGCTGATTCTTGGATGTTTTCCACTGGTCTGAAGATAAAAATACTAAAGCCAATTCTTGACTAGGTGATTCATCATGGTGCGCAAAAGTAACAGCTAAATCAACCTTAGCAATGCTACATCTGTGTATTATATTTCACAAATCTATATATAAAAAGCCTTCACTGCACAGCTTTGTTATTCTTAAGCTTCGTATTTATTACATCAGGGATTTGACAAATTCCTTTCTTATGATACTAACTTGTAAGTCATTTACTAACATCGTGTTTGATCGCTTTGTGACCATATAAGATGTGTTGGACAGACTGGTGATCAATAAACATAAAATTTCACAGATATGTCTGATGTGACACGTCAATAAAACCTGGAGCTGATGAGGAATTATGACCTTAAAAAACACCAAGAAAAAGGCAGAGAAGCTTACCTGCCCAGGCCTCAAAACAAATACACTAACAGGGCGCAGTGGACCCAATTAAAGATGGCGGCTACACAGGTGCAGTAATACCGATGAGACAGCCAGCCTACAATCAGGGATTGGCCGTTTGGTACACCAGTGCACAAAAAGATAAAGTCTGTATCAGGCAATGTTCACACACAGGAGATGCAGAGCATCTGGCTCACACAGCCTATTAATGATGACGCCCATACTCTTAGATCAGGCGGGCTGCCCAGTGCTAACTAAAATGCATCTCCTGCGTGTGAACATTGCCACATACGGACTGTATCTTTTTGTGCACTGGTGTACCAAATGGCCAATCCCTGATTGTAGGCTGGCTGTCTCATCGGTATTACTGCACCTGTGTAGCCGTCATCTTTAATTGGGTCTCCTGCGCCCTGTTAGTGCATTTGTTTTGAGGCCTGGGCAGGTAAGATTCTCTGTCTTTTTCTTGGTGTTTTTTTATAGATTTTTGGAGGATTTTCAAGTCCTCTTTTTGTGGTTATGATGTTAGAGTAGAATTATGACATTAGTCATAAACTATGCTTCGAGGGTGCACATCTTTATTTTTCAAAGATAAAGGAGATCTAGGGAGAGGACCCTCATTCCTGAGGGAAATTACATGATTCATTCTTGTGAACTACACGCTAATGTGTTTAATAACATGGTTTAAGAAAAGATATGGGAAGGTTTAAAGGGACCATCAAAAGACTAGTCATTGATTGACTTAAAGGGGCATGTCTCATCAAAGACTTTGTTGGTATAGTCACACTGTTTGGGCTCCACCAGATTGCTAGAATGTTGTGCCATTTTGTCTTCAGGTGCCACTTTGTTGACTCTGCTCAGCTTTTTCCAAGTGTTAACATGGGCAGCAATCATCTGTAATGGTCACTAAAGGAGACTAGTGCATTTTGTTGGGTCTGCTCAGCATTTCTCAGGTGTCAGTTGTAGGCAGTGATTGACTATAATGGTCATTAAAGGAGCCTGATGCCATTTTGTTGGCTTTACTCAGATTTTTCAAGATGTCAAATGTCAACATGGACCGCCATTCATTATATTAGTCATTGATCGATCCAAGTGGATTGGACAATAATGGCGCAATGCTTTTCTAATGACATTGCTAAACCATAGTGATGGAGAGAAAATACTGTTAGACCAGTGTTCCCCAACTCTGGTCCTCAAGAGCAACCAACAGGTCATGTTTTCAGGATTTCCTTAGTATTGCAGAGGTGATGATTGCATCACCTGGACAGGCAATAATTCCATCACCTGTGCAATACTAAGGAAATTCTGAAAACATGACCTGTTGGTGGCTCTTGAGGACTGGAGTTGGGGAACACTGTGTTAGACCCTCTCGATGGAGGAATATTCTAGTAATATGCCTCCAATATCATTGATGAGACCACCTCTGGAAAAGGGTTTTCCTACTATGGACCTTTATTACCTACCGTATACACTGGATAGATGTTTCTGATTATGATAATTGAGGCCTCACAAATGGGATCTGTGATGGTGTGATATGTTATGTGGGTATTATTTTGTGTATATTTATACTTTACTGATTTTCATAGTGTTCTCTTGTTGCCCTGTATCATTCCGTGTATTCCCCATATTGTCTAGAGTCTCAGTTACCTTCCAAAAGGCTGATAATTGGATTAGCTCACTTAAGGTACCTTCACACTAAGCAACGCTGCAGCGATACAGACAACGATGCCGATCGCTGCAGGGTCGCTGTTTAGTCGTTGTGTGGTCGCTGGAGAGCTGTCACAGACAGCTCTCCAGCGACCAACGATGCCGAAGTCCCCTGGTAACCAGGGTAAACATCGGGTTACTAAGCGCAGGGCCACGCTTAGTAACCCGATGTTTACCCTGGTTACCATTGTAAAAGTTAAAAAAAACAACACATACTCACATTCCGGTGCCCGGCGTCCGCTTCCCTGCACTCCTCCTGCATCCTGTGTCAGCGCCGAACATCTCCGGCATCTCCCACAGAGCAGAGCGGTGACGTCACCGCTCTGCTTTACAGCCGGCACTTACACAGGATGCAGGAGGAGTGCAGGGAAGCGGACGCCGGGCACCGGAATGTGAGTATGTGTTTTTTTTTTTAACTTTTACAATGGTAACCAGGGTAAACATCGGGTTACTAAGCGTGGCCCTGCGCTTAGTAACCCGATGTTTACCCTGGTTACCAGTGAAGACATCACTGGATCGGTGTCACACACACCGATCCAGCGATGTCAGCGGGAGATCCAGCGACGAAATAAAGTTCTGGACTTTCAGCAACGACCAGCGATGTCACAGCGGGATCCTGATCGCTGCTGCGTGTCAAACACAACGATATCGCTATCCAGGACGCTGCAATATCACGGATCGCTAGCGATATCGTTGTAAAGTCGCTTAGTGTGAAGGTACCTTTACTGTCCGCAGCCTGACTGTATCTATGCTTCTTGATGAACCCCCTGTAGTGCCTTAATCCCTGAGGCACCTTTGTCAGGTCTGGGAGGCCTGAAAACCACCCCAACCTGTCTGAATACCCCTGGACATAAGGAGGGGGCTGGGGAGGACAGGAGCTGAGAAGTCAGTTCCTGTGTGGTGAGGATGGTGTGAACACAGCATGCCAGAGAGAAAGGGAAACATATGGATTTTTTATCGTCTGTCTGCTGGATTATTGGACTCTCATCTCCTTGGACATTTTATCCTGTTACTGAACTGCATTCTTGTTCTGGACTATTGTATCCTCAGTGTGGTGGATTGTTTATGGACCTTTTAGTTTTGCCTGTAATAAAGGTCTTGGGATTGTTCACACTTCCCTCGCTCTGTTGATTGTGTGGTATCTAAGAAGGACCACGTGACAGGATCCCTGTGACTATTAGGTATGTGCACACGTCAGGATTTCTTGCAGAAATATTCCTGACAAAAACCGGACATTTCTGCCAGAAAACTGCATGCGTTTTTTTTGCGTTTTTTCATGTGTTTTTGACGCGTTTTGTGCGTTTTGTGTGCATTTTTTCCAAATGCATAGAATTGCGGCAAAAACGCGGAAAATCCGCAAAATTAATGTACATGCTGCTTTTTTTACCGCGATGCGTTTTGTTTGCGGAAAAAAACGCACCATGTGCACAAAACATGCAGAATGCATTCTAAATGACAGGATGCATAATGTATGCATTTTTAATGAGTTTTTATAGCGTTTTATCACGAAAAAACGCGAAACAACCTGAACGTGTGCACATACCCTTAGAACATAATCCTGGACAAACACTAAGAAATTAGCGCTGCCTCTTTGTTTTAAAACCATGGGACTGACAGAAACAGACATTTTGGTTGATTGGCTTCATGCATATTTTCCTAGAAACCCCCATTATCCAGTTTTATGGTATCTTTAAACTCCCTACCCCTCAAATTTATTATAAGTTAAACCTGTATGAGTAAATACCCAGCACATGATGAAAGTAAAGACTCCCCCATACACCTTACATGGCTGTCGGACAAATAATGGTTCAGCTAAGTATGATATCAGCCAGGTATGTTTTTGCTTGAAATGCTCCATCATTTTAGTGAAAATATAGTTTGAAGGTCTGGGAACTATAGGGAGAGACTTGTCTAGTCAGGTTTCGCCTCTGGATGGCTTCTCCCTGTTCTGCTGCTCCAGGTGATTCACAAGTTATTCCCAATGTTCAGTAAATGGAAACATTGCGGCAATCCTGTTATAGGTGCTCAAGTAGGGTCTTAAACAATAGAAATATTCAGCAAAAACTTGGCACTCAGATGGATGCAAATTATTTACACTTTAATGGCAGTGAAGTAGTACAGCAGAACGACAACAGACGTTTTGGTCAATAAAGACCTTCATCAGTGTACTACAAATCAATAGGAAAAGAAAAATATATATAAATCCAAAGTCACATATGTCAATAAATTCAAAGATATAGAAATAAATAAAATAATTGTGAGAAAACCTCCATGAATGACTCTATCTTTTGTTAACATCAAAATCTGGTATCTAGGTAAATATATAAAAGGAAAAAGAAAAAAAACATACCACACTGCTTATGAGAATCGGGAGAAGAGAGGGACATAGTATCCAGCAGCATGTGCCATCTGTGAACGCCATGATAAATGACAGGTGAGGGAAGCTCATAAATGTACAGTGGGAGAAATAAGTATTTGATCCCTTGCTGATTTTGTAAGTTTTGCCCACTAACAAAGCATGAACAGTCTATAATTTTAAGGGTAGGTTAATTTTAACATTGTGAGATAGAATATCAAAAATAAAATCCAGAAAATCACATTGTATAAATTATATAAATGTATTTTCATTTTGCAGTGAGAAATAAGTATTTGATCCCTCTGGCAAACAAGACTTAAAACTTGGTGGCAAAACCATTGTTGGCAAGCACAGCAGTCAGACCTTTTTTGTAGTTGATGATGAGATTTGCGGACATGTCAGTAGGAATTTTGGTCCACTCCTCTTTGCAGATCATCTCTAAATCATAATCATTTTGAGGCTGTCGCTTGGCAACTCAGAGCTTCAACTCCCTCCATAACTTTTCTATGGGATTAAGGTCTGGAGACTGGCTAGGTCACTCCATGACCTTAATGTGCTTCTTTTTGAGCCACTCCATTGTTGCCTTGGCTGTATGATTTGGGTCATTGCCTTGCTGGAAGACCCAACCACGACTCATTTGTAATGTCCTGGCAGAGGAAAGGAGGTTGCCACTCAGGATTTTACAGTACATGGTTCCATTCATTCTCCCATTGATGCGGTGAAGTAGTCCTGTGCCCTTAGCAGAGAAACACCCCTAAACATTATGTTTCCACCTCCATGCTTGACTGTGGTGGCGGTGTTCTTTGAATCATAAGCAGCATTTCTCTTCCTACAAACACAGCGAGTTGAGTTAATACCAAAGACCTCAATTTTGTCTCATCTAACCACAGCACCTTCTCCCAATCACTCACAGAATCATCCAGGTGTTTATTGGCAAACTTCAGACTGGCCTTCTTGAGCAGGGGGACCTTGCGGGGACTGCAGGATTTTAAATCTTTACGACGTAATGTGCTACCAATGGTTTTATTGGTGACTGTGGTCCCTGCTGCCTCAAGATCAGTAAAAAGTCCCCCCATTGTAGTTTTAGGCTGATCTCTCATCTTCCTCATGATCAAGGATACCCCATGAGGTGAGATTTTGCATGGTGCCCCAGATCAATATTGATTGACAGTCATTTTGTATTTCTGACATCCTTATGAAGCTCTTTGGTCTTGCCATGTTGTAGAGGTTAGAACCTGACTGATTAAGTGAGTCTCTGGACAGGAGTATTTTATAAATGTGACTATGTAAGACAGTTGTCTTTAATGCAGGTAACGAGTTGATTAGGATCTTATCTGTAGGAGCTAGAACTAGGGTTGAGCGAAACGGGTCGTTCATTTTCATAAGTCGCCGACTTTTGGCAAAGTCGGCGTCTCATGAAACCCGACCCGATCCCTGTGTGGGGTCGGCCATGCGGTACGCGATCTAGGCGCGAAAGTCGCGTTTCGTATGACGCGTTTAGCGCCATTTTTGCAGCCAATGAAGGAGCGGTAGAGTGCTGACGTAGGTGTTAGGGGGCGTACACAACAACAGGCATTTTTTTTCGCGTGCATTACAGCGATGTGCAAAGTGTAAAATGAGCGTTCTGGGAGGAGAGAGAGAGAGAGAGAGAGAGAGAGAGAGACAGAGAGAGAGAGAGAGAGAAAATAATATTAAAAAAATTTCTTCATTGGGTTTCGTGTTTCGGCCGAAACCCGACTTTTCACGGTGGTCGGCCGATTACACTCGACTCGACTTTTAAGACAGTCGGGTTTCACAAAACCCGACTCGACCCTAAAAAACTAAAGGTCGCTCAACCCTAGCTAGAACTCTTAATGGTTGGTAGGGGATCAAATACTTATTTCTCACTGCAAAATGCAAATACATTTATATAATTTATACAATGTGATTTTCTGGATTTTATTTTTGGTATTCTATCTCTCAACGTTAAAATTAACCTACCCTTAAAATTATAGACTGTTCTTGTCTTTATCAGTGGGCAAACTTACAAAATCAGCAAGGGATCAAATACTTATTTCCCCCAATGTATAATAAATAACATTAGGAGTAAAAGACGAGCAAAATAGAACATACCGAAGATCTCAATAGGTAGAGGTAAGGGGTGATGACGTGAGAACGGTATCCATCGCTGGTCCTGCACATGTCATGTCGGACACTGTTCAGACCAGGTCGTCTGACAGACAGCGGTAATTCCGCGTTTGACCACTGTTTGCTCATTGGCGTCGGCTAGTTTTCGTCTGGCTGCTCCGGGGTTAATTTATCTGATCCTCGGATTGGAAGCTGGGCCATGCCCATTTCCTTTAAATGATTCTCCTGATCTTTGGGCATCGCCGATTATAGCTTCTGTCTTATCCGTAGTTATCTCGGTCCGGAGCGGAGAGCTGGTTGTTGGAGAATCGTTGCTGGTGGTGTATTTTCCTTGTCTTATTTATGCAGCGCCCCAGAGTCCTGGTCGTTGCAGTACTGTGGCTCCGCCACTAAGGGGAGCTATGGTACGTCTGATGGCACTGAAGGAGTTCATCTGACCAGGTATCACAGACACCAATACATGTCACAGCCGGGCCTCCAGGGGGAGCTAAGGGTTCTATTCACTAGGCCACTCCCCACCATTGTGGGTAAACTGGGGGTCAGGCAGGAAGTTAGTTCAGAAAGCTGACTGGGTTGGACCAGACAACACCTGGTGGCAGAGGGTGTTGTGGGGGAAGATTCGGTAGGGTCCCTGTCAGGTTTGGGACCCTGACAGAGGCCTGGCTACAAGGAAGAACGTCACGGGACCGTGCCTGCTCAGCATAGCGGCGGTGCCCTAAGAAAGGATTAGAAGCGAGATATATTGTGCTGAGTGAGAAACGAGATCAAAGCAAGAAGGAGAATACCAGTAGGAGTCGTGCTGTGAGACCGAGGCAACATCCTACTGAGGCGCACAACCGGCGGCCGGAACGCCGAGGGAGTATTACAATATTCAGCTTCAGGCAATACTCTAAACCAACGGCAGGACAGTCAGTCTAAGGCGGGCTGTCTCACCCAAATCACCTATGCAGTCTTGGGGGGCAACTTGTGGAGAGGGGCAACTCTAGGGTCCCGGAAGAGCTCCGAGCCTACCCGTCATACGGGTGCCGTCCTAACCGTAACATCAGGGAGGGACGGAAGATTAGCAGAACATCATCTAATCGAGTTGTGAGGGAACTTAAGAAACAGACACAACAGTTGTGGGGACTTTCCGTAAGCACAGCAGGGAAGGACCGCAACACCTAGCGCTAGAAGGAAGGCACAGATTTCCACCTGTGAAGAGAACTCTGGAGGTGCCATTGGACCGGCCGGACTTGCGCAGCCTGGTTATCCGGATTCCGGACTGAGGACCCAGAGATCTTCAGTAAAGAGGTAAAGAGACTGCAACCTGGTGTCCTCGTTATTTACTGCACCGCACCACCACCACCACTACCACTATCTACATCTATCACTGTACGCCCCTCAGCAGGGTCACGGACCGGGTCTAGCCACCGTGACAACCCCAGAGCAGAGACTCAGAGGCCCGGTACCGGGTACCCCTCGGCCCTGCGGCAGTGGGGGCGCTACAACTTGGCGTCACGAACAGGATGTACTTAAGCCTGAAAAATCAGGTCATGTGTGCCTTGGAACTGTGATTTATTGTGCTTGGACTGTACTTTATTACAAAGACTGTGCGGTGCCACTTGCCGCCAAAATCCGCCGCCATTACAGCGCTGAGGAGAGCGCAGGAGAAGAAGAGGGGCGTGGAGTGGGCGTAGACAAGCTGGAGAGCGCGAACGACAATGGCCACCCAGTCTAAATATTTCTGTGTCCTGAGGACGTGTCCGTCAGCAGCCGAGGTCCGCCTCCTCATTCTCTTTGGAGGATGGAGACCATGGAGACGGGGCCGCCCACGAAAGAGACCGCGGGAAGAGGACACCAGAGAAGAAGCGAAAATGGCGACGCCGGGAGCACCGCGTGGGAACGACCCGACTCAGCGAGAGGCTGCACAACCCGATACAGCCCCGGACACGCCATCGTTGCGGGAATTGACCCTTGCGGAGCTACCGATAGGCCGACCCCCATGGCCGATGTCCGAGGAGTGTGCGGCAGCAGCCGAGGCCCGGCAGGTAGCCTACCGCCTGGAAGCCGATGCCCGTTTGATCGCTCGGCTGGGCCAACCTACGGAGGTCCGCCTGTCTCCGGTGTCCCCCGCTTCTTTTATCCCGACCGCGGCGGAGTGTGAGCTGCAGGCACAGGGCCTGAGGATCCTGCCGGAGGCGGAGCACCTGCAGCGCCTGATGACAGCGTGGCGGAACAGACCCTAACCGGCAGCCCAGGTTGATCTGAGGAGCGTTGAGAAGGTTCCACCGTCACACTGGGGTGTAGTGGTATCCTTCAACTCCCGGAAAGGAAGGGGAGTTATCCAGGAGATCGGGGAGCCACTGCAGGTCCGTGTGGATCGGGAAGAAGTGGAGCCCTGCGGGGGAAGGTACGATTCCGACCTGGAGCCTGGCGATGCAGTGACCTACACCTGGTGGAGGAGGGAGGCTGGCGAAACTGGCTGGATTGCTCGAGGCGTCCAGCGGTGCATCGCCCTCCAGGCTGCTGCCGGGACGCCGGAGGACGAGCCTTCTGCAGGGAAGGTGCCGGAGCCCGTCCCCGCGGAACCTCAGGAGGTCCGGGTCCACCGCGTGCCTCTGGGTCGCGCTTGCCCACAAGCAAGGAGGGCATCCCGCAGAGGTGTCCTGTCGCTGTTGGAGCCAGGACCGGCCCTTGATACACCGAGGCGACCCGTTGGCCGGGTGAGGCCTGGAAGGAGACCACCCCCTGCACAGCCACAAAATGAGTAAGACACTGCATTATTTGTAAATAGTTCTTCTGACTGTTTGTTTCCTGCTATGTTGCTGCTAAACCCGTTTAGGGTTAACTCTTAAAGGGATCCCTTTGTTGACCCGGGATCCCTATTGTTTTTGCTTTTTGGTTTGTTTTCTAATTTTTGCACAACTTCCAAAGAACTGCCGCAATCATGAACAGTGCATGATACAAACTGCTTGTAAATAGTTCGCACCTTATTAAAGGTGCTCCCTACTGGTTTTACTTAAAGAGAGACTCTTTGCGAAGATACCGCACCGGAGCTTTTGCTGAGTATGGACTGGTAGCTTGAGAAGATGTGCTACCTCATAAAGACTTGGTCCCCTCTTAAAGGGGATGTTCACGTATTGTGCTGATGAACCGTATTGCCTTAAGACAGTTGGGTGGCAATAATGTCTTGGAAAGAGAAAGTAATAATGTTGATATGAACACGTTAAATGTACCTAACTAGTTAAATGTGAAAAGTGTTTGATAATGTTGATGGAAGAACGAGGACAGGAAGTGAACCCGTAGGGGTTAGTGGTGAGTCCTCTTAGGAGCCAGATAGAGATGGCTCAGCGATTTCAAACTGAAGGTAAATGTTATGTTCTATACTGTGTATAGTAGTTGAAAAGGCAGTAGGCCCGGGCTGAAAGGGGCGGTCCTGTAAAGAAAGGAGAGGCAGTAGGTCTGGAGCCTTTAGGACAGGCGGTCCTGCAGATTTAAAGAAGGAGTATGAAGTTAATTGCCTTATAATGTGTTATAAGAAGGTCTTTAGTGGATTCAGAGTGTACATCCTTAAAGGCAACGTTGGATTAATGTCTAAAAATATTTGCACTTAGTAGAATACCCGGTTGGGTAAAGAGAGTTATTTATAGAAAAGTTATTTCAAAGTATTTAACCATGTTTTGTAACGTTCAAGTGTCCTCACCTCCCATAAAGGGAAGCTCTGTTCAAGTATACTTATTGTTATTGCACTCAACAAAATTGTATGTCTTTTTGCTAACCTGTATTGTTGTTTTCTTCCCAGTCCAGGAGTACTGGATTTAACCGGGGGGGAGTGCAGCGCCGTAGAGTCTTGGTCGTTGCAGTACTGTGGCTCCGCCACTAAGGGGAGCTATGGTACGTCTGATGGCACTGAAGGAGTTCATCTGACCAGGTATCACAGACACCAATACATGTCACAGCCGGGCCTCCAGGGGGAGCTAAGGGTTCTATTCACTAGGCCACTCCCCACCATTGTGGGTAAACTGGGGGTCAGGCAGGAAGTTAGTTCAGAAAGCTGACTGGGTTGGACCAGACAACACCTGGTGGCAGAGGGTGTTGTGGGGGAAGATTTGGTAGGGTCCCTGTCAGGTTTGGGACCCTGACAGAGGCCTGGCTACAAGGAAGAACGTCACGGGACCGTGCCTGCTCAGCATAGCGGCGGTGCCCTAAGAAAGGATTAGAAGCGAGATATATTGTGCTGAGTGAGAAACGAGATCAAAGCAAGAAGGAGAATACCAGTAGGAGTCGTGCTGTGAGACCGAGGCAACATCCTACTGAGGCGCACAACCGGCGGCCGGAACGCCGAGGGAGTATTACAATATTCAGCTTCAGGCAATACTCTAAACCAACGGCAGGACAGTCAGTCTAAGGCGGGCTGTCTCACCCAAATCACCTATGCAGTCTTGGGGGGCAACTTGTGGAGAGGGGCGACTCTAGGGTCCCGGAAGAGCTCCGAGCCTACCCGTCATACGGGTGCCGTCCTAACCGTAACATCAGGGAGGGACAGAAGATTAGCAGAACATCATCTAATCGAGTTGTGAGGGAACTTAAGAAACAGACACAACAGTTGTGGGGACTTTCCGTAAGCACAGCAGGGAAGGACCGCAACACCTAGCGCTAGAAGGAAGGCACAGATTTCCACCTGTGAAGAGAACTCTGGAGGTGCCATTGGACCGGCCGGACTTGCGCAGCCTGGTTATCTGGATTCCGGACTGAGGACCCAGAGATCTTCAGTAAAGAGGTAAAGAGACTGCAACCTGGTGTCCTCGTTATTTACTGCACCGCACCAACACCACCACTACCACCATCTACATCTATCACTGTACGCCCCTCAGCAGGGTCACGGACCGGGTCTAGCCACCGTGACAACCCCAGAGCAGAGACTCAGAGGCCCGGTACCGGGTACCCCTCGGCCCTGCGGCAGTGGGGGCGCTACATTTACTCCTTCCTATATTTGTATTTATTTTGCCCTGCACCTTTATAGTGTATTCCTGATTGACTGCGGCGTGGTGTATATTTTCCTTTATCCTTGTTTGTTATAACTGTGGGTATTGGTCTATTGCATTCACTAGGTGGTGGGTGGTGGTATTCAGTCTAAGGCTGAATCAGGAGTCAGGGTGAGGGTGGAGGCCTGAACATGCACACCTTCAGTGTAAACTTCAGGTAGAGGGTCAGACAGGGTTTCCCTAGTCTGAGGGAAATTGCAGGGGCCCGGGTTATTAGCTCTCGCCCTCCTTGTATCCCCGTGACATTATAATCGGCCTGACAAAAAAAAAAGGGGGGTTCCTTTTTTTTTTCCCTTTTCTGTGTTTTGTCATGGATCCCATGACTTCCATAACCCGCCAGTTGGAGGCGCTGTCCCTACAGGTCACTAAGTTGAGGGGAGCAGTGCAGCAACAGGGACTAGCAGTATCTAATATACAGGCTGGAGCGACAGGAGGAGTTAATGAGCCCAAGTTTCCTTTGCCTGAAAAATTTGCTGGGGAACGCAGTAAGTTTGTTTCTTTTCGTGAAGCTTGCAAACTGTATTTCCGTATGCGCCCGATCTCCTCTGGTAATGAGGCTCAACGTGTGGGCCTGGTGTTGTCATTATTAAGCGGGGATCCCCAAGCATGGGCATTTTCGTTGCCGTCTGATTCTGCTGCATTTAACTCAGTGGAGGGTTTCTTTTCTGCTCTAGGACACATTTACGACGATCCAGACAGAATGGCTCTAGCAGAATCTAAGTTACGCACTATTTGCCAGGGGGAGCGTGTTGCAGAGGATTACTGTTCTGAATTTCGCCGCTGGGCGGTTGACACTGAGTGGAATGAGCCAGCATTGCGGAGTCACTTTATTCATGGAGTTTCTAATAGGGTTAAAAAAGCCCTCCTGATGTAGGAGACTCCTGCTTCACTAGATTCCGCTATGAGTCTTGTTGTCCGCATTGATCGCCGTTTGCGTCAGGGGAATCATGAGACGCCGCCTGTGGGTGAAGGTTTAGGTTCACGTGAGGTTGCTGCAGGTGAGCCCACGGAATCTATGCAAATCGCAGGGGTGTCACATGTTAAGAATCGTACCCCTGTACTTAGGAAGCAGGGAGCCTGTTTTTTCTGCGGTAAAACTGGTCATTTTATTAATATCTGTCCTCTGCTGTTAAAGAAAAACGCAACGGCGGAAAACTTCTGAGCTCAGAGGGTGTGGAGGAGTCCAGTCTGAGCTTATGTATATCCTCCATGATGATTTCTCAGTGCATGCTCCCTGCCAAAGTTGTTGTCGCTGGCAGAGAGATACCAATCACTATTTTTGTGGATAGTGGTTCCGCCACAAATCTCATTGATGAGGAGTTTGCGCGCACTGCTGGTTTTAAGATTGAAAAACTGCCTCATCCTATCCGTGTGGTCACCATCAATTCTGCTCCTCTTCCACAGGGGGAGATTACTGAGTTCGTGGCTGAGGTTAACCTCCACATAGGGGTTCTTCATTTCGAGCAGGTCACATGTAAGGTGCTCAAGAGTCTTCCGGCACAATTGGTTCTGGGTTTTCCATGGTTGTCTACACACAACCCGGTGATTGACTGGAAAACTCAGGACATAATCCAGGGGAGTGATTTCTGTCAGGAGAATTGCCTGGCCACATGTGTGTCCGCTGTGACTTCAAGCGTTCCTGAGTCACTTCAGGTTTATGCGGATGTGTTCTCTGAGAAGGGTTGTTCAGAGTTGCCGCCACACTGCTCCTATGACTGTTCTATCAGGTTTAAACCAGGGGCCAAGTTGCCTAAAGCAAGGATGTTCAACATCTCCGGTCCGGAGAGACAAGCGCTCAAGGATTACATTTCTGAAAGTTTGAGCAAAGGGCACATCAGGCAGTCATCCTCGCCGGTGGCAGCAGGGTTCTTCTTCGTGAAGAAGAAAGATGGCGGATTACGCCCGTGTTTGGATTTCAGGGAGTTGAACCAGATTACGGTTCGTGATCCATACCCTATGCCACTGATACCTGACTTGTTCAACCAGGTGACAGGTGCTAAGTGGTTTACCAAGCTTGACCTCAGGGGGGCGTACAACCTCATAAGAGTCCGTCAAGGTGATGAGTGGAAGACGGCTTTTAATACCCCTGAGGGTCATTTTGAAAATTTGGTGATGCCTTTTGGGTTAACTAACGCACCTGCAGTGTTCCAACATTTCATCAATGATGTGTTCTCGCATGTTTTGGGGAAATTCGTTATCGTGTACCTAGATGACATCCTCATATATTCTTGCGACCGTGATGCTCATTTAGATCATGTCAGGCAGGTGTTACAGCTTCTCAGAGAGCATAAGCTGTATGCTAAACTTGAGAAATGTGTATTTTTTGCTCAAGAGTTGCCGTTCTTGGGTTATATTGTGTCTGCTTCTGGTTTTAAAATGGACGCCATTAAGGTGCAAGCGGTGTTGCATTGGGAACGGCCTGATAACCTGAAAGCACTTCAGCGGTTCCTTGGGTTGTCTAACTACTATAGGAAGTTTATCAAAGATTTTTCCATCATTGCTAAACCGCTAACTGACATGACTAAAAAGGGTACCAATTTCTCCGTTTGGCCTGAGGCTGCTGTTCGCGCATTTGAATTTCTCAAGAACAGTTTTGTTTCAGCCCCCATTTTTGTGCAGCCAGACGTATCTAAACCCTTTGTCGTGGAAGTCGATGCGTCTGAGGTTGGTGTGGGGGCGGTACTATCTCAAGGCTCATCCTTGAGTGGTTTGCGTCCGTGCGCCTATTTCTCCAAAAAACTGTCGTCCGCTGAACGTAACTACGATATCGGCAACAGGGAGTTGTTGGCTTTTAAGTTGGCCTTTGAGGAATGGCGACACTTCTTGGAGGGGTCGGTACATCAGGTCACTGTTATTACCGACCATAAGAATCTGCTGTATTTGGAGTCTGCCAAGCGTCTGTCTCCCAGGCAGGCTCGCTGGGCATTGTTTTTCACGCGGTTCAACTTTGTTGTCACTTACAGACCAGGGTCTAAAAACACTAAGGCGGATGCTCTGTACAGGTGTTTTCCGGGGGGAGAACCTCGGGAAGACCCAGTACCCATTCTCCAAAAGGGTGTTGTGGTTTCAGCCCTCACTACCGAGGTTGAGGCTGAGATTGCCGAGGCTCAGGAGGAGGTACCATCTGAGCTTCCCATCAACAAATCTTTTGTACCACTTCATCTCCGCCTAAAGGTGTTGGTGGAGCATCATGATACTGTCCTGGCTGGCCACCCAGGGGTTAGAGGTACTTTGGAGTTGGTGTCACGTCAGTTTTGGTGGCCCAAAATCCGACAGGACGTGGTCTCATATGTGTCAGCTTGCACCACGTGCGCTAGGGCGAAGACGCCCCGCTCCCGTCCTGTTGGCACACTACTTCCTCTGGAGGTAACTAGTAAGCCATGGACGGAAATCTCCATGGATTTCATCACGGATTTGCCCCCCTCAGCTGGGAACACGGTCATTTTGGCGATTGTGGATCGGTTTTCAAAAATGTCGCACTTTGTGTCTTTGCCTTCTTTACCTAACGCTAAGACTCTTGCTCAGGTGTTTGTGCAGGAGGTGGTCAAGCTTCATGGAGTTCCGTCTGACATCGTGTCAGATAGGGGTACTCAGTTTGTAACAAAATTTTGGAAAGCATTTTGCTCACGGCTGGGGATCAAGTTGTCTCATTCGTCTGCGTTTCATCCCCAGTCAAATGGTCAGACCGAGCGTATGGACCAAAACTTGGAGCAGTACTTGCGCTGCTTTGTCTCTGATAACCAGGAGGAGTGGTCTACCTTTCTTCCTTTGGCTGAGTTTGCCATCAATAATCACCGCCAGGAGTCGTCTGGGGAGTCTCTGTTTTTTTGTGTTTACGGGCTACATCCTCAGTTTTGTACGTTGAGTCAGAGAGGCTCTTCCGGCGTTCTGGAGGAAGACCAGTTAAGAACACAGTTGTCATCAGTCTGGAGGAGAGTGAAACAGCGCCTGTTGAGTGTGGGTGCTAGGTACAAACGTGTGGCTGACAGTAGGCGTGTGCCAGGTCCGGACCTGAGTGTAGATGACTGGGTGTGGTTATCCACAAAAAACATAAGACTCAAGATACCATCCCTTAAATTGGGTCCACAGTTTATTGGTCCATTTAGGGTCACTGCCATCATTAACCCAGTAGCGTACCGACTGGAGCTCCCTACGGTGTATAAAATACACAACGTGTTCCACAGGTCTCTTCTTAAGAAGGTGGTGGGTTCTGTGGACGCGGCGCCTATGCCACCTCCAGTCTTGGTGGATGGTAACCTAGAATTTGAAGTCTCCAGGGTGGTTGACTCTCGTGTGGTGAGCCGCACTTTACAGTATTTGGTGCACTGGCGTGGTTATGGGCCTGAGGAGAGGTCCTGGGTACCAGCCTCGGACATTCATGCGGATCGGCTGGTCAGGTGTTTTCATCGTCGCCATCCGGACAAGCCGGGTCCTATAAGCCGTGAGGGCCCTGGGGTCCCTCGTAGAAGGCAGGGTACTGTCATGTCAGACACTGTTCAGACCAGGTCGTCTGACAGACAGCGGTAATTCCGCGTTTGACCACTGTTTGCTCATTGGCGTCGGCTAGTTTTCGTCTGGCTGCTCCGGGGTTAATTTATCTGATCCTCGGATTGGAAGCTGGGCCATGCCCATTGCCTTTAAATGGTTCTTCTGATCTTTGGGCGTCGCTGATTATAGCTTCTGTCTTATCCGTAGTTATCTCAGTCCGGAGTGGAGAGCTGGTTGTTGGAGAATCGTTGCTGGTGGTGTATTTTCCTTGTCTTATTTACTCCTTCCTATATTTGTATTTATTTTGCCCTGCACCGTTATAGTGTATTCCTGATTGACTGCGGCGTGGTGTATATTTTCCTTTATCCTTGTTTGTTATAACTGTGGGTATTGGTCTATTGCATTCAATGGGTGGTGGGCGGTGGTATTCAGTCTAGGGCTGAATCAGGAGTCAGGGTGAGGGTGGAGGCCTGAACATGCACACCTTCAGTGTAAACTTCAGGTAGAGGGTCAGACAGGGTTTCCCTAGTCTGAGGGAAATTGCAGGGGCCCGGGTTATTAGCTCTCGCCCTCCTTGTATCCGTGACAGCACAGTTTTGTTAACAAAAGATACAGTCATTCATGGAGGTTTTCTCACAATTATTTTATTTATTTATTTGAATTTATTGACATGGCATGTGACCTTGAATTTATATATATTTTTCTTTTCCTATCGATTCGTAGTGCACTGATAAAGGTCTTTATTGACCGAAACGTCTGTTCTTTTGTACTACTTCACTGCCATTAAAGTGTAAATAATTTGCATCCATCTGAGTGCCAAGTTTTTGCTGAATAGTTCCCTGCGTACGGATATGGAATAAACTTGTCAATCAATAGGAGGGGTGCGGGCAGAAGCCAAACAAGGACGACGTTGGACTAGTCTTTACTCTCGCCATGGTCTCTATGACCCCTATGTTGGCCCTTCAAACTATATCTTCCCTGAAATGCCAGAGCGTTTCCAAGAAAAACTTGCCTAACTGCAATTGTGCAGCTAGATTCTGATTCATGCTAATTGGGGTTTAGGTAGTATGAATCAGATGACAGGTTCCCTTTAATACCCTTAGCTGTGTCTGTGTTCCCAATGGCTTCATCCTGAACTCCTCTGTGTCCTCTGCCAATGTGTTACACATATGGTGACGTAAACTCAAATCCACTATTTGTTCTATAAGAGAATCTGAGGGACAATGAATTATGGGTATGAAAAAAACATTTGTGGTATGGATGGAGTAAATTCTGTAGCTAATGATATAATATGGGTCGTTAGCTTTGTTGTTAGGTATACCCTTCCATTAGTAATGAGAAGTAATTGTAATTGAAAGTTTACTTTATGTAAACCATCCTTTTCCCTAGTTGGATGCCATCCACTTCCCGCTTTCTTTACAATATGGTATGCTGTGCACCTGGTTCATTGGTTGCATCCATGGATACAGTCACTATATAAACTTTTTGTGAATTATCATTTGCTATACATTATGTGTATGTTTTAGGTGAAAATTAATAATTTTCAATAAATGTAATTTTTTACTATTTTGTGGCCAATTTTGACTCATGTTTCTCCGGTATAAATAATTTCTTTACAATATGGTATGCTGATTCAGGCTTCGTTAAACTGTGGCTTTTGGTTCAAGGGTCTAATCTCATAACTCAGAGTCTCTGTGAGTCTGACTATCATCAACCCCTCTTCTATCATCTCTCATTCAATTATTTTAATGTCGTGGATATTAATAGAGGTAACCATTATGACCAGTACAACCAAACATTCCCTAAGAATCCAAGTATGACTGTAGATCACCTCAATATTCCTTTGTTCTTGCTATGTTCTACCTAAAGAGGGACAAGATGCTGACATACTGGTAGGGGAGGGTAGCAATGGCTCATTAACCAGGGATGTCCACCTACAGGGGCTATACAGTCAAGAAAAAAAAAATCAAGGGAGGCACGAACCCCAAAGATTGAATATTCAAGTGGGTAAGTAAGTATTGGGCTTTCACTTTCATGATCCCTAAAGTAAAGGGTGAGGGTGAGTCAGCACATGTAATTGGCCCCATTGCTATAGGCCCCTGTCTATCTATATATGCTCCTGCTCATAAGACCCACATACTATACAGGTGCTTTTGACATTGAAGAATTAAACTGAACATGGACCATGACCATGGAAAAGGAAACAAAATCCCAAGTGCTGTGTTTATGTCAAAGGGGTATAAAGCTAGAGCCCTTCAGTCTGAGGACACCATCAAACAGCATGTCATATTTCTCTTGCCTAATTGTGGCATTGTGGGGTGTAGATAATCTACACTGTCTGCCCCACATGAAGATCACAATGTCACATTTTCACATTGAGTTAATGATTTTGAGTGGGTTGCGTTGCATCGTGCAATAGCAAGAACAAATGTTTTTGGTCATTTGACTTGTCTGAAACTTACAGTCATGCAACCAGAGTTGCTGAACAGGTGGAATCTCATGAATTGGCCAATTTGTGCGCTAAGTACCTTCATTTTTTAACATATTTTCTATTGAAGTAATGCAATTCCAATTTCATGCATTCAATGTTTACATATTAAAGCATTTCAGAGTGCAGCTGTATTTTCTTTGTCATTCTTTTTATAAATAGTCCATTTTTTATAAGGAAAAACAAAAGGATTTTGAAACCTGTTCCACCTGGGTGTCATACATATCGTATGAGGACTAAGAACCTAGTGTTCGAAACGCATTCAGTCATGACTGCCGTGTGATCTTTTCTCCGTTTTTTTTTTCAGCCTTTGCTATTTTAAATTATGGAATAAAGATACATAATGTTTATATTTACATCCTGGAGCTGGAAATCTTGCTTTGTTTGGTGTGTCATACATATGTCTAATTTTTTACATCCATGCACGTGGAATTTGTTTTTGTACATTAACAATTGAAAAATGTATGAGACCAAATTCAGTTTCCTATGTTAATAATTACAACATATCTGCATAAAACAGATAGAATAAGGATAATTCTTTCAAGGGCTTTTTGGAGCAGAACCCAAAGACTTGAAAAGATGAGTCTCATCTGAAAAACTGAAGAGAATAGTGCACCCTGACATTTTTTCACATGGACTTTCGGTCCATATGAAAGAACACTCATCTGAGCAGCCCAATTGAACAACATTAGTCAGTGCGCTAATCCAATTTCAACACGGACAGCACATGTACGTGTAAGGGTACCGTCACACAGTGCCATTTTGATCGCTACGACGGCACGATCCGTGACGTCGCAGCGATCGTATGATTATCGCTCCAGCATCGTAGACTGCGGTCACACGTTGCAATCACGGCGCTGGAGCGATGCCGAAGTCCCCGGGTAACCAGGGTAAACATCGGGTTACTAAGCGCAGGGCCGCGCTTAGTAACCCGATGTTTACCCTGGTTACCAGCGTAAACGTAAAAAAACCAAACAGTACATACTTACATTCCGGTGTCTGTCCCCCGGCGTCTCTGCTTCTCTGCACTGTGTAAGCACAGCGGCCGGAAAGCAGAGCGGTGACGTCAGACGTCACCGCTGTGCTCGCTTTCTGGCTGGCCGGCGCTCACAGTGCAGAGAAGCTGAGACGCCGGAGGACAGACACCGGAATGTGAGTATGTACTGTTTGGTTTTTTTACGTTTACGCTGGTAACCACGGTAAACATCGGGTTACTAAGCGCGGCCCTGCGCTTAGTTACCCGATGTTTACCCTGGTTACAAGCGAACACATCGCTGGATCGCTGTCACACACAACGATCCAGCGATGTCAGCGGGAGATCAAGCGACGAAAGAAAGTTCCATACGATCTGCTACGACGTACGATTCTCAGCAGGATCCCTGATCGCTGCTGCGTGTCAGACACTGCGATATCGTATGGATATCGCTGGAACGTCACGAATCGTACCGTCGTAGCGATCAAAGTGTGACTGTGTGACAGTACCCTAACACGCTTGTCTTAGCGAGCCCTTAATTGGAGCCATGCTTTACTCTTCAGAGCAGATGGCTGGGGAAAACAGTGTTAAGTACTGTAAAAATATATATTTTTTCTAAATATAATTTATGTTCCATTTAGGCACCAGTTTTGGACATGCTGTGCTTGCTGAAAGTGAAAGCATAATACATATGGATCCCCCTCTTCATTAAATTACCTGGTATTGCAGGAACACACAGTGAAAACTACGGTATATACAAGCAGGAGAAAAGCAAAGAACATAATCTTGTGAATCAATTTTAGATATACCAATTTTCCCTACATGCCAACTTAATCACATCTAAGTGCTGGAATTCTATTACTGTTCTTTTACTAAAATGATCCTTCAATAGCCGACTGGTTCAGGCATTATCTGGATGGAAGTCATTGATATGCCTCTTACTCTATGTAAAAAAGAAGAACACTTCCAGAATACTAAATGTTCTACACACTGTAAACAAGGGGGGTGGAGAATTTGTATGATGAGCGAGTGGTGTCCCCCACAGTTGTGCGCTACTGATTTTAACAATGTATGACGGATGTCGTAATGTCGCATGAGGACATGTTGATATTGCTGGAGCCAAGTGATCACAAGAAAAAACCCAAAATGCCACTATTCAAGTGCAGAACAAGAAAATTCGCACTGCGTTGGTCTGGCAGCCACAGAATGCCGACGTGGGTGTGAGACCAGAGTCATGAAAATCTTTTAGCTCAACTGTAGCTATAGGAATGGAAAGTTTGAGGATGTGACCGCACAGAGTCGCTGGCTGCATGTGGCAGAGGCTTCACCCAAAAGTGGTTAATGACCATATGATTATGAAACAAAGAAATAACACTTTCTTTATGTGCTGAGGATTAGGTTTGACTTTTATTGACTATGGCTTTTTACAGGGTGCAAAGCTTGGAGGTCATACTCAGGCGGAGGTGCAGTTTACAAAAACAACTGAAGAAAAGTCTTTTTAAAAGTAAATACCACCTTGTTATGTTCCAGTGGTGGCGTTTGTCCTGTTGTAAGGAGATGGACATATTGCCCACGTTCCCACTTGAAGAAACATGTATTATTGTAATGTGAATTGTAATGTATAATGTGAATGGTGATGTGTGTTAAAGATATTAGTAGTGTTGATAATGTGAATTACCTGACAGAAGGGATAGCACAAGGTAATGTTTGGAACTAGCCCAGAGTGGGAGGGGATAGGTTGAAGGGAATGTGACAGTTTCCTGGTAGTGAGGCAAAGAGGGCCTGGCCTGCTTAGAGAAGGGTCCTAAGGTCCAATGTGAGCAGTGCCACATCATTGGGTTTCCCTAAAGTGAGAAGAGTTTAGAGGAAAGGGACAGTGTAATCTGGAGCAGAAGTGACTGAGAGACAGAGTGAATTATCGGAGACGGGTCCTGGGAGAGGACGCCTTGCACTAAGGCCCAGAGTTTATAGCTCCAGAAGGTAAAGGGCATAGACAGGACTGGGTACGCTAGACAAATAGTGTCCCGGGTGGGAGTTCCAGAGCGTCAGAATTAGAGAAGATAAGTATAGGTTGGAGCGCCCCCACTGCCGCAGGGCCGAGGGGTACCCGGTACCGGGCCTCTGAGTCTCTGTTCTGGGGTTGTCACGGTGGCTAGACCCGGTCCGTGACCCTGCTGAGGGGCGTCCAATGAAAGGTGTGGATGGTGATGATGTTGTGGTGGTGCGGTGCAGGTCGCAGTAAATAACGAGGACACCAGGTTGCAGTCTCTTTACCTCTTTACTGAATGCTTCAGGATCCTCAGTCCGGAATACGGTTAACCGGGCTGCGCAAGTCCGGCCGGTCCGATGGCACCTCCAGGGTTCCCTTTGCAGGTGGAAATCTGTGCCTACCTTCTAGCGCTTGTGTGTTGTGGTCCTCCCCTGCTGTGCTTACGGGATAGTCCCCACAACTGTTGTGTCTGTTTCTGAAGTTCCCTCACAACTCGATTATGATGTTCTGCTTCGTCCCCCAGATGATATGGCTAGGACGCACCCGTATGACGGGTAGGCTCGGAGGTCTTCCGGGACCCTAGAGTCGCCCCTCTCCAAATGTTGCCCCCTATGTCTTCTTAGGTTCTTAGGTGATTTGAGTGAGACAGCCCGCCTATAACTGACTGTCCTGCCGTAGGTTTGAAGTAAGGCCTGGAGCTTAATACTTCCTCGGCGTTCCGGCCACCGGTTGCGCGCCTCAGTAGGATGTTGCCTCGACTTACAGCACGACTCCTACTGGTGTTTCTCCTTGTTGCGTTGATCTCGTTTCTCACTCAGCACAATAAACCTCGCTTCTTGTCCTTTCTTGGGGTACCGCCGCAACGAAGTGCAGGCGCGGTCCCGTAACGTTCTTTCTGTTCGCTAGGCCTCTGTCAGGATCCCACCCCTGACAGGGACCCCCCTGAATCTTCCCCTGCAACACCCTCTGCCACAGGATGTTGCCTGGTTCCAACCCAGTCAGCTTCTGACTAACTTCCTCTCTAACCCCCAGTTTTACCAGATTGTGAGGAGTGGCCTAATACATAGCACCCTTAGCTCCCCCTGAAGGCCAGACTGTGAAGTGAATTGGTGTCTGTGATACCTGGTGAGGTGAACTCCTTCAGTGCCATCAGACGTACCATAGCCCCCCTTAGCGGCGGAGCATCAGTACTGCAACGACCAGGACTCTGGGGTGCTGCATAGGTCATACTGCCATCATATGAGTAAATGACTCTTGCTAAGCTGAACTGTAGTATTGAGCTGGGTTGTGGTAATTTAGTGAGAAACAGTGAATACAGAGGACAAGTGAAGAGAGTAAAGAGAGTAAAGAGAGAGGAAGGAATTGAAACTGCGTGGAAAATGCTCCAAATTGTGAAGGAAATTTTCATAAGGTTCTGTACCCACTCCTGTATATATTCCCTACCAAGTACCCTTTCAGTGAAAAAATTTTTTAAAAATATTTTTAAATGGTGGTCTCCCTCACTGAACTGTAAAACATCTGGTCCTGGTAAACCGGCATCATTGGTTACATGCGGCTTGCATGGGCGTAGCATCCTCACAGCACAAGCCATGCATCCAGTCAGGACTCTCACTTTCATGTAACTTGCCAGGGAATATGAGAAGAGTACCTCACCGATGGCTACGGCTCCACACCACGTTATACTTGGTGTAGTCGACAGAACCGTGTCTTGCAGCTAAAAGGGCAGAATGATGCAGGGCAGACTTGAGTTGCGTGAAGGATAAAGACCGATAAGCAGTCTAAGATAGCACTGAACATGGACTCTGTAATGGTGGTTAGTGGCACAGAACAACAAGAAGGTCCCACCTATCATGAGCGTAGAAGGAACAAAAGAGCACAATGAGGTATCCAGCCCTCCAGAGCTTACGCCTACTGGAGGGAGTGATGGAACTGGAAATCCCGGCCACTGCAAGAAAATGAAGTGGAAGGAAAAGACCCGCCCAAGAAGGTGTGACTCAAGAAAATGGTCAGAAGAAATAGAGAAACAAGGTGGTGAGCCAAAGAGAAGCCCATCCAGCGAAAGATGGAGCTGTGATGTAGGACGCCAAGCGGCAAGAGAGACGGCGCCATTGGTCTGCTGCAGGTTGATGAGAATGTGCTACTGCATGGTGACAGAGTCGAGAGTTATGAGAGCGAGATAAGGCCTGATGTTAAGTGTGAGACACTGAAGGCAGGCGAAGCACATGAGGAGAGAGACTGGGAATGGAGCTGTAACTGAGCTCTTCCCAGGATAAAGCGCAAAAGAAACCAGACATCGGAGCCCATGGTTTCATGTGTAATAAGGGCCCAGCAGCTAGAACCAGGGGGCAGGAGATTGCAAGTCTCCTGCCTCATCTAAAGGTACCTTCACACGAAACGACATCGCTAGCGATCCGTGACGTTGCAGCGTCCTGGCTAGCGATATCGTTTCGTTTGACACGCAGCAGCTATCAGGATCCTGCTGTGATGTCGCTGGTCGCTGAATAAAGTCCAGAACTTTATTTGGTCGTCCGATCGCTGTGTATCGTTGTGTTTGAAAGCAAAAGCAACGATACCAGCGATGTTTTACACTGGTAACCAGGGTAAACATCGGGTTACCAAGCGCAGGGCCGCGCTTAGTAACCCGATGTTTACCCTGGTTACCAGCGTAAAAGTAAAAAAAAAAAAAACAGTACATGCTCACCTGCTCGTCCTCCAGCGTCTGCTTCCTGACACTTACTGAGCTCCGGCCCTAAAGTGAAAGTGAAAGCACAGCGGTGACGTCACCGCTGTGCTGTTAGGGCCGGAGCTCAGTCAGTGTCAGGAAGCAGACGCTGGAGGACGCGCAGGTGAGCATGTACTGTTTGTTTTTTTTACTTTTACGCTGGTAACCAGGGTAAACATCGGGTTACTAAGCACGGCCCTGCGCTTAGCAACCCGATGTTTACCCTGGTTACCCGGGGACCTCGGCATCGTTGGTCGCTGGAGAGCGGTCTGTGTGACAGCTCTCCAGCGATCAAACAGCGACGCTGCAGCGATCGGCATCGTTGTCGCTATCGCTGCAGCGTCGCTTCGTGTGAAGGTACCTTAATACCTGGATGCACCACAGCAAGTCAGGAGCCTGGGGCTGCCAGTGAGAAGACAGTGCCCATGAAAGGCTCATGCTGTTAACCATACGAGTTAGGAGTAACAGACACTGAGAGGAACTTGTGTAAAGCTTCAGGCAGCAAGGGACAGAGAATTCAGTGCAGAAGGAAGGCCTCCGAACCCATCTGGCTAAGTGGATCCCAAGTTACTCCCAGGTTGCCCGGACCCCATCTACACCTGTAACCTGTGCCCCGGACTGCACCTGAAATTCACCAGTAAAAGGTAAGGAGACTGCGGTCAGCTGCGAGAGTTGATGAGCCTCATGAGAGAAGGGCTGAAACACGATTTAATGGAGGGAGCGATCGCTTCCCTAATCGACGAACGCTAGTGCCGAGCGAGAAGGTGTCATCCCGTGAGTCACCAGTTACTGTCTCGGGCTATGTCGGGGACAGAAGAGTTAGGCGCTTGTGACCTGAAGGCGAGGGAATGCCAGGTGACCTGGCGCAGCAGGTCACCGAGTTCCTTGTTGATGGATCAGAGAATGGATCTAGGAGAAAAACCTGGATCTGAGCGAGGTCAAAGGAAGACCGGTGAGGAGAAAGAAAATAGGATTAGAAGCTGGAAGAGACCACGTTGTGATTGTTTCACCCGATAGCCAGAACAGTTCAAGGTTCCTGACGGTCATGGTCCAGCTGGTGTAGGACCTAGATATATCTGGAACTCCCCCACCTTATTAGCCATGAATAATTGAAGTTGTTAATCCCCCTTGTGGATTGAGAGACATTGCAGTCACTGGAGGGTTCTACACCCTCAGTCGAGGACTGAGTCTGAATCCTGGTGGATGTTGTCCCTAAGGGACTAGGTGTGTACCTGTCTCATGGACAGGAGTGGAGTTGAAGGACTGTCCCCGTCCTACGAACTGATGGGGACAATGGACTGTACCCATGGTAAAAAGGGCTACCCTTAAAGGGAAGGACTGACTATGTTGTTGGCTTGGGGGCCCTTGTTCAGAGGGGGCCAAATTAACCCGAAGGACCTTTGCCGGGTTAGAAGAACAGTAAAAAGGACTCGGATTGTCGTAGTTCCAGGGTCCTAACTGAGAGGACCGGCTCTGTGTTTCTCAAGCAAAAGAATGAGACTTTATCTGGTTCGAGCTAAGTAATGTGCAGTAGAGTGGTTTGGTATCTTTTACTGCATCTGGTGATATAAGTTATGTTTCTTTTACACTTACCGTGTTATTTGCGGCCCGTTAGCCTTTTTTGAGAGCCGTATTGCTGCAATTTTCACGGTCTGCCACAATAACGGACCTCAAAAAACTTGCGGATCACCGTTTTTCAGATTTCCAATACTATGACAAAAGTATGTGAAAAAAAGGCGTTCCGCAAAAATGGTAGTTACGGTGCACCGCAAAAACAAACTTCCGTTGTCTTTGCGGCCCCATTGATTTTCAATGGTGGCCGTGTCTGTAATCCGTGAAAAATATCGAGCAGGCTTGATATTTTTTCAAGGCTGTAAATATGACCCTCATGGCCGTACGGCGCTCTGTGGAATTATTGCAGCCCGTTTTTGCCGCCCCATAGAAATCTACTGGGGCTGCAAAAACTGGACGCAAAACCACGGCAAGTGTAAAAGAAGCCTTACACTGACGAGCAAAAGGATTAAACTGTTTTGAACTTTTGACTTTCAGGCTCCATATCTTGCCATCCCCTACTGTTTCGAATATGAGACACCATCATTTTAAAGGCAGTCCTCTTGGCTATCTTATACATAAATTTGACTTGCAACTGTTTAGTATATGATTAGTTATGCAGATTCTTGTCATGTCACTGCATTGTTACTGTTTTACACCTGGTGGTGGAAAAATTATTTTCTTCCTGTATACTACAAAATGCAAACTGTTCTCACATTCGCTAATAGCTCATTTTGTTATTAGTTTGATTCCCAATCAAAAGGTTATTGGTTTGAATCAAGTTATGAAGAAAATTTCCCAAGAAAAGAGAAAGCATCATTCATCTCATCAATAGCAGTCTTAGGCAAGAAAATTGCCAAACTGAATCATTTAAGTGCCATGACAGTTGGAAGAATACGAAATTAAGTCCGTCCATCCATTCAAAAGCTGAGAGGTGGACATCCAGGCAAAATATTTGAGTCAACAAGTTGTCTCATAACAAGGTCTTTCATTTCTGGCACAACAAATTAGGCAGTGGAGGTGGCTCGTATGCTTCATAAGCGTGAGATCACAGATGTCTATACAAGCACTATGTGATGCATGTTACACAAGTCTGTAATGGTGGCCAGAAAAAAGTGAAGAAGCCTTGACTTCAATATTGTTATAAGAAGCGTTGGCTTGAGTTTGTAAAAAAGTACAAAAATTGAACAGTAGAAGATTGGAAACAGGTGATTTGGAGTGATGAGACGAAAGTCAATAGACTCTGATGGGTGCAAATTAATCTGGCTGAAACAAGGGAGCTACAGGTGAGTATCCTACAAGACGAGTTTCTTCGTACACTCAAGTACTGTGGATATGAAAATGACATTGAGGATTGCTGAAGAAATGGTTCAATGACAATGATATAAAGGTGTGGGATTGGCCTACACAGTCCCCAACCTCAATCTAATTGAACACTTTTTTCCTTTCTGGTCATTGGGGGTTAATGCAGTTTTCTCCCCCGGTGGCCGCTGGTGTTATTGCATTGCTGCTGGGTCAGCTGATGTTTGTGACCACTCCCACCATCCTCTATAAGGTCACCTGGTGCATCAGCTGACTGTTGGTTATACAGGTCCTTTCAGGAGACCAACCTTGCAGTAGCAGCTCCCTGGTGTCAGCCAAGTCTGGTGTTTGGAGCGCAGTTGCTGTACTATCTGTGTTGTGGAGTCTGCAGCGGCGTGCACAAGCTAAGTTCTGAGTTTTTGTTACTTTGTAGTTTGTGCATTCACCTTTTGGTATCGTGTTCCCCTCACTCTCATATTGTTTATTTGCTTTGTGGTGCTGTTTACACTGTTCGCCTCCTGGGGTGGGGGTTGGGGGTTTAGTTCAGGATTTAGCAGGAGACAGGGACAGGTCGGTGACTTGGGCCTCCCTACCTTCAAGGGTACCCCCAAGTTAAGGAAAGACAGGGCTTCCCCTAGCCTGAGGGGCAGTTCAGGGGCCCAGATTCCTCATCTCCTGTCTTCCTATTTCTGCCCCGTGACAGCTGTACACATATCTAAGTGAGTATACTTTGGGAACGTGTAGAAAAGACCTGGGAACAGATTTTTGTCGAGACATGCTTCAATCTGATCGAGAGCATGCCCAGAAGGATTCAGACAGTATTGAAAGGTGGATTTACAAAATACTAACAAAATAATAAAAATACGAAATTTTAGGAGCAAAATAGAAACAATGCAGTGACATGACAAGAATCTGCATAACTAATCATATGCTAAATAGTTGCAAGTCAAATTTATGTAGATATAGCCAAGATGATTGTCTACAAAATTATTGTAATCTCACATTCGAAGCAGTAGTGGATGGTGAGATATGGAGCCTGAAAGTCAAAAGTTCAAAACATTGTTACCCTTTTGCTCGTCACTGTATTTGTCAAAAACATTTAAAAGTTTATGAAAGGCTTATAAATGTACTTCACTAACCATAGAAACCATAGAAAAGCACATGAAAGACTGCCAGACTATAAGAAATAAGATTCTCTGGTCTGATGAGATGAAGATAGACCTTTTTTGTGATAATTCTAAGCGGTATGTGTGGAGAAAACCAGGCTCTGCTCATCACCTACCCAATACAATCCCAACAGTGAAACACGGTGGTGGAACCATCATGCTATGGGGGAGTTTTCCAGCTGCAGGGACAGGACAACTGGTTGTCATTAACGGAAACATGTCAAGTACAGAGATATCATGGATGAAAACCTCTTCCAGAGTGCTCTGGACCTCAGACTTGGCCGAAGGTTCACCTTCCAATAAGACAGTGGAGTGGCTTCAGAACAACTCTGTGACCATTCTTGATTGGCCCAGCCAGAGCCCTGATCTAAACCCAATTGAGCATCTCTGGAGAGACCTGGAAATGGCTGTCCACCAATGTTCACCATACAACCTGACGGAACTGGAGAGGATCTGCAAGGAAAAATGGCAGAGGATCCCCAAATCCAGGTGTGAAAAACTTGTTGCATCATTCTCAAGAAGACTCATGGCTGTACTAGCTCAAAATGTTGCTTCTACTCAATACTGAACAAAGGGTCTAAATCCTTATAACCATGTGATATTTCAGTTTTTCTTTTTAAATAAATTTGCAAAAATTACTACATTTCTGGCTTTTTTTTTCAGTCAAGAGTGCAGAGTATACATTAATGAGAAAAAATGAACTTTTTTGAATTTACCAAATGGTTGCAATGAAACAAATATTGAAAAATTTAACCCCTTCCCGACCTTTCACGCCACGTAGGCGTCATGAAGGTCGGTGCCAATCCGACCTGTGACGCCTATGTGGCGTCATGGAAAGATCGCGTCCCTGCAGATCGGGTGAAAGGGTTAACTCCATTTTCACCCGATCTGCAGAGACAGGGGGAGTGGTACTTCAGCCCAGGGGGGGTGGCTTCACCCCCCCGTGGCTACGATCGCTCTGATTGGCTGTTGAAAGTGAAACAGCCAATCAGAGCGATTTGTAATATTTCACCTATGAAAATGGTGAAATATTACAATCCAGCCATGGCCGATGCTGCAATAGCATCTGCCATGGCTGGAGACCCCGATCTGCCCCCACCGCCACCGATCGTCCCCCCAGTCGTCCTTTCTGCCCCGATCTCCTGTCCGCTCCCCTCCTTCCTCCTGTCCGCTCCCCCGGTCCTCTTGTCCGCTCCCCCGGTCCTCCGATCCCCCCCCCCGTGTTCCGATCCCACCCCCCCATACTTACCTAGCTTCGATGTCCCTCCCGGTGTCCGACCGTCTTCTCCATGGGCGCCGCCATCTTGGAAAATGGCGGGCGCATGCGCAGTGCGCCCGCCGAATCTGCCAGCCGGCAGATTCATTACAAGTACATTTTGATCGCTGTGGTAGGTTCTATCGCAGCGATCAAAATAAAAAAATAATAAATAAACCCCCCCCTTTATCACCCCCATAGGTAGGGACAATAATAAAATAAAGAAAATATTTTTTTTTTCTTTTTCCACTAGGGTTAGGGTTAGAACTAGGGTTAGAACTAGGGGTAGGGTTAGGGTTAGGGGTCGGGTTAGGGTTACGGGTAGGGTTAGGGGTAGGGTTATGGCATGTGCACACAGTGCGGATTTGGCTGCGGATCCGCAGCGGATTGGCAGCGGATCCGCAGCGGATTGGCCGCTGATCCGCAGCGGATTGGCCGCGGATCCGCAGCGGATTGGCAGCGGATCCGCAGCGGATTGGCCGCGGATCCGCAGCGGATTGGCCGCGGATCCGCAGCGGATTGGCCGCGGATCCGCAGCGGATTGGCCGCGGATCCGCAGCGGATTGGTCGCGGATCCGCAGCGGATTGGCCGCGGATCCGCAGCGGATTGGCTGCTGCGAATTCGAAGCAGTTTTCCATCAGGTTTACAGTACCATGTACACCTATGGAAAACCAAATCCGCTGTGCCCATGGTGCGGAAAATTCCGTGCAGAAACGCTGCGTTGTATTTTCCGCAGCATGTCAATTCTTTGTGCGGATTCCGCAGCGTTTTACACCTGTTCCTCAATAGGAATCCGCAGGTGAAATCCGCACAAAAAAACACTGGAAATCTGCTGTAAATCCGCAGGTAAAACGCAGTGCCTTTTACCTGCAGATTTTTCAAAAATCGTGCGGAAAAATCTCACACGAATCCGCAACGTGGGCACATAGCCTTAGGGTTAGGGTTGGAATTAGGGCTAGGGTTTGAAATAGGGTTAAGATTAGGCTTGTGGTTAGGGTTACGGATAGGGTTAGGGGTGTGTTGGGGTTACAGTTGTGGTTAGGGTTGGGATTAGGGTTACGGTTGGGATTAGGGTTAGGATTAGGGTTAGGGTTGGAATTAGGGTTACGGGTGTGTTGCGGTTAGGGTTGTGGTTAGGGGTGTGTTGGGGTTAGGGTTGTGATTAGGGTTATGGCTACAGTTGGGATTAGGATTAGGGGTGTGTTGGGGTTAGTGTTGAAGTTAGAATTGAGGGGTTTCCACTGTTTAGGCACATCAGGGGTCTCCAAACGCAACATGGCGCCACCATTGATTCCAGCCAATCTTGCGTTCAAAAAGTCAAATGGTGCTCCCTCCCTTCCAAGCCCCGACGTGCGCCCAAACAGTGGTTTACCCCCACATTTGGGGTACCAGCGTACTCAGGACAAACTGGGCAACAACTGTTGGGGTCCAATTTCTCCTGTTACCCTTGCAAAAATAAAAAATTACTTGCTAAAACATAATTTTTGAGGAAAGAACAATTATTTTTTATTTTCACGGCTCTGCGTTATAAACTTCTGTGAAGCACTTGGGGGTTGAAAGTGCTCACCACACATCTAGATAAGTTCCTCCGGGGGTCTAGTTTCCAAAATGGGGTCACTTGTGGGGTGTTTCTACTGTTTAGGCACATCAGGGGCTCTGCAAATGCAATGTGACGCCCGCAGACCATTCCATCAAAGTCTGCATTTCAAATGTCACTACTTCCCTTCCGAGCCCTGACGTGTGCCCAAACAGTGGTTTACCCCCACATATGGGGTATCAGCATACTCACAACAAACTGGGCAACAAATATTGGGGTCCAATTTCTCCTGTTACCCTTGTGAAAATAAAAAATTGCTTGCTAAAACATCTTTTTTGAGGAAAGAAAAATTATTTTGTATTTTCACGGCTCTGCGTTGTAAACTTCTGTGAAGCACTTGGGGGTTGAACGTGCTCACCACACATCTAGATAAGTTCCTTGGGGGGTCTAGTTTCCAAAATGGGGTCACTTGTGGGGGGTTTCTACTGTTTAGGCATATCAGGGGCTCTGCAAACGTAACATGATGCCCGCAGACCATTCCATCAAAGTCTGCATTCCAAAACGTCACTACTTCCCTTCCGAGCCCCGGCATGTGCCCAAACAGTGGTTTACCCCCACATATGGGGTATCAGCATACTCAGGAGAAACGGGACAACAACTTTTGGGGTCCAATTTCTCCTGTTACTCTTGCAAAAATAAAAAATTCTGGGCTAAAAAAATATTTTTGAGGAAAGGAAACACATTTATTATTTTCACGGCTCTGCGTTATAAACTTCTGTGAAGCACTTGGGGGTTCAAAGTGCTCACCACACATCTAGATAAGTTCCCTTGGGGGTCTAGTTTCCAAAATGGAGTCACTCGTGGGGAGTTCCTACTGTTTAGGCACATCAAGGGCTCTGCAAACGCAACCTGATGCCCGCAGAGCATTCCATCAAAGTCTGCATTTCAAAACGTCACTACTTCCCTTCCGAACCCCCGACGTGTGCCAAAACAGTGGTTTACCCCCACATATGGGGTATCAGCGTACTCAGGAGAAACTGGACAACAACGTTTGGGGTCCAATTTCTCCTGTTACCCTTGGGAAAATAAAAAATTGTGGGCTAAAAAATCATTTTTGAGAAAAGAAAAATTATTTTTTATTTTCATGGCTCTGCGTTATAAACTTCTGTGAAGCACTTGGGGGTTCAAAGTGCTCACCACACATCTAGATTAGTTCCTTGGGAGGTCTAGTTTCCAAAATGGGGTCACTTGTGCGGGAGCTCCAATGTTTAGGCACACAGGGGCTCTCCAAACGCGACATGGTGTCCGCTAATGATTGGAGCTAATTTTCCATTCAAAAAGCCAAATGGCGTGCCTTCCCTTCCGAGCCCTGCCGTGCGCCCAAACAGTGGTTTACCCCCACATATGGGGTATCATCGTACTCAGGACAAACTGGACAACAATATTTGGGGTCCAATTTCTCCTATTACCCCTGAGAAAATAAAAAATTCTGGGCTAAAAATCATTTTTGAGGAAAGAAAATTTTTTTTTTATTTTCACGGCTCTGCGTTATAAACTTCTGTGAAGCACCTGGGGGTTATAAGTGCTCACTATGCATCTAGATAAGTTCCTTGGGGGGTCTAGTTTTCAAAATGGGGTCACTTGTAGGGGAGCTCCAATGTTTAGGCACACAGGGGCTCTCCAAACGCGACATGGTGTCCGCTAACGATTGGAGCTAATTTTCCATTCAAAAAGTCAAATGGCACGCCTCCCCTTCCGAGCCTTGCCGTGCACCCAAACAGTGGTTTACCCCCACATATGAGGTATCAGCGTACTCAGGAGAAATTGCCCAACAAATTTTAGGATCCATTTTATCCTGTTGCCCATGTGAAAATGAAAGAATTGAGGCTAAAAGAAATTTTGTGTGAAAAAAAAGTACTTTTTCATTTTTGCGGATCAATTTGTGAAGCACCTGGGGGTTTAAAGTGCTCACTATGCCTCTAGATGAGTTCCTTGGGGGGTCTAGTTTCCAAAATGGGGTAACTTGTGGAGGAGCTCCAATGTTTAGGCACACAGGGGCTTTCCAAACGCGTCATGGTGTCCGCTAACGATGGAGATAATTTTTCATTCATAAAATGAAATGGCGCTCCTTCCCTTCCGAGCCTTACCATGTGCCCAAACAGTGGTTTACCCCCACATGTGAGGTATTGGTGTACTCAGGAGAAATTGCCCAACAAAATTTAGGATCCATTTTATCCTGTTGCCCATGTGAAAATGAAAAAATTGAGGCTAAAATAATTTTTTTGTGAAAAAAAAGTACTTTTTCATTTTTACGGATCAATTTGTGAAGCACTTGGGGGTTTAAAGTGCTCACTATGCTTCTAGATAAGTTCCTTGGGGGGTCTAGTTTCCAAAATGGGGTCACTTGTGGGGGAGCTCCAATGTTTAGGCACACGGGGGCTCTCCAAACGCGACATGGTGTCCGCTAAAGATTGGAGCCAATTTTTCATTCAAAAAGTCAAATGGCGCTCCTTCCCTTCCGAGCCCTGCCGTGCGCCCAAACAGTGGTTTACCCCCACATATGAGGTATCAGCGTACTCAGGACAAATTGGACAACAACGTCCGTGGTCCAGTTTCTCCTTTTACCCTTGGGAAAATAAAAAATTACTTGCTAAAACATAATTTTTGAGGAAAGAACAATTATTTTTTATTTTCACGGCTCTGCGTTATAAACTTCTGTGAAGCACTTGGGGGTTGAAAGTGCTCACCACACATCTAGATAAGTTCCTCCGGGGGTCTAGTTTCCAAAATGGGGTCACTTGTGGGGTGTTTCTACTGTTTAGGCACATCAGGGGCTCTGCAAATGCAATGTGACGCCCGCAGACCATTCCATCAAAGTCTGCATTTCAAATGTCACTACTTCCCTTCCGAGCCCTGACGTGTGCCCAAACAGTGGTTTACCCCCACATATGGGGTATCAGCATACTCACAACAAACTGGGCAACAAATATTGGGGTCCAATTTCTCCTGTTACCCTTGTGAAAATAAAAAATTGCTTGCTAAAACATCTTTTTTGAGGAAAGAAAAATTATTTTGTATTTTCACGGCTCTGCGTTGTAAACTTCTGTGAAGCACTTGGGGGTTGAACGTGCTCACCACACATCTAGATAAGTTCCTTGGGGGGTCTAGTTTCCAAAATGGGGTCACTTGTGGGGGGTTTCTACTGTTTAGGCATATCAGGGGCTCTGCAAACGTAACATGATGCCCGCAGACCATTCCATCAAAGTCTGCATTCCAAAACGTCACTACTTCCCTTCCGAGCCCCGGCATGTGCCCAAACAGTGGTTTACCCCCACATATGGGGTATCAGCATACTCAGGAGAAACGGGACAACAACTTTTGGGGTCCAATTTCTCCTGTTACTCTTGCAAAAATAAAAAATTCTGGGCTAAAAAAATATTTTTGAGGAAAGGAAACACATTTATTATTTTCACGGCTCTGCGTTATAAACTTCTGTGAAGCACTTGGGGGTTCAAAGTGCTCACCACACATCTAGATAAGTTCCCTTGGGGGTCTAGTTTCCAAAATGGAGTCACTCGTGGGGAGTTCCTACTGTTTAGGCACATCAGGGGCTCTGCAAACGCAACCTGATGCCCGCAGAGCATTCCATCAAAGTCTGCATTTCAAAACGTCACTACTTCCCTTCCGAACCCCCGACGTGTGCCAAAACAGTGGTTTACCCCCACATATGGGGTATCAGCGTACTAAAATAAAAAATTGTGGGCTAAAAAATGGTGTCCGCTAATGATTGGAGCTAATTTTCCATTCAAAAAGCCAAATGGCGTGCCTTCCCTTCCGAGCCCTGCCGTGCGCCCAAACAGTGGTTTACCCCCACATATGGGGTATCATCGTACTCAGGACAAACTGGACAACAATATTTGGGGTCCAATTTCTCCTATTACCCCTGAGAAAATAAAAAATTCTGGGCTAAAAATCATTTTTGAGGAAAGAAAATTTTTTTTTTTATTTTCACGGCTCTGCGTTATAAACTTCTGTGAAGCACCTGGGGGTTATAAGTGCTCACTATGCATCTAGATAAGTTCCTTGGGGGGTCTAGTTTTCAAAATGGGGTCACTTGTAGGGGAGCTCCAATGTTTAGGCACACAGGGGCTCTCCAAACGCGACATGGTGTCCGCTAACGATTGGAGCTAATTTTCCATTCAAAAAGTCAAATGGCACGCCTCCCCTTCCGAGCCTTGCCGTGCACCCAAACAGTGGTTTACCCCCACATATGAGGTATCAGCGTACTCAGGAGAAATTGCCCAACAAATTTTAGGATCCATTTTATCCTGTTGCCCATGTGAAAATGAAAGAATTGAGGCTAAAAGAAATTTTGTGTGAAAAAAAAGTACTTTTTCATTTTTGCGGATCAATTTGTGAAGCACCTGGGGGTTTAAAGTGCTCACTATGCCTCTAGATGAGTTCCTTGGGGGGTCTAGTTTCCAAAATGGGGTAACTTGTGGAGGAGCTCCAATGTTTAGGCACACAGGGGCTTTCCAAACGCGTCATGGTGTCCGCTAACGATGGAGATAATTTTTCATTCATAAAATGAAATGGCGCTCCTTCCCTTCCGAGCCTTACCATGTGCCCAAACAGTGGTTTACCCCCACATGTGAGGTATTGGTGTACTCAGGAGAAATTGCCCAACAAAATTTAGGATCCAATTTATCCTGTTGCCCATGTGAAAATGAAAAAATTGAGGCTAAAATAATTTTTTTGTGAAAAAAAAGTACTTTTTCATTTTTACGGATCAATTTGTGAAGCACTTGGGGGTTTAAAGTGCTCACTATGCTTCTAGATAAGTTCCTTGGGGGTTCTAGTTTCCAAAATGGGGTCACTTGTGGGGGAGCTCCAATGTTTAGGCACACGGGGGCTCTCCAAACGCGACATGGTGTCCGCTAAAGATTGGAGCCAATTTTTCATTCAAAAAGTCAAATGGCGCTCCTTCCCTTCCGAGCCCTGCCGTGCGCCCAAACAGTGGTTTACCCCCACATATGAGGTATCAGCGTACTCAGGACAAATTGGACAACAACGTCCGTGGTCCAGTTTCTCCTTTTACCCTTGGGAAAATAAAAAAATTGTTGCTAAAAGATCATTTTTGTGACTAAAAAGTTAAATGTTCATTTTTTACTTCCATGTTGCTTCTGCTGCTGTGAAACACCTGAAGGGTTAATAAACTTCTTGAATGTGGTTTTGAGCACCTTGAGGGGTGCAGTTTTTAGAATGGTGTCACTTTTGGGTATTTTCAGCCATATAGAACCCTCAAAATGACTTCAAATGTGAGGTGGTCCCTAAAAAAAATGGTTTTGTAAATTTTGTTGTAAAAATGAGAAATCACTGGTCAAATTTTAACCCTTATAACTTCCTAGCAAAAAAAAAAATTGTTTCCACTAACATGAAGCCCAATATGTCACGAAAAAACAATCTCAGAATCACTAGGATCCGTTGAAGCGTTCCTGAGTTATTACCTCATAATAAAGGGACACTGGTCAGAATTGCAAAAAGCGGCAAGGTCATTAAGGCCAAAATAGGCTGGGTCATGAAGGGGTTAAAGGGTTATGAATACTTTCCATACCCACTATATGCGATGACCCACAAATAGGGAGGGAGCTTATTCAGTCAATAACAGTGAAGTAATGAACCGCTATAAGACAGAAGAGAAGGATCCCATATCTTCTAACAATCCATAATGATATGCAGAATTATGCCTCTAATAATCTTCATATGGTCCTGGCTGAAGAGGTCAGTGTGAGTACATTAGAAACTGTAAACATCCTCAGCAGAATAAAGAAAAACGGCACCGGATGGATCAGAAAGGGAATCTAGAATCCTGGAACAAGTCTCTTGGGTGATAGACATCACCCCCACCAGACAGTAATTCCATCTGTCCAATCGAGGCTTTGGTCTGTATGGACTTTCTCTCTGGGACTCAGTCTTCACCTTATGAACTTCCTCTCTCTCTGACTCAGTCTTCACCTTGCATCACCTGGGAGGCTATTCATTTGATAAAGATTTATCCCTCAACCTCTTTTGGCATCTAATCACCCCATTTAGTGGTATATACAGCAACTTACCCAATCAACTCTCACAGTGCAAAGCTTAGTGGCCACACATTTCTAAATTCCTTCATGGTCCCCTGACCATAGGTTATAAAAGTCACAAGTGCTATATTTCTGTGAGCTTGACCCACAAACCCAAGTCAAATGCCACTACCCTCTATGACAGAACAGCAGTGGAGGATCCAACCGTGCTATGTGTGCGCTTTCTCTTCTTGGTATGCCGCTGAGAACCATTAGCACCATTTTGAATACACTAAAGCCATGGTCTTTCCTTTGTATGCAAATATGATGAAGCGAGCCATATCTCCTGCTCCTGAATATCATCTTATAGCAGATAAGTCATTTTTGGATTGCGTCTAGAAGAGGTTAAATAAAACACAGTTGTGTCATTTTGTACGCCCACACAGAGCTGCAGTGGCACAGACATTATAAGCAGGAAAACCATATTACGGTCATTAAAGCTCTACCCACGCCATGCCATCCAGGTCCTTAATGCACAGGCAGAAAGTATTGAGAAGATGGTAGTGCATAGAGGGAAGAACCTCCCCAAAGTGTGCAAACCTCAGAGCGCATCTGTACACCGGACATGAAGTCAACCTGCTCAAAGTAAATTCTTAGTTGTATAGTCTGTGAATTGCATGCAACGGACAGTGCCTTGTGTTTTTGTAAAAAAACAAAAAGGTTCAATGCATGCATTATGTGTATGTAAGAATGTGGAAGCTGCTATGTACTGGAAGAATACGTAGATTTATAGGCACTCTTGTACAAATTTAAAGTACCGTAATATTCCACCTTCAGCAGGAAATAAATCATAGTTATTGTAGCATAAAAAAGCTGAGTTCTAAAATATCCTATGCATCCATTTGACATTTTCATGTTCTTTGCCTGTATTTGTTGAATGGGAATTGGTAAGACGGTAAAAATATATCTTTATGTGATGGTCATACAGTTACAAGGTTATAATGAGCCAAGCCTCTCTGTGACCATTCAGTTCATCATTAGAATAGTTCCTATTCAACAACTACAGAGACCTTAAAAGTGGTGTGGAATTGGTATACAATGTATTAGAGATTTGTATGGAAGGCATGTATTCCAGTGGATGGGATGTAAGGACTTTGAAAGTATTGACATGCTTCACTATAGACAATGAGCAACGGGAACAAAGGGCAACAGAAGTTGCCCTTCCTTCCTTCCTTCCTTCCTTCCACTTCCAATATATCTCCTCCTGTTATTCCATATAACTTCCCCTATATCTCCTCCTATTACTCTATACAGCTCTGAAAAAAATTTAGAGACCACTACATCAAAACTCTGTCATGGGCAGCCCAATCTCCAGACCTGAACCCCATTGAAAACCTGTGGAATGTAATCAAGAGGATGATGGATAGTCACAAGCCATCAAACAAAGAAGAACCGCTTACATTTTTGCGCCAGAAGCAGTGAGAAATACTGGTGGAAAGCATGCCAAGACGCATGAAAGCTATGATTAAAAATCATGGTTATTCCACAAAATATTGATTTCTGAACCCTTCCTGAGTTAAAACATTAGTATTGTTGTTTCTAAATGATTACGAACTTGTTTTCTTTGCATTATTTGAGGTCGGAAAGCACTGTTTTTTTAAAAAAAATTTTGAACATTTTTCTTTGTTAGAAAAAAAATACAAAATTTATAGCTTGGAACTTCAGAGACATGTTGTCAGAGGTTTATAGACTAAAATAACAATTTACATTTTACTTAAAAATATACCTTTTAATTTTTTCCAGAGCTGTATAACCTCCCCTATATAGTTACATAGTTACATAGTTATTAAGGTTGAAGGAAGACTTTAAGTCCATCTAGTTCAACCCATAGCCTAACCTAACATGCCCTAACATGATCCAGAGGAAGGCAAAAAAAAACCATGTGGCAAAGAGTAAGCTCCACCTTGGGGGAAAAAAATTCCTTCCCGACTCCACATACGGCAATCAGACTAGTTCCCTGGATCAACGCCCTATCAAGTAATCTAGTGTATATACCCTGTAACATTATGCTTTTCCAGAAAGGTATTTAGTCCACTCTTAAATTTAAGTAATGAATCACTCATTACAACATCATACGGCAGAGAGTTCCATAGTATCACTGCTCTTACAGTAAAGAATCCGCGTCTGTTATTATCCTAAAACCTTCTTTCCTCCAGACGTAGAGGATGCCCCCTTGTCCCTGTCACTGGTCTATGATTAAAAAGATCATCAGAAAGGTCTTTGCACTGTCCCCTCATATATTTATACATTAACATAAGATCACCCCTTAGCCTTCGTTTTTCCAAACTAAATAGCCCCAATTGTAATAACCTATCTTGGTATTGCAGACCCCCCCAGTCCTCTAATAACCTTGGTCGCTCTTCTCTGCACCCGCTCCAGTTCAGCTATGTCTTTCTTATACACCGGAGACCAGAACTGTGCACAGTATTCTAAATGTGGTCGCACTAGTGACTTGTATAGAGGTAAAATTATGTTCTCCTCATGAGCATCTATGCCTCTTTTAATGCATCCCATTATTTTGTAGCAGCTGCCTGACACTGGCCACTGAATATGAGTTTGTCATCCACCCATACACCCAGGTCTTTTTCATTGATGGTTTTGCCCTGAGTTTTAGAATTAAGCACATAGTTATACATCTTATTACTTCTACCCAAGTGCATGACCTTACATTTATCACCATTAAAGCTCATTTGCCATTTATCAGCCCAAGCTTCTAGTTTACATAAATCATCCTGTAATATAAAATTGTCCTCCCCTGTATTGATTACCCTGCAGAGTTTAGTGTCATCTGCAAATATTTAAATTCTACTCTGAATGCCCCCTACAAGGTCATTAATAAATATGTTAAAAAGAAGAGGGCCCAATACTGACCCCTGTGGTACCCCACTGCTAACCGCGACCCACTCCTCCTATTACTCGATATAACCTCCCTATATCTCCTCTTATTACTCCATATAACCTCCCTATATCTCCTCTTATTACTCCATATAACCTCCTTATATCTCCTCCTATTACTCCATATAACCTGCCTATATCTCCTCCTATTACTCATATAACCTCCCCTATATCTCCTCCTATTACTCCATATTACCTCCCTATATCTCAAGAAAAAAGGAATGTAGTCAGCTTACCGGTCTTAGACGAAATCCCCAGACCTGCCAACGCCCAGCACGGTTCGGGGTGAGCGCCCACAGCAAATGAAGACAAAAAGGGAAATGATCCATCTCAGATCATGAGTAAGACTTCATAGTTGAAACGCGTTGATCCCCCTCACTGGTGTGCCAGGTGTTTGCTATGTAAAGATTTTTCTTGTTGAAGAACTATTTATCGCTTTAGTTGTCTAATAAAGTCTCACAAAGTCTGAACTGCCTCCACCTCCAGCTGGATCATTTCCCTTTTTGTCTCCCTATATCTCCTCCTATTACTCCATATAAGCTCCCTATATCTCCTCCTATTACTCCATACAGTCATGGCCAAAAGTATTGACACCCCTGCAATTCTGTCAGATAATACTCATTTTCTTCCTGAAAATGATTGCAAACACAAATTATTTGGTATTATTATCTTCATTTAATTTGTCTTAAATGAAAAAAACACAAAAAGAATTGTCCTAAAGCCAAATTGGATATAATTCCACACCAAACATAAAAATCATGTGATGCTTCTCTAATTTGTGTAATTAACAGCACCTGTAACTTACCTGTGGCACCTAACAGGTGTTGGCAATAACTAAATCACACTTGCAGCCAGTTGACATGGATTAAAGTTGACTCAACCTCTGTCCTGTGTCCTTGTGTGTACCACATTGAGCATGGAGAAAAGAAAGAAGACCAAAGAACGGTCTGAGGACTTGAGAAACCAAATTGTGAGGAAGCATGAGCAATCTCAAGGCTACAAGTCCATCTCCAAAGACCTGAATGTTCCTGTGTCTACCGTGCGCAGTGTCATCAAGAAGTTTAAAGCCCATGGCACTGTGGCTAACCTCCCTAGATGTGGACGGAAAAGAAAATTGACAAGAGATTTCAACGCAAGATTGTGCGCATGTTGGATAAAGAACCTCGACTAACATCCAAACAAGTTCAAGCTGCCCTGCAGTCCGAGGGTACAACAGTGTCAACAAGTACTATCCGTCGGCGTCTGAATGAAAAGGGACTGTATGGTAGGAGACCCAGGAAGACCCCACTTCTTACCCCGAGACATAAAAAAGCCAGGCTGGAGTTTGCCAAAACTTACCTGAAAAAGCCTAAAACATTTTGGAAGAATGTTCTCTGGTCAGATGAGACAAAAGTAAAGCTTTTTGGGCAAAGGCATCAACATAGAGTTTACAGGAGAAAAAAAGAGGCATTCAAAGAAAAGAACACGGTCCCTACAGTCAAACATGGCGGAGGTTCCCTGATGTTTTGGGCTTGCTTTGCTGCCTCTGGCACTGGACAGCTTAGTTACATAGTTATTAAGGTTGAAGGAAGACTTTAAGTCCATCTAGTTCAACCCATAGCCTAGCTTGACCGTGTGCATGGCATTATGAAGTCTGAAGACTACCAACAAATTTTGCAGCATAATGTAGGGCCCAGTGTGAGAAAGCTGGGTCTCCCTCAGAGGTCATGGGTCTTCCAGCAGGACAATGACCCAAAACACACTTCAAAAAGCACTAGAAAATGGTTTGAGAGAAAGCACTGGAGACTTCTAAGGTGGCCAGCAATGAGTCCAGACCTGAATCCCATAGAACACCTGTGGAGAGATCTAAAAATGGCAGTTTGGAGAAGGCACCCTTCAAATATCAGGGACCTGGAGCAGTTTGCCAAAGAAGAATGGTCTAAAATTCCAGCAGAGCATTGTAAGAAACTCATTGATGGTTATCGGAAGCGGTTGGTCGCAGTTATTTTGGCTAAAGGTTGTGCAACCAAGTATTAGGCTGAGGGTGCCAATACTTTTGTCTGGCCCATTGTTAGAGTTTTGTGTGAAATGATCAATGTTTTGCTTTTTGCTTCATTCTCTTTTGTGTTTTTTCATTTAAGACAAATTAAATGAAGATAATAATACCAAATAATTTGTGTTTGCAATCATTTTCAGGAAGAAAATGAGTATTATCTGACAGAATTGCAGGGGTGTCATCAATACTTTTGGCCATGACTGTATAACCTCCTTATATCTCCTCCTATTACTCCATATAACCTCCCTAGATCTCCTCCTATTACTCCATATAACCTCCCTAGATCTCATACTATTACTCCATATAAGCACCCTATATCTCCTCCTATTACTCCATATAACCTCCCTTTATCTCCTCCTATTACTCCATATAACCTCCCTATATCTCCTCCTATTACTCCATATAACCTCCCTTTATCTCCTCCTATTACTCCATATAAGCTCCCTATATCTCCCCCTATTACTCCATATAACCTCCCTATAGCTCCTCCTATTACTCCATATAACCTCCCTATATCTCATACTATTACTCCATATAACCTCCCTATATCTCCTCCTATTACTCCATATTACCTCCCTATTAGTGATGAGAGAATATACTCATTGCTCGGGTTTTCCCGAGCACACTCGGGTGGTCTCCGAGCATTTGTGACTGCTCGGAGATTTAGTTTTCATCGCCGCAGCTGCATGATTTACAGCTACTAGCCAGCCTGAGTACATGTGGGGGTTGCCTGGTTGCTACGGAATCCCCACGTGTAATCGAGCAGGCTAGCAGCCGTAAATCATGCAGCTGCGGCAAGGAAAACTAAATCTCCAAGCAGTCACAAATACTCGGAGACCACCCGAGTGTGCTCGCGAAAACCCGAGCAACGAGTATATTCGCCCATCACTAGTACCTATGTGTCCTCCTATTACTCAATATAACTATCCCTATGTACCTTCTATTACTCCATATAACCTCCCTATATCTCCTCCTATTACGCCATGTAACCTCCCCTATATTTCCTCCTATTACTCCATATAACCTCCCTATATCTCCTCCTATTGCTCCATATAATCTCCCCTATATTTCCTCCTATTACTCCATATAATCTCCCCTATATCTCCTCCTATTACTCCATATAACCTCCCCTATATCTCCCCCTATTACTCCATATAACCTCCCTATATCTCCTCCTATTACTCCATATAACCTCCCTATATCTCCTCCTATTACACCATATAACCTCCCTATATCTCCTCCTATTGCTCAATATAATCTCCCCTATATTTCCTCCTATTACTCCATATAACCTCCCCTATATCTCCTCCTATTACTCCATATAACCTCCCTATATCTCCTCCTATTGCTCCATATAATCTCCCCTATATCTCCTCTTATTACTCCATATAATCTCCCCCATATGTCCTCTTATTACTCCATATAACCTCCCTATATCTCCTCCTATTACCCCATATAATCTTCCTTATATCGCTTTCTTATATTGTTTACAATATGGTATATAATAAAGAATGGAGAAGTGGCCAGCTTCAGCTGACGTGGATGGCATTGGTTAATGTTCTGCACATGACTTATCTATCATGACTCACGTCTTCGTTGTTTTGTAGAGATACATTTCATTCCAATTTTCAGCTATTTTATTATTGTGAGTCACAACGAGAGCGCCCGCCTCTCAGTGCTTGTCACAAGCTCACGTTTGGGGTTTCTGACTCATTGCTGTGATCTACACAAAAGAAAAAAAAAGAACATAAAACACTTGAAAAGAGACAACATACGATGGGGAGACGGACAACCAGGTAGAGTGGCCAGCTTCTCCACCCTTATGCAGTCCAGCATGAGACAGAGGTCAGACTGATGCTGAGAGGTGGCACTACACTGGGAGATGCTCTACTTGGGAGACTTGTATTCAATGTACCGAGGAGGGGGCTTTCTAACAAGAGGTCCAATAAGGATAAAAAGCTTTCAGTGGAGAGGGGTGTCATTACCAGGAGGACCTATTTAGGAACAGTGTTGGAAGGAGGATCAAATACATTGTTTATTAGGATTATTTAGAAGTGGCTAACTGGTGAACCACCAAAAATCTCTGGAACAGGGCACTTTTATACCCATTTGAATGGAGTGTGAATATTCGACTGCTCCTCCATTCATTCTCTAAGGGACTGTTGGAGTGCTGTATTTTGCTGCAATGCATGCAATCTAAAATCATCTGTCCCATGGAACCTTTATCTACCATAATATCCCTTTAATATTTGTAATTCGCAGTTGATATAAAAAGTCTACACACATAACATGTTTGACCACATGCTTTTGGGAGACTTTAAGTAAGTTTTGGCAAAACATACATAGTCATGCTTGGATGTTTTTCTTTGTAAAAAAAAAAAAAAAAAGGCTTCCATATTGTCACCCTACTCCACAGGCCAGATGTCAGGGTGGTGGACAATTGCTGTTTCGTTCCTACCCCTGAAGACACCAACCACGTTATGTGTTGCAATGTGAGTAATGTCTTACTTCCTTTGGATATATTGTGTCATGTGAATTATAATGTATTGTGATATAAAGTGTGATAAGCATTGTCAGTATAGTGTATAGTAATGTAAGACATAGTGTAAGGTATGATATTATGAGTTGATGTAGATAGTTGACTATAGGGTAATGTTTGGGACTAGCCCATAGTGGGAAGAGATAGTCTTAGGGAAAGTATCTGCTTACTGTTAGGAAGTGAGAAGTGAGCAGTGCTGCATCGGAGGGTGACCCTGTGTGAAAGGAGACTGAAGAAAGAAGGATGGCAAGATCTTGTGGAAAAGTGACAAAGAGACAGAGTGGCCTTCCAGAGTTGGGTCCTAGGAGAGGACACCTAGAAGGAGACATTGAGCTTGCAACGCAGAAGGTAATGGGCTTTAATGAGACTGAGAAACTGAGACTAGTGAATGGTCCCGAGCGGGACATCTAGCGTGCCGGTAGTAGAAGAAATAGGATGCGGAACACATGAGCAAGTAAAGGAAAAGGACATTACGTGCCCTCCAGAAAAGACTTATGAATATTTTATGTATTGGTTTCTTCCATGTGTCTGAATGGTTGAGAGCGACCATTGTTAAAGAGGGCAGGGTTGTAAGGGTGGTGGACAATTACTGTCACATTCCTACCACTGAAGACACTAATCGCATTATGTGTTGTTTTGTGAATAATGTCTTGTGTCTTTTGTATATATTGTGTTGTGTGAATTGCAATGAGTTCATATATAAAGTGTGATAAACATTGTTAGTATAGGGTATAGTAATATAAGACAGTGTAAAGTATGGTGTTATGAAACGATGTAGATAGTTTACTATAGGGTAAGATATAGTTAATGTTTGGGATTAGCACATAGATGGGCTAGTGTTAGGGAAAGTGACTGCTTACTGTTGGGAAGTGAGATAGTGTTTGGAGTAAGAAGTGAGCTGTGCTGCATGGGAGAGTAACCCTGAGTGAAAGGAGACTGAAAAGAGTGAATAAAAAGTGACAAAGACAAAGTGGTCTTCCCAAGTTGAGTCCTAGGAGAGGACCCCTAGCCATGAGACCTTTGAAGCAAAGAAAGTAACGGGCCTTAACAAGTCTGAGAGACTGGGACTATTGAAGAGTCCAGAACGAGAGATCCAGGCCATTAGTAGTGGAAGAAATAGGACACGGAACCACTGAGCAAGTAAAAGACTTGTTAATCAGGACTGTAGAGTTAAAGCTAGATTGTGGCAAAGTAGGGAGAAACCGTGTGCCTAGGAAGTAATGGAATATACTACAGAGGAAGAATACTCTGTAGTATACGCGCGCCATGTTACACAGACATATGAATAATATGGGAGATCGTTGTCACATGTAGTACACAGCCATTATTCTTCAAAAGTTTCTGCAGCTCATTCAGTGTTGCTATAGACCTCATTGCAGCCTCCCGAAACAAATGTATTCTTGTATTTCATCAATTTTTGAGGAACATCCAGTTCTAGGTAATGTCATTGTTGTGCCAGATTTAAGACATTTATTAATGATTATCTTCACAGTGCTCCATGGTTTATCTAATGCTTTGGAAAAAAAATTACCTCTCTCCTGACTGTTTACTTTCAGCAGTGAGATCCCATGGCTTTTGCTGTACAAATCATCTAAAAAATGGCTTGTAGAATAAACTAAAGTTTATATGGGGTTATTCAGAATCAGTGTAAATGATGACATCTGTGTATTAACTACTATTTAACGTGAGCTTTAACGTGAGCTTAAATGTGTTTGACTAATTTTGAACCACATTGTTTTAGTTTTGTTGTCTTTATATTCTCACTCAAAAAGATATCAGCTTGTTTCACAATGTATTTGAACAGGTTATTGGTGCAGAAAGTGCAGAAAGTTCATAAATGATTCTTCTTGGTAGGATATTTTTACATGACAAAAACTTGGCATTTGAACAGGAATGTAAACATTTTAAATTCTCTGTATACCTAATATTAACATACCAAAAGATTATGGTGTGTATATGACAGAGACAGCAATACAGATGCTAAGGTTATCCACCATTGGGAACAATTTTGGTTTGCAATTGTTTTAGGAGAACTTAAACCAACATACCTAGATTTGCCTCTTGCTACTCCTCCTTCTTTCCATAGATCTACAGTGGGGAAAATTAGTATTTGATACACGGCAGATTTTGCAATTTTTTCCTTTTGCAAAGAATTGTGAGATCTGTAATTTTTATAGTAGGTACACTTCAACTGTGAGAAACAGAATCTTAAAAAAAAATCCAGAAAATCACATTGTGTTATTTTTAAATAATTTACCCCTTTAGGCTACTTTCACACTAGCGTCGGGCTCGGCCCGTCGCAGTGCGTCGGGCCGAGGTCACCGACGCTAGCGTTGTCTCCGCCGCACAGCGGGGGCAGCGGATGCATTTTTCCAGCGCATCCGCTGCCCCATTGTGAGGTGCGGGGAAGTGCAGGGAGGTGGGGGCGGAGTTCCGGCCGCGCATGCGCGGTCGGAAAAAGCGGACCGTCGGGAGCAAAAAACGTTACATGTAACGTTTTTTGCTCCCGGCGGACCGCCACAACACGGTGCAACCGTCTCACGACGGTTGCGACGTGTGGCAATCCGTCGCAATGCGTCGCTAATGTTAGTCAATGGAGAAAAAACGCATCCTGCAAGCACTTTTGCAGGGTGCGTTTTTTCTGCAAAACGACGCATTGTGACGGATTGCAGTTAACGCTAATGTGAAAGTAGCCTTACCTAACAAGCCTGCTTTCACCTTCATGACCAGGCCAAATGTTACATTTCTGACCAGTATCAATTTATGAAGTAATAACTGGAACACTTCAACAGAATCCACTGTTTCTGAGATTGTTTTGTCATGATGTATTGTACTTCATGATAGTTGTAAAATTTGTTCTATATGACGAGTTTATTTGTGAAAAAATCAGAAATTTGGTGAAAAATTTTGAAATTTTTAACATTTTAATTTTTATGATCTTAAACCAGAGAGTTATGTCACACAAAATAGATAATAAGTAACATTTCCCACATGTCTACTTGACATCAGCACAATTTTTGAAACATAATGTGTTTTTGTTAGGAAGTTAGAAGGGTTAAAAGTTGACCAGCAATTTCTTAGTTTCCCAGTAAAATTTACAAAACCATTTGATTGAGGCCACCACATCACATTTGAAGTGACTTTGAGGGGCCTATATGACAGAAAAGCAACACCATTATAATAACTGCACCCCTCAAGGTGCTCAAAACCACATTAAAGAAGTTCATTAACCCTTCAGGTGCTTCACAGGAATAAATGTGGAAGGAAGAAATTAACATTTAAGTTTTTTTCTGGTCCATTTTCTCCTAACACACCGATAACCCATACGTGGGGGAAAACTACAGTATGGGCGCACGGCAGGGCTTGGGAGGGAAGGAGAACTGTTTTACTTTCTGAACACAAAATTGTCTTGAATCATTCGCAGATGCCATGTCATGTTTGGAGAGCCCTTGATGGAAACCCTCCCACAAGTGACACCATTTTAGAAACTAGACCCCATAACAAATGTATCTAGATGTGTGGTGAGCACCTTGAACTTCTGGGGACTTCACATTTGTAGAGCCGTAAAAATGAAAAAATCACATTTTTCCACAAAAATGTTTTTTTAGTCCCCCATTTTTTATTTTCGCAAGGGAAACAAGAGAAATTGCACCACACAATTTATTGTGCAATTTCTCCTGAGTACGCCGATACCCCATATGTGGGGGAAAACTACGGTTTAGATGCATTGCATGATTGGAAAGGAAGGAGCGCCATTTGACTTTTGGTGCTCGAAATTCGTTGGACTCATTAGCAGACGCCATATCATGTTTGAAAAGCCCCTGATGTACCTAATCAGTGGAAATCCTCCACAAATGACCCCATGTTGGAAACTAGACCTTCAAGGAATGCATCTAGATGTGTAGTGAGCACCTTGAACCCCCAACTTAACAAAGTTTATAACGTTGATCTGTGAAAATAAAAAAATCAAATTTTTTCCACAAAAAATGTTCTTTTAGTACCAAATATTTATTTTCACAAGGGTAACAGGAAAAAATGGAACACAAAATTTGATGTGCAATTTCTCCTGAGTATGCAGATACCCCATATGTGGGGGAAAACTACTGATTGAGCTCACAGTAGGGCTCAGAAAAGGAGTGATGTTTTGCAATGAAGACTTTGATGGGATGGTCTGAAGGTGTCTTATTGAGTTTGGAGAGCCCCTGATGTGCCTAAACAGTGGAAACCCCCCACAAGTGCCCCCATTTTGGAAACTAGACCATTGAACCCCAGGTGCTTTACAGAATTTTACAATGTTGATTTGTGAAAATGAAATTATTTTTCCAGCAAAAATGTTGTTTTAGCCCCAAATTTTCTAATTTTCACAAGGATATCAGGTGAAAATGGAGAACCCCTGAGGTGCTAGAACAACAGAACCCCCCATAAGTGCCCCATTTTACTACACCTCTCAATTCATTTAGTGGTGCAGTGATCATATTGAAACAACAGGTGTGGAGGGAATAAAAAAGAATTACATTTTTACCACCAACATTTGGCCCATAATTTCTGCTGAATGTAGAAATAATCCAAATGTGGCTGTACGGTATACTCGGGAGGGACTGGAGTGCAGATTTTCCTGGATTTGTTTGCAGACTCTATATACAGAGCCACTAAGTGCTGGAAGAGCAGAATCCCCCTTAAGTGACCAAGTGACCCCATTTTGGAAAGTATACACTTTTAGGAATTTATCTACAGGTGAGGTAACGATTTTGACTCCATGGATGTTTTCCAGAAACAAACAGCAGTGGATGTTGCTGAGTGAAAATTGCAAAGTGCCATTATAGTGCCCAGTACGTTGTAGTCTCCAGTGCATTGTAGTGCCCAATACATTGTAGTGCCCATCTCGTGCATCTGTAGACACGCACCTATAAATTAGGCAGGCTCTCATCGCTACAGAAACACGTGGATTCTAAATGTGGTTTAGACACAGTGGGGCTCAGAAGGGAGTGGGGCATTTGGATTTGGGAGCATAGAATTTGCTTAATTTCTTTTGGAGGGTGATAAGCCATTTCACTTTTCCACAGCCTTTGTACTACCAGTAATGTGGAAGCCCCCTATATTTCCAATAACAGATGACAGACCTGAGTTGAGACTTGCTATTTTGTTGATTGACTTGAAGCTTTTATTGGGAACGTTTTACATAACATTTTGGGTCACATTTATCCTGTGATATACGCTGATCACTTTCTTTGGGGATTCCATCTAAATCTCCAAGTGACGTGATTTGGATAAAACCCCTGAGGGATTCATTCACTATAATGAGGCAGAAGAGTTAAGGTACCTTCACACTTAGCGACGCTGCAGCGATACAGACAACGATGCCGATCGCTGCAGCGTCGCTGTTTGGTCGCTGGAGAGCTGTCACACAGACCGCTCTCCAGCTACCAACGATGCCGAGGTCCCCGGGTAACCAGGGTAAACATCGGGTTGCTAAGCGCAGGGCCGCGCTTAGTAACCCGATGTTTACCCTGGTTACCAGTGTAAAATGTAAAATAACAAACAGTACATACTCACCTTCGCGTCCCCCGGCGTCTGCTTCCTTGCACTGACTGAGTGCTGGCCCTAACAGCAGAGCGGTGACGTCACCGCTGTGCTGTGCTTTCACTTCACGGCCGGCGCTCAGCCTGTTTTTTTTTACATTTTACACTGGTAACCAGGGTAAACATCGGGTTACTAAGCGCGGCACTGCGCTTAGTAACCCGATATTTAAACTGGTTACCATTGTAAAACATCGCTGGTATCGTTGCTTTTGCTGTCAAACACAACGATACACGGCGATCTGACGACCAAATAAAGTTCTGAACTTTAATCAAAGACCAGCGATATCACAGCAGGATCCTGATCGCTGCTGCCTGTCACACTCAACGATATCGCTAGCCAGGACGCTGCAACGTCACGGATCGCTTGCGATATTGTTTAGTGTGAAGGTACCTTTACTCTGCACTCGGTCTAGCCTCCGTTCAGTGGTGTCCTTCTTTTCAGAAGTGCACAAAACTGTTGCCAACCAGATCACAGGTCAGACAGCGTCCAAAGTGACTCCATCTGCCTCATTATAGGGAATCTTCTGCCAGGGTTTTGTCTGAAAAATGTATTTCAGAGATTTACATTGAAACATCGGCGAATGCCCTCAGTGCAGTGTGCAGGATAAATGTGCCTTACTAAGATCTTTGGGAGACAGAATTAACAAATCAACAACAGGTGATGAATTGGTTTTATATATATTACATCCACAGGGCGTGGTGATGTACAGTGGACTCAGTAGACCACTGATGGTGCAGTGGTAGCTGTATACCCGGTACCCAAGAGACAGGAGAGTGAGCTTCTAAAACCAAGGATATTTATTAAAGAAAGCTTAACAAAAGAGAAAAGGTGCCTCAGGGGAGAACCCTCTGGATCATAACACTGTACCATGTAGTGGAGCACCAGGCAAGGTATACCCCTATACAGGGATCCCCCCCATCACAACAACAGGAGGCCTCAATGCCGCAAATCCTGGACAAAAGGGATGACCTGTACAGACCATATAGAAGAGACTGTGGAATACTGGCTCTGTCAGTGGAGAGAATCCTGGAAGCTCCGTGTAATCCCGGAAAGGCTGATCCTGCCAGTAGTGGTATCTGGATGGTTAGTTGAGGAGAGGCTTGGTTAGCCTGGAGTGGAAACCAGAATGTCCAGAAGGATCCAGGATAGGGAACTGCCAGCAGAGGATTCTGAGGAGACAAAAGTATTAGTATAATGCAAAGCAACAGTCTTCAAATCACAGAGCACAGCAGAGGAGAGTGTGGCCTGAGCAAGATGCAAAGATCCTACAGAATGAACATGTTCCAGGCACCTCCCTCAAGGGGAGGATGCCTTTTATGCACATCACAGCACAGACAGCCCTAATAGAGAACAGGTGCCCTGCTGCTTTAAGTATGTGCAGGAAGCAGGGCACGCCTCCCAAGAGCATTTCCAGAAGACCTGCCAAGGAGATGCAGGTTCCTAGCAGAGAACGGAGCTGCTGATTGTTTGGAGCCACGGACAGGGTAAGTGAGGTGCATAGCGCCGCGTGAAGAGCACCGGCTTCGCTGTCCATGAGAGACCAGACCCGCGGCGGAGGGCATGACAATTTATTTTTCACGCTGTTCATCATAGATGTAAGTGATTAGACAACTCCTACATGTATTAAAAGCAAGACCACATTAAATGCAAGCTGTACCTGAAGCATTTCTGAATCACTCCCATGGCGCCAGAGGGGAATAGATCAATTGTTTGCTAAATGTCTCATTTTGAAATACAGTTAGAAATCAATATGTGCATTTGCACTTTATGTATTGCGTTCTGACCATAAGCAGCGCTGGCTTCTCCCCTCTTTTGCTTTGATATTGGTATGTGGCTGACCACCACTGTTGCTCTGGGTTATGTACGCCATTCTTTCTGTGTTCACTGTGATTGATAGGCTGCTGTACACACATACAGCAGCCCTGCCCTAGGCGCTGTTTAGTTGTGCACCTGTGTCTCAACCTGTCTCACCCTTTATCTGTGGTTCTGGCTGGGCAGTGTGGAGGTTGCTGTGTCGTGGCGGGGTGGGTCAAAGAATTGATCAATTGTTTGCTAAATGTCTCATTTTGAAATACAGTGACGTGTGCCTCAGCCTGTCTCATCCTTTATCTGTGGTACTGGTTAGGCAGTGTGGAGGTTAGACCTGAAATGTCTGTCTGGACCTGGTCGGCCTTTATCTGCGCTTGCCCCTCTGGCGCCATGGGAGTGATTCAGGAATGCTTCAGGTACAGCTTGCATTTAATGTGATCTTGATTTTAATACATTTAGGAGGCCTTTATGGCACAGCGAATGTAAAAAACGTAGAGTAGGACTGCCCCATTATGAGAATGTCGTGACGTGGTGGGGTGTCTCAAAGAATTGATTGTTTGGTAAATGTCTCATTTTGAAATACAGTTAGAAATTAATATGTGCATGTGTACTTCATGTATTGCGTTCTGACCATAAGCAGCGCTGGCTTCTCCCCTCTTTTGATTTAAACTTGTTACTTGTATAAAAGACACCTGTCCACACACTCAAACACACTCCAACCTCTCCACCATGGCCAAAACAAAATGCTGTCAAAGGACAGCGGGAACAAAATTGTAGCCCTGCACAAGTCTGGGATGTGCTGCAGGACAATAGGCAAGCAGCTTGGTGAGAAGGCAACAACTGTTGTCACAATTATTAGAAAATGGAAGAAACGCAAGATGACTGTCAATCTTCCTTGGTATGTGGCTCCATGCAAGATCTCACCTCATGTAGTAATGATGATTCTATAAACGGTCAGGAATCAGCCCAGAACTACACTGTAGGACCTAGTCAATGACCTGAAGAGAGCTGAGACCACAGTTTCAAACATTAGTAATTGATTAAAATCCTGCAAGGCACACAAGGTAGATGTAGGGGCTCAAGCCAGCACATGTTCAATATCAATTGAAGTTCACCAATTACCATCTGGATGATCCAGAGGAGGCATGGGAGAAGGTCATGTGGTCAGATGAGACCAAAATAAAACTTTTTAGTATCAACTCCACTCCCCGTTTTTGGAGGAAGAAGAAGGATGAGTACAACTCCAAGAACACAGTCCCAACTGTGAAGCATGATGGGGAAACATCATACTTTAGGGGTGCTTTTCTGCAAAGGGGACAGGATAACTGCACCGTATTGAAGGGAGGTTGGATGGGGTCATGTATCGCAAGATTTTCACCTACAACCTCCTCACCTAAGTAAGATCATTGATAATTGGTCATGGCTGGGTCTTCCAGCATGACCGTGATCCTTAAAACACAGCCAATACAACTAAGGACTGGAGTAGCTCTGTAAGAAGCATTTCATAGTCCTGGAGTGACCTAGCCAGTCTTTATACATCAACCCAATAGAAAATCTTTGGAGACAGCAGAAACTCGATGTTCCCCAGTGACAGCCCCGAAACCTGAAAGATCTGGAGAAGATCTGTAGTATTATTATTATTATTATTTATTTATATAGCACCATTAATTCCATGGTGCTGTACATGAGAAGGGGTTACTGTTGTGAATTCCGTTCTCGAACTCCCTCCGGTGGTCATGAATGGTACTTCGGCGAGTTCTGTCCGTGGACTCCCTCTGGTGGCTGTGAGTGGAGCTGCTGGTTCTGAGACTCCTTCCTCAGCTGCCCTCGTTTATGGCTAGTCTGGCTTCTCTATTTAACTCCACTCAGATTGTTACTTCATGCCAGCTGTCAATGTCTTAGCACTGGTTCAGATCTCTCCTGGATCTTTCTGAGGACCTGTCTACTCCAGCAGAAGCTAAGTCCCTGCTAGTTAATTTGTTGCTCATTGTTTTCTTGTCCAGCTTGCTATCATGATTTTGCCTTGCTAGCTGGAAGCTCTGGGATGCAGAGTGGCACCTCCGCACCGTGAGTCAGTGCGGGGGTCTTTTTGCACACTCTGCGTGGTATTTTGTAGTTTTTTGTGCTGACCGCAAAGATACCTTTACTATCCTCAGTCTGTTTAGTGAAGTCTGGCCTCCTTTGCTAAAACCTGTTTCATTCCTGTGTTTGTGACTTCCATCTTAACTCACAGTCAATATTTGTGGGGGGCTGCCTTTTCCTTTGGGGAATTTCTCTGAGGCAAGGTAAGGCTTTATTTCCTATCTTTAGGGGTAGTTAGCTCTTAGGCTGTGAAGAGGCGTTTAGGCAGAGTTAGGTACGCTCCACGGCTATTTCTAGTGTGTGTGATAGGATTAGGGTTTGCGGTCAGCAGAGCTCCCACTTCCCAGAGCTTGTCCTGTCTTATAGTTTAACTATCAGGTCATTCCGGGTGCTCCTAACCACCAGGTCCATAACAGGTTACATCAAAATGCAAATATCACTTACAGTAAACAAAACTAACAATGACAGACTGATACAGAGGGGAGAGGACCCTGCCCTTGCGGGCTTACATTCTACAGGATTATGGGGAAGGAGACAATAGGTCGAGGGTGGCAGTAGCTCCAATGTTGTTGAGGTGGCCGTGTGGTCATTACAGGCTGTAAGCTTCTTTGAAGAGGTGGGTTTTCAGGTTTCTTTTGAAGGTTCCAAATGTGGTGGATAACCAGACATGTTGGGGCACAGAATTCCAGAGGATGCAGGATATTCGGGAGAAGTCTTGGAGGCGATTGGGTGAGGAGCGAATAAGCGTGGAGGAGGAAAGAGGTCTTGGGAGAACTGGAGATTACGTCAGGGAAGATATTGAGAGATTAGTTTAGAAATATACGGAGGAGAAAGGTTACGGATGGCTTTGTAGGTCAGTGTTAGTAGTTTAAACTGGATACGCTGGGAAATTGGGAGCCAGTGAATGGATTTGCCAAGAGGGGAAGCAGGAGTGTAGCGAGGAGAGAGATTAATTAGTCGGGCAGCAGAGTTAAGGATGGACTGGAGGGGTGTGAGAGTGTTAGAAGGTAGGCCACAAAGGAGGATGTTGTAGTAGTCGAGGTGGGAGATGATTAGGGCATGCACAAGCATTTTGGTAGAGTGAGGGTTGAGGAAAGGACGGATTCTGAAAATATTTTTGAGCTGGAGGTGACAGGAGGTGGCGAGAACTTGGATGTGCGGTTTGAAGGACAGGGCAGAGTCCAGGGTTACTCCAAGGCAGCGGATTATTGGGACAGGGGAAAGTGTGATTTCATTTATTTTGATAGATAGATCAGGTAGGGAAGCTATGCGAGATGGAGGAAAGATAATTAGTACAGATTTGTCCACATTAAGCTTGAGGAAGCGAGAGGAGAAGGAGGAGGATATGGCTGATAGACACTCCGGGATTCTGGAGAGCAGAGAGGTGACATCTGGGCCAGAGAGGTAGATCTGAGTGTAATCAGCATATAGATGATACTGGAAGCCATAGGACCTTATGAGTTGTCCCAGGCCGAGTGTATAGATTGAGAAGAGTAAGGGCCCAAGGACAGAGCCTTGAGGGACATCAACAGAGAGGGAGCGAGATGAAGAGGTGGTATGGGAGTAGGAAACGCTAAATGTACGGTTGGTAAGGTATGAGGAGATCCAAGATAGGGCAAGGTCTTTGACTACAAAGGAAGAGAGGATCTGTAGTAGGAGGCAGTGGTCAACTGTGTCGAAGGCAGTAGAGATGAGCCACCTCCCTAGTTACATAGTTACATAGTTATTAAGGTTGAAGGAAGACTTTAAGTCCATCTAGTTCAACCCATAGCCTAGCATGCCCTAACATGTTCGGGTTCGGTTCGTCGAACAGGGACCTGTTAGTCGAACGTTCGACGAACACCGTCGAACCCCATTGAAACCAATGGCAGACAAACACAAACACATACAAACACATGGAAAACACATAGAAAACACCTTAAAAGGTGTCCAAAAGCTGACAAACTGCTCAGAAGACACAACAAACACATGGAAAAGTCACAACTACATATAGTCATGCGAAAAGAAAAGAGGTGGAGGAGTAAAAGGAGGAGGAGACACAGATATAGGCATGTCATGCCCTTCTAAAATCAAGAAAGGCTGGAGTAAAAGTCTAAACTCACTCTACCAACACCCAGACGTCTTGACAAAAAAAATAAAAAAATACAAATCTTTAGGTAGAATGGCGGCGGGTCCATTCAGAACACTTTCCTTAGAAGACGTAGTGGTACCCCCGTTGGGAGTTGTGCCAAAAAATGAACCTAATACATTCAGACTAATCCACCATTTGTCATATCCAAGGGGCAGGTCAGTAAACGACAACATCGACGCGGAACCAAGTACAGTGCTATGTACTGTACCTCCTTTGACGAGGCAATTAGGCGGGTCAAGAAGTTGGTAAGGGGCACCCTAATGGCCAAACCAGACATTGAGGGGGCGTTCCAGTTACTACCTGTGCCTCCGAATAGTGTCCTCTGTTGTGAAATGGGATTTTGGGCTCCCCCGGTGGCCACTGGTGGAATTGAACTGGTGTGCATCATCCCCTCTGTTCACCTGTTTCCATCAGGATGTGGGAGTCGCTATTTAACCTTGCTCCTCTGTCACTTCCATGCCGGTCAACATTGTAATCAGAAGCCTTTCTGTGCATGTTCCTGCTGCTAGACAACTCCCAGCTAAGTTGGACTTTAGTCCTCGTTTGTTTTTGCATTTTGTTCCAGTTCACAGCTGTAGTTTCGTTTCTGTGTCTGGAAAGCTCTTGTGATCTGAAATTGCCACTCTGATGTTATGAGTTAATACTAGAGTCTTAAAGTAATTTCAGGATGGCGTTTTAATAGGGTTTTCAGCTGACCATGAAAGTGCCCTTTCTGTCTTCCTGCTATCTAGTAAGCGGACCTCAATTTTGCTAAACCTATTTTCATACTACGTTTGTCATTTCATCTAAAATCACCGCCAATATATGTGGGGGCCTCTGTCTGCCTATCGGGGAAATTTCTCTAGAGGTGAGCCAGGACTATATTTTCCTCTGCCAGGATTAGTTAGTCCTCCGGCCGGCGCTGGGCGTCTAGGGATAAAAAACGTAGGCAACGCTACCCGGCTACTGTTAGTTGTGCGGCAGGTTTAGTTCATGGTCAGTTTAGTTTCCATCCTTCCAAGAGCTAGTACTTATGTTTGCTGGGCTATGTTCTCTTGCCATTGAGAACCATAACAGTTTGACCGGCCTCAAAGGGTTAAATTAATTGACAGAGAAAGGAGAGAAAAGAGAAGTCTGCTGAAGATTTTTTTTTTTTTTTCCCTTCCCTTCAGTTCTGAGTGTGCTTGTAATTGAATCTCTTGCAAGTCTGCCTATATTGCAGCCTTTCTCTCTCTCTCTCTCCTTCTAATCCTGGAATGGCTCTGTGTTCACCTGTTTAAAATGGATATTCAGAGTTTAGCTGCAGATTTGAATAATCTCACCACGAAAGTTCAAAATTTACAAGATTTTGTTGTTCATGTTCCTATATCTGAACCTAGAATTCCTTTGCCTGAATTTTTCTCGGGGAATAGATCTTGCTTTCAAAATTTCAAAAATAATTGCAAGTTGTTTTTGTCCCTGAAATCTCGCTCTGCTGGAGATCCTGCTCAGCAGGTCAGGATTGTGATTTCCTTGCTCCGGGGCGACCCTCAGGATTGGGCTTTTGCATTGGCTCCAGGGGATCCTGTGTTGCTCAATGTGGATGCGTTTTTTCTGGCCTTGGGGTTGCTTTATGAGGAACCTCAGTTAGAGCTTCAGGCGGAAAAGGCCTTGATGTCCCTATCTCAGGGGCAAGACGAAGCTGAAATATACTGCCAGAAATTCCGTAAATGGGCTGTGCTTACTCAGTGGAATGAGTGCGCCCTGGCGGCGAATTTCAGAGAGGGTCTCTCTGATGCCATTAAGGATGTTATGGTGGGGTTCCCTGTGCCTGCGGGTCTGAATGAGTCCATGACAATGGCTATCCAGATCGATAGGCGTCTGCGGGAGCGCAAACCTGTGCACCATTTGGCGGTGTCTACTGAGAAGACGCCAGAGAATATGCAATGTGATAGAATTCTGTCCAGAAGTGAACGGCAGAATTTAAGACGAAAAAATGGGTTGTGCTTCTATTGCGGTGATTCAACTCATGTTATATCAGCATGCTCTAAGCGTACTAAGAAGCTTGATAAGTCTGTTTCAATTGGCACTTTACAGTCTAAGTTTATTCTATCTGTGACCCTGATTTGTTCTTTATCATCTATTACCGCGGATGCCTATGTCGACTCTGGCGCCGCTTTGAGTCTTATGGATTGGTCCTTTGCCAAACGCTGTGGGTATGATTTGGAGCCTCTTGAAACTCCTATACCCCTGAAGGGGATTGACTCCACCCCATTGGCTAGTAATAAACCACAATACTGGACACAAGTAACTATGCGGATTAATCCGGATCATCAGGAGATTATTCGCTTTCTTGTGCTGTATAACCTACATGATGTGTTGGTGCTTGGATTGCCATGGCTGCAATCTCATAACCCAGTCCTTGACTGGAAAGCTATGTCTGTGTTAAGCTGGGGATGTAAGGGGACGCATGGGGACGTACCTGTGGTTTCCATTTCATCATCTATTCCCTCTGAGATTCCTGAATTCTTGACTGAATATCGTGACGTTTTTGAAGAACCTAAGCTTGGTTCATTACCTCCGCACCGGGAGTGCGATTGTGCCATAGATTTGATTCCGGGTAGTAAATACCCTAAGGGTCGTTTATTTAATCTGTCTGTGCCTGAACATGCTGCTATGCGAGAATATATAAAGGAGTCCTTGGAAAAGGGACATATTCGTCCTTCGTCATCTCCCTTAGGAGCCGGTTTTTTCTTTGTGGCTAAGAAAGATGGCTCTTTGAGGCCGTGTATTGATTATCGGCTTTTGAATAAAATCACGGTTAAATATCAATATCCGTTGCCACTGCTGACTGATTTGTTTGCTCGCATAAAGGGGGCCAAGTGGTTCTCTAAGATAGATCTCCGTGGGGCGTATAATTTGGTGCGAATTAAGCAGGGGGATGAGTGGAAGACCGCATTTAATACGCCCGAGGGCCACTTTGAGTATTTGGTGATGCCTTTTGGTCTTTCAAATGCCCCTTCAGTCTTTCAGTCCTTTATGCATGACATTTTCCGTGATTATTTGGATAAATTTATGATTGTGTATCTGGATGATATTTTGATTTTTTCGGATGACTGGGACTCTCATGTCCAGCAGGTCAGGAGGGTTTTTCAGGTTTTGCGGTCTAATTCCTTGTGTGTGAAGGGTTCTAAGTGCGTTTTTGGGGTTCAAAAGATTTCCTTTTTGGGATATATTTTTTCCCCCTCTTCCATCGAGATGGATCCTGTCAAGGTTCAGGCTATTTGTGATTGGACGCAACCTTCTTCTCTTAAGAGTCTTCAGAAATTTTTGGGCTTTGCTAACTTTTATCGTCGATTTATTGCTGGTTTTTCTGATGTTGTTAAACCATTGACTGATTTGACTAAGAAGGGTGCTGATGTTGCTGATTGGTCCCCTGCTGCTGTGGAGGCCTTTCGGGAGCTTAAGCGCCGCTTTTCTTCCGCCCCTGTGTTGCGTCAGCCTGATGTTGCTCTTCCTTTTCAGGTTGAGGTCGACGCTTCTGAAATCGGAGCTGGGGCGGTTTTGTCGCAGAGAAGTTCCGATTGTTCCGTGATGAGACCTTGTGCCTTTTTCTCGCGTAAATTTTCGCCCGCCGAGCGGAATTATGATGTTGGGAATCGGGAGCTTTTGGCCATGAAGTGGGCTTTTGAGGAGTGGCGTCATTGGCTTGAGGGGGCTAGACATCAGGTGGTGGTATTGACTGACCACAAAAATCTAATTTATCTTGAGTCCGCCAGACGCCTGAATCCTAGACAGGCGCGCTGGTCGTTGTTTTTCTCTCGGTTTAATTGTGTGGTGTCCTACCTGCCGGGTTCTAAGAATGTTAAGGCGGATGCCCTTTCTAGGAGTTTTGAGCCTGACTCCCCTGGTAACTCTGAACCTACAGGTATCCTTAAGGATGGAGTGATATTGTCTGCCGTTTCTCCAGACCTGCGGCGGGCCTTGCAGGAGTTTCAGGCGGATAGACCTGATCGTTGCCCACCTGGTAGACTGTTTGTTCCTGATGATTGGACCAGTAAAGTCATTTCTGAGGTTCATTCTTCTGCGTTGACAGGTCATCCTGGAATCTTTGGTACCAGGGATTTGGTGGCAAGGTCCTTCTGGTGGCCTTCCCTGTCTCGAGATGTGCGAGGCTTTGTGCAGTCTTGTGACGTTTGTGCTCGGGCCAAGCCTTGTTGTTCTCGGGCTAGTGGATTGTTGTTGCCCTTGCCTATCCCGAAGAGGCCCTGGACGCACATCTCGATGGATTTTATTTCGGATCTTCCTGTTTCTCAGAAGATGTCTGTCATCTGGGTGGTGTGTGACCGTTTCTCTAAGATGGTCCATTTGGTTCCCCTGCCTAAGTTGCCTTCTTCTTCCGAGTTGGTTCCTCTGTTTTTTCAAAATGTGGTCCGTTTGCATGGTATTCCGGAGAATATCGTTTCTGACAGAGGAACCCAATTCGTGTCTAGATTTTGGCGAGCATTCTGTGCTAGGATGGGCATAGATTTGTCTTTCTCGTCTGCTTTCCATCCTCAGACTAATGGCCAGACCGAGCGGACGAATCAGACCTTGGAGACATATTTGAGGTGTTTTGTGTCTGCAGATCAGGATGATTGGGTTGCTTTTTTGCCTTTAGCGGAGTTTGCCCTCAATAATCGGGCCAGCTCTGCCACCTTGGTGTCTCCTTTTTTCTGTAATTCGGGGTTTCATCCTCAATTTTCTTCTGGTCAGGTGGAATCTTCGGATTGTCCTGGAGTGGATGCTGTGGTGGAGAGGTTGCATCAGATTTGGGGGCAGGTAGTGGACAATTTGAAGTTGTCCCAGGAGAAGACTCAGCTTTTTGCCAACCGCCGGCGTCGGGTTGGTCCTCGGCTTTGTGTTGGGGACTTGGTGTGGTTGTCTTCTCGTTTTGTCCCTATGAGGGTTTCTTCTCCTAAGTTTAAGCCTCGGTTCATCGGCCCGTACAAGATATTGGAGATTCTTAACCCTGTGTCCTTCCGTTTGGACCTCCCTGCATCTTTTTCTATTCATAATGTTTTTCATCGGTCATTGTTGCGCAGGTATGAGGTACCGGTTGTGCCTTCCGTTCAGCCTCCTGCTCCGGTGTTGGTTGAGGGCGAGTTGGAGTACGTTGTGGAAAAAATCTTGGACTCCCGGGTTTCCAGACGGAAACTCCAGTATCTGGTCAAATGGAAGGGATACGGTCAGGAGGATAATTCTTGGGTGACTGCCTCTGATGTTCATGCCTCTGATCTGGTCCGTGCCTTTCATAGGGCTCATCCTGATCGCCCTGGTGGTTCTGGTGAGGGTTCGGTGCCCCCTCCTTGAGGGGGGGGTACTGTTGTGAAATTGGATTTTGGGCTCCCCCGGTGGCCACTGGTGGAATTGAACTGGTGTGCATCATCCCCTCTGTTCACCTGTTTCCATCAGGATGTGGGAGTCGCTATTTAACCTTGCTCCTCTGTCACTTCCATGCCGGTCAACATTGTAATCAGAAGCCTTTCTGTGCATGTTCCTGCTGCTAGACAACTCCCAGCTAAGTTGGACTTTAGTCCTCGTTTGTTTTTGCATTTTGTTCCAGTTCACAGCTGTAGTTTCGTTTCTGTGTCTGGAAAGCTCTTGTGATCTGAAATTGCCACTCTGATGTTATGAGTTAATACTAGAGTCTTAAAGTAATTTCAGGATGGCGTTTTAATAGGGTTTTCAGCTGACCATGAAAGTGCCCTTTCTGTCTTCCTGCTATCTAGTAAGCGGACCTCAATTTTGCTAAATCTATTTTCATACTACGTTTGTCATTTCATCTAAAATCACCGCCAATATATGTGGGGGCCTCTGTCTGCCTATCGGGGAAATTTCTCTAGAGGTGAGCCAGGACTATATTTTCCTCTGCCAGGATTAGTTAGTCCTCCGGCCGGCGCTGGGCGTCTAGGGATAAAAAACGTAGGCAACGCTACCCGGCTACTGTTAGTTGTGCGGCAGGTTTAGTTCATGGTCAGTTTAGTTTCCATCCTTCCAAGAGCTAGTACTTATGTTTGCTGGGCTATGTTCTCTTGCCATTGAGAACCATAACAGTCCTCCCATTGGGCTGCTTCTGTGAAGGAGCATACTACATAGATCGCTGTTTGCCCATGGGGTGCTCCATATCCTGCTCACTATTTGAGGCGTTTAGTTGCTTCCTCGAATGTGTCGTCATGGACGTTCGTAAGGCGGCACATATTATCCATTACCTCGATGACTTCTTATGCCTGGGCCCAAAAGATTCACCACAGTGTGAAAACACGCGGTAGTCCACCTGTGAGAAGGAGAGAGCTGGAGGGAGAGTGGACACCCCAGAGCCGAGGTGTTAGATTGAGAAAGAAAGAAGGCGGTGTAGCTTGCTTCATGGGTGGGGTACTCTGCTGAGTAGCAGAAATTGCTACTAGGCCCAAAAGGATTTCCCAGGCTAGATGCCGTTACAAAATAGTAGTTAGGTAAACAGGCGGTATAGCTTGCTTCATGGGTGGGGTACGCTGCTGAGTAGCACTAAATTCTACTAGGCCCAAAAGGATTTCCTGGGCTAGATGCCGTTACAAAATAGTAGTTATGTAAACAGGCGGTGCAGCTTGCTTCATGGGTGGGGTACACTGCTGAGTAGCACTAAATTGTACTAGGCCCAAAAGGATTTCCCGGGCTTGATGCCGTTACAAAATAGTAGTTAGGTAAACAGGCGGTGTAGCTTGCTTCATGGGTGGGGTACGCTGCTGAGTAGCACTAAATTCTACTAGGCCCAAAAGGATTTCCTGGGCTAGATGCCGTTACAAAATAGTACTTAGGTAAACAGGCGGTGTAGCTTGCTTCATGGGTGGGGTACGCTGCTGAGTAGCACAAAATGCTATTAGGTACAAAACGATTTCCTGGGCTAGATGCAGTTAAAAATTAGTAATTAGATCAACAGGCGGTGTAGCTTGCTTCATGGGTGGGGTACACTGCTGAGTATCAAATGTATCTGTAAATGCGGGAAAGAAAAAAAAAATGGAGATCGGCGTTATTTCAGCACAGATCTATCCCCCGCCCCCCCCTCCGCCCAATATACACTGAAACAGTCCATTAACATTGATAAACAGTTTTAATGTGCAAATCAAGCTAGGCTTTTGGTGAATGAACAGTTATCGAACAGAAACTCGAACAGCCGAATTTTAAGAAAATTGTTCGGGTTCGTCGAACGACTCGAACACCGCCCAAAACAGCTCGAATTTGAAATTGGCGAATAGTTCGACTCGAACACCGCTCATCTCTAGAAGGTAGTGGACAGGTCTAGAAGGAGGAGTATAGAGAATTGTCTGTTAGCTTTGGCTGTAAGTAAGTCGTTAGTAGTTTTGATCAGGGCAGTCTCAGTGGAATTGTGGGGACGGATGCCAGATTGTAGGTTGTCGAAGAGAGAGTTAGATGCAAAGTGAGAGGAAAGTTCAGCATGGACGTGCTGCTCAGTGAGTTTGGATGCAAATAGAAGCAAAGATATGGGGTGATAGCTGGACATAGCGCTTGGGTCTAGGGATGGCTTTTTGAGGATAGGTGTGATTGTGGCATGTTTGAAAGCAGTGGGGAAGGTACCCAAAGTTAGTGATATGTTGAAGAGATGGGTTAGGGATGGGATTAGTGTGGTGGTGAGGTTGGGGAGGAGGTGGGATGGGATGGGGTCAAGTGCACAAGTGGTGAGGTGTGATTTTGAGAGAAGATGAGCAAGCTCCCCTTCAGTGATTTTGGAGAGGGAAGTTATGGGGTTTGGGCATTGGTCTGGTATACAAAGGGGTTGTGGTGGTTTGACGACAAAGATTTGCCTTGTTTGGTCGATCTTATTTTTGAAGTGCATGGCAAAGTCCTCGGCCACGATTAGGAAACTTGGAGGGGGCAGTGGTGGGCGGAGTAGGGAGTTAAAAGTGTTTAAAACAACGGTTTGGGGTTGTGGAATAGGGAAGGAGTGGACCAAAATCCCTGCTGCAGTGTGCGCAAACTTGGTCAAGGACTACAGGAAACATCTGACCTCTGTAATTGCAAACAAAGGTTACTATACAAAATGTTAAGTTCTGTTTTTCTATTGCATCAAATACTTATTTCATGCAATAAAATGCAAATTAATTATGCAAAAATCATACAATGTGATTTTCTGATTTGAAAAGATGATAATAATTTTATTTCTATAGCGCCAACATATTCCGCAGCACTTTACATTTTAGAGGGGACTTGTACAGACAATAAAATACATCACAGCATAACAATAATCACAAAATCAACAGATACAAGAGGAATGAGGGACCTGCTCACATGCTTACAATCTATGAGAAAATAGGGGAGACACGAAAAGTGGATGGTAACAATTGCTTTCATTGTTCTTGTAAGAAGAAGGACCGGATCGGGGTCACAGCAGTTCATGCCAGCTGTGATAACAGCTTCAGTGAATAGAGGTGATGTCACTGATGCTGCGCTCCCTCACAGCCTGACCCACACTGAACTCTTGGGTATGGGAAAATCAGCTGGCAGTTTATCACGCTCAAGAGCTCACTGAGTTCAGGCTGTGAGGGAGCGCAGCATCAGTGACACCAGCAACGGCACCGCTAGTCACTGAGTCTGCGCTGGCAGCATTTCATTCATTCATCAGTGGTTTACAGCTGGATAGTCGCATTAAGTATTAGTAATGGATAGGTATCTGATTGACATTTCTCCATTACTAACCGGGATTGATGTCACCTTACAATTTAAAGGTGGCATCAACCCCCAACTATTACCCCATATGCCACCGCTACAGGGCAGTGGGAGGAGAGAGGCTAAGTGCCAGAATTGGCGCATCTTAGAGATGTGCCATTTCTGGGGCGGCTGTGAACTGGTGTTTGCAGCCAGGTGAGGGGCAATATGCATGGTCCCTTCCTAGGCTATGAATATCAGCCCGCAGCTGTCTGCATAACCTTTTCTGGCTATTAATTATAAGGGGACCCCATGTCATGTTTTTTGCCCCCTCCCCTATTTAAATAGCCAGTAAATGCTAAATATACAGCTGTGGGCTAATAGTCATACCTTGGGAAGATCCATGGGTATTAACCTCTTCCTAAGCTATAAACATTGGCCCCCAGTCGCTGGCCTTCCCTGCCTGGCACAGAAAATTGCATGGGAGCCTACACAATTTTTCCCCCCGAAAAGATTCTATTATTAAATACACACGTCCCATAATTTGCACACGCACTACTAATTATATTGGTCACTGACATCTATTTGTCTAACTATTCTGCATGGATTTACTGTATGCAAACCATGTCTTCTATCCTGTGGGCTCCTGCATTGATTTTACAGAAGCCGACAAATTAATTAATGGCTATTCTATCTATATCTCTATGAAATGTAAATACATATACTATTTACATATATGTGTGTCACTGACATATATATATATATATATATATATATATATATATATATATATATATATATATATATATATATATATATATACCCCTATTCTATGTGTATATATGTAATCTATCTTTTCTATTCTAACCTGTCAGTGTGTTTTTACAGTAGCCGCATATGAATTGTCGGCTTTTCAATGGACAACGGTGCAGAAAAATCGCACTGCACTCGCATGGTGCGATTGCTGTGCGATTTTTTTTTTTTTTTTCTTGCACCTATTGACTCCTATTGCGGGATACGATCCGTTTTCTGATTCTGATTCTGATTTTTTCCAGCATGATCGTGATCCGATCCGAGCTGGAAAAAAAAATGCAGTTGAGCACAAAATCATAGATTAACATTGGTCCGAATTCAATCCGATTTTTTTATCGGATTGAATTCGTCCAATTTCATTGCAAGTGGGCATGAGCCCTAGTAGTTGCCATGTTAACAGATTCTCCCACCTGAGCTATGGATGGCCAAATTGGGCAAGTGTTCATAGGTGTGCAGTTGCGCCATGTTCCTTCCATTTTGAATGATGAATTGAACAGTGCTCTGTGTTGCCTTCTGATGTCTCCCTGGGTAAATATACCATGACTTGAATTACCGGTATTTGAATCTGTCTTGATGTGTGTGTATATATATATATATATATATATATATATATATATATATATATATATACTGTATACCTTTGGTGTGTAATACTCCATATGCATTTTACAAGATTAATTTGTCAGTATACACAAAATTATTCTTTGCTGCGCTATAGCCACTTTACTTTTTTCACATGAAAAGGAATGTTCACATATACTAATGGTGTAATATTATTGTGTATTCCCCTGTTTTTTGATATATCATGTGACATATGCCTTTTATATCTCATATACATATGCATCACCAGTCATCTGATTCCAGCATTTGAGACTCATTACACTGTTGTCACTTTATTTGTTGCATACTAATGCCTATATGCACTGATGGTGCAATATTACTCTATATTTTTTTATATCCCATGAAAAAACGTATACACCATCCTATATTTAACCAGTGCTTTTACATATCATTTTGGTATTTTGGTCCTTTCCAGACTCTATGGATGCAAACCTTATATAACAAAAATATATAATAAATATAGACTTCTGACTATTACCTGATTTAAAAAAATATATCATTTTGTTTGTTTGCATACCACACCCTTGGTTTGATTTATGTCTCAGCCATATATCCCGTTTTTAATGTTGTGTATTTTCATATTTATTGATAATAAAAATGATTGCTATATATTTGTGCCTACATACTCTTTGGTTCTGAATAGTTTTTTTGTAAATAATTTCAGGAGAGCCTTAGCACTTTTCAGGTCATTATATGGTTTTCAGTGCTCTGTGATATGTTCAATTCTTGGGTTATGTTTTATAACCTAACCCTGCTTTAGGCTGCTTTCACACTAGCATCGGCACGGGGCCGTCGCTATGCGTCGGCCCGATGTGCCGACGCGCATTGTGAAAATAATGCAGTCTTACGACGCTTCCGCTGCCCCATTGTATGGTCCGGGAAGGAGGGGGTGGAGTTTCGGCCACACATGCGCGGTCGAAAATGGCGGACACGACGCGCAAAAAACATTACATGTAACTTTCTTTGTGCCGACGGTCCGCCAAAACATGACGCAACCGTCGCACGACGTGTGGCCATATGTCGCAATGCGTCGCTAATGTTAGTCTATGGGGAAAAAACGCATCCTGCAGACAACTTTGCAGGATGCGCTTTTTCTCCTAAACGACGCATTGCGACGTATTCAAAACGACGCTAGTGTGAAAGTAGTCTTACTCTTCTCCACAACTTTATCCCTGACCTGTCTGGTGTGTTCCTTAGTTTTCGAGATGCTGTTTGATTCCTAATGTTCTCGAGCAAACCTCTGAGGCCTTCACAGCACATGTGTAGTTATGCTGAGAATAAATAACACACAGGTGGACTCAATTTACTAAATATGTGACTTCTAGAGGCAATTGGTCAGTCAGAATTTTATTTAGGGATATTACACTACAGGGGACTGAATACAAATGCACGTCACAATTTTCAGAATTATATTGTTAAAGCTATTAGAAAACCATGTATCATTTATTTTAGACTTTAGATACTTTTTGTTCTTATATCACATAAAACCCCTATAATATACATTTAAGTTTGTGGGTGTATGGTGTAAAAATGTGGAAAAGGTCACGGGGCATGAACACTTTTTCAAGGCACTATATAAGCATTTTTAGCTAAAAAAACCCCCCAGTTTTTCAATTGGAACCCATTAGAAATTTGCACTTTGCCTTAAGATAATGTCTGTGTTGCACTGTCTTTTGCAGGTTACGTAATGATTTAACTGAGAATCCGTCAGTGAGATTGTCCTAGAGCAGTGTTCCCCAACTCTGGTCCTCAAGAGCCACCATCAGGTCATGTTTTCAGGATTTCCTTAGTATTGCACAGGTGATGGAATTATTGCCTGTGCAGGTGATGCAATTATCACCTGTGCAATACTAAGGAAATACTGAAAACATGACCTGTTGGTGGCCCTTGAGGACCGGACTTGGGGAACACTATCCTAGAGAATTTGCAACTCTTTTGTGTGTCTTTTCCTGATCTCCTCTGAGCTGATTTATGACCAAGGTCCACAACAAATGTGAATTTGCAGAGAAATAAAGAGCATGTAAAAGCCAAACGGTGCAAAACATTTAATGAAAGCTAATAGCAAAAATTATTTTTAGCCCCATATACATGTTTTTGGGTAAAAGAGAGAAATAATGCCCACAAACTGGACAACCCCTTTAAGAGACAGCTCGTAAATATGCTTAAATACCATTAGTCTAATAGGTCTAATATTACATGCTTATGATGTTCCAGGTGATGTATTGTAGGGGGGATTACGTAACTAGAGCTTCTGCATGGTAGCATAAGGGTTAAATCAGTCAGTGGTTTCTGTTTCCAAGTGACAAGGTTGTAAAAACTGAAATTTAATGTCTCAGCTTCCTCTTTTTGTGGCGGGTCCAACACAATGTTACGTTCTTGTTGAGTGATAGCGTCACATATTTTCCTATCAGGGTGCATATCGGACTTCCTAGATTGGTCCGTGCACCTGCAGAGAGGTAAGTTATAGAAAACTCTTAGTTCAGGGCAACCCAAAAAGCGTGTGTTGCAGGTTCTGTAGATACAGCAGGGTGTTTTACCATCTCAGGAAATTCTTACATAGATGGGTGTCACATCCTGTCTGAACATCACCGACAAATCTGCCAGATATGTGCCTCTACAATAAGCATAAAAGCGGAAAACGACACATGGGACCGCTAATCTCTGCAGGGTGGTATGTACATTGCGGGAATTTAGCAATTACCGATGAATGTTTGCTGATGAGTACTATAGAAGATAAGAAGTAATGCTCTCACAAATACATCGAAACTGGGGAGACAAAGTATCTGCCTCTACTATGTGCAGGCCACATGGCTGTTCAGTAGACTTCAGTATGTATACATTTTTCTGCTTTTCAGTAGCTAGCAAGGGTAGTCTCAAAGAGAAGATATGAAGAATTAGGCTGGAGCTACACACCAACTTTGGCTGTGACAAACGTTGCATTGCCAAAGATCGCTATGTTGCAGTATAATGTAGGTGATTTGGGGTCATATTGTGATTGTTAGGGTAACGTTACCTCTGCAAGCAAAATTGGTTCTGACTTTTTGTAACATGTTTGTCGCGGTGCCATAGAGGTCATAATGTGACCAGATTCCACTGTATTGCACTGCGATGTAGCAGCACATAGTAATCTTTATCCGATGTTGTGGCCAAAGTCACCGTGTAGCATCAATCCTAGGGTACCACACCTGAGGCAAGCAAGTCACAAACAGTCGGTCCCAGTAGGCTTATTTTCTACTTGTTTGTCGCAAAAACCTTGGCATCACTTTGGGACCCCATTCACCTGCAATATTCTGCAATGTAGCAGCAGCACATAGCGATATTTAATTGCATACTTGGGTCGCTGCCAAAATCACCGTGTAGCCCCAACCTAAAGGAGTATGCTACTTTTAGCAAGTGATAGCATTTTGCAAGATAGCTGATTGGTGAAGATGAAGGCGCCAAGACCCCATTTACGGTAAATGCTTCCAAACAGGAATAAGAGCTGCACAGAGAACTGGAACTTAGTCCCACATAGCAAATAGGTGTCAAGCACAGTGTGGGAAGACTAAGTGCAACATAAGGGAAAGAGGGAAAGTAAACCCAAATGCTAGGGAATGGGGGAATGGAGACCCCCTAGGCATATCTAATAGCACCCTGCCTCCCCTACCATCCCTATATTGGTTCCACACCAATCGCTGAGCGGGAACCTAAGCCCTGTATATCCCTCGAGCTAGGCCCTATATAGGGAAGAGGGGGGGTGTGCAATGGCCAGTCCCCACTGTACACTAAAGAGAAGGGAGACAAACAAGGGGGAACCAACTTAACTTGAGCAGTTGTATCTGACACACCCTTGACCCTTGAGTAGGTCTATCTGATTCGTAGACAGCAGGGGTGCAGGAACAAACTAAGAATGAGCTGTAGTTCTCCCTAAAAAATACCAGGACCTGGATGGAATCCTAGGAAGACTCTAATATAAGTCAAGTCTATTTGCTGATGGGTCTGGCATAGCTCACTTTTAAACAGATGAGGCTAATGTAAACCCATAAAATAGAAATTCCATAGTATTATTACCAGTAATGGTCTGACTTCTAGAAACCACCTAAACCCCAGAATGAAGGAAGTCAAGTAAATATGACTGTGCTGCAAATCCATACACAATGGGAGGCAAGGCACTGCTGTAGAAGAAAAAAGGTCGAGAAAAACATTCATTCTATTAGAGCTAGATGATCGCTTGGTGATCACATCAGTTGTAACAGTAGGAAAGCCCCACTAAAGGCAAAAAACTTTTTAACCCATGTTATGCCAAATGTCAGGCGCCAACTTGCATGACATGGGAATTAAGGAAAACCAAAAAGAAGAAATCCATCTGTCATAAGCTGCCTCTGACAGGCCAGTTCTTGCTTTTCTGTTATTCCTGCTGCTCCTTGAGTATGCTTTTTTTGTGTTTGTTTTTTTATATCCACCATACGGTTGCAAATATATGGGCCTATTTATATAGTTCACTGGTGGCCAATTAAATTTCCAGTGGGGCCATATGAGAGACCATGACTCTTGTGGAGGCCTGGTCCAATAGGTTGAAATTAATTCTGTTTCATATTAATGTTAACATATTAATTATAATTATTATTTTATTATTTTATATTAAAAATATATCTTAATGTTGAGCAGAATCAAGTATGCTGTCACCCCCCTATATTGCGTATGAGCCCACATACAGCCCCTATGAACAGTATGAGTCCACACACAGCCCCAATATACAGTATGAGCCCACATAGTCCCCCTATATACAGCATGAGCCCTGTTGTGAATTCCGTTCTTGGGCTCCCTCTGGTGGTTGTAAATGCACTTTTGTGAATTCTGCCCTTGGGCTCCCTCTGGTGGTTTCAAGTGGAACTGCTGCTCCTTGGGTTTTGCATTGGCAGCTGTCTCCACTTATCTTCTCTCCTGGCTTTGCTATTTAACCTGGCTCTGGTCTTCAGTTCATGCCAGCTGTCAATGTTTCTGGGTTGGATTCAGATCTCTCCTTGGATTTCTCTTATGGCCTGTCCATTTCAGCAAAAGATAAGTTCTTGCTAGTTCTTTTGTTGTCCATTTGCTGTGGACTTAATTGCTCAGCTCATGTTATGTCTCTTTTTGTCCAGCATGTCAGTATGATTTATTCAGTCTAGCTGGAAGCTCTGGGGAAGCAGATTTGCCCTCCACACCGTGAGTCGGTGTGGAGATTATTTTTGTAAACTCTGCGTGGACTTTTAGTTTTTAATACTGACCGCACAGTATCCTTTTCTATTCTGTCTATCTAGATTAGTAGTGGCCTCCTTTGCTAAAATCTGTTTTCATTTCTGTGTATGTCATTTCCCTCTCCACTCACAGTCAATATTTGTGGGGGGCTATCTTTCCTTTTGGGGTTTTTCTCTGAGGCAGGATAGCTTTCTGTTTCCATCTTTAGGGGTAGTTAGTTCTCAGGCTGTGACGAGGTGTCTAGGGAGTGACAGGAACATCCTACGGCTATTGCTAGTGTTGGTGTTAGGATTAGGAACTGCGGTCAGTACAGATACCACCTCCTCAGAGCTCGTCCCATGTTGCTCCTTAACCACCAGGTCATAACAGAGCCCCCACACAGCAGCCCTATATACAGTGTGAGCCTCCCTATACAATATGAGCCCACACCCTTTGACTGTTTTTGTTGGAAGGTCGAGGTGGAACAGCCAGATGGCCGGATGTGGTAGATGGCCAGATGTGGTCTGTGGCAGCACTTTTGCCTGGTCTGATATAGTTCTATTTTGTATGGTCTTTACCATAGGTCCATGGCTCACAGGGTAATAATGCTGAGCAGACTAAAGACAAGCCCCCAGAGAATCCTGTGAGCAACACTCCCTTGGTAAAAAGCATAAAAATTAGCACTACACAAATATCCCCATACCTCCAGAAATACATGGCGGTTTTATAAAGAAAAACTGGATTGCCCAGGAGCAGCAGGAAGGATGTAAGAGCAAAAATCAGCCAATTTTGACCTGGTGACTCACTGTTAAGGCTCGAGTTCCCATCTCTGCACAGGGGGAATCTCTAGACATCTCCGCTGTGGTCTCCCATTCTTCTCCAGCCACAGTGGAGCCTGCTCAGCAGAGACATCAGTCCCAGCGTCTGGCTCAGGCAGATACTCTGTGTCTGACTACTGCTGTTCTTCCAGGCTCTGCCGTTATAGCTAGTACTGGTCAGCGGCGAGGACTTGCTTCTGGGACTAAGTCCTGCTTTCTCTCTTCTGAGTATGCCCAAAGGAAGACCTCTAATTGGAGGTCAGGGGTCACATGCTCAGGTCCTGAAGCAACTCCCATTGGTCCTCTAGGAAGGACCTGAAGTTGTGGAAACTATAAAAGGTTTGCATGGCCGCATGGCCATGCGCTAGTATCAATCTTTGTTATGAGCTTTGCGCCAGTGTGGTCATGTATGCTTGTGGTCAGGGCTCGGCTGAAATAAGCCACTAGAATACCGGCACCTCCGGTGAGGCATTGTTTGTGTGCTTCTCTGACTGCATGACCACTGACTGCTATCAGCTCAGCAGTTAGCTGTGTACTCCTGTGAGCTTAACGGGACACAGTGCTTTTCTATCACGGCGACTCTGTGAAGTAACAGAGGACGCTTATACCGCCATATAGTGCCATTTGCTAGCAGCAAATTCTCCTCCTGCACGGTGGACCCCGGGCTGCGAACGCCCCAATAATAACATCTATATTTACTTGGTGCGTTCCGCCAGCTCTAATACTCACCTCCTTTAAATGACAAAACCAAGACTGTCTGACATGACACTGAGTGGCCCATATCTTATATGTAAGGAAGGGCCATAATGGAAAAATATGCTTTCCAAGTAATTCCCTCTTAATAGTTTATATGCTATAATAATACGTTGGCTGATAACCGCCCTACTGGCGATGCTATTAGGTTCTGATAGAGGGAAGACTCTCTGGATGGAGGTCATTTCACACACTTCACTTTATTGGAATTATTAGGGATTATATGTCATCTGAGCCAAGTAGAACAATTTCTAAGCCAACAGTGAACAAATTGAAGGTCAAATCACAGATCGGGTTACATAAAAATGAGTTAAGCATAAGTAAAATATTTCACCTACAGTGAATAAGTTATTAGTTCTTTAGTTTACACTGGTTACAATAATACTATTAGAAGTAATATTGGCCGTACACTGAAATTTAACCGAGAAAAAAAGCACATATGGTATACATATACTGGTGTGAAAAGCACTTCAGGGCTGTCGACTTTGGACAATCTCTGTTTTGTTAGAAGTGTTCCCCAACATTAGGGTTGATAACAGTGTCTCCAACTGCTGGGATCCTCAGCTATCAACTATAATATGTGTGAGAATCTACAGGCAAGTAATTAATTTGCCTGAAGTGCCACCACAGGTAAAATGAACAATTCCCATTGAAATGAATACAGGGTGACCATGTATTGCATGGACATGTGGGTCCTCCAGAGTAGAAGACACTGTTTGTAGCCACTCTATTAACTTTGAATGTTATAACAGAAAATCTGCAATGAGCTTTCTAACTTACCGTAGATAATTCTTTGAATTTCTGCATGGGTCTTGAGGATTTAAAAAAATATATATTTTTGTTATTGTTTTGATTACATTTATAAAGTGTATTCTTATGATCTTAAAGGGTTTACTCCCATCTTCATAGATGAATATTGTGGGATAGTTTTAATAAAAGCAAGTACTTTTGCAATTCATTACTTATTACATTTTGCAGGCTTTCTTGAGATATTAACACTTTTGTTTACAGCTCATTGCTTACAAGACTGATCAACGTTACTGTCTAGCATGTAAGCACTGTGCTGAAGCTGTCCGGGGTTAGGAAATAACAACACGCTCCAACAATCCTGGCCAGCTTCTAAACAATTCTTACAAGCTTGTTCGATTGAAACGAGCTTGTAAGCACTACACATGTTGTATTGACTAGCAGCGGTGGTCGGTCTTCAAAGAAATGAGATGTAAAGAAAAGAAAATTGTTAATATCTCAAGAACGGCTGAAAATTTAAGCAGTAAATTACAAATTTGCTTTTTTCTGCTACTACTATCCAACAATTTAGAAAGATGGAAATAACCCTGTAAGATTTGAGTTCAAGAAAGTGCCTGAGTTCCCTCACAATATTATGCCACTTGTATAGTACTACTGTTTTCTGCTGATACTACAGTCAGTCCCTAAGCATCAGTGTTGGGAAGAGAATGCAGTCACCGAACCCCTATAGTTACACCGCTGTTTATGGCAAGTAATGGTTGAGAATTTCTATAAAATAAAAATAGCAAATTCATGTAAAACATCCATAAATACTACTAAGTATTACTTTTTCTCCATTAAAAGTGTAACTGTTCAAGGTTTTTATGTTTCTAAATGTTTATTAATATATACATCTTATGGTTGATTCTGCAATAACTTTCTGACTGCTACATTGCCCAGACTTATTTATTTTTATCTTTTACCAACAGATATGGCATAGGAGTGTTTAGAAATGGAAGCATCAAATGTATCCATTTTGTCAGCCAACTTGACATGGCCGTCATGCACATCAAATGATCTGCCACACATTGATAACCATCCATCTTCTACGGGAAAAGAAAAAAAATCTCCGCAAGCTGTGGTTTTAAATGGCATCAGTCTGCCTGTAGTTCAAATCGCCAAACAGGAAGGTCAACAGACACCCATTCAACTGGCATCAGGTGGTACAAGCTTTGCCATTGAAAATGCCAATCTATCTGTGATATTTACCCCTCAGCCTCAAACTATCCTCCAAAAAACGTCACCACAAACTCTCACATTGAATATTGTGAATACATTACCAATTCTAAGTCCAACTTCCCCCGCTGGTCTACTTGGTGCCAGCACAGGAAAATTGAGGAGTATCGGAAAGCACATATGTGCCCATTGTGGTCGGGATTGCTTGAAGCCAAGTGTCCTAGAGAAGCACATTCGATCACATACTGGAGAGCGGCCATTTCCCTGCAACATATGTGGAATCTCATTTAAAACCCAAAGCAACCTTTACAAACATAGAAGGACACAAACACATGTGAATAATGCCAAGCAGAGCTTTGATTCTGATGGTAGTTGCCATGAAGATAGACTCCAGGTACAAGCTGGACACAGCGCAAATCTCGATATCAGCTGTGGAACAAGGGATGTAGGTATAGATAAGAATCGCTTCATCTGGAACAAAACTCTTGATGATGTCCAGGAACGTGATAAATTACTAGGAGAAAAAGAAATATCTTTATTTTCACCTGTGAAAACCCATGACAAGATACATGAAGATCCTGATTATTCATCTCACACCAATATCTCACCAGGTATGCCGAACCTACAAAGAACAGTGCTAGATCCAAAGTCTAAAGCTTCAAGTAGGAATGGTCAACTACAAAGGCAACATGAAACATGCACAGATAAACAATGGGACTCTTCTCCTTCTGAAAGAAAGCTAAAAAAATGTGAAAGTACAGATTCTGGGTACTTATCTCATTCAGACAGCGCAGATCTTCAGATGTTCGCTGGAAGCCCTCTTCATAGTCTTAGTGAGTGCAGTATGGAATCAGAGAACATGCTTGGCATTGGATCTGGGGACAGTGAGGATAAGACGGCATCCTTACACAAGAAGAACTTGGAGGAACGTATCTCAATGCTAATCTCTCAAAATAAAGCAGTTGTAGACAACACACATTTAGACAATGTTCGTCCTCGAAAAACTGCTCTATCAAAGCAAGGCAGTATTGACCTGCCGATGCCGTATACTTTTAAAGACTCTTTCCACTTTGACATCAAATCCTTAGATACCAGCAGGAAGAAGGTGTCGATTTGCTCTGACAAATCTACTTTCATTCCATCAGAGAAGACCAAACCTCTATTTTTTCACTCTGTACCAACTCAGATCTCTACAACTATAGAGAGCATGATATTGACCAGAAGCAACTCCTTGCCATTCGTGGAAAGTGGTAGATTAAAGGACAGACTAAATGTACATAACGTTAAATCCCATGGCTCAGGAAAACAATCTTTAACGGCCAGCTATGGTAATTTACTACTCTCTAACACTGCCACAGCTTGTACGGTGGACTTTTCATGCAGTCACCCTCGTGGGCTTGTTAGACAAGCTGCTGTAGATGAGATGCAAATTGGAAGTGGTTCCTTCTCCAACTCTACTGAAGAAATTAAAGAAAAGAAAAAGGTTACAGGGGATCAGATATCGTCAAAGTCAAAAATCACAAATAAAAAAGGTGGACAGAGAAAATTAAACATGTTCTCTCACGAAAAGTGGCAAATGTATGGGGATGAAACATTTAAGAAGTTCTATCAGAACATTAAAAAGAATGAACAGGTAAAAAAATCAAAACAAGACACTTCTGAGTCAAAAGGCACATTCAGCCATGAAGTTTGTTTGCAGTCAACTACTGAATTGGGAAAGCAATCTGATAATCTATCCTCTATACCAATGGTTACACCTCAAAATCCAAACTTGCACTTTACTTGTACTTATGCGATGACTTCAGGGAATAATGGAATGGATATTCCTATATCTATTGAAAGTCCCAACATAACTCTAGATAATGATATGAGGGCTCAAGGGATCCAGCCAGAGCCTAAGTACCAGAATAGTCTAAATGTGTCCAAAATTGATGTGAATGGTTCGGAAAATTTTCTAGAAAATTTTCAAAATCCTCCTGCTGGGGTTTCTGACATTGTAATAACTGAAAATCAACAAAAAGGACCAACTATTTCAAGTATGCACAACCATTTAGAATGTTATTATAATAGCAATTCCCAAAGCCATGAAAGATCTCCATCAGATAGAAAAAAGCTTAAGGTAGCAAAGTTGAAAGGAGAGATATTATACAGTGTTTCCTTGGACATTTCAGAAGACACCATTGGGAATCAGGACAAGAATGTGGACGACATAAGAGAGATTGAAAAAACTACAAGAACATTATGTGGTGATGAAGTTGGCACAGTCTTAACTTGTCATTCACTTTCTCATCGAGAAGATTCTGGACAAATACCAGCACAGTCAAAAAAAGGTAATTTGTTTATCCCAGCTCCTGAACCATCATCAGCTCCAAAAGAATCTTTATTTTCTCCAGGATACTTAATAAAATTTAATTTCACAGAAACTTCTGTAGAAGAGTCTATCTTGCAGTCAAGAGACAATGACTTAGCCAATGTTATAGAAGGTCAAAACTCAAAATCTCTAGTGGTTCCAAACAAAATATGCCATGAAACGTTACTCGAAAAACAGCTAAAACTCACACAGAAACACGACTCTGTAATTGCACCCTTTGGAAAGATAAATCTTAATGAAGAATCTGTTCCTATATGTTGCTCCTCTAAGATTTCCCAACATATAGTACAAAACAAAAGCTTAGACACTCAGGGAAGTTGGTATCAAAAAGCCAGGTTAGCTGACACATGTCCAAAGAGTCAAAATAAATTTGTGGAAAATAGAGGAGTGAAAGATCATTTATTTAAACAAATGGATTTGAAGGCTTCTATGGCCTTAGAAAGCAGTGACACAAAATCAACCAATGAGGTTAACAAATTTTCTCAGGATCCATTTCTACGAGATATAGTTCGGCCTGGACAGTCTTGTTGGAAATCGCTTAAGACAACTGGATTTCGACACAGAGAAAACTCATTGTTCCCTACAACATGCACCTATTTTCCATCAGATATCAAGGTCACACAGGTCACCTTTTCAACAATGAACACAGAACCTTCCTCTACTTGGTGCTGGCTGAACAGATGTCTACCTCTTCCAGTGGAGCAAAAGGAAAAGTCATATTCAGTTTATGGTTCTTTGTCAAGTGGTGTCTTTAAAGAAAATAGATCTCAACTACATGGAAGAAATCTTGAGAAAGACATAAACCATAGAATAACCATTGATGGACAACGTGTGATGTCATCACTTCTGATGTCAGCAAAACCAAAGGTATTTTAAGAAAATTTGCATTTTTAGGCATATTAAAGTCAATGACACCTTAACATTTCGTAATTTAGAAAGCATAGTGAAATTTACTGTTATTGTCATGAACTCTGATGATGAATGAATGGTGTTTCTCTATAAGGTTCTTCTTCTTGGATGTGCAAGCTTCTAAGTAAGGATACCCATCTGTTCATTCATCGTACCACCCAGGGAAAAAAGCATTGCACAGTGCCTATTCAAGTCAGTAGGTTGTCTGTGTAATGTAGGACAAGATTGGTCCTCCAGAGTAAGGGTACCGTTACACAAAACGATTTACCAACGATCACGACCAGCGATACGACCTGGCCGTGATCGTTGGTAAGTCGTTGTGTGGTCGCTGGGGAGCTGTCACACAGACAGCTCTCCAGCGACCAACGATGCCGAAGTCCCCGGGTAACCAGGGTAAACATCGGGTTACTAAGCGCAGGGCCGCGCTTAGTAACCCGATGTTTACCCTGGTTACCATCGTAAATGTAAAAAAAACCAAAACGTACATACTCACATTCCGGTGTCCGTCAGGTCCCTCGCCGTCTGCTTCCCGCACTGACTGAGTGCCGGCCGTAAAGTGAAAGCAGAGCACAGCAGTGACATCACCGCTGTGCTCTGCTTTTACTTTCCGGCCGGCAGTCAGTCAGTGCGGGAAGCAGACGGCTAGGGACCTGACGGACACCGGAATGTGAGTATGTACGTTTTTTTTTTTTTACATTTACGATGGTAACCAGGGTAAACATCGGGTTACTAAGCGCGGCCCTGCGCTTAGTAACCCGATGTTTACCCTGGTTACAAGCGAACGCATCGCTGGATCGGTGTCACACACACTGATCCAGCGATGACAGCGGGAGATCCAGCGACGAAATAAAGTTCCAAACGATCTGCTACGACGTACGATTCTCAGCAGGGTCCCTGATCGCTGCTGCATGTCAGACACAGTGATATCGTATGGATATCGCTGGAATGTCACAGATCATACCGTCGTAGCGACCAAAGTGCCACTGTGAGACGGTACCCTAAGAGACGCTTCATTCACACCTAGAGATGTGCATCCTGAATAGAGAACCACCTCTATTAACTTCATTTATACTTATAGAGTATATGGATATGGGTTTTAAAAACCCAGCTAACCCTTTAAAATCTGTAATAAGACATTTCTATAGATGTAAATTGTAAGCTGAACTTTTATGCTATGATAACAAGAAGCCTGAGTACTTTGTATAAGAAACAACCACTGTCTGTAAATATAAGATTCACCAAATATAAGTTTATTAAGTACAGAAAAGTGTCTTAAAATTCAAAGGAGAATTCCTCATAAGGGTCAGAGGACATACATGCCTGTAATAATGGTTGTAGAGCTTGGACTGATATAGAAAGCATAAACTTGTGTGGTCCATAATCTGAAGTACACAGTGCAGTTAGCACATATAGTGGTAAATGAATAAAGGTATCAGTACCTTATAAAATAGGATAACTGCTGCCCAAGATGTGTCCGGCGCTGTGTCCCTACACCCCGACGTGCGTTTCACCCACCTTCTTTGAAATAATAAAGTTAGATAGATCATACCTTTCCCTGATCCAAAACAGGCAAAGTCCAGGAACAGCAGCCATGTTGGAGAGCTGCCACTGTACCCAGGGAGGGTACTATCCGATTTTGTTATGCTAAATAGGTGCTGTTTTTTGGGGACTACTTTAAAAAATGAAAAACCCCTAGAAAGTCAGGGTACATGATTACTTTCTCAGTGTTCATGTAACTGTAAGACATAGTCTCATCTTTTCTGAGTAAGAAAGCCTTTAATGAAGTACAGATGGTTGGTCAGTTAATTTAATGTAATATTCCCTCAAATCCAATTATACATGCTTTTCAATTTACCTACGACACCATTTAATTCACATGTTTTGTACAAAATGTCAAGATAAGTCTCTAAAAAAATAATCTTTGCTTCAAACTCTGGAGAATCTAACTTCAAATGGAAGGACACATTTATTTTGACCTTAATGACTTCTTGTTGAGACTTCAAATGTGACAAAACTGACATAGTCTTCCACTTTAGACAGACTCTTTGAAATCATTTTCCCTTAAGCATGAACTGATTACAGAGTTTGCTAAAGTGTTCAATTTCGTTACAACGCCACTACAAGGAAAAACAAACTATTACACAGTATCTTTTTTAATTAATCGGCCTGCTAGAAGTTCTTTGTAGCTGTACTATGCTCTAACTGGTTAAAAAGGGTCCTATGTGAGGACCCCTCTCTCTAGTAATTCATAATTCCATAAAAGAGGGTTTTTTTTAACTACCGTAAATTTCTTGTTGTCTCATTGTCTTCAGGATTCTCAATTCTAGATAGTGTATTCATAAAATATGTGGTTGTATGCAGTCATCTTTCCTTTTTCCTTCTTTTAACTCTTTTTGAGCATACCTGACTTCTCAAGAAGGTTGGCACTTATTGTTCTTTACCAATAACAAGCAGTTAGGTAATCATGTGTATTATTTAAAGGGATAAAACATCTTTTGAGATTCCTGTGAGACATCAGAAGATATTATCAATGGTGAGCTGTGACCTTTAAACTTTTACAGTCCGAGCACCATGCCCCTTTGTTTTCTGACTATGGATTACTGAGTTTTCTATTGCAATATTCCATTTACATATTTGAAGAAATATCATGATTCTTAGGGCCCACCAGTGGCAAAATATTTTTGAAGGTCAAACATCTAATAATTAGTTGGTGTAAATTTCATAACAGTAACCCTTTAGTCGCATCCTTTCTTATATCACTATTCTTATTTCTAGGATTGTTTAAAAGAAGAAACTGGAAATAATTACCATCCATTAGTCAAGAGGTCTAGTAAGAAGGGCACAGCTATGAAGTCTTGGCACGTAAAAAGGTGTGTCTCATTTCTATTTCTATACTTTTGTAAGTCTGTTGATGTCGACCACGACCATGGGCGCGATTATTACTCTACTTAAAGTTATGTCACAAGTCTGCATAGTGTTGGCAGTAGAAACAGTCCATGAATATTTTTGTCATATTTTAGTTTCCTGTTTTCTATTTCATGTCTGGTATAGAAAATTATCTGCAGGAGAAGCGTAATGTTAACTTATTTCATAATTGTTCATAATAGTGTTTCTCTTTAGTTACCATGTGTGCTTTAGCTGGATAGTTCATCTATTGAAACAATGAATAATTTATAAAAATGACATTGAACTGTGCCGGTTTATTTGGTAGGTGATATGTCTATGTTGTTATCTAATACAGGAGCAAGGATGGTTCCTGTGGGCGTTCCCATGGCAAAATATCCCAGCAGAGGACTTCAGGAGTTATTGTTCAAGACAAACAGCACAGGAAAATCAATTGTCCTTCAACTCATGAGTCAGGTACTGACTAGCCACTTAATTTGGGTGTTACACCAGACATGAATTTAATATCAATCGATCTATTTATCTAAACATGCAAACAAAATGTAGGCAGCGCTCCAGGAAATGTTAAATGCAAAAAATGCATGGTCCATGTGAAAGAAGGCAACGATTAGGCTCAAATACACCTAGCCTTTGTCAAATGCATAAAGCTTTTGGGAAGCCAAACTAAAGCTCTGTGCATTTGACAAAGATCTGTGTATCTGAGCCGAAATGTTGCCTTTTTTCATATGTGGCAATATACAGAGTGGGCCATTTATATGGATACACCTAAATAAAATGGGAATGGTTGGTTATATGAACTTCCTGTTTGTGGCACATTAGTATATGGGAGGGGGAACACTTTTCAAGATGGGTGGTGACCATGGCGGCCATTTTGAAGTTGGCCATTTTGGATCCAACTTTATTTTTTTCAATGGGAAGAGGGTCATGTGACATCAAATTTATTGAGAATTTCACAAGAAAAACAATGGTGTGCTTGGTTTTAACGTAACTTTATTCTTTCATGAGTTATGTACAAGTTTATGACCACTTATAAAATGTGTTCAAAGTGCTGCCCATTGTGTTAGATTGTCAATACAACCCTCTTCTCCCACTCTTGACACACTGATAGCAACACCGCAGAAGAAATGCTAGCACAGGCTTCTAGTATCCAATGTTTCAGATGCTGCACATCTCGTATCTTCACAGCATAGACAATTGCCTTCAGATGACCCCAAAGATAAAAGTCTAAGGTGGTCAGATCGGGAGACCTTGGTGTCCATTCAACTGGCCCACGACAACCAATGCACTTTCCAGGAAACTGTTCATGTAGTAATGCTCGGACCTGACACCCATAATGTGGTGGTGCACCATCTTGCTGGAAAAACTCAGGGAACATGCCATCTTCAGTGTATAAATAGGGCAACACATCATCATGTAGCAATTTCAGACATCCAGTGGCATTGAGGTTTCCATTGATGAAGAATGGGCAACACGGTGGCGCAGTGGTTAGCACAGCAGCCTTGCAGCGCTGGAGTCCTGGGTTCTAATCCCCCATTGGACTACATCTGCAAAGGGTTTGTATGTTCTCTCCGTGTTTGCGTGGGTTTCCTCCGGGCACTCCGGTTTCCTCCCACATTCCAAAGACATACTGATAGGGAATTTAGATTGTGAGCCCCATCGGGGACAGCGATGATAATGTGTACAAACTGTAAAGCGCTGCGTAATATGTTAGCGCTATATAAAAATAAAGATTATTATTATTATAATGGCCCCACTATCTTTGTATCCCATATACCACACCATGTGGAGATACGAGATGGCTGACTTCAAAATGGCCGCCATGGTCATCACCCATCTTGAAAAGTTTTCCCTCTCCCATATACTAATGTGCCACAAACAGGAAGTTGATTGTTATGAGCTGGTGGTTTAGGAGCAACATGGGACGTGCTCTGGAGGAGGTGGTACCTGTACTGACCGCAGTTCCTGAGCTTAACACAACACTAGAAGTAGCCGTGGGATGTTCCTGTCACTCCCTAGACACCTCGTCACAGCCGGAGGATTAACTACCCCTAAAGATAGAAACAGGAAAGCTATCTTGCCTCAGAGAAAATCCCCAAAGGATAGGACAGCCCCCCACAAATATTGACTGTGAGTGGAGAGGGAAATGACATACGCAGAATGAAACCAGGATGTAGCAAAGGAGGCCAGTCTAACTAGATAAATAGAACAGGAAAGAATACTGTGCGGTCAGTATTAAAAACTAGAAAAATCCACCACAGAGTTTACAAAAATCTCCACACCTGACTAAAGGTGTGGAGGGTAAATCTGCTTCCCAGAGCTCCCAGCTTAACTGAATAAATCCATACTGACAAGCTGGACTAGAAAAAACATAGAAAGTGCAGAAAGATTAAGTCCACAACAAGTGGACTGCAAAAGAACAAAGCAAGGACTTATCTTTGCTGAACTGGTCAGAATATCAGGGAAATCCAAGCAGAGATGTGAATCCAACCAGGAACCATTGACAACTGGCACAGGCTGAAGGATAGAACCAGGCTAAATAGTCGAGCCAGAAAGACAATCAGTGGAAGCAGCTGCTGACTACTAAATCCAAGGAGCAGCAGTACCACTTAAAACCACCGGAGGGAGCCCAAGAGCAGAACTCGCAAAAATGCCACTTACAACCACCGGAGGGAGCCCAAGAGCGGAATTCACAACAGTTGATATCACCAACCATTCCCATTTTATTTAGGTGTATCCATATAAATGGCCCATCCTGTACTTCTGCACTTTTTGCATTGAACATTTTTTGAGTGCTGCCTACATTATTTATTTCTTTATGTATATTGGCTGATGGGTTGTTGGTTCCAACAAACTGTGGGGTTGTACAGGCTGCCTTTTTTTTTAGATATTCTTGTGCTGTTTCACATTCTGTGTTTTAACTCCAGAATTATTATTATTATTTATTATTATAGCACCATTTATTCCATGGTGCTTTACATGTGAAGAGGGGTATACATAATAAAAAACAAGTACAATAATCTTAATCATTACAAGTCACGATTGGTACAGGAGGTACAGTATCTATCCATCTCTTTCACCTAGAACATTTCTTTCTGTCAGAATAAATATTAAGAGGAAATTGGGTAATGTCCTAATAACCATAACAAAATTCACACAATAGCTGATGAGTAATTAGTTCTACTCCTCAGAACATATGCAAACTCCAGAAATCCTGAAAATATGCATGAGGCGGAAGAGTGGTCCACTTGTGGATCTATAGTTTGGGTAGCTAAGCAGACTGTTGGACACTGGTGACACCAAGTCATAACATTACTTGACTTTGATTCTAGGGTCAAAAAAGTATTACTTTAGTCAGCATGGTGGCTCAGTAGTAAGCACTGCTGCTTTGCAGTACTAGGTTCATATCCCCCAAGAACAATATCTGCAAGTCTGTATGTTCTCCCCATGTTTGTGTGGTTTTCCTCCGGGTTCTCCAGTTTCTCCCCACACGCCAGACATACTGATAGGAAATTTAGATTGTGAGCCCTAATGGGGACAGTGATGATAATGTATAATATATTATGTAAAGCACTGTATAGTATGTTGGCGTTATATAAGCAAAGCATAATGATAATAATAATAATAATAATTTTATTTATATAGCGCCAACATATTCCGCAGCGCTTTACAAATTATAGAGGGGACTTGTACAGACAATAGACATTACAGCATAACAGAAATCACAGTTCAAAACAGATACCAGGAGGAATGAGGGCCCTGCTCGCAAGCTTACAACCTATGAGGAAAAGGGGAGACACGAGAGGTGGATGGTAACAATTGCTTTAGTTATTTGGACCAGCCATAGGGTAAGGCTCGGGTGTTCATGTAAAGCTGCATGAACCAGTTAACTGCCTAAGTATGTAGCAGTACAGACACAGAGGGCTATTAACTGCATAAAGTGTATGAGAACATGATGCAAGGAACCTGATTATGTTTTTTTTGTTTTTTTTTATGATAGGCCACACAGGGATAATAAAAATTATATTGGTAAAAAAAACTTATTTTTTGGCAATTAAAAGGAACCTATAATCTGATCCATGCAGCTCAATCTGCGGACAGCACGAATGAAATCCTAGCTGGGCGATTGCAGGCACAAGGATATCTTTGCCATTTCAAAGAAATTATTATTAAACCCCTTCACCCACCCAAGCCTGTTTTCACCTTCATGATCAGGCCAATTTTTTCAATTCTGACCAGTGTCACCTTATGAAGTAATAATTCTGGAACTCTTCAAGATATCCCACTGATTCTGTGACATGTTGTATTTCATGATAGTCATAAAATTTGTTTAACCCCTTACTGACATCGGACGGGATAGTACGTCCGATGTCAGCTCCCCTGCTTTGATGCAGGGCTCCGCGGTGAGCCCGCATCAAAGCCGGGACATGTCAGCTGTTTTGAACAGCTGACATGTGCCCGCAATAGCGGCGGGTGAAATCGCGATTCACCCGCTGCTATTAACTAGTTAAATACCGCTGTCAAACGCAGACAGCGGCATTTAACTACCCCGTCACATGATCGGAGGTCGGCGATGCTTCTCCATTGTAACCATAGAGGTCCTTGAGACCTCTATGGTTACAGATCCCCGGCAGCTGTGAGCGCCACCCTGTGGTCGGTGCTCACAGCACACCTGATTTTCTACTACATAGCAGCGAACAGCAGATTGCTGCTATGTAGCAGAGGCGATCGTGCTGTGCCTGCTTCTAGCCTCCCATGGAGGCTATTGAAGCATGGCAAAAGTTAAAAAAAAGTAAAAAAATGTGAAAAAAATAAAAAAATATAAAAGTTTAAATCACCCCCCTTTCACCCCAATCAAAATAAATCAATAAAAAAAAAAATCAAATCTACACATATTTGGTATCGCCACGTTCAGAATCGCCCGATCTATCAATAAAAAAAAAGCATTAACCTGATCGCTAAACGGCGTAACGAGAAAAAAATCGAAACGCTAGAATTACGTTTTTTTGGTCGCCACGACATTGCATTAAAATGCAATAACGGGCGATCAAAAGAACGTATCTGCACCGAATTGGAATCATTAAAAACGCCAGCTCGGCATACAAAAAATAAGCCCTCAACCGACCCCAGATCATGAAAAATGGAGACGCTACGAGTATCGGAAAATGGCGCAATTTTTTATTTTTTTTTAGCAAAGTTTGGAATTTTTTTTCACCACTTAGGTAAAAAATAACCTAGTCATGTTAGGTGTCTATGAACTCGTTCTGACCTGGAGAATCATAATGGCAGATCAGTTTTAGCAGTTAATGAACCTAGCAAAAAAGCCAAGCAAAAAACAAGTGTGGGATTGCACTTTTTTTGCAATTTCACCGCACTTGGAATTTTTTTCCCGTTTTCTAGTACACGACATGGTAAAACCAATGATGTCGTTCAAAAGTACAACTCGTCCCGCAAAAAATAAGCCCTCACATGGCCAAATTGACGGAAAAATAAAAAAGTTATGGCTCTGGGAAGGAGGGGAGTGAAAAACGAACACGGAAAAACAAAAAATCCCACGGTCATGAAGGGGTTAATATGACTTGCCTTTATTTGTGCAAATATCGGAAATTTGGCATAAATTTGACAATTTTCAAACTTTAATTTTTATTCCCTTAAACCAGACAGTTATGTCACACAAAATAGTTAATGAGTAACATTTACCACATATCTACTTTACATCAGCATAATTTTTTTAAACATAATTTGTTTTTGTTAGGAAGTCAGAAGAGTTAAAAGTTGATCAGCAATTTCTCATTATTCCAGCAAAATTAACAAAACCATTTTTTGGGATCTCATATTTGAAGTGACTTTGAGGGACCTATATGACAGGAAAAACCCCAAATTGACACCATTCTAAAAACAATACCCCTAAAGGTGCTCAAAATCACACTCAAGATGAATCACAGGAATTAAAACAATATTTAACCCCTTAACCCTTAGGGGTGGTTTGCATGTTAATGACTGGGCCAATTTTTACAATTCTGACCACTGTCCCTTTATGAGGTTATAACTCTGGAACGCTTGCATGGATCCTGGTGATTCTGACGTGGTTTTCTCATGACATATTGTACTTCATGTTAGTGGTAAAATTTCCTTGACATTACTCACGTTTATTTGTGAAAAAAAAACGGAAATTTGGCGAAAATTTTGAAAATTTCGCAATTTTCCAACTTTGAATTTTCATGCCCTTAAATCATAGATATATGTCACACAAAATACTTAATAAGTAACATTTCCCACATGTCTACTTTACATCAGCACAATTTTGGAACAAACTTTTTTTGTTAATGAGTTTTAAGGGTTAAAAGGTGACCAGCAATTTCTTATTTATTTTTTATTTTTTTTTATATAGCGCTAACATATTCCGCAGCGCTTTACAGTTTGCACACATTATCATCACTGTCCCCGATGGGGCTTCACAATCTAAATTCCCTATCAGTATGTCTTTGGAATGTGGGAGGAAACCGGAGTGCCCAGAGGAAACCCACGCAAACACGGAGAGAACATACAAACTCTTTGCAGATGTTGTCCTTGGTGGGGTTTGAACCCAGGACTCCAGCGCTGCAAGGCTGCTGTGCTAACCACTGTGCCACCATGCTGCCCATTTTACAACGCCATTTTATTAAGAGACCACATCACATTTGAAGTTACTTTGAGGGGTCTATATGATGGAAAATACCCAAGTGTGACAACATTCTAAAAACTGCACCCCTCAAGGTGCTCAAAATCACATTCAAGAAGATTATTAACCCTTCAGGTGTTTCACAGGAATTTTTGGAATGTTTTTTTTTTTTTAAATGAACATTTACCTTTTTTCACAAAAAATTTACTTCAGATCCAATTTGCTTTATTTTAGAAAGGGTAACAGGAGAAATTGGACCCCAAAAGTTGTTGTACAATTTGTCCTGCGTACGCAGATACCCCATATGTGGGGAAGAACCACTGTTTGGGCGCATGGCAGAGCGCAGAAGGGAAGGAGCGCCGTTTGACTTTCCAGTGCTAAATTGTCTGGAATTGAGATAGGACGCCATGTCGCGTTTGGACCATGGCACACCGCGATCAAACATGATCTCAGTGTTCTGGCGGTATAGGGAAGCATCGCGCAGGGAGGGGGCTCCCTGCGTGCTTCCCTGAGACCCTCGGAGCAACGCGATGTGATCGCGTTGCTCCGAGCGTCTCTTATTTCCTCTCCCTGCAGTCCCCGGATCCAAAATGGCCGCGGGGCTGCATCCCTTCAGTGAACACCGTAGAAAAAAAAAAAAAAGAGGCAGAAAACAACGCTTTATTACCATACCGCCTAACAAAAAGTGAAATAACACGCGATCAAAAAGATAGATATAAATAACCATGGTACCGCTGAAAACGTCATCTTGTCCCGCAAAAAACAAGCCACCATACAGCATCATCAGCAAAAAAATAAAAAAGTTATAGTTTTCAGAATAAAGCGATGCCAAAATAATTATTTTTTCTATAAAATAGTTTTTATCGTATAAAAGCGCCAAAACATAAAAAAATGATATAAATGAGGTATCTCTGTAATTGTACTGACCCGAAGAATAAAACTGCTTTATCAATTTTACCAAACGTGGAACGGTATAAACGCCCTCCCCAAAAAAGAAATTCATGAATAGCTGGTTTTTGGTCATTCTGCCTCACAAAAATCGGAATAAAAAGCGATAAAAAAATGTCACGTGCCCGAATATGTTACCAATAAAAACGTCAACTCATCCCACAAAAAACAAGACCTCACATGACTATATGGACCAAAATAAGGAAAAATTATAGTTCTCAAAATGTGGAGACGCAAAAACTTTTTTGCTATAAAAAGTGTATTTAGTTTGTGACCGCTGCCAATCATAAAAATCCGCTATAAAAAACGCTCTATAAGTAAATCAAACCCCCTTAGTTATGAAAAAATAATAAAATTAAAAAAATGTATTTATTTCCATTTTCCCATTAGGATTAGGGCTAGGGTTATGCCTAGGGTTAGGTCTAAGGTTAGGGCTAGGGTTAGGGCTAGGGTTAGGGTTAGGGCTAGGGCTGGGGCTAGGGTTGGAGCTAAAGTTAGGGTTAGGGTTGGGGCTAAAGTTAGGGTTAGGGCTAAAGTTAGGGTTAGGGTTGGGGCTAAAGTTAGGGTAAGGGTTTGGATTACATTTATGGTTGGGATTAGGGTTGGGATTAGAGTTAGGGGTTTGTCAGGGTTAGGGGTGTCGTTAGGGTTACCGTTGGGATTAGGGTTAGGAGTGTGTTTGGATTGGGGTTTCAGTTAGAATTGGGGAGTTTCCACTGTTTAGGCACATCAGGGGCTCTCCAAACGCGACATGGCGTCCGATCTAAATTCCAGCCAATTCTGCATTGATAAAGTATAACAGTGCTCCTTCCCTTCCGAGCTCTCCCGTGCACCCAAACAGGGGTTTACCCCAACATATGGGGTATCAGCGTGCTTGGGACAAATTGGACAACAACTTTTGGGGTCCAAGTTCTCTTGTTACCCTTGGGAAAATAAAAAATTTGGGGGGCTAAAAATCATTTTTGTGGGAAAAAAAAAGATTTTTTATTTTCACGGCTCTGCGTTGAAAACTGTAGTGAAACACTTGGGGGTTCAAAGTTCTCACAACACATCTAGATAAGTTCCTTGGGAGGTCTAGTTTCCAATATGGGGTCACTTGTGGGGGGTTTCTACTGTTTGGGTACATCAGGGGCTCTGCAAATGCAACGTGACGCCTGCAGACCAATCCATCTAAGTCTGCATTCCAAATGGCGCTCCTTCCCTTCCGAGCTCTGCCATGCGCCCAAACGGTGGTTCCCCCCACATATGGGGTATCAGCGTACTCAGGATAAATTGGACAACAACTTTTGGGGTCCAATTTATCCTGTTACCCTTGTGAAAATACAAAACTGGGGGCTAAAAAATCTATTTTGTGAAAAAAAAAAAGAATTTTTATTTTCACGTCTATGCGTTATAAACTTGAACCATCTCCGCTGTGGTCTCCGATTCTCCTCCAGCCGCAGTGGAGCCTGCTCAGCAGAGATGTCGGTCCCAGCATCTGGCTCAAGCTTATACTGTACGACTGGTTACTGCTGCCCTTCCAGGCTCTGCCTTTGTAGCCAGCACTGATCAGCAGGGAGCTGGTCCTGCTTTTCCTATCCTGAGCATGCCCACGGGACGACCTCCCATTGGAGGTCGGGGGTCACATGCTCGGGTCCTGTTGCAGCTCCTATTGGATTATCTGGAAGGTTGTGTAGCACTGCTGCTATAAAAGGACATGCGCTAGTGTATACTTGAAAACGTGTGTGTGTAGATGTGTGACTGTCGCTTACTATCTAGCGCCCGACAGTGCTACCTGCACACCTAGCACACGATACAGCGTCTGATTGCAGTGACCGCCAGTGCGGCGCCGTGCGCTAATAGAGCGCTTTCCTGACTCAAGTCTGGGTGGTTAGTGGCATCCGCCAGAGCGGCACTGCACGCACTCTTGTGCATTAAATTATTATTTCTGTTTAACTCTGACACCCCAGTAGCACTGTCGAGCGCAATAGGTCTAGAGGAACTCTTTCCCTGAGTCTTGGGATAGAGTTCTGTGACTCCTTGCTTGCACTCTTTGTGCAGTACCGCGGCCCTATGACGCAACAGGGTTTGTTTCCTTCATACTGGGTGAAGCTAACCCGTGTGTGTATCCACATTATACTGCTATATAGTCCGTCATTACTCGTCATCTCTGCACGATGGACCCCGGGCTGCAAACGCACCTTATACCATCTTCCTAACTATTTGGTGCGTTCCGCTAGCCCTAACAGCAGCTATGGTTCCTTTTTCCAATAGTAAATGATAAATATAAATGCGGCCAGCGCTGGGTATGAATTAGTGATTACATAACCTTTACTGCTAAATCCCATGCTGCTCCAATGCCATCTATACAGTACAGTACAGTGGATTGCCATACAACTCCTCCTTGTGGATCTGTTCATCGGACCCAGGAGCTCGAGATTGGCGCCGGGGTCATTGGGCACATCATACCTGCACACCTGCGGAGGAAGATGGACACATATCCTCAAAGGCGGAGGATGATGGAATCTGGGTGTACTGGCATTGGTGGAGAGGGATCCTTAGAGGTAGTCAAGCCAGCAGGAAAATGGCTACTCTGTTTGGAACGAGTGCTTGAGTGCTAGGACTGCAGTTATGTCTGGTACCTGAGAGAAAGACTGCAACTTGTTGTGCCCTATCCCACGTTTCGCTGTATTGACTGCAAAACTGATCAGTAAAAGTTTGACTGTTGAAAAGCACTTCATGGCTCCTGGATTGTGTGCGGTGGTTCCTGAAGATGGAAGCCTGGAGTCAGCGGAGGCACACTGGGAATGGGACATGATTTTATTGTAGGGTGCCAGAGCGTGCATGAGCTACAGCTTGCCCATGACTACCCCGCTCGGGCACCTTACAGTATCCCTTGTGATAATTGATGCTTATTTGTTTTTATGATGAAAACATAACCAATGTCGTCATTATATTTTATTATGAAACCAACAACTTCTTTTAAAAGTACATTCCAGGGAACGATGGAGAACAGGGGCGGACATATCATTGGGGCAATCTGTGCGGCCGCACAGGGGCCCAAGAGGTAAGGGAGCCCGTTTATATCTCCAGAGCAGGTGCAATTTTGTGTTTTTAGGAGCTCTTGGGCTGCAAAGGGCCCATATATTGTTCTTCCACAGAGTCCCTCTTCTGTCTGTGTCCGCCAGTAATGGAGAAGAGTATAATACTTCTACATAAAGAAGTTATCTCATCAGAGAAGTAATGAGATCCGTCTGACTCTTAAGATCTCCGGCCAACTTTTGATTTTGCCAGGGAAAATTGTGCCAGCTGAATGTTTTCCCTGCAATGTCCACTGCAGTGGAAATCTAGTATTATATGTGAATCAAAATAAAAACTGTTTATGTAATAAATGAACAAATCAGGTCGTTCAGAGTGAGACCTGCTTTTTGTTAATGGCTCATAGAGGAGGATTCTGAGTAAAGAGCCCTTCTTTATGATGTCTATATATCCTAATAGTCCATATAAAAAGGGGTTGCTAATAAAAAAGAAACATATTAAAGGGTCCTGACTCCTGACTGGGAGAAATACTCCTTCATCTTAACTGTTCCAAATTACCCATGGTTACTTTTTGCATTTTTGGAACCATTTTCATTACATTTTCTATAATACAATTATGCTAATATGGGATAAAATTGGACTTCTCCCAACATATCAGGTCAAAGAACACTTAGCGGTTGTAAATGTTTGCAATGCAATAAATGTAACTTTATGCCACATTGACCCTCAAAATTACCGCCATATGAACAGCTGGTGTAATAGACGCCCGAGGCCTCCTGTTTATGACCTTGAAAGTGATAAAAGAACCGGCAGAATTTCATTCTGTTATGGAAACCAGAAAATTGATACCAGGAGGATTCAGATTTTGTAAGAGATTAACGGTCAGTTTTAGTGGATTTGATGGTTTTTATTAACTGTTCTTAGCCAATATCAAAAAAGTGCCATAAAGGGCTTTTCAGTCCTTTGTGTAACATTTAGCTCACCCTGAAGTTTCCTCCATTGATGACTTCTTCCCATGGCACGAAGGCAGAGCCCCTGCTGTCTTGTGATCTGTCATACTGTCATACTGCGAGAATGGAATTACTTGAATGAAAAATGAAATTACAGATGTAAAGCTTGTTTTTCCCTTAACCCACAATGAATTCCACAGGCGTTACAGCCTCCAACTCAACATGCAGCAAAGCTACAAAACTAGTGCAGGCTCTGCCTGCCTTGTCTTGTTCTTTCTAACTTTTCTGAAATATTCTAGACAAAAATTCAGAAGATTTGATAACAATAAACTTATCTCAAATGGTCTCTATTCTGAGACCCCCAACCAACTTTAATCTGTAGAAAAACAGGGCATTAAGACCCCCATTCATCAAACAGTTTTTGCCAAAATAATGGGGTGAAGCTGTTTGAAATGTCATACGTTTTTTGCACAACTTAAAGTTGCATAAGCATTTTGCCATTTTTGCCATTTTTACTTCAGTTCCGGCCAGCTCCACCAATTTTCTTAAATGGAAGAATGAAGGGGAAATGAAGCATTACAGCATCCACTCCAATGGTTTGTCTGAGTAAGGCCTCATTCAGGCCTCCATTGTGTACAAACAGAATAGGTTTTCTTTGTAGTCTGCATTAAAAGGAAGGTTAGAAAGTTTAGTTAAATTAGGAATAAGATTGACCAGGAAAACCAAACATAGTTAAATGGGTTGTCCTGTCTCCTGGTAAAAGTCTGCAGTCACTCTATGTGCCTGGAAACTTCTGAATCCTTACAGTGCATGCACCGCACCCTGTCAGGATTCTCCAGTGTTTCCAGCCAAAGCGGGCAGTCACGTAACTGCAAATATGCGAATTGCATATTTCTAGCTATATTCCGACTAGACATGCTCAGCCTTACTCAATTCACTTTTATTGAGCAAGGCAGAGCACGTCTAGTTGGCATGTATGCAAACCACATACTTGCAGTCTTGTAACTGTCTGCTCTCACTGACAAGACCAGAGAATCCTCACAGTGTGATGTATGCACGCTTTAAGGATTCAGAAGTCTGCAGTCTGATAGAGTGACTGCGGTCTTTCATTAGAATACCAGACAATCCCTTTACTCTAGATAACTTTGAAGACCATGCAGGAATTAATGGATTTTGGATCTGAGTGGCTCATTACCAGATTTATACTCCTGTAGCCAGGCTCATATGTTAAAGAAGCACTCCAGAGAAACTGTTAGACTCCTCTAGCAGCTGCTTGTGTCTAGTGAGAGCAAAAAGGATTGGCCTCTGCAATTCAGTCGGCTGGATCCTTCTCTGCTCTGAAGTCATGTGTCAGGGAAGAATCGATAGGCCCCCGTACACACTAGACTGGCCGTGGATTGCAGGTTTGACAACCTTAGTCTAATGTGTATGGGGCTTTTTTCATCAGGTTTCCCAAATACAGTTGATCAATGGAGGCCCGGTCAGTAGGGCACTTTTTTATTGTCAAGGAACCCCTTCTATAAGTAGAGATAAAATGACATTGCTCAGAAGAATTCTTGTACATGACTTCTTCCATGTTTAAGCCATTATAGACAATCCTGCTTTTCATTAGCATAAACAGGTTACCTGTAGTCGCTCCATAGGATATGAGCTACCACCCCAGTAACTCAACCATGTAACGTGAACAGTGTTTTCTTCGGTAGTGTACAAATGTGGACACCCGAAGTTTACCATCTGATTATTTACAGCCCGTATCATTATTCTGGTCATTCATAAACTTATAGGGAGCAGCTGTTAGTGATTGACTCTTCTCTCTTGAACATGTGCCGAAACTTTATGCTGTGTTTTGAAGGGGGAGAATGCATTAAGCAGAAAACTCTAAGTTTATCATGTAGACTTTAGGGCACATCTCATTACTAATCAGCGTCTAAAGGGACTGCATCATCAGGAAATTATCTATTACAATTTGCAGTGTTTATTTTTCACATCATAATCCATATTAAAAAAAAAATAGTAATCTTGCAATTTTCACACCAGCCACTGAGGCTTTTTTAGACTCCCACTTAGAGTCCAAAAAAGTCCTAGTGGTCGGTATGAAAGTAACAAGATTTCTAATTTATATTTTTAATACAGATTGTGATCTGGAAAAAAAGCCAAATTATTACAAAAAATACATTTAATACATTTATTGATTTAAACAATAAGTCATTTTCTAGTGACACATTCCCTCTAAAGGATGATGATAAAATTCTTAAAAGAAGATAATGGAGAATTGCTTATAACAAAATGAATTTTTATCAGATAATCCCAGGAAAAAAGTGTATAAGAACTGAGCTTTTTTTTTTTAATAAACAAGTAATAAAACCCCACTCAAATGTGTTATCAGCTTTGGACAATGGGTACCTATATGATAAGTTGATAATATAATAATTTCTTTATTTATATAGCACCAACATATTCTGCAGTGCTTTACAGTTTGCACACATTATCATCGCTGTCCCCAATGGGGCACAATCTAAATTCCCTATCAGTATGTCTTTGGAATGTGGGAGGAAACCCACGCAAACACGGGGAGGACATACAAACTCCTTGCATATGTTGTCCTTGGTGGGATTTGAACCCAGGATTCCAGCGCTGCAATGCTAACCACTGAGCCACCATGCAGGTATCCTCTGCTTGGAATCAGCTGTAATCTGTGATGGAATTTAGCAGCAAGTATTCATTTTTCCTACAGCCCCAGATTGCATTTTTATCTATATATCACTGTTCTTCAGAAATTACATTCACATTATTACTATGCATTATATGATGCTATATCTGACTTTCCTAATCCAAAGGGCTGTCCATAAGTATTAATTTGGGATTTTTCCTCTCTACAGCACCATGATTGGTCATTGTTTCACTGAGTTATCACTATAAGCTCTACCCCATGGACTCTTTAGAGCTCCATCCACCCCATGGACTTTTCAGAGCTCCATTCACTCCATGGACTCTTCAGAGCTCCATCCACCCCATGGACTTTTCAGAGCTCCATCCACCCCATGGACTTTTCAGAGCTCCATCCACCCCATGGACTCTTCAGAGCTCCATTCACTCCATGGACTCTTCAGAGCTCCATCCACCCCATGGACTCTTCAGAGCTCCATCCACCCCATGGACTTTTCAGAGCTTCATCCACCCCATGGACTCTTCAGAGCTCCATCCTCCCCGTTGACCCTTCAGAGCTCCATCCACCCCATGGACTCTTCAGAGCTCCATCCACCTCGTGGACTCTTCAGAGCTCCATCCACCCCTGGATTCTTCAGAGCTCCATCCACCCCGTGGACTCCTCATAGCTCCAACCCATGGACTCTTCAGAGCTCTATTCACCCCATGGACTCTTCAGAGCTCCATTCACTCCATGGACTCTTCAGAGCTCCATCCACCCCATGGACTCTTCAGAGCTCCATCCACCCCATGGACTTTTCAGAGCTTCATCCACCCCATGGACTCTTCAGAGCTCCATCCTCCCTGTTGACCCTTCAGAGCTCCATCCACCCCATGGACTCTTCAGAGCTCCATCCACCTCGTGGACTCTTCAGAGCTCCATCCACCCCTGGATTCTTCAGAGCTCCGTCCACCCCGTGGACTCCTCATAGCTCCAACCCGTGGACTCTTCAGAGCTCTATTCACCCCATGGACTCTTCAGAGCTCCATCCACCCCATGGACTCTTCAGAGCTCCATCCACCCCATGGACTCTTCAGAGCTCCATCCACCCCATGGACTCTTCAGAGCTCCATTCACTCCATGGACTCTTCAGAGCTCCATTCACTCCATGGACTCTTCAGAGCTCCATCCACCCCATGGACTCTTCAGAACTCCATCCACCCCATGGACTTTTCAGAGCTTCATCCACCCCTTGGACTCTTCAGAGCTTCATCCACCCCATGGACCCTTCAGAGCTCCATCCACCCCATGGACTCTTCAGAGCTCCATCCACCTCGTGGACTCTTCAGAGCTCCATCCACCCCTGGATTCTTCAGAGCTCCGTCCACCCCGTGGACTCCTCATAGCTCCAACCCGTGGACTCTTCAGAGCTCTATTCACCCCATGGACTCTTCAGAGCTCCATCCACCCCTGGATTCTTCAGAGCTTCGTCCATTCCGTGGACTCTTCATAGCTCCAACCCATGGACTCTTCAGAGCTCCATCCACCCCGTGGACTCTTCAGAGCTCCGTCCACTCCTTAGACTCATTTGCACCTGGTAAAAAAGAAAAGTAAAAATAAAAAGATATTTACTTATACTTGGGCCAAGAAAATATTGACTTCTATATGAATATTTTTTGGGGGGAGAGTTGCTGTATGACTTCCTCTAATAACTTTAATAGCCAGACCTAATAGTTAGTCTAATAGATTCATTAGTTCTTATTAATTCTGTACATGAATGGCTGTATTCTGCACGTGCACAGTATGTAGGATGTCATTGTCACACATTTAAAACTACCCTTACATGTACCATAGGGAGACCTCTGGCAGCTTTTCAAAATAAAGACACAAATTGAATATTTTAAGATTCTTATTATCTAATTTGTATAGCTGCCGAGAGTTCTCTGAAGACTCCTATCCATTGTAAGCATAGGTTCTGCTCATTCCCTGGGAAATAATCTGTATATCCCACAGTTATTGCTTTATTAGGTGAAAGAAGGAAAAAAAATGATACAGCCCACAATGATCAAAAATGGCCTAATGCACACCAAAAATCCTTAATATACTTAATTCCATTCTGCCATGTGCAAATTACATCAGCGCAGAATGGTATTACACTGCCAATGTTAGCTAATATTGTTGGACGAATCTGTCAAATGTCAAAAGTTAATTTTGAATGTAAAATTTTGGCTTTTTATACATTGAAAAAATTTAGATGGCCACAGAATTGCATTTGTTCCATGCATTTTTTTTTTAGAACAGCTATGACCCGTTTAGACTAATTACATTTTTTGTGACTTTTATATAAACAGCTCCTTTTCTTGTCATCTTTAAAGGGAATCTTTCACCAGATTTTGGCCACCTTATCTCAGTACAGCATGATGTAGCGATAGAGATCATGAATCCAGAGATGTGTAACTTAGGCTAGTTTCACATTTGCGGACGAGGGCTTTTCGGAGGGCTGCGTAGTTCCTCTGTTAAGCCCCACCCATTGCCGCACCGCTTCCTTCAGCTCCGTCTACGTCCACATGTTTCCTGCATACCATATCTTTAACATTGGGTACGTAGGCCATGCGGATGTATGCGGATGCCTCAGCATGCGTCGTTTGCACGCTGCACCGACCGCAATAAAACGACGCATGCTGAGGTATCCGCATACATCCGCATGGCCTGCTTACCCAATGTTAAAGATAGGTACGCAGGAAGCATGCTGATGTAGGCGGAGCTGAAGGAAGAGGTGCGGCAGTGGGCAGGGCTTACCGGAGGAACTATGCAGCCCTCTGCAAAACCCTCGTCTGCAAATGTGAAACCAGCCTTACTGGGCTGTTTGTTGTATTTTTTATAAAATCACTGTTTTAATCAGCAGGAGATTATTACTAGAGGACTAGTAAACCTGCTGCCATGCTCTGAATAACCTCACCATTGATTGTCAGCTTTCTGCCTATGCACAGTGTACACAGAAAACTGCCCCAATCAGTGATCTGAGTGGGGTTATAGAGAGCTCAGCATTCACAGAACTGCATGATATAAAGCAAAAGTGATTTTATCGAAACTACAGCAAGCAGCCCAGGGAGTTCGTCAGTACTCACCTGATTGTAAGACCACCTGCGCCCATTGAGTATTTGGTGAGTTTTTTACCTCAGTATGTGTAAGCCAAAACCAGGAGTGGGTGATAAATACAAAAGTGGTGACGTGTTTCTATTATACTTTTCCTCTGATTGTCCCACTCCTGGTTTTGGCTTACAAATACTGATGTAAAATACTGACCAAATACTGCTAGTGTGCACGGGGCCAGTCAGTGCCAGGGGCACGGTTATAGCTGCCGCTCACTATGTACTGAGGAAACTGAATCCCCACTGTTCCCACCTCTATGACTGACAGCTGGAGGCTGCAGGGAAGAATAAAGTTAATTTCCTCCCTGCAACCAACCATCATTTAATAACCAGGCAGAACACATAATAATATGAGCATAGAACGATCAGTAAAAGATCACTGTGCGCACTTAAGTTGCCATTGTTCTTGGCAGCACAATTCTGTTTATATAGCAAGATATGCTGCTGAAAACAATGATCTTTTGGGCAAAACAAAAGATCATATAACTCGACTCCAGGATATAAATGCTAATTTTGTTTTTACTTTATGGAATTCCTATTCAGTTCCAAATGTAAAAAAACTATGAATGAATATAGTAATGTTGTAGTAAATTTTGTTTTACATGTAATATAAATTAGGTTTGCAAATTTTTCGGCAATTTTCCCAGAACTCCAAACCTCCTATTTTATATTTGTTACTACTTTACAATCCTGCTGACTGTTTCCTATTACTGCAATGCATATGGCTGTGGCGGGAGTCATCATCCATTATACTTTATGGACATATTGACATGATATCATGTAAATAGTACGGCCAACCCCTAAACAGAATCTGAAGGTTATACATGTCAAATTCTTCGGCTTGTAAAAGGAGCACGGGTTGCAGAAAGTCCCTAAAACCAGATGATTCTTGGGGCTTCATCTAGTCTATATTGTACACATCCCACATTACTGAATAAGAAGGTCCTATCTCAGACTTGTTGCTCAGGATTAATCCCATCTGTAAAGCCATAGATAGAAATCAGTCGTATAAAGCATCATAAGATTGACAAGCCATTTATTGAGGGAGAAGATAGAATCGGTTATGTGCATGTAAGAGGGTGGGCACAGAAAGATAAAAACAAGGCACCTTTCAGGTGCTTGATTGATATCACTATGCTCCTAAGCAGGAGGTCCTAGTGTCTTCATCCATTTTCATGACTCAGGTCAAGTCCTTGTTGGAGCAAAACCCGTGCAGGTTGCACCACCCATTAAATGGGAATAAAAGTTAAACTGGAATGGACCTCTTCTTTCTTTTGGCCCCATAGCAGCCACATGGCCTCTCTCTATGATTAGATTTGTTGTTGAACAGTATAGACCTCATCCTTGACACTGTGTATTTGTACAGTATACAATCTTTCAGCCAAAAAAAAACATTTTTTGGCACAATTTTGGATGAATTGTCTTGGTGGGAATATTTTTTACCTTGTTTGGCTTTGACAGTTTGTGGATTCAAAAAACGATCTTAGATTATTAACAGACTACACTATGGTAGGACTGGCCCACCATAGTACCAGCTGAACCCCGATGGGCCCAGGTTCTGACCCTATAATGGACCCCAAATATGTAACAGAAGACAATCTTACTTGTAGATGACTTTGGAGCTAGTTACTAATAACAAGTCTACTATAAAATGATTAACAAATAATCTATAAAGCTTTAATAAATATGTGTCCCAGTGGTGAGCACAAAAATTGAAATGGAGGGACTGCACATGTTCTGAGTGGCTCTCAACAAAATTCTGAATAATCTCATTTAGTGGGCTTAAGTAAACTGTGCCCCACACTGGGCCATAGCTATTCTATGATGAGCTACTTCCATGCATCAAAGGGGTTGTCCACTTTCAGGAAAGTATTCCCTAAACTGCCATAAATTACTAATATAACAAACTCAGCAGATACTCAGCCTTCCTCGGCCCAGCGTCGACTACAGTGGTGACATCATGTCAGCATTGTGCATCACTGCTCTAGCCAGTCACTGAGCTCCATTTCATACATTTATGACATTTCCACAGAATGTATCTGTTAGATGCGGGACTCACCTCTCGTATTATCCCCAGTCTTGATTAAGGCACCCCGTCTTAAGGAGAGCTGGCATGCAAGACTCACTACATTAATTTCTCTATGAGGGTCATTCACATTGGCCACAAGACAGGAACCCATTTTCAAAATAGGTATGGGTCCCAGAGGTTAACATTTATGGCATAGCCATACATGTGTAAGGGGGTTGACTAAAGCCATGAAATATGTTCTATACTCTTCTATAATTTGTAAAGCGCTGCAGAATATGTTGGCACTATATAAATAAAATTATTATTATGTTATGTATATTTAATGTTTATTTATGTCCATTGTATGATTTTCTGTATTCTTTGAAGAATTGTAATGTATGGTTTCTAATATTTATAGGGAAAGCGTAGTATCCTAGTTGGCCCACTAGATGGGGGTAGAGTGATACTCAGCTTGTAAATAGTTAAGTGGGAGGAGCTAACAGCCATTAACCTGGGAAACATCTGGAATTTTAATCAGTTGGGTGGGAGCGCCCTGGCAGGGCAGTTAGCTCTGTAACGTTGAAGATAAGAGCCCAGTCATACAGTATTCTGGAACAGGGCCTCATCGGGGAGTAACAACAGGAGAAGTGCTGACATTGCAGAATAAGTGGGTCTGCAGTTGCCAGAGGAAGATTAAGCAGTACGGGCAGGTCACTCAGAATGTGGCAGCTTGTTACGTGGGTGGATGTACTCGAGACCGGGGTGAAACAGCTTAGGGGTTTGCCTACTGAAGCAGGACTGAGCAAAGATGATGCTGAGAATTTGAATCAGTTGGGCGGGAGTGCCCTGACATTCTGGGACATGGCCTCATCGGGGAGTAACACCAGTAGAAGTGCTGACAGTGCAGAATAAGTGGGTCTGCAGTTGCAAGACTGAGCAGAGATGACGCTAAGAGACCGGAGATGCCAGTCCGTCCGGGAAGCGTGCTTAGTGACAGAGAAGGAAAGACAGTGACAGAGGAGAAACTGCCTAATGTCCACCCTGATGATGATGATGGAAAGAATATGAATGCGCTGTGTACCAGAAGCAGTAAAGTTAATAGTTCAAGCGTTGAACTGGATTGTGACTCTGTTTATTCTTCATCGTCTGAGGAGTATGTGCAGTGCAGTGCAGAAAGTTCTGAGAGGGAGCTGGAGAACGCGACAGGTAACAGAACGGAGACCTGTGATTTGTATGTGATGGGAGGTTAGGATGTGCAAGAGACTTTTACCTCAGCCACGACAACCACCCTGTCCCTCCCTCACACGTGTCTGAAATGGGAATACCCCTAGTTACAAGTGTCTATTGAAATGTACAGTGAACAATAGTTGTGCAAGATTTTGGATCATTTATAATAGTTGTGCAAGATTTTGGGCAGTGTTCATCCAGACATAATCGACTCTTATGCTAGGCGTGTCTCACCAAAAGTCAGCTGTTGCCTGTGTACATATTGAAAAATCAGTTGTGTCTGTGTGAGCAGGTTGCAAGATGCAGTAACAGACAGGAGGCAGAGCAAGGGTTAATGAATGATTTAGTATAACAGGCAGGGGCGGATTATAAGAGGGTCAATCTGGGTGGTAGCCCAGGGCCCAGTGGTGTGGGGGGGGCCCTGGGCTACCGCACAGATTGCCCGCCGCCATCAGGGCATTACTGCCCGTGCCCTGACTGGCGTATCATTTATGGGGCCGGTGGGCAGAGAGAGGGGGCCCGCATCGGGCCCCGTCTCATCTGCTCACCGGGCCCATACCGGCGCTGCGGTGGTTTCCTATTGACGTGCGGGCGCGCGCCCGCACGTCAATAATTAACAGCCGCCAGCCAATTGGAGGCTGGCAGCTGTAGTCGGCCGCAGGCGCAGCTCACACGTCGCCGGCGTCTGACGTCATTGTCAGTCGCCGGCGAGTGTGCGCTGCTGGAGGGAGCTCGCCGCTGGAGAGCACAGGTCAGGTGAGGAGAACTGGGGGCAATGCTGGAGGACACACTGGGGCAGATGATTGCTGGACACACTGGGGGCAATGCTGGAGACACTGGGGGCAATGCTGGAGACACTGGGCTATGCTGGAGGACACACTGGGGCAGATGATTGCTGGACACACTGGGGCAATTGTTGTGAATTTGGATTCTGGGCTCCCCCGGTGGCTACTGGTGGAATTGAACTTGTGACATCATCTTCCCTGTTCACCTGTTCTGATTAGATCTGGGTGTCGCTATATAACCTGGCTTCTCTGTTAGATGCTTGCCGGTCAACAATGTTATCAGAAGCCTCTCTGTGCTTGTTCCTGCTCCCAGACATCTACTAGATAAGTTGGACATTCGTCCATGTTTTGTTTTTGTATTTTGGTTCCAGTTCACAGCTGCAGTTTCGTTACTGTGTCTGGAAAGCTCTTGTTGATCAGGAATTGCCACTCTGGTATTATGAGTTAATGCCAGAGTCCTAAAGTAATTTCTGGATGTGTTTTGTTAGGGTTTTCTACTGACCATGAAAGTATGCTTTCTGTCTTCTGCTATCTAGAAAGCGGACCTCAAATTTGCTAAAACTATTTTCCTGCTGCGTTTGTTGTTTCATCTCATATCACCGCCAATATATGTGGGGGGCTTCTGTCTCCTTTTGGGCATTTCTCTAGAGGTGAGTCAGGTCTTATATTTCCCTCTGCTAGCATTATTTAGTTCTCCGGCCGGCGCTGGGCATATAGGGATAAAAAGTAGGACATGCTACCTGGCTACTTCTAGATGATGCGGTAGGTTTAGTTCATGGTCAGTACAGTTACCATCTTCCAAGAGCTTGTTCCTATATAGGCTTATGCTAGTTCTCTGGCCATGGAGATCATGACAGTTTGACCGGCCACTAAAGGGTTAAAATCCTTGGCTGAGAAAGGAGAGAAATAAGAAGTCTGCTGAGAGTTTTTTTTTTTTTTTTTTTTCCTCTGTGCTCTTAATTGGATCACTTGCCAGTCTGTCTATGCTGCAGTCTTTCTTTTTTTTCTCTCTCCTTATAATCTTTGAATGGCTTTGTGTTCACCTGTTAATAATGGATCTTCAGAGTGTAACTGCAGGTTTGAATAATCTCACCACGAAAGTACAAAATTTGCAAGATTTTATTATTCATGCTCCGGTATCTGAGCCGAGAATTCCTTTGCCGGAATTCTTCTCAGGGAATAGATCTAGCTTTCAGAATTTTAGAAATAATTGTAAGCTATTTTTGTCCCTGAAATCTCGTTCTGCTGGAGACTCTGCACAGCAGGTTGGGATTGTGATTTCCTTGCTCCGCGGCGACCCTCAAGACTGGGCTTTTGCATTGGCACCAGGGGATCCTGCGTTGCGCAATGTGGATGCGTTTTTTTTGGCCTTGGGCTTGCTGTATGAGGAACCTCATTTGGAACTTCAGGCAGAAAAAACTTTGATGTCCCTATCGCAGGGGCAAGATGAAGCTGAAATTTACTGCCAAAGATTCCGTAAATGGTCTGTGCTTACTCAGTGGAATGAGTGTGCCTTGGCGGCTACTTTCAGAGAGGGTCTCTCTGATGCCATTAAGGATGTTATGGTGGGGTTCCCTGTGCCTGCGGGTCTGAATGAGTCCATGACAATGGCCATTCAGATCGATAGGCGTCTGCGGGAGCGCAAACCTGTGCACCATCTGGCGGTGTCCACTGAGAAGACGCCAGAAAGCATGCAGTGTGATAGAATTCTGTCCAGAAGCGAGCGGCAGAATTTTAGACGGAAAAATGGGTTGTGTTTCTATTGTGGGGATTCTACTCATGTTATATCAGCGTGCTCTAAGCGTACTAAAAAGCTTGATAAATCCGTTTCCATTGGCACTTTACAGTCTAAATTTATTTTGTCTGTGACCCTGATTTGCTCTTTGTCATCTATTACTACTGACGCCTATATCGACTCTGGCGCCGCTTTGAGTCTTATGGATTGGTCCTTTGCCAATCGTTGTGGGTATGATTTAGAGCCTTTGGAAACTCTTATTCCTCTGAAGGGGATTGACTCCACCCCATTGGCTAATAATAAACCACAATACTGGACACAAGTGACTATGTGTATTAATCCGGATCACCAGGAGACTATTCGTTTTCTAGTGCTGTATAATCTACATGAGGATTTGGTGCTGGGATTGCCATGGCTGCAGTCTCACAACCCAGTCCTTGACTGGAGAGCTATGTCTGTGTTGAGCTGGGGATGTAAGGGGACTCATGGGGACGTACCTTTGGTGTCCATTTCATCATCTATTCCCTCTGAAATCCCTGAGTTCCTGTCTGATTATCGTGACGTCTTTGAAGAACCCAAGCTGGGTTCACTACCTCCGCACCGTGAGTGCGATTGTGCTATAGATTTAATTCCGGGTAGTAAATACCCAAAGGGTCGTTTATTTAATCTGTCTGTGCCTGAACATACTGCTATGCGAGAATATATAAAGGAGTCCTTGGAAAAGGGACATATTCGTCCATCGTCATCTCCCTTAGGAGCCGGTTTTTTCTTTGTGTCAAAAAAAGACGGCTCTTTGAGACCATGTATTGATTATCGGCTTTTGAATAAAATCACGGTTAAATATCAATACCCATTGCCGTTGCTGACTGATTTGTTTGCTCGCATAAAGGGGGCCAAGTGGTTCTCTAAGATTGATCTCCGTGGGGCGTATAATTTGGTGCGGATCAGGCAGGGGGATGAGTGGAAAACCGCATTTAATACGCCCGAGGGCCACTTTGAGTATTTGGTGATGCCTTTTGGTCTTTCTAATGCCCCTTCAGTCTTCCAGTCCTTTATGCATGATATTTTCCGCGATTTTTTGGATAAATTTATGATAGTGTATCTGGATGATATTCTGATTTTTTCGGATGACTGGGACTCTCATGTCCGGCAAGTTAAGAGGGTTTTTCAGGTTTTGCGGTCTAATTCTCTGTGTGTCAAGGGTTCTAAGTGCGTTTTTGGGGTTCAGAGAATTTCCTTTTTGGGATATATTTTTTCTCCCTCTTCCATTGAGATGGATCCTGTCAAGGTTCAAGCTATTTGTGATTGGACGCAGCCCTCTTCTCTTAAAAGTCTTCAGAAATTTTTGGGCTTTGCCAACTTTTATCGTCGATTTATTTCTGGTTTTTCGGATGTCGTTAAGCCATTGACCGATTTGACTAGACAGGGTGCTGATGTTGCTAATTGGTCCCCTGATGCTGTGGAGGCCTTTCAGGAGCTTAAGCGCCGTTTTTCTTCTGCCCCTGTGTTGCGTCAGCCTGATGTGACTCTTCCTTTTCAGGTTGAGGTCGACGCTTCTGAGATCGGAGCTGGGGCAGTGTTGTCGCAGAAAAGTTCTGACTGCGCCGTGATGAGGCCTTGTGCCTTCTTTTCCCGTAAATTTTCGCCCGCTGAGCGGAATTATGATGTTGGGAATCGGGAGCTTTTGGCCATGAAGTGGGCGTTTGAGGAGTGGCGCCATTGGCTCGAGGGGGCCAGACATCAGGTGGTGGTATTGACTGACCACAAAAATTTGATTTATCTTGAGACCGCCAGGCGCCTGAATCCTAGACAGGCGCGCTGGTCATTATTTTTTTCTCGGTTTAATTTTGTGGTATCGTACCTACCAGGTTCTAAGAATGTTAAGGCGGATGCCCTTTCTAGGAGTTTTGAGCCTGATTCACCTGGCAACTCTGACCCCACAGGTATTCTTAAGGAGGGAGTTATCTTGTCAGCTGTTTCTCCAGACCTGCGGCGGGCCTTGCAGGAGTTTCAGGCGGATAGACCGGATCGTTGTCCGCCTGATAGGCTGTTTGTTCCTGATGATTGGACCAGTAAAGTCATCTCTGAGGTGCATTCTTCTGCGTTGGCAGGTCATCCTGGAATTTTTGGTACCAGGGATTTGGTGGCAAGATCCTTCTGGTGGCCTTCCCTGTCACGAGATGTGCGAGGCTTTGTGCAGTCTTGTGACGTTTGTGCTCGGGCCAAGCCTTGTTGTTCTCGGGCTAGTGGATTATTGTTGCCCTTGCCTATTCCTAAGAGGCCTTGGACACACATCTCGATGGATTTTATTTCAGATCTGCCTGTTTCTCAGAAGATGTCTGTCATCTGGGTGGTGTGTGACCGTTTTTCTAAGATGGTTCATTTGGTTCCCCTGCCCAAATTGCCTTCTTCTTCCGAGTTGGTGCCCCTGTTTTTTCAAAATGTTGTTCGTTTGCATGGTATTCCTGAGAATATCGTTTCTGACAGAGGAACCCAATTTGTGTCTAGATTTTGGCGGGCATTTTGTGCTAGGATGGGCATAGATTTGTCTTTTTCGTCTGCTTTTCACCCTCAGACTAATGGCCAGACCGAGCGGACTAATCAGACCCTGGAGACATATCTGAGGTGTTTTGTGTCTGCTGACCAGGATGATTGGGTTGCTTTTTTGCCATTGGCGGAGTTCGCCCTCAATAATCGGGCCAGCTCTGCCACCTTGGTTTCCCCGTTTTTCTGTAATTCGGGGTTCCATCCTCGATTTTCCTCCGGTCAGATGGAATCCTCGGATTGTCCTGGAGTGGATGCGGTGGTGGAGAGATTGCATCATATCTGGGGGCAGGTGATGGACAATTTAAAGTTGTCCCAGGAGAAGACTCAGCTTTTTGCCAACCGTCACCGTCGTGTTGGTCCTCGGCTTTGTGTTGGAGATTTGGTGTGGTTGTCTTCTCGTTTTGTCCCTATGAGGGTCTCATCTCCTAAGTTTAAGCCTCGGTTCATCGGTCCGTATAAAATATTGGAGATTCTTAACCCTGTTTCCTTCCGTTTGGACCTCCCTGCATCCTTTTCTATTCATAACGTTTTTCATCGGTCGTTATTGCGCAGGTATGAGGCACCGGTTGTGCCTTCCGTTGAGCCTCCTGCTCCGGTGTTGGTTGAGGGTGAGTTGGAGTACGTCGTGGAAAAAATCCTAGACTCCCGTGTTTCCAGACGGAGACTCCAGTATCTGGTCAAGTGGAAGGGATACGGCCAGGAGGATAATTCTTGGGTCACTGCATCTGATGTTCATGCCTCTGATCTGGTTCGTGCCTTTCATAGGGCCCATCCTGATCGCCCTGGTGGTTCTGGTGAGGGTTCGGTGCCCCCTCCTTGAGGGGGGGGTACTGTTGTGAATTTGGATTCTGGGCTCCCCCGGTGGCTACTGGTGGAATTGAACTTGTGACATCATCTTCCCTGTTCACCTGTTCTGATTAGATCTGGGTGTCGCTATATAACCTGGCTTCTCTGTTAGATGCTTGCCGGTCAACAATGTTATCAGAAGCCTCTCTGTGCTTGTTCCTGCTCCCAGACATCTACTAGATAAGTTGGACATTCGTCCATGTTTTGTTTTTGTATTTTGGTTCCAGTTCACAGCTGCAGTTTCGTTACTGTGTCTGGAAAGCTCTTGTTGATCAGGAATTGCCACTCTGGTATTATGAGTTAATGCCAGAGTCCTAAAGTAATTTCTGGATGTGTTTTGTTAGGGTTTTCTACTGACCATGAAAGTATGCTTTCTGTCTTCTGCTATCTAGAAAGCGGACCTCAAATTTGCTAAAACTATTTTCCTGCTGCGTTTGTTGTTTCATCTCATATCACCGCCAATATATGTGGGGGGCTTCTGTCTCCTTTTGGGCATTTCTCTAGAGGTGAGTCAGGTCTTATATTTCCCTCTGCTAGCATTATTTAGTTCTCCGGCCGGCGCTGGGCATATAGGGATAAAAAGTAGGACATGCTACCTGGCTACTTCTAGATGATGCGGTAGGTTTAGTTCATGGTCAGTACAGTTACCATCTTCCAAGAGCTTGTTCCTATATAGGCTTATGCTAGTTCTCTGGCCATGGAGATCATGACAGGCAATGCTGGAGACACTGGGGCAGATTGCTGGACACACTAGGGCAATGCTGAAATCACTGGGGCAGATTGCTGGACACGCTGGGGCAATGCTGGAGACACTGGGGCAGATTGCTGGAGACACTGGGGGCAATGCTGGAGACACTTGGGCAGATTGCTGGAGACACTGGGGGCAATGCTGGAGACACTGGGGCAATGCTGGAGGACACACTGGGGCAGATGATTGCTGGACACACTGGGGCAATGCTGGAGACACTGGGGCAATGCTGGAGACACTGGGGCAGATTGCTGGACACTGGGGGCAATGCTGGAGACACTGGGGCAGATTGCTGGACACTGGGGGCGATGCTGGAGACACTGGGGCAATGCTGGAGACACTGGGGCAGATTTCTGGAGACACTGGGGGCAATGCTGGAGACACTGGGGGAGATTGCTGGAGACACTGGGGGCAATGCTGGAGGACACACTGGGGCAGATGATTGCTGGAGACATTGGGGGATTGCTGGAGACACTGGGGCAATGCTGGAGACACTGGGGCAATGCTGGAGACACTGGGGCAATGCTGGAGGACACACTGGGGCAATGCTGGAGGACACACTGGGGCAATGCTGGAGGACACACTGGGGCAGATAATTGCTGGACACACTGGGGCAATGCTGGAGACACTGGGGGTAATATGCTGGATACACTGGGGGTAATATGCTGGATGCACTGGGGGTAATATGCTGGACACACTGGGGGTAATATGCTGGACACACTGTCTGAGGGCAATATGCTGGACACTCTGGGGCAATATGCTGGACATACTGGGGCAGATTGTTGAACACACTGTCTGGGGGCAATGCTGGACATAGGGGATAATTAAGGGATATTATTACTGCAGTGATGTATTTATTTTATTTTTTAAGGACATTGTTTTAAATGGGGGGGCGGTCCTGTTACTGTGTAGAGTGACACTATGTCGCCTCTTTTTCTTCATGTGGTGTAATGTAGAAGTTGGGAAAAATTAAGTAATGTGTTCTGCAAGCGGCGCTCAAGATAACTGTGTTATTTCCTGCAGAGACAAGTCCTGGCTGGAAGAAGTGATGGCGGTCTGTGCTGGATGAAAGATGAAGGACTTCACCTAGAGACGTCACTGGTGAGTCAGTGTTATCTATACACTGACACTATACACTGTATACTATATACAGAGGTCCCGTGTACAATGTCACCAGTGATCGCTGTATTACCTCTACACAGACACTGCATACTAAGTACAGATCTCCTGTGAATACTGGCACTTATGGTGATAGTATTGTGTTTTTTTTTTTTTTTAATTACTGATCAGTATTGTAGTATTCAGTCACTATGTGGTGGTAATATGTGGTCTGGAAATGGTGTTGTGGTATTTGTCCCTTGTATGTGCTATTTGGTCACCAAGTGGTGGTAATATTTGGTCTTGACATGGTGCGGTGGTATTTGTTCCTTGAATGTGATATTATTCGATCACTGTGGTTGTAATTTGTGGTCTGGTCATGGTGCGGTGGTATTTGTTCCTTGTATGTGATATTGGTCAAAATATAATTAAATTGTATTGCATATTTTAACAAATATTTAATAGGCTACAGTAGAGTAGGGCCCGACCATTTTTCTGGAATAATCTGGTTCAGGTATCACATGACCCGCGTCACATGACCCCCGTCACATGACCCCCGTCACATGACCCCCGTCACATGACCGGGGGGGCCCCACAGTGTCTGAACAGCCCGGGGCCCTGGCTACCCTTAATCCACCCCTGATAACAGGGAATACTCGACGCAAGGAGAGGGTAATGGAAACACAGGAGAGTAACGGATTATGCAAAATGGGGTACAACAGGAATAGGGAATTTTAAAGAGGAGTTCAGTAATGATTAGTGTTGAGCGATACCTTCCGATATTTGAAAGTATTGGTATCGGATTGGATCGGCCGATATACAAAAAATATCGGATATTGCCGATACCGTTAACCGATACCAATACAAGTCAATAGGACACAAATATCGGAAGTGATCCTGCATGGTTCCCAGGGTCTGAAGGAGAGGAGACTCTCCTTCAGGCCCTGGGATCCATATTCATGTAAAAAATAAAGAATACAAATAAAAAATATGGATATACTCACCCCTCCGACGGCCCCTGGCTGTCACCGCTGCAAGCGTCTGCCTCCGTTCCTAAGAATGCAGAGAGTGAAGGACCTGCGATGACGTTGCGGCTTGTGACTGGTCGCGTGACCGCTCATGTGACCGCTCACGCGACCAATCACAAGCCGCGACGTCATCGCAGGTCCTACACTCACTGCATTCTTAGGAACGGAGGCAGACGCTTGCACCGGTGAGAGCCAGGGTCCGCCGGAGGGGTGAGTATATCCATATTTTTTATTTTTATTCTTTATTTTTTACATGAATATGGATCCCAGGGCCTGAAGGAGAGTCTCCTCTCCTCCAGACCCTGGGAACCATACGCACCGCACACGCCTGGGAACTTATAGGAACTTCCGATTCCGATTTCCGATATCACAAAAATATCGGAACTCGGTATCGGATATTTGCAGTATCGGAATGCTCAACACTAGTAATGATAAACTTATCAGCCCGATGACATCCAGAATGTGAAATCCCCGGTTCAAACGGTGGCGCGAAGGCAGTGCAGTGAGTCCTTGGTGACCTGAAGGGAGCCCTAGGGACAGAGGCTGCTGTGCAGGAATGTGGATAGTCTCTTGTTCCGCCGGATCTTAACGTAACTGGGCAGCTGTATGCAGGTAAATCGGGATACAGTTCACGGCGGTTCACCCGGGTTCTCTGTCTCAGCACGCACGTGTCTAGTCTCTGACTGGGGATTTTGTCACTCCCAGTCATGGGTGCCAGTGGGCATTTAACAAGACTCTGTCGACAGTCTCTGTGTGAGGATATTGTGCCCCTGTGGTGTCGGCCTTCTTCGTCTGGACCCTCAGGGGACTGTCTGCGGTCCGCGTGTTCCTGCCAAGTCTGACCAGTTTCCCGTGCTCTGCAGCTTTTTAAGCTTAGCCGCTCCCCCTGCCACTGAGTGCAAAGGTCAGTCCGGGGTTTTAACCTCTTAATCCCATTGGACGTACTATCCCGTCAAGGTGACCTGGGACTTAATTCCCAGTGATGGGATAGTACGTCCAGCGCGATCAGCCGTGCTCACGGGGGAGCGCGGCTGATCGCGGCCGAGTGTCAGCTGACTGTTACAGCTGGACCGCTCCTGGCACATTAACCCCCGGCACACGGGAAGCATCGCGCAGGGAGGGGGCTCCCTGCGGGCTTCCCTGAGACCCTCGGTACAAGGCGATATGCTCACCTTGTACTGAGCATCTCCTACCTGCAGGCCCTGGATCCAAAATGGCCGCGGGGCTGCATCCGGATCCTGCAGGGAGGTGGCTTTCAAGCGCCTGCTCAGAGCAGGCGCCGGGAAGCCTCCCTGCTGTGTCTGTGTGATTGCTAATCTGACCCAGCGCTGTGCAAAGTGTCAGATCAGCGATCTCTCACTTTACTGTGATGTCCCCCCCTAGGGCAAAATAAAAAAGTAAAAAAAAAATATTTACATGTGTATAAAAAAAAAAAAAATCCTAAATAATACAAAAAAAATTGTTCCAATAAATACATTTCTTTATCTAAATTTAAAAAAAACAATAAAAGGACACATATTTAGTATCGCCGCGTCCGTAATGACCCGACCTATAAAACTGTCCCACTAGTTAACCCCTTCAGTGAACACCGTAAAAAAATTTAAAAAACGAGGCAAAAAACAACCATTTATTATCATACCGCCAAATAAAAAGTGGAATAGCACGCGATCAAAAAGACAGATATAAATAACCATGGTACTGCTGAAAACGTCATTTTGTCCCGCAAAAAACGAGCTGCCATACAGCGGTATCAGTAAAAAAATAAAAAAGTTATAGTCCTCAGAATAAAGCGATGCAAAAATAATTATTTTTTCTTTAAAATAGTTTTTATCATATAACAGCGCCAAAACATAAAAAAAAAATCTAAATGAGGTATCGCTGTAATCGTACTGAACCGAAGAATAAAACTGCTTTATCCATTAAAAGAAATTCATGAATAGCTGGTTTTTGGTCATACTGCCTCACAAAAATCAGAATAAAAAGTGATCAAAAAATGTCACATGCCCAAAAATGTTACCAATAAAAACGTCAACTCGTCCCACAAGAAACAAGACCTCACATGACTCTGTGGACCAAAATATGGAAAAATTATAGCTCTCAAAATGTGGTAACGCAAAAAATATATTTTTGCAATAAAAAGCATCTTTTAGTGTGTGACAGCTGCCAATCATAAAAATACGCTAAAAAACCACTATAAAAGTAAATTAAACCCCCCTTCATGACCCCCTTAGTTAGGGAAAAATAAAAAATTAAAAAAATGTATTTATTTCCTTCCCATTCGGGTTAGGGCTAAGGTTGAGTTTAGGGTTGGGGCTAGGGTTAGGGTTGGGGCTAGGATTAGGGTTGGGGCTAGGGTTAGGGTTTGGATTACATTTATAGTTGGGATTAGGGTTAGGGGTGTGTCAGGGTTAGGGGTGTGGTTAGGGTTATGGTTCGGATTAGGGTTAGGGGTGTGTTGGAGTTAGGGGTGTGGTTAGGGTTGAGGATAGGGGTGTGGTTGGGATTAGGGGTGTGTTTGGGTTAGGGTTTCAGTTAGAATTGGGGGTTTCCATTGTTTAAGCACATCGGGGCTCTCCAAACGCGACATGGCGTCCAATCTCAATTCCAGCCAATTCTGCGTTGAAAAAGTAAAACAGTGCTCCTTCCCTTCCGAGCTCTCCCGTGCGCCCAAACAGGGGTTTACCCCAACATAAGGGGTATCAGCGTACTCAGGACAATTTGGATAACAACTTCTGGGGTCCAATTTCCCTTGTTACCCTTGGGAAAATAAAAACTTGGGGGGCTAAAAAACATTTTTGTGGGACAAAAATGATTTTTTATTTTCACGGCTCTGCGTTATAAACTGTAGTGAAATACTTGGGGGTTCAAAGTTCTCACAACAAATCTAGATAAGTTCCTTGGGGGTGTAGTTTCCAATATGGGGTCACTTTTGGGTGGGTTTCTACTGTTTACGTACATCAGGGGCTCTGCAAATGCAACGTGACGCCTGCAGACCAATCTATCTAAGTCTGCACTCCAAATGGCGCTCCTTCCCTTCCGAGCTCTGCCATGCACCCAAACGGTGGTTCCCCCCACATATGGGGTATCAGCGTACTCAGGACAAATTGGAGAGCAACTTTTGGGGACTAATTTCTCCTGTTACCCTTGGGAAAATACAAAACTGGTGGCTAAAGATAATTTTTGTGGAAAAAAAAATGATTTTTTATTTTCACGGTTCTGCGTTATAAACTGTAGTGTAATACTTGGGGGTTCAAAGTTCTCACAACACATCTAGATAAGTTCCTTGGGGGGTCTAGTTTCCAATATGGGGTCACTTGTGGGGGGTTTCTACTGTTTAGGTAAACGCAATGTGACGCCTGCAGACCATTCCATCTAAGTCTGCATTCCAAATGGCGCTCCTTCCCTTCCGAGCTCTGCCATGCGCCAAAACGGTGGTTCCCCCCACACATGGGGTTTCAGCCTACTCAGCACAAATTGTACAACAACTTTTGGGGTCCAATTTCTCCTGTTACCCTTGGGAAAATACAGAACTGGGGGCTAAAAAATAATTTTTGTGGAAATTTTTTTTTAATTTTCACGGCTCTGCATTATAAACTGTAGTGAAACACTTGGGGGTTCAAAGGTCTCACAACACATCTAGATAAGATCCTTAGGGGGTCTACTTTCCAAAATGGTGTCATTCGTGAGGGGTTTCAATGGTTAGGCACATCAGGGGCTCTCCAAACGCAACATGACGTCCCATCTCAATTCCAGCCAATTTTGCATTGAAAAGTCAAACGGCGCTCCTTCCCTTCCGAGCTCTGCCATGCACTCAAACAGTAGTGTACCCCCACATATGGGGTATCAGAGTACTCAGGACAAATTGTACAACAACGTTTGGGGCACAATTTCTTCTGGTACCTTTGGGAAAATAAAAAATTGGGGGCAAAATGTTCATTTTTGTGAAAAAATATTATTTTTTATTTTTACGGCTCTACATTATAAACTTCTGTGAAGCACTTGGTGGGTCAAAGTGTTCACCACACATCTAGATAAGTTCTTTAGGGGGTCTACTTTCCAAAATGGTGTCACTTGTGGGGGGTTTCATTGTTTAGGCACATTAGTGGCTCTCCAAACACAACATGGCGTCCTATCTCAATTCCAGCCAATTTTGCATTGAAAAGTTGAATGGCGCTCCTTCCCTTCCGAGCTCTGCCATGCACCCAAACAGTTGTTTACCTCCACATATGGGGTATCCAGGTACTCAGGACAAATTGTACAACAACTTTTGGGGTCCATTTTCTCCTGTTACCCTTGGTAAAATAAAACAAATTGGAGCTGAATTAAATTTTTTGTGAAAAGTTAAATTTTCATTTTTTTAAACATTCCAAAAATTCCTGTGAAACACCTGAAGGGTTAATAAACTTCTTGAATGTGGTTTTGAGCACCTTGATGGGTGCAGTTTTTAGAATGGTGTCGCACTTATTTTCTATCATATAGACCCCTCAAAATTACTTCAAATGTGACGTGATCCCTAAAAAAAATGGTGTTGTAAAAATGAGAAATGGCTGGTCAACTTTTAACCCTTATAACTGCCTAACAAAAAAAAATTTTGTTTCCAAAATTGTGCTGATGTAAAGTAAACATCTGGGAAATGTTACTTATTAAGTATTTTGTGTGACATATCTCTGTGATTTAAGGGCATAAAAATTCAAAGTTGGAAAATTGCAAAATTTTCGAAATTTTCGCCAAATTTCCGTTTTTTTCACAAATAAACACAAGTAATATCAAAGAAATTTTACCACTATCATGAACTATAATGTCTCGAGAAAACAGTGTCAGAATCACCGGGATCCGTTGAAGCGTTCCAGAGTTATAACCTCATAAAAGGACAGTGGTCAGAATTGTAAAAATTGGCCCGGTCATTAACGTGCAAACCACTCTTGGGGCTTAAGGGGTTAAGCTTTCCCCCGTACAACATGGGTGACAGCCCCGATAGTTCCGGATCCGTCATGTAAGAGGTACACCCGGTCTGGTCGTTTTTCCTGCTCCTTACATCTGTATCTACCATACATTAGTGCACATATAAATCAACAGCAATGTATATAGGTCATTGAGCAGATGATTACAGCAACGTGTTTACTGGTTCCTACCTTGAGATGTTAAAAGATGAATCAAAAACCTTCTGGAGTGAAAGTCAGTAATCCAGACAAATAATTGCGCCAATAAAGAGGCTGCAGGGGAACTAAATGTAAGAGGATTGTGAGCATGACGCCAAGCAGCTTAGACAGTCCACTCAAGGGGGAGAGGGATCTGGTCCTCACCATGAAACATCTGTGTGGACTGGCAGCTGTCCAGAACAAGGCACGTTGAGAGAGAAAAAGTTCATCTGCTTTGAGTCTCCTGAACTGAGGGGCCTCTATTTTGGAGCATTTTCAATTCAAATAAATACCGTAGATCTTCAGAACTGAAAAAGAAAAGTGTGACTTGAATCACTCCCAATGATATTTGGCTTTCCCCAAGGATCACAACAATAAAGGAGTTGTACAGTACTAATGTGAATAAATTGGACAAGCTGCAGTGTGTGGCAAAGATGCTTTCATAGGTGAGTCATTGTAACTATGGAAATAATGAAGGATTCATGGTGCTCATAAGCAGGTATCCCCCAGATCGGACTCCCATTGATAGGCTATCAATGTTCAAGTCTTGAATGTTTGCATGGGTTTCCTTCAGGTACTCTGGTTTCCTCCCACACTCCAAAGACATGCATGCTGATAAGGAATTTAGATTGTGAGCCCCAATGGGGACAGTGATGATGATGTCTGTAAAGAACTGTGGAAATTATTGGCGCTCTATAAGTATGTAAAATAAATAAACCTCACTAATATATAGTATTAAAACTTATCAAGATGCCTATGACTGTTCTACAACAGACGTGGCTGAAAAATAGTAAAGTAGGATTAGGATATGGGGTATACGGAGCCTGTATGGTGTACATGAAGTCACTGTTTTTGGTATTATGAAGTCAAAGGCACTCCATGTTCCACTTTATTGGGTGTTTGTACAGGACTGTATTTTCCCGTAAAAAGACCAGCATTTTTAGGTCCTTTCCAGTCCATTAGTCTTATCATGGAATAGAGTAGGTTATCATGTTCATATTTCCTACTAGGGCACATGAATATCAGAGAGTGGTCGCGGCTTAGGACTCCATTATAAACCAGAGGTAATAGTCTCTCTGATGAGCCTAAGTCATCAACTTATCTGAATTGTTGCTATTTAATATCATATCTCCCCTGTTATGGCCTCAGCTGGGAAAATAGTCCTAGTGGAGACAGCGTCCATTGATGTAATCATCTGTGTGTTTACAACCAGTAAGAATTGTCCCTCTCAGTAAGTGATTGGCTCCAAATTGGGCTTAATTTAGTTTGTCGCCTGCTGGATCCATAGGGCCCATTATTGAGCTATACCTGGTTGTATCGGAGATTGCATAGTTTAACCAGTCTACATAAATGCTTGATAATTTCTTCATCTTCCCAGGCAGCCAGTCAATATTTCCCACTCCTTGGTTTTCCCATACAAGTAATTGCCAACATAAATACTGGATGGCTGATGAGTGATAGCTGGAAAGTAGGAACTATGTACATGATTATCCCTCTGGGACCCATTGCAATCTGCTTATCTGTTGCAATACAAGTGTCTTAGTACTGTAGTCGCCTGCTCAGAGATTTGCATTTTGTAGCAGGGTTATAATGAGACTCCTTGCCTCCATTAAAGGAGGATGTAGCATAATTTTCCATATGATGAATAGATGAGAATTTACTGTCTGTAGATAGAGCCATTTCTGCAATGCTGGGGATAATGTACACTTGTGATGTGGTTTGGTATGTGATGATCCCCTACATGATGCCGCTTTTCCACTATTGTCCACTATGTAATTCAATAAAGATCTGTTCTATTTTTACATATAGTTAGCATTACTGCTTTCTTTGACCATAGTGCTTGTAGAATTGTGTATCTGGGAGAAAGCCAGCAATAAATACTCTGAGCAATTATGGTCCAGATCATATCTCAAAACAATACTGCAGGCAATAGACGTCTTTGTGTTACAGATGTCTGGATGACTGAAAAGAGTTTTATACCTTACTAGCTGAAGAGCCCGGCGTTGCCTGGGCATAGTAAATATCTGTGGTTCGTTATAGCACCTCACTTCTCTTATTTTCCCATCTCGCCTCTCATTTTCCCCCTCACATCTTTCATTTTCCCCCTCACATCTCTCATTTTCTCCATCACACCTCTCATTTTCCCCCTCACTCTCAATCCCCCCTAACACTTGTCATTTCGACCTCACATCTGTCATTTTCCGATCAAGTCACTATTTTCCTTCACTCCTCTCATTTTGCACTCACACCTTTTCATTTTCACCTCACACCTCTCATTTTCACCTCACACCTCTCATTTTCCCCTCAGTATATACATGTTTGTCATCTCCCTTATATATAGTATACACCTGTATGTCATCTCCTGTATATAGTATATACCTGTATGTCATCTCCCTTGTATATAGTATATACCTGTATGTCATCTCCCCTGTAAATAGTAAATACCTGCTGTATGTCATCTCCTCCTGTATATAGTATATACCTGTATGTCATCTCCTGTATATAGTATATACCTGTATGTCATCTCCTGTATATAGTATATACCTGTATGTCATCTCCTCCTATATATAGTATATACCTGTATGTCATCTCCTGTATATAGTATATACCTGTATGACATCTCCCCTGTATATAGTATATACCTGTATATCATCTCCTCCTGTATATAGTATATACCTGTGTCATCTCCCCTGTATATAGTATATACCTGTATGTCATCTCCTCTTTTACATAGTATATACCTGTATGTCATCTCCTCCTGTATATAGTATATACGTGTGTCATCTCCTCTTGTATATAGTATATACCTGTAGGTCATCTCCTCCTGTATATAGTATATACCTGTAAGTCATCTCCTCCTGTATATAGTATATACCTGTGTGTCATCTCCCCTGTATATAGTATGTACCTGTACTGTATGTCATCTCCTCCTGTATTAGACCTCATTCACACGTTATTTGGTCAGTATTTTTACCTCAGTATTTGTAAGCTAAATTGGCAGCCTGATAAATCCCCAGCCAACAATAAACCCTCCCCCCGGCATATATATTAGCTCACACATACACATAATAGACAGGTCATGTGACTAACAGCTGCCGTATTTCCTATATGATACATTTGTTGCTCTTGTAATTTGCTTATTAATCAGATTTTTATTTTTGAAGGATAATACCAGACTTGTGTGTGTTTTAGGGCGAGTTTCATGTGTCAAGTTGTGTGTGTTGAGTTGCGTGTGGAGACATGCATGTAGCAACTTTTGTGAGATGAGTTTTGTGTGGCGACATGCGTGTAGCAACTTTTTGTGTGTCGAGTTGCATGTGACAGGTTATTGTAGCAAGTTGTGTGCAGCAAGTTTTGTGCATGGCGAGTTTTGCGCGTGGCGAGTTTTATGTGTGGTGCGTTTTGAGTATGTGCAAGTTTTTTGTGTGGAAATTTTTGCATGTGTTGCAATTTTTGTGCATGTGGCAATTTTTCCGCGTGTGCAAGTTTTGCGTGTGGCGAGTTTTCCATGAGGTGAGTTTTGCACGTGTGGCTAGTTTTGCGTGAGCCTAGTTTTGCATGTAGCGAATTTTGCGCGTGGCGAGTTTTGTGCGGTGACTTTTGTGTTTCGACTTTTATGTGGCGAGGTTGGTGTATGTGTGGTGAAATGTGTGCTGAGAGTGGTATATGTGTTCAAGTATGTGGTAGTGTGTGGCGCATTTTGTGTGTTCATATCCCCGTGTGTGGTGAGTATCCTATGTCGGGGCCCCACCTTAGCAACTTTATGGTATATACTCTTTGGCGCCATCGCTCTCATTCTTTAAGTCCCCCTTGTTCACATCTGGCAGCTGTCAATTTGCCTCCAACACTTTTCCTTTCACTTTTTCCCCATTATGTAGATAGGGGCAAAATTGTTTGGTGAATTGGAAAGTGCGGGGTTAAAACTTCGCCTCACAACATAGGCTATGATGCTCTCGGGGTCCAGACGTGTGACTGCAAAATTTTGTGGCTGTAGCTGTGACGGTGCAGATGCCAATCCCGGACACATGCAGCGCCCCAGATTCCTGGTCGTTGCAGTAATGTCGTTCTTCCACCAGGGGGAGTGATATTACGTCTGAAGGCAATAAAGGAGATCTCTTTACCAGGTATCACAAACCACACAACACACTTCACACTCCAGGCTGCCAGGGGGAGCCATGCTCCTATCTATTAGGGCACTCCACACAATTAGGTAAAACTGGTGGTTTGGACAGGAAGTTAGGCAGAAGCGAGCTGGGCTTCACCCAGTAAGCTGCTATCTGAGCTCCTCTCAGGCAGTGGGTCCCTGACAGGGGTGGGATCCTGTCAGAGGCCTAGACAGAAGGCCACGGAGCTGCGCCTGCCCCATGTGCGGCAGCATCCTAAAAAGAGACATTAGAAGGGAATTGTATTGCGGAGGGTGAGAAACGAAGTCATAGCAAAAGGAGAGGAATCCAGAAGGAGTTCTGCCCTGCAAAAGGCTGCCTCCTTTCTGAGGCGCAGGAATCCGGTAGCCAGAACACCGAGGGAGTAAGAATCTCTACGCTTTACTTCAGAGACTGGCAGGACAGTTAATTCCACGTTAGCTGCCCGACCTTATACCCTGGAGGCACGGTGGCAACTTGTGGGGGCTGGGGCATGCTAGAGTCCCTGTAAAAAGCCTCAGGCCATCGGTCATACGGGTTTGTCCTATCCTATCCATCAGGGGGACAGAGAGAAAGAGACATAACATCTACAATAGTTGTGAGGACCTTACCGAGAAGCTCAGCAGGGAGGTACTACAACACACAGGCACTAGAGGAAGGCTACTGATTTCCACCTGGATAAGGGGACTCTGGATTTGCCTTCAGACTGGCCGGACTCTGCCTGCCCTGTGGTCTGTACCCTGGACTGTGGACGCTGAAGCCTTCAGTAAAGGTAAAGAGACTGCACCCTTGTGTCCTCGTTCTTCACTGCGCCTCACACCATTCACCATCTACACTCTGGGAAGCCCTGGGGATACACTTCACCTGTGGGAAGGTATACCATCTAGCTGCCATCACATCACCCTAGCGGACCCCTAAGCAGCGTCGGTCACCCTGACCGAATACCACAGGTGGCGTCACGAACATTATCCCTTTAAAGACATTTCCCCATTCACAATGGATGCCCCTAGGGCCACGGACCGGGTCAGCCACCGTGACATCCCCGCCGAGAACCGAAGGGCCCGGTACCGAGTACCCCATTGCCCTACTGGGGGCGCTGCACATACACACATACATACACACACACACACACACACAATCAGCTTTACATATTAGATTAAAAGCTTTGATATCTTTGAGGAATGTCTTGCTCTCTTTGAAACAGTTGCACGGAGGTCCACATGCAGAGATACTCCTAAACTGTTTCTAGGTATAAGCAGCAAGGCGAGACATAAGAATAGAACACAATGGAAGAAGTTGTTTCTTAGCATAAAAACACAGTAAATTGATATTGAAATGAGGATGAAGTAGATTTGGTGGTCTGCACAGAAAATGAGAAAAAATTGGCAATGTAAGTGTTTATCTGGGGTGCACTGCCTGGTAATTTTAATTATGGTTTTGCAGTTAAAGCACTTGTGTTCTTTATAGTATTGTATACATGGCTTTAAGTTACTTTTCTACATACTTTTTTTTAGCATTGTGCATTTCACTTCTTACTGAAACTAAATTATTTCATTATATACATGTGATTTTTCCTGAAGAAGAAGTTATATACTTTGAAATGTGTTGAAATAAACCACCACCTTTCTTACCATACTCAGATATACGTCTCAATTCTGTCGGCAGCGCGGAATATTGTCCACTAACTCCCTTTACAGTCTAAATTATTTCGTTGAAAGAATTGAATAGTGCCATCAACTATAAAAAATGATGTGACCCTTGGGACTATTACTGGGCTCATGATAATTGCTAGATGGCATGCTTTTACAGATTCCTGTGACTTCCCTCCCCTTCCTTTCTTCGTGTCTGTCTTGTCTCTTTGTGTATTTGTCGTCCATTGGCTAAGTTCTGTGGTATGGACTCAGGGAAGGAGCTAGACGAAAGAGTTGCCAAATATAACCTCTTTGGATATTTACTTGTAATTTAGAATTTTGTTTCTCTATGCATTGAGGTTTGTCATTTTATGGGGGAAAGTGCTAACTTACATTTAAATTTTTCGTGCTTCTTTCTTGATGCTTTCTCGTTTTTTACTTCCTACAAAGGTGCTTAAACTTGGGTACACATAGACTTGTCTGATTGTAACTGTTGGACGTTTTGTTTTCTAATTTGTTGGACTTTTTGTTTTCTAATGTTAATATTACAAAATGCAATAAAAATTACAGTTTAAAAAGGAAAAAAATGATGTGAGACAGGAAGTTATTTTGTGTGTGGCTGAGGACACATGTAGCCTCAATACCAGACCCCAGAAAAACAAGGTAAATGAGATAGCCAAAGAAAAGTAATCACCATTGCCATCTGATAGATGGTGGCCCAAAGCAAAGCAAGAATATTGTGATAAGTCATGGTAGCACCTTATGAGACAATAATACAAACCTATTGCTCATCTTTCATCATCATCAGATGGGAGATGAATATTACATTTAAAATATAGTCACCCAACATACATGAAAACATGACCTAACGTGTGATCTCACATGGTGGTTATTGGAGTCGAACAATGTATATGTACAATCTATATTAAAGACCTTCTTGAGGCTTAAGGAGTCTACCTTACCAGCAAGGATACCACCTGTACACAAGATTAACTGGACCATTTAAGGTATATACACCATGGATGTGTTACAACTGATATACCTGGACACATCTAGCCACTAATGATGCTACTACCACAAATGATTAATGTCAGCATAAACTGGGTCTTACTTACAAATGCTATAACTGGGTCTATGAATTAAATTGATGATACCACCACCACGACATGTGATAAATTTACACTTGGTCATCTTAATTATCTCTCATCTTTCTTTCTTGCAGGGGAAATATTACTGAGAACTACTAATTTTCAGCTTAGAGATAAGGATGGCAGCAGAACTAGCATTCATCCAACAAGTCAACCAGGAGACCTTAGTCGGGAGGTGAGAATTTGCTTCACTTTCATTATAAGGGCCAAAAAAGTCTGAATCCCATCTTCAGGCACTTTGTTTTGTAAATGCACTGACCATGCTATATCCCTTTAGTCTACCAAAGAATCAGCAACCATACTTACTTGATACAAAAGATCAAATACTTTGTTACAACAGAAATCAGGTTATGTTGGTAGACCAATAGGGGAAGTCCTCACTATTCCCAATAATTGCATCTATTGATTCAGTGGAAGCTATAGTTGCCTTACATACTGTGTGTGCAACCATTGGTTTACGTGGCACCATGCAACATCTTCATGCAGTTTATACGCTCTCTCTGCTTTCCTCCATCTAAAATCATGATCATTGAAGGAAGTGCTTTTTATGACAGAGTGAGTGGCAAAATCAGAATGTTAGACTATATGTGGATTAAGTCATGAGACTCATAAATCTTCCATGTAGAGTTTCTAATCGTAGAGTCTCGTTTCTCATTCTACCACTGTATTGTATAGTGTTCTGCAGTGGCGTAACTTGAAACTCATGGGCCCCGATGCGAAAGCTCCAACGGGGCCCCCAAAATTGTAAATCTTTAATAGCAAGTCTTTTTCTATAGGCCAAAGGGACTTTTAGGGCCCCTTAGGCTTCAGGGCCTGGGTGCGATTGCAACCCCTGCATCTGTTGTAGTTACACCCCTGGTTCTGGGGGTTCTAGGAGGTTTTTATGGAAAGGTATTGGTCAACAGTCACCAATGACTTGTGGACCCTGCCACTCTTCTTTGGAAATATTTTTGTCTTTATTAAGTTATGGAATGCTAAAGAAAAGAAAAAAAATCTGTTGCTCAGGAGATAATCCACAAGATGGTAAACGAACAGTGATGAAACATTTAATATTTTGGTCGTTCAGTTTTTCCACATGTTCGGTCATTTTATGATTTGTTTTGTAATGCTAAACAGCGGGTGCACTATGGTCATGATGCAGAGAAAGGGCCCCGTTTCTTCACACCCGCTATGCACCTTCCCATAACCGTAGGTTCTTAACCACAAAGGATAATGAAGTGCATTGAAACTGTTCCACAAAGCATAGACCTTTCAGGAATTTATTGGTGTATCAGGAAATTGAAAACAGTTTTTTGTTCTGTCATTCTAATGTTTCCACCTAGTTTGATTTACAAGCTACACTTCAAAAATATGTTTCACAGGCTTGTCTTGTTTACAAAACCAATCCTTAAAAATTCTATACTGCATTTTTGCACAGTAATAGAAGAGAGACCCTCATTCAAGACCCTTATTGCTTAGCCAGAGCAAAAAGTGGCTGCAATGAAATTTTTTGAGAAACAGCATATCACAGATATATAGACAGTCAATTGATTTTTGTGTAATTTTTTCTATGGTGGAGTTGTAAGGACATTTAACACCTGCTACTTGATTTCCCTACAAATTACAGCAAATTGTTGGTAATCCTGGTAGCAACAGAACCAGTCTCTTTACCAATTTGATATGCCAACTGTCCTTCCATGAAGATAGTCCATCAATGGGATTTTCCTTGGGATAGGAGCATGTATGACAATCAGAATTACTTGATAACTTTCCATACATGATACTATTCTTGATACAACTGTCAGAAATATTGCAACCTCTGTAGTCCAATCAAGATTTTTTTTGTTCATTTGTTGAAATGACTCATAAAAGATCATCTAAAAATCTTTCTTGCTTTTACCAGAGTGAAGGTCGAGCTACACTGGACAGTCAAATAAGTGAGGGTTCAACACCAACAAGAAAATTAGAATTGGAACGCTTAATTAATGAGGAAGATAATAAAAGTCCTCAGTCTACTAAAGAGATGACCCAACTAGAACCTCCCCATTCGGCATCGTTATTATGGCAAAAGTCCTGCTCAAATGATCTCCCCACAGAGAAAGAAGCTCTACTACATCATCACCTAAGTGGTTGTCCACCACCAAAACATGTCAGAAAAATTCTACACAGATCAAAGACAATAGGCCACAGCATAGGAGACGAGGTTATAGGCTTGGTATCAGGATTCACATCTTCTGACTCCCAACCAAGAAATTCTGTAGAAGGAAAGGATGGTACTCGAAGGTCATCATTACAAAACATAAATACACCTGATACCTATATGGCTCAAAATACAAGTAGTTCTGGTTCACCTCTGGGACCTGGATCTTTATCTCTGAGTTGGAAACTTCAGTCAGAAAATGATGGTGAACCCTCAGACCATCAGAGTCTTAAAACACAGAAAATTAACTTGGAGGTGATGAGGAAACAAACCCATCTAGAATATAGTGACTCTAGCAGTGATGATGAGGACCGACTCTATATTCTTGAGTAATTCCTTGAAGGATTCCTAAAAACATGGTATTTACATCACGTTGTTAGGCTGGTGGACAGTTCTTTCAAGGATCTGAGATATTGTTCTTGATTGGATGATGCGGAACTGAAGGTTTTTTTTATTATGTTTATTTTTAAAGGTCTAATGTTATTGATGATACCAAGGTGAACCTTAATCCAAGCCATTCCAAATATATGGAAGTGGGTTGTTTTACAGTGCAGCTTTTGCCTTTATACAGTAAAGACAGACATACAGTACATACACCAATCAGTGATGAATTTAACAGCAATTCCTATTTTTTTGCTTGACCAGTCAAGTTTGTAATTATGTATATCTACATAATCATAGGCAGGGCACATGACTGCTATAGGGTCCATGGTGGGACAGGCCCATCCATGCTTCCTGTGATATTGTTATAGCGGTTACTAACAGCTTTCATTTGGGGGTCTCACTACATACACATTTATACATCTATTAAATGGTAATTGTGATTACAGAATAAGTGTGCACTATTTCTGTCCCTTTTATGTTTTAGACTTTGCACTTTCACAAGTTTTCTCTCCTCAAAGCTCTATCATTAAATTTACAATTGACTCCAAGCTGGTGGATGGAAACTAGCTGCTATAATGTGTCTTATGCACACACAGAAGAATTCCTACTCATCAATGCTTAGTTAACAGCACACAGCCAGAAGCAGCAGCAGCCTGAAGGAAATTATACATCTGTATTGGGCCGCGTAGCTGTGAATTCAGCTCTGGGGTGAGGTAAAAGACTTTATAGAAAGCTTAATTCAATCTTTCTGTGTCTCCCTCTGCCTGTTTTCACACTGTGCTTGCAACCCTTCTAGTCTTGAGCAAGATGAATTGAGATGTCTTTTCAGATTGTGTGACATGTTTTAGAGACAGAATGTAAGGCTGGAGTCACACTAAATGTCTAAAAAAAATCGGTCCGATTCTCACTGCCAAGAGTCGCACGAATGTAATGCAAGTGTCATGCGAGTACAATCCGATTTTTCACACCTAGCATCTGGTTTACATCTGAATGCAGTGCGATTGCCATCTGATTGCAATGCAATTTTAACATGAGCTTTTACATACAGCAATTCTCTTTGTCATTTACACATCATTTGCAAGGGAAATACTCTTCAAAACAAAGATATATTTATTAGATAGATAGAATAAAAGCTGGCAAATCATCTGCCACATACAGAAAAATCACAGCGTGACAGGTTAGAATAGAATCGATAGAATAGATGGACATATAGATCTCAGTGACACACATATATACTGTATGTATATATACAGTGCCTTGCGAAAGTATTCAGCTCCCTGGAACTTTTCAACCTTTTACCACATATCATGCTTCAAATATAAAGATACCAAATGTAAATTTTTGGTGAAGAATGAACAACAAGTGAAACACAATTGTGAAGTTAAACGAAATTTATTGGTTATTTTAAATTTTTGTGGAAAATCAAAAACTGAAAAGTGGGGCATGCAATATTATTCGGCCCCTGTAACTTAATACTTTGTTGCGCCACCTTTTGCTGCGATTACAGCTGCAAGTCGCTTGGGGTATGTCTCTATCAGTTTTGTACATCGAGAGACTGAAATTCTTGCCCATTCTTCCTTGGCAAACAGCTCAAGCTCAGTGAGCTTTGATGGAGATCGTTTGTGAACAGCAGTTTTCAGCTCTTTCCACAGATTCTCGAATGGATTGAGGTCTGGACTTTGACTTGGCCATTCTAACACCTGGATACGTTTATTTGTGAACCATTCCATTGTAGATTTTGCTTTATGTTTGGGATCATTGTCTCGTTGGAAGACAAATCTCCGTCCCAGTCTCAGGTCTTTTGCAGTCTCCAACAGGTTTTCTTCAAGAATGGTCCTGTATTTGGCTCCATCCATCTTCCCATCAATTTTAACCATCTTCCCTGTCCCTGCTGAAGAAAAGCAGGCCCAAACCATGATGCTGCCACCACCATGTTTGACAGTGGGGATGGTGTGTTCAGGGGGATGAGCTGTATTGCCTTTACGCCAAACATATCGTTTGGCATTGTTGCCAAAAAGTTCGATTTTGGTTTCATCTGACCAGAACACCTTCTTCCACATGTTTGGTGTTTCTCCCAGGTGGGCTTGTTGCAAACTTTAAACAACATTTTTTATGGATATCTTTGAGAAATGGCTTTCTTCTTGCCACTCTTCCATAAAGGCCAGATTTGTGCAGTGTACGACTGATTGTTGTCCTATGGACAGACTGTCCCACCTCAGCTGTAGATCTCTGCAGTTCATCCAGAGTAATCATGGACCTCTTGGCTGCATCTCTGATCAATCTTCTCCTTGTTTGAGATGAAAATTTAGTGGGCCGGCCGGGTTTTGGTAGATTTGCAGTGGTAAGATATTCCTTCCATTTCAATATGATCGTGCTCCTTGGGATGTTTAAAGTTTTGGAAATCATTTTGTATCCAAATCCGGCTTTAACTTCTCCACAACAGTATCACGGACCTGCCTGTTGTGTTCCTTGGTCTTCATGATGCTCTCTGTGCTTCAAACAGAGCCCTGAGACTATCACAGAGCAGGTGCATTTATATGGAGACTTGATTACACACAGGTGGATTATATTTATCATCATTAGGCATTTAGGACAACATTGGATCATTCAGAGATCCACAATGAACTTCTAGAGTGAGTTTGCTGCACTGAAAGTAAAGGGGCCGAATAATATTGAACGCCCCACTTTTCAGTTTTTCAATTTCCACAAAAAAAATTTTCTCGCATCCATAGGCTTGCATTGGCGAGTCTCGACCGAGTCTTGGTGACAATCGCAGCATGCTGCAATTTTACACGCACGTCGAAAAAGCACCTGAAAAAAAAAACGCTGATGTGATCTGCCCCATAGATTAACACAGGGCCGAGTCCTATGTGATGTTTTCTCTCACAGCACTCGGACGTATTCTAAGGTACTGTGACTCTGGCCTTAGGCAAAAAGTGTCTTCTCTCATAAGATATACTAGAATGTAAAAAATGCAAGAGCACAATAGGGTCTTATCCACGTTAGATTATTGATATAAATAAGTAGAACCACTCACCTTCTGTGGTTGTGTGAGACACAACATTTATAGAGCTTGAGAACCAGATGCAGCAGCTTCTATAGACAGTAGAATTAAATAGCAGGCTAGGAAGTATTCCTGCGCTCTCCGGATTTAGCTGTATGTATAGATAAATGAACTTTAGATTTAAAGGGACTCTGTCACCTAAATTTGGAGGGAACAATTTTCAGCCATAGGGGCGGGGTTTTCGGGTGTTTTCCCTCCAAATTCAGGTGACAGAGTCCCTTTAATACATTTCAGAGTCAACTGACTCCTTCTTTAAAGATATATTAGAAAGTATAATAACTATTAGAATAGTATAATAACGTATAAGCCAACCCGAGTATAAGCCGACCCCCCTAATTTTGCCACAAAAAAACTGGGAAAACTTAATGACTCGAGTATAAGCCTAGGGTGGAAAATGCAGCAGCTACCGGTAAATGTTAAAAATACAAATAGATACCAATAAAAGTAAAATTAATTGAGACATCAGTAGGTTAAGTGTTTTTGAATATCCATATTGAATCAGGAGCCCCATATAATGCTCCATAAAGTTTATGATGGGCTCCATAAGATGCTCCATATTAAAATATGCCCCATATAATGCTGCACAAATGCGGATTATGGCCCCATAAGATGCTCCATATCGACATTTGCCCCATATAATGCTGCACAAACGTTGATTATGGCCCCATAAGATGCTCTATAAAGATATTTGGCCCATATAAAGCTGCACAAACATTGATTATGCCCCATAAGATGCTCCATGTAGACATTTGCCCCATATAAAGCTGCACAAACATTGATTATGCCCTATAAGATGCTCCATGTAGACATTTGCCCCATACAAAGCTGCACAAACATTGATTATGCCCCATAAGATGCTCCATGTAGACATTTTCCCCATATAATGCTGCACAAACATTGATTATGCCCCATAAGATGCTCCATGTAGACATTTTCCCCATATAATGCTGCACAAACATTGATTATGCCCCATAAGATGCTCCATGTAGACATTTGCCCCATATAAAGCTGCACAAACATTGATTATGCCCCATAAGATGCTCCATGTAGACATTTGCCCCATATGCTGTTGCTGTGATAGAAAAAAAAAAATCACATACTCACCTCTCGTCGCTCAGGCCCCAGGCACTTGCTATGTTCACCTGCACCCCATTCCACCGCCGCCGGCCGCCGCTGCGTCTTCCCCGTCCTCTGCACTGACTGTTCAGGTAGAGGGCGGCGCGCACACTAATCACGTCATCGCGCCCTCTGACCTGAGCATCAGTGCAGAGGACGGGGAAGACACAGTGGCAGCCGTCGGCGGTGGAACGTGGGACAGGTGAATATTGCGCACTGCGTTATACTCACCTTCTCCTGGTGCGGTCCCTGGTTAACCGGCAGCTTCTACCTGTATTGAGCGGTCACATGGCTCATTACAGTAATGAATATGCGGCTCCACCCCTATGGGAGTGGAGTGGGGTCCATATTCATTACTGTAATGAGCGGTACCATGTGGCCGCTCACTACAGGAAGAAACTGCCGGCGCCGGGGAACCAGGGACACCGCCCCAGGAGCAGGTGAGTATGATTACACAGCTGCTGCTCCACCTCCCCTGCCGACCCCTGGGTATGACTCGAGTATAAGCCGAGAGGGGCAATTTCAGCCTAAAAAATGGGCTAAAATTATCAGCTTATACTCGAGTATATACGGTATTTGTCTCTACTATTGATTTGTCCCACGTTTGTTGAATGTACAGTTCAAGTTTAAATCCAATCCTAGCTGGGCTCCATCCAGTTGCAGAGGAAAGCAAGCAAGAATATAGAATTTGTGATGTTATAGAGTTTGTATGTTCTCTTGGTTTGTGTTTCTGTTTCTTCTGGAATACTTTGAGGGTCTTTCCACAGCAACAGTTTTGGTAATAGGAAAATTAGCTACTGTATTTTTCGGATTATAAGACTCACTCCCCCTCCACATTTGAGAGGAAAATCTGAATGTAGCTTACCAGGGAAATGGCCGCAGTACAGCAGTGTCACAGGAGGCAGGGACGATGCTGTAGGAGGCCGGCTGTGGCAGGAGTGAGGTGATGCTGCGGGCCCCGGGTTGGGAGGAGAGGTGTCCCGGCAGCAAGAGTCTGTGTGCTCTGGGCTCACAGAAAATGTCGGTGGTGAGCTGAGTCTCAGCATTCCGCATTGATTTCCCTGCAATGGGTTTCAGGAAAATGGCCGTTGGATGTGGCGCATGGGCAAATTGAGAGCTCAGCCCTCCAGATCTCCATCTGTGAATGCACTGCTTTTGGTGGCCATTTTCCTGAAGCCCACCACAAGGAAATCAATTGGGAATGCTGGGACTCTGCTAACCGTTAACATTTTCTGTGAGTCCAAAGACCACAGCCTTGCACCACCAGCACACCCTCCTCCCAGTCCATGTCCCCCAGCACTGCCCCACTACTGCTGCTGGCCTCTTGAAGCTGCGACTCTATCCCTGCTGTGAACCCACTCCTCCGCTGCCGCTTCCCCCTAGTAAGCTACCATAAAATCGGACTGTACGACACACTACTATTTTATATAAAAAAAAAGTTTCCTCCCCAAAATTTGGAGTGTGTGTTATGGTACGGTGGGTCTTATGGTCCAGTACTTTTTATAGTCCGCAAAATACAGTATATTCTCATTATTATTCAGTCAATCCAAACAAACAGTGGCTGACTTCACTGCACACAGGTGACAATTAAACTGTAAAAAAATCTTTTGTGATTTTATCTGGGTTTTGCAGTATTCCTGTATGTAAATTTAGCATTTTCCTTGTAAAATACCAGAAATTTCTACTTTACTTGGTGTTTTGATTCCCTACCATTTTCCAGATCTCTGGTTGCTGGTAATGAATAGATTCAGAGATTTAAAACCTGTTCTGATTATGCCCTGATCATGTAAGGTTTTTAAAGAGGAACTGGTTGCCTTTAACAACAAGTCTGAACTGAACAGTAAGAGCTGTATTGATTGATATATACAGATGCTTCTCAGAAAAATTATAATATCATCAAAAAGTTAATTTATTTCAGTTCTTCAATACAAAAAGTGAAACTCATATATTATATAGAGTCATTACAAACAGAGTGATCTATTTCAAGTATTTATTTCTGTGAATGTTGATGACTATGGCTTATAGCCAATGAAAACCCAAAAGTCATTATTTCAGTAAATTAGAGAATAATTAACAAAAAACACCTGCAATGGCTTCCTAAGCATTTACAAAGCTCCCTTAGTTTGTTTCAGTAGGCTCCAGAATCATGAGGAAGACTGCTGACATGACAGCTGTCCAGAAGGCAGTCATTGACACACACTCCACAAGGAGGGTAAGCCACAAAAGGTCATTGATAAAGAAGCTGACTGAGTGGAAGGAAAAAGTGTGGTAAAAAAGGTGCACAAGCAACCGGGATAACCGCAGCCTTAAAAGGATTGTTAAGAAAAGGCCGTTCACAAATTCGGATGAGATTCACTAGGAGTGGACTGCTTCTGGAATCATTCCTTCAAGAGCCACCACACACAGACATATCCAGGACATAGGCTACAAGTTTCGCATTCCTTGTGTCAAGCCACTCATGACCAATAGACAACGCCAGAAGCGTCTTACCTGGGCCAAGGAGAAAAACAACTGGACTGTTGCAAGGTTGTCCAAGGTGTTATTTTCAGATGAAAGTAAATTTTGCATGTCATTAAGAAATCAAGGTCCAGAGTCTGGAGGAAGAGTGGAGAGGCACACAATCCGAGCTGCTTCAGGTCTAGTGTGAAGTTTCCACAATCAGTGATGGTTTGAGCAGCCATGTCATCTGCTGGTGTAGGTCCACTGTGTTTTATCAAGACCAAAGTCAGCATTGCCATCTACCAGGAAATTTTGGAGCACTTCATGCTTCCCTCTGCCGACAAGCTTTTTGTAGATGGAAATTTCATTCTCCAGAGGGACTTGGCATCTGTCCACGCTACCAAAAGTACCAATACCTGGTTTAAAAACAACAGTATCACTGTGATTGATTGACTAACAAACTCGCCTGATCTTAACCCCATAGATAATCTATGGGGTATTGTCAAGAGGAAGATGAGAGACATCAGACCCAACAATGCAGATGAGCTGAAGGCTGCTATCAAAGCAACCTGGGCTTCCATAACACCTCAGCAGTGCCACAGGCTGATCGCCTCCATGCCACGCCGCATTGATGCAGTAGCTGATGCAAAAGGAGCCCCGACAAGTATTGAGTGCATTTACTGAACATACATATCAGTAGGCCAACATTTTGGATTTTAAAATCATTTTTCAAGCTGGTGTTATAAAGTATTTTAATTTACTGAGATAATGACTTTTGGGTTTTCATTGGCTGTAAGCTATAATCATCAACATTAACAGAAATAAACACGTGAAATAGATCACTCTATTTGTAACATCTCTATATAGTATATGAGTTTCACTTTTTGTATTGAAGAACTGAAATAAATTAACTTTTTCATGATATTCTAATTTTATGACAAGCACCTGTAGTGTAGTTCTGTGGTAAAAGAATCAGTATAACTTGTAATTCATTAATTTATATTCTTGTTTACTTTACACTTAGGAGTCCAGTGGGCGGTCTTATTCCAGCCTTTCCTTTTTAAGTGTATATACATATAGGCACGTTTGTTCTACTATGTATTTTTGTCTGCAGATCCTGTTGAGTTTTTCCTATGGTGACTCTGAAAAAATGCATGTAAAATTGTGATTGTCATTTTAAGTACAGAATTCCAACATTCAAGGGGAAGCCACAGCAAAAATAACACAAAGCTCAATCACTACAAAATGATATTACGTATTTTGGTGCAGACAACTGTCGGAAAAAAACGTAGCTGAAAAGAGCAGCATTTTCTGATGTGGTAACGTGTCTTTCATACAGAGGTGGGCAACCTTTTTTAGTCCAAGTGCCAAATTTTGTGATTGTACTACTCGTAAATATATTTAAATCCAAGGAATGTGTCAACAGTACTATATAGACCATACATTATAATATTCCATTTTTCCCAGGTATATACAGTGGGGAAAAAAATATTTAGTCAGCGACCACTTGTGCAAGTTCTCCCACTTAAAAAGATGAGGGAGGCTTGTAATTGACATCATATGTAGATCACAACATTGAGAGGCAAAATGAGAAAACAAATCAAGAAAATCACCTTGTCTGATTTAGCAAGATTTATTTTGCAAAATATGGTGGAAAATAAGTATTTGGTCGCCTAAAAATATGCAAGATTTCTGGCTCTCACAGACCTGTAACTTCTTCTTTAGTGCAGTCCTCCACTTATTACCTGTTGTAATGGCACCTGTTTGAACTTGTTATCAGCATAAAAGACACATGTCCACGACCTCAAACAGTCACACTCCAAACTCCACTACGGTGAAGACCAAAGAGCTGTCGAAGGGCACCAGAAACAAAATTGTAGCCCTGCACCAGGCTGAGAAGACTGAATCTGCAATAGGCAAGCAGCTTGGTGTGATGAAATCAACTGTGGGAGAAATAAAAAGAAAATGGAAGACATACAAGATCACTGATAATCTTCCTCGATCTGGGGCTCCACACAAGATCTCACGCCGTGGGGTCAAAATGATCACAAGAACGGTGAGCAAAAATCCCAGAACCACATGGGTGGACCTGCATAGAGCTGAGACCACAGTAACAAAGGCTACCATCAGTAACACACTACGCCACCAGGGACTCAGATGCTGCAGTGCCAGACGTGCAGTGCTTAAGACAGTACATGTTCAGGCCCATATGAAGTTTGCTAGAGAGCATTTGGATTATTGAGAAGAATATTGCGAGAATGTCATATGGTCTGATGAAACCAAAGTAGAACTGTTTTGTAGAAACAAAACTTGTTGTGTTTGGAGGAGACAGAATGCTGAGTTGCATCCAAAAACACCATACCTAATGTGAAGCATGGGGGTGGCAACATCATGCTTTTGGGGCTGTTTCTCTGCAAATGGACCAGGATATCTGATCCATGTACATGAAAAATTGATTGGGCCATGTATCGTGAAATTTTGAGTGCAAACCTGAGTGGCCTAGCCAGTCTCCAGATCTCAACCCCATAGAAAACCTTTGGAGGGACTTGAAAGTCCATGTTGCCCAGCGACAGGCCCAAAACAGCACTGCTCTAGAGGAGATCTGCATAGAGTAATGGGTCAACATACCACCAACAGTGTGTGCCAATCTTGTGAAGACTCACAGAAAACGTTTGACCACTGTCATTGCCAACAAAGGACATATAACAAAATATTGAGATTAACTTTTGTTAATGACCAAATACTTATTTTCCAGCATAATTTGCTAAATAAATCTTTTGGATTTGTTTTCTCATTTTGACTCTCATAGTTGTGGTCTACTTATGATCTCAACTACAGGCCTCTCTCATCTTTTTAAGTGGGGGAACTTGCACAATTGGTCGCTGACTAAAAACTTTTTTCCCCACTGTATTCTTAACCAGAAAGTGGAAGCTATCCATAAATATTTAAAATATAATACATTTATTAAGCAAATGTATATAAAAATTAAATAAAATTAATGTAAATTAATGTCAGGCATGTAGTATGTTCCACTTTATTGAGGCATTCCCTTTTTAATTTAATTTATATATACCGTACATTTGCTTAATAAGCTTATTATATTTTAGATATTTATGAATCTCTTCTTTCTGAATAGGAATATATACCTGGGAAAAATGGGATATTATTTTGTTGATTGAAGTGCCATATTTTTCGCTAGATTTGGACATTTTTTTGGTAATTATAGGCCATAAATTAGTGAGTGAGACAGGACAGAGGGCTCTTGGCACCGCTTTTTAGCACTCCAGAAAATATGAGTTAAGATGATCAGAGAATGATTGCAGCTATCCCCATAGTTTAAGAGTTACCGAACACAGAGGAGTCAGAGTTCATTGGGGGACACACAGAATGGCATCATGCGCCACACATGGCCCCCAGGACGCAGGTTGTGCACCCATGCCTTTGCGTATCCATGTGCACACTGAGTTTTTTAAGGTCACAAGCAACATGTTTTCTAGTGGAAATCACTTCAGGAAATGTTCTTTTTTGGGGAAGTTTTTAAAGGACTTCTTAATTTTTTGAAGCATTTCTTAAAGAGTTTTTTCCTGAAGGTTTTTTTTTTTGCAACTTTACAGCCTTGTGTAAAGATGTATAATTCCATTTGCTGACAGTAAGCAGGACCTCGAAAAAGGTGAGGAATCAAAGCACAAAATATATTTTAAAAAATTGCATAATATTTCCTCATGTATAATAAGAGTTACTTGCATAGATCTGGAAAGCTCTTTTAAAGGGGTTAGATTGTGAAGAACAATTCTTAATGATTGGTGTTAAATGTATGATTGCTGAGGGTACTATGTCTGGAACCCCCTACCGAACACAGTAATGGGGTGCCCTCGTTTGAAAGGAGTAATGGTGTCCATACTCACCTCTGCGCCATCAATTGTCTATGGGACATACGTAAAGAATATAGGCTCGTCTTTCTTTATCAACAAATTAAAGTTGCACTCTGAAACGCTATAATATGTAACCATTGGATGTATGACATTGGAACTGCATTACTCATGTAGAAAAAATGAAGGTACTTAGCGCACAACTTGACCAATTCGCGTGAGCCCAAAAGCCAGTGACAAGGCGTACTCCTTTGTTGGGACCTTAAACCTAACATTTGATATTCGTCTTTCTTCATCAGTACCATAGACAATGACACCTGTAATTGTCCAGTTACAATTTAAATTGTTGTTCGTTGGTCTACCTCCTTGTATGTGTTTTATTTTACCGTTTTTATTGCTTTGTTTTTTTGGAGCTACTGTATGTATATCATTTCCTGTATATCTGAGTTATCTGCATGACAATAAGCTGCATTGCACGGTTCTGCTGTTGGACGCTTTATTTTCTATTGTTACTGCTGTTTGTACTAATGATCTGATGACGCTGGACAATCATTGTATATTGTTATGAATATGAAGTGTATAGACTGCTATTTGTTAATTTAACAGGATTTTGTACAGATTTCAGACAATTACTTGATACTCCGTTTTGTAATTTTGTGTGTTTTGGGAAATATCAATATTAAAGTGGATCTCCGTGATCTCCTTATTGAAATTAATTTGTGCAGTTATCTGATTATCTTCCTTTGCTGATGGTTTCCTTGCTTTCCGTTAACGATTACATTGCAGTGGAAATCAGTTTATTCAATACAGCATATTGCAGGATGTCTGAGCATGCTGAAATGCAGTGTAGAGCATGGGGGATGATCAGAGAAGCAGGTGGAGTTAGTGAAGCGATGGCCGGGGGACTACCACGGTGCAGGAAGACTACTGAGGTGCAAACAACAAAGGGTAGATTTATTGGAAGGCAACGAATGAAGTGGATGAGGAAGATGCAAACAGGGGTATGCAATGGCAAAAGATAATTTACAAGAGTTATATTCTTTAGCTTGTTTTTAAAATAACACGGTGCTCCAACTGTTACAGACTCAATATATGTTACACAAGTAAATGCAAACAATAAACAAAGAATGATGCTACTCTACGTATAACCTCCCTGGCCTTTACTAAGCAGGCCTCATGGCTGCCGTGTTCTGACTATTGAAGCCTACACTAGGCTCTGACATGTGCACAAAACAGGAACAAACTCACGGTGATGTTGGAGACTCAGATCCAGTCCCCCCCAACAGTCTAGTACGGTGGTGCGCACGGCTTTCTGTCAGCTCCGTGAAACGTGGTCTTCTCCTTGCTTCTGGGTCCTGGAGGTGCTCCTGGAAACTGTAAATCCCTTTCTTGGTATCTTCTTGGCTCCTCGAACTAACACAGGACAGCCACCCTGGCTGCACCCGGAAAAGTCTGTCAAATCTCTCAAGTCCACTCCGTTACAGGCTGGGGGTCCTCTCTTGCAGCTATATCAGGACACAGTTGTCCTCTCATGCAGCTATCAGCACAAAGTTCTCTCTGCAGCAGCCTCAGCTCACACCTCTGCCATCTGCACAGTCCAGTTCATTCACACAGTCTATTGCAGGGGAGAAGCAGAACATTCCATCCTGCCAGACAAGGGGGTGCAGTCTCTTAAAGTAACAGCGTGTTCCTTACTGTCCATTACAGCATCACCCTCCTTCATGCCTCCCTTAATGATGGTCGTCCTCGGCCATCACAGCATCAAGGTCAAAGTGTAATGAAGGAACGTGCAATGCAGAAACAGCACCTATAGAGGAGGCAAAGTTCTAAAAACAGATAGAGCACACTGTTCTACATATCAGACTGGTGGAACCCCTGCATTAGACCTCTGGGATCTCCGAAGCTCTTGGCTGTTAGGCAAGGCTTGCCTATCTTCCAGAGGAACACTTGCTGCAGGAGTCATAGTGGGCTCTTGTCTGGTCTTGTCTTCGCGTGGCGGTACTGGTACATCCATGGGATTACCATCTCTGCACGTCTGAGGACCCCCTAATGTGTCAGGGATGGTCCACCACTCGTCACCGATTTCACCATCAGGCATGACAGATTCAGGAAGTGGAGTAGCGCCTTCAGGCAACAATGGCGTAGAACAGACCTCAGACTGGCAGGGCCACAGCATATTTCTGTGAAGTACTCTAGGGGCCTCACTCTCAATCTGCACCTTGTGACAGGGCCGTTAGCATACACTCACTCGATTACTCTGTAAGGCTGTACTTCCCATCTCTCACTTAGTTTTCCCTTGGGGCGTTTCTCTCTGACTAATACTCAGTCTCCGGGTTGGAGCGGTAACTCTTTAGTCGGTTTGTGGCCCGTATGTTCTTTTTCTTGCAGCTGATGACTCGCCAACTGCCATATCGTTTGTAATCGTTGCCGATGCTCTTTCACCCATGAGGTGACAGTTCGCTCCATCAGCTCATCTGGCTGTTCCAAATTCATCTCAATGATCTCTCATCCAGCTCTTCCAAACAGCAGTAGATAGGGGGTATAACCCGCGGTGGAGTGGACCCGATTGTTGTAGGTCCAGACCAACTCTGGCAGGTAGTCTGGCCAACACGCCTTCTTATCCTCCTCCAACGTTCTCAGCATTTGAGTAAGGTTCGGTTGAAGCGTTCACATGCTCCGTTACCTTGAGGGTGGTCTGGGACCGCTCGATGCCATACATACGATACAGTTCTTCCATCACCTTGCCTTGGAAACATGCGCCTTGGTCGGAGTGGATGCGCTTTGGGCACCCATACACCCGGATGAAGTCTTGACAGATGGCTCGTGCCACCGATTCCGCAGTCTTATCTCTAGTCAGGGTGACTACTGCGAACTTAGAGAAATGATCGGTCATCACCAAACAGTACTGTAGCCCCCGGGCCGAGTGTCCCACGAGGAGATAGTCAATCATCAAAACTTCTAGCGGTTACTTAGTTTGTATAGTCTGGATGGGTGCCCTCTGTTCGGTACTCTTAATGAGGTCACATACTCGACATTGCCGGCAAACCTCTTCCACCACACACTCCAACTGGGGGCAATACACATACCACTGTAACCATTGGTAGGTCTTTGTGGGGCCGAAGTGAGCTCCAAATTTGTGGGCTTCTTTAGCTACTTTTTGAGCCATTCTTCCTGGGATGACCACCTGCCACCTTACATCCATATCTTTTGGCTGTTGTCTCTTATGATATAGCACTGACTCTAGCACTTCCAGTCTATCCCACTGGTGTAACACACTCTTCATTTCAGAGTCCAGATGATCTCTCTCTTGTTTGCCAGGCTTCCGCTTCTGAGTTACCCACCATTTTATCTGTCTCAGCCCTTTGTCTTTATCCTGAACATGTCCCCATTCCTAATTGGTTCTCCCCAGGGACCAGGGTAATGCGCAGGCCTCCCTTCTTAACTGGGCTGCAACCAGTTTGGGCTTAAACTTACGAAAGTCTGGGGTTTTCTCCTCTTTGAGTTGCTCATCGAGATCCCCCACTGGAGTCTCCACAGTCACTCTTGACAGTCCATCAGTATTTGTGTTTTCGGTAGCAGAGCGATAACGGATGGTAAAGTCAAATTTGGCTAGGCGAGCCACCCACCATTGCTCTAAGGCCCCCAATTTAGCATTCTCAAGGTGGGCCAGGGGATTATTGTCTGTTCAAACTTGAATCTTGGTACCTGTCAGGAAGCCCGCAAACTTCTCTGTCATGGCCCACACCAGGGCCAGGAGCTCTAACCGAAAGGAGCTCTAATTGTGAGGGTTTCTTTAGATGTCTTGCAGGGATCTGCTGGCATACCAATGACTCTCTCATGTCCATCCTGTATCTGAGAAAGTACTGCACCGAGTCCATGAAGGCTACCATCTGTGTACAACAGGAACGGTTGATCAAAATCTGCGTAGGCCAAAACGGGGCTGAGGTAAGGGCATTCTTTATAGCCTGGAAAGCCTCGTCTTGTCTCTGGGCCCAAGGGATGTACTGGGTCTTTGGCACTCCAGTGGTCCCCCTCAGCAGCTCATTGAGAGGACCCGCCACCTTCGCGAAGTCTTTATCAGACCGGCGGTAGTACCCGGTGAGCCCCAGAAAGGCCTGGAGTTCTCTCACTGTTCGAGGGACTGGCCACTTCTGGATAGCAGCCACTTTTTCTGGCGAGAGTAGAACTCCATCTTGTGACACTATGTGTCCTGTTATGATCTGGTGACCTTGGAGCCGCATGAGAGACTTTCTCAGGAGTAGGTGGTACCTGTACTGACCGCAAACCCTAAACTAACACCGCAACTAGAAGTAGCCGTGGGATGTACCTAACAAGTCCTAGACACCTCGACACGGCCGGAGAACTAAATACCCCTATAGATAGAAATGGGAATTCTATCTTGCCTCAGAGCAGAACCTGTTATGGTTCTGGTGGTAAGAACACATGAACTGACCTGATAGGTAAACCAAACAATAGGACAAGCTCTGGGGATGTGGGAACTTTACTGACCGCAATCCTGATCCTATCAACACACACTATAGGCAGCCGTGGAGCGTTCCTAACTCGGCCTAGACGCCTCTGCACAGCCTGAGAAACTAGCTACCCCTAGAGAGAAACAAAGCCTCACTTGCCTCAGAGAAATTTTCCCCAAAGTGAGAGCAGCCCCCACAAATAATGACGGTGAGTTAAGAGGAAAACACAAACATAGAAATGAAAATAGGTTTTAGCAAATGAGGCCCGCTAATAACTAAATAGTCTGAGGATAGCAAGGAATCTGTGCGGTCAGTATAAAATACTACAAAAATTATCCATGCAGAGAATACAAAAAGACCCCCACACCGACTCACGATGTGAGGGGCGCAACTCCGCACCCCAGAGCTTCCAGCTAGCAATCAAATAGCATATAAGCAAGCTGGACTGAACTCATCATATACTGAGAAACATTTTCAAATAGCAATGGGCAAAAATAGACTAGCATGAACTTAGCTTCTGCACGAGGAGACAGGTCACAAGGGAAGTCCCAGAGAGATCTGAACCAGTACTGAATACAACGACAGCAGGCAATAAGTAAAGGTCCAGGTGGAGTTAAATAGGCAGCAAGCCTAGCAGGAAACGAGGCAGCTGGAGTCCAGCTACAGACCAGCCGTAACACTCAAAGCCACCAGAGGGAGCCCATGAACAGAACTCACAAAGTACCACTCATGACCACAGGAGGGAGCCCGAGAACGGAATTCACAACAGTACCCCCCCCTTGAGGAGGGGTCACCGAACCCTCACCAGAGCCCCCAGGCCGATCAGGACGAGCCAAATGAAAGGCACGAACCAAATCGGCAGCATGGACATCAGAGGCAACAACCCAGGAATTATCCTCCTGACCATAGCCCTTCCATTTAACCAAGTACTGAAGCTTCCGTCTCGAAATACGAGAATCCAAGATCTTCTCCACCACATACTCCAATTCTCCCTCCACCAACACCGGAGCAACAGAAGGAACCACAGGCACCACATACCTCCGCAACAATGACCTATGGAACACATTATGAATGGCAAAAGATGCTGGAAGGTCCAAACGAAATGACACCGGATTGAGGATTTCTGAAATTTTATAAGGACCGATGAAATGAGGTTTAAACTTAGCAGAGGAAACCTTCATAGGAACGTAACGAGATGACAACCATACCAAATCCCCCACACGAAGTCGGGGACCCACACAGCGACGGCGATTAGCAAAGCGCTGAGCCTTCTCCTGTGACAACGTTAAATTGTCCACTACATGGTTCCAAATCTGCTGCAACCTATCCACCACAGAATCCACCCCGGGACAGTCAGAAGGCTCAACCTGACCTGAGGAAAAACGAGGATGAAAACCAGAATTACAAAAAAAAGGCGAAACCAAAGTAGCAGAACTAGCCCGATTATTGAGGGCGAACTCAGCCAATGGCAAAAAAGTCACCCAATCATCCTGATCAGCAGAAACAAAACATCTCAGATAAGCTTCCAAGGTCTGATTAGTTCGTTCGGTTTGGCCATTTGTCTGAGGATGGAAGGCCGAAGAAAAAGACAAATCAATGCCCATCTTAGCACAAAAGGACCGCCAAAATCTGGACACAAACTGGGATCCTCTGTCAGACACAATGTTCTCCGGAATACCATGCAAACGAACCACATTCTGAAAAAACAGCGGAACCAAATCAGAGGAGGAGGGCAACTTAGGCAAGGGCACCAAATGGACCATTTTAGAAAAACGATCACAAACCACCCAGACGACAGACATCCTCTGAGAGACTGGAAGATCCGAAATAAAATCCATGGAAATATGCGTCCAAGGCCTCTTCGGGACAGGCAAAGGCAAAAGCAATCCACTGGCACGAGAACAGCAAGGCTTGGCCCGAGCACAAATCCCACAGGACTGCACAAAGGAACGCACATCCCGCGACAAGGAAGGCCACCAAAAGGACCTGGCCACCAGATCCCTGGTACCAAAAATCCCAGGATGACCCGCCAACACCGAAGAATGAACCTCGGAAATAACTCTACTGGTCCATCTATCCGGGACAAACAGTCTCTCCAGTGGACAACGGTCAGGTCTATCGGCCTGAAATTCCTGCAGCACCTGCCGCAAATCAGGGGAGATGGCAGACAAAATCACCCCCTCTCTGAGGATACCAGCCGGCTCAGAAACTCCCAGAGAGTCAGGCACAAAACTCCTAGAAAGGGCATCAGCCTTCACATTCTTTGAGACCGGAAGGTACGAAACCACGAAATCAAAACGGGAAAAAAACAGCGACCAACGAGCCTGTCTAGGATTTAACCGCTTGGCAGACTCGAGATAAATCAAATTCTTGTGATCCGTCAAGACCACCACGTGATGCTTGGCTCCCTCAAGCCAATGTCGCCACTCCTCAAATGCCCACTTCATTGCCAACAACTCCCGATTTCCAACATCATAATTCCGCTCGGCAAGCGAAAAACTTTCTAGAAAAGAAAGCACATGGTCTCATCACCGAGCCATCAGAGCTTCTCTGTGACAAGACAGCCCCTGCTCCAATCTCAGAAGCATCAACCTCGACCTGAAAGGGAAGAGAGACATCAGGCTGACGCTAGACAGGAGCTGAAGAAAACCGACGTTTCAGCTCCTGAAAGGCCTCAACGGCCGCAGAAGACCAATTTGTCACATCAGCACCCTTTCTAGTCAAATCCGTCAAAGGTTTAACCACACTAGAAAAATTAGTGATGAAGCGACGGTAAAAATTAGCAAAGCCCAAGAACTTCTGAAGACTCTTCACCGATGTAGGTTGAGTCCAGTCATAGATGGCCTGGACTTTAACTGGATCCATCTCGATAGTAGAAGGGGAAAAAATGAAGCCCAAAAAGGAAACCTTCTGGACTCCAAAGAGACATTTAGAGCCCTTCACAAACAAGGCATTGGCACGCAGGACCTGAAACACCATCCTGACCTGCTTCACATGAGACTCCCAATCATCAGAAAAGACCAAAATATCATCCAGGTACACAATCATAAATCTATCCAGATACTCTCGGAAGATGTCGTGCATGAAGGACTGAAACACGGAAGGGGCATTAGAAAGCCCAAAAGTCATCTCCAAGTACTCAAAATGACCTTCGGGCGTATTAAATGCTGTTTTCCATTCGTCGCCCTGCTTTATACGCACAAGATTATAAGCTCCTCGAAGATCTATCTTGGTGAACCAACTAGCCCCCCTAATCCGAGCAAACAGATCGGACAGCAGAGGCAAAGGGTACTGAAATTTGACCGTGATTTTATTTAGAAGGCGATAATCTATACAGGGTCTCAGAGAACCATCCTTCTTGGCCACAAAAAAGAACCCTGCACCCAAAGGTGACGAGGATGGACGAATATGCCCTTTCTCCAAAGACTCCTTTATATAAGTCCGCATAGCGGTATGTTCTGGTACAGATAAATTAAAAAGTCGACCCTTAGGGAACTTACTACCAGGAATCAAATTTATAGCACAATCACAATCCCTATGAGGAGGTAGGGCACTGGATTTGGGCTCATCAAATACATCCTGGTAATCCGACAAAAATTCAGGGACTTCAGAAGGAGTAGAAGAAGCAATTGACACCAAAGGAACATCGCCATGTACCCCTTGACAACCCCAACTTGACACAGACATTGCTTTCCAATCCAGGACTGGATTATGAACCTGCAGCCATGGCAGACCCAACACGACAACATCATGCAAATTATGTAACACCAGAAAGCGAATAATCTCCTTATGTGCAGGAGTCATGCACATAGTCACTTGAGTCCAGTACTGAGGCTTATTCTTGGCCAATGACGTAGCATCAATTCCCTTTAGTGGAATAGGGAATTGTAATGGCTCCAAGATAAAACCACAGCGCCTGGCAAATGACAAATCCATCAAATTCAGGGCAGCGCCTGAATCCACAAAAGCCATAACAGAGTAGGATGACAGAGAGCAAATCAAAGTAACAGACAAAATGAATTTAGGCTGTACAGTACCAATGGTGACAGACTTAGTGAACCTTTTTGTGTGCTTAGAACAGTCAGAAATAACATGAGTGGAGTCACCACAGTAAAAGCACAACCCATTCTGACGTCTGTGATTTTGCCGTTCAATTCTGGTCAGAATCCTGTCACATTGCATAGACTCAGGCTTCTGTTCAGAAAACACCACCAGATGGTGCACAGGTTTGCGCTCCCGCAAACGCCGATCAATCTGAATGGCCAAAGACATTGACTCATTCAGACCCGCAGGCGTGGGGAACCCCACCATAACATCCATAAGGGCTTCAGAAAGACCCTTTCTGAAAATCGCTGCCAGGGCACACTCATTCCACTGAGTGAGCACAGACCACTTCCTAAACTTCTGACAGTAAACCTCTGCTTCATCCTGACCCTCAGAGAAAGCCAGCAAAATCTTTTCTGCCTGGTCCACTAGATTAGGTTCCTCATAAAGCAATCCAAGCGCCAGAAAAAACGCATCCACATTTAGCAATGCAGGATCTCCTGGCGCCAGGGAGAATGCCCAATCTTGAGGGTCACCACGTAACAAAGAAATAATAATTTTAACTTGCTGAGCAGGGTCACCAGAGGAACGAGGTCTCAGAGAAAGAAACAATTTGCAATTATTTTTGAAATTCAAAAACCTAGACCTATCTCCAGAGAACAGCTCAGGAATTGGTATTTTAGGTTCTGACATAGGACTGTGAATTACATAATCCTGAATGCTTTGTATCCATGTAGCGAGCTGATCCACACAAGAGGACAGACCTTGAAAGTCCATATCTGCAGCTGAGTCCTGAACCACCCAGAGATTAAGGGGAGGAGAGAGGCTAAACACACTGCAGAGGAAGAAAAAAAAAAACCTCAGAGCTTCTCTTATCCCTCTTTTGCGATGCATTAACACTTTACTGGCCTGCTGTACTGTTATGGTTCTGGTGGTAAGAACACATGAACTGACCTGATAGGTAAACCAAAAAATAGGACAAGCTCTGGGGATGTGGGAACTTTACTGACCGCAATCCTGATCCTATCAACACACACTATAGGCAGCCGTGGAGCGTTCCTAACTCGGCCTAGACGCCTCTGCACAGCCTGAGAAACTAGCTACCCCTAGAGAGAAACAAAGCCTCACTTGCCTCAGAGAAATTTTCCCCAAAGTGAGAGCAGCCCCCACAAATAATGACGGTGAGTTAAGAGGAAAACACAAACATAGAAATGAAAATAGGTTTTAGCAAATGAGGCCCGCTAATAACTAAATAGTCTGAGGATAGCAAGGAATCTGTGCGGTCAGTATAAAATACTACAAAAATTATCCACGCAAAGAATACAAAAAGACCCCCACACCGACTCACGATGTGAGGGGCGCAACTCCGCACCCCAGAGCTTCCAGCTAGCAATCAAATAGCATATAAGCAAGCTGGACTGAACTCATCATATACTGAGAAACATTTTTAAATAGCAATGAGCAAAAATAGACTAGCATGAACTTAGCTTCTCCACGAGGAGACAGGTCACAAGGGAAGTCCCAGAGAGATCTGAACCAGTACTGAATACAATGACAGCAGGCAACAAGTAAAGGTCCAGGTGGAGTTAAATAGGCAGCAAGCCTAGCAGGAAACGAGGCAGCTGGAGTCCAGCTACAGACCAGCGGTAACACTCAAAGCCACCAGAGGGAGCCCATGAACAGAACTCACAAAGTACCACTCATGACCACAGGAGGGAGCCCGAGAACAGAATTCACAACAAGAACCCCAAAGGATAGGCAGCCCCCCACAAATATTGACTGTGAGTATAAGAGGAAAGACACACGCAGGCAGAAAAACAGGATTTAGCAAAAGAGGCACTTCTAGCTAAATAGAAAAGGATAGGACAGAATTCTAAGCTAATACAAATATTCCACATCTAACTAAAGACATAGAAAGTATATCTGCATCTCCTGAGAATCCAGCATGACTGAAAAATCCAAACAAAGTCTAAGCTGGACAAAAACACAATAAATTGCACTGAATTGCAAAGCACACTGCATGTGTGCACAGAGACAAAAAACAGACACTTATCTTATCTGAATTGGCAGCATGGCATGAGGAGCCAGAGAGAGATGCAATCCCTCCAAGTACAATGGACAACTGGCACTGACTCATGGAGCCTGCACACCTAAATACCTAATAGAGCTGCAATCAGCAGAAACACCTGCCCGGATTACAACCCCAAGACAACTGCACTACCACCAACAACCACCGGAGAGAGCCCAAGAGCAGAATTCACAACAGTGTCCCAGGTACGCGATCTCTCTCTTGAAGAGGTGGCACTTCTTTGGCTTCACCTTCAGGTTATGAGCCCGCAGTCTTCTGAGTACCTGTCCAAGCCGGGCACGGTGTTCTTCGAATGAGGCCGAAAACACAATGATGTCATCCAGATAGATCAGGGTGGCCTCAAAATTTAAGTCTCCCAAACACTTTTCCATCAGAAATTGAAACGTGCCCGGAGCATTGGAGAGCACGAAGGGCATCCGGTTAAACTCAAACAGTGCAGGCATTGAGTTTCCTGTAATCTACACAGAACCGGATGGTCCCATCCTTTTTCTTGATGAGCACCACCGGGGCTGCCCAAGGGCTCTGACTACTCTGCACCACTCCTGAATCCAGCACCTGCCTCAGTAATGTTTTCTGTTATGGCTGGACCTGGTGGTTAGGAGCACCGGGAATGACCTGATAGTCAAAACTGCAAAATAGAGCGAGCTCTGGGAAGTGGGAGCTCTGCTGACCGCAGCCCTAATCTATTATCACACACACTAGAATTAGCCGTGGATCGTACCTGACTCTGCCTAGACGACTCTTCACAGCCTGAGAGGTAACTACTCCTAAAGAGAAATATAGCCTCACCTTGCCTCAGAGAAATTCCCCAAAGGAAAAGAGCAGCCCCCCACATATATTGACTGTGAGTTAAGAGGAAGGCACAAACACAGGAATGAGACAGGTTTCAGCAAAGGAGGCCTGACTTACTAAATAGACAGAAGATAGATAAAGGGATCTTTGCGGTCAGCACAAAAAACTACAAAAAGCCACGCAGAGTGAGCAAGAAACCCCCCGCGCCGACTCACGGCGCGGTAGGTGTCACTCTGCAACCCAGAGCTTCCAGCTAGCAAGACAATATCATGATAGCCAGCTGGACAAAACTTAGCAGGTACTCAGAAATATATTCAGCACACAAATGAACAACAAATGAGCTTAACAGGGACTTAGCTTCTGCTGAAGTAGACAGGTCATCAGGAGATCCAAGTGAGATCTGAACCAGTACAGATACATTGACAACTGGCATCAGGTAACGATCTGAGCAGAGTTAAATAGAGGAACCATCCCAGTCTTAAACAATGCAGCTGAGGAAGCCACCTCCAGACCAGCAGCTCCACTTTCAGCCACCAGAGGGAACCCAGGGACAGAACTCACAGAAATACTATTCCTGACCACAGGAGGGAGCTCGAGAACAGAGTTCACAACAGTACCCCCTGTTGTGAATTTGGATTCTGGGCTCCCCCGGTGGCTACTGGTGGAATTGAACTGGTGTCTTCATCTTCTCTGTTCACCTGTTCCCATCAAGATGTGGGAGTCGCTATATAACCTTGCTGCTCTGTTAGTTGCTTGCCGGTCAACAATGTTATCAGAAGCCTCTCTGTGCTTGTTCCTGCTCCTAGACAACTACTAGATAAGTTGGACTCTTGTCCATGTTTGTTTTTGCATTTTGTTCCAGTTCACAGCTGTAGTTTCGTTACTGTGTCTGGAAAGCTCTTGTGAACGGGAATTGCCACTCTGGTGTTATGAGTTAATGCCAGAGTTTTAAAGTAATTTCTGGATGGTGTTTTTTGATAGGGTTTTCAGCTGACCATGAAAGTGTCCTTTCTGTCTTCTGCTATGTAGTAAGTGGACCTCAAATTTGCTAAACCTATTTTCATACTACGTTTGTTATTTCATCTCAACTCACCGCCAATACATGTGGGGGGCCTCTGTCTCCTTTCGGGGTATTTCTCTAGAGGTGAGCTAGGACTAATATTTTCCTCTGCTAGCTTTATTTAGTCCTCCGGCTGGGCTGGGCATCTAGAATCAACGTAGGCATGCTACCCGGCCACTGCTAGTTGTGCGTTAGGTTTAGTTCATGGTCAGCTCAGTTCCCATCTTCCAAGAGCTAGTTCCTATATATGCTTATGCTATGTTCTCTTGCCATTGAGATCATGATAGTTTGACCGGCCCGCAAAGTGTTAATTGTTTGGGCTGAAGCAGGAGAAAAAGAAGTGTTGAAGGGAAATTTTTTTTTTTTCCCCTCAGAGTTTGGCTGCCTAGCCCTTAATTGCTGTCTAGCTGCTTCTTACCTCCTCTTAACCCTTGAATGGCTCTGTGTCCACCTGTTTGTAATGGATCTTCAGAGTGTAACTGCAGGTTTGAATAATCTCGCCACGAAGGTACAAAATTTGCAAGATTTTGTTTGTCATGCACCTGTATCTGAGCCGAGAATTCCTTTGCCGGAATTTTTCTCGGGGAATAGATCCGGGTTTCAGAATTTTCGAAATAATTGCAAATTATTTTTGTCTCTGAAATCTCGCTCTGCCGGAGACCCTGCACAGCAGGTCAGGATTGTGATTTCCTTGCTCCGGGGCGACCCTCAAGACTGGGCTTTTTCATTGACACCAGGGGATCCTGCGTTGCTCAATGTGGATGCGTTTTTTCTGGCCTTGGGGTTGCTTTATGACGAACCTCATTTGGAGCTTCAGGCAGAAAAAACTTTGATGTCCCTATCTCAGGGGCAAGATGAAGCGGAAATTTACTGCCAAAGATTCCGTAAATGGTCTGTGCTTACTCAGTGGAATGAGTGCGCCCTGGCGGCGACTTTCAGAGAGGGTCTCTCTGATGCCATTAAGGATGTTATGGTGGGGTTCCCTGTGCCTGCGGGTCTGAATGAGTCCATGACAATGGCTATTCAGATCGATAGGCGTTTGCGGGAGCGCAAACCAGTGCACCATCTGGCGGTGTCCACTGAGAAGTCGCCAGAGAGTATGCAGTGTGATAGAATTCTGTCCCGAAGCGAGCGGCAGAATTTTAGACGGAAAAATGGGTTGTGTTTCTATTGTGGTGATTCTACTCATGTTATATCAGCATGCTCTAAGCGCACTAAAAAGCTTGGTAAATCTGTTTCCATTTGCACCTTACCGTCTAAATTTATTCTATCTGTGACCCTGATTTGCTCTTTGTCATCTATTACCACGGACGCCTATGTCGACTCTGGCGCCGCTTTGAGTCTTATGGATTGGTCCTTTGCCAAACGCTGTGGGTATGATTTAGAGCCTTTGGAGACTTCTATTCCTCTGAAGGGGATTGACTCCACCCCATTGGCTAATAATAAACCACAATACTGGACACAAGTAACTATGCGTATTAATCCGGATCACCAGGAGATTATTCGCTTTCTGGTGCTGTATAATCTACATGATGATTTGGTGCTAGGATTGCCTTGGCTGCAATCTCACAACCCAGTCCTCGACTGGAGAGCTATGTCTGTGTTGAGCTGGGGATGTAAGGGGGCTCATGGGGATGTACCTGTGGTTTCCATTTCATCATCCATTCCCTCTGAAATTCCTGAGTTCCTGTCTGACTATCGTGACGTCTTTGAAGAATCCAAGCTTGGTTCGTTACCTCCGCACCGAGAGTGCGATTGTGCCATAGATTTAATCCCGGGTAGTAAATACCCAAAGGGTCGTTTATTTAATCTGTCTGTGCCTGAACATGCTGCTATGCGAGAATATATAAAGGAGTCCTTGGAAAAGGGACATATTCGTCCATCGTCATCTCCCTTAGGAGCCGGTTTTTTCTTTGTGTCAAAAAAAGACGGCTCTTTGAGACCATGTATTGATTATCGGCTTTTGAATAAAATCACTGTTAAATATCAATACCCATTGCCGTTGCTGACTGATTTGTTTGCTCGCATAAAGGGGGCCAAGTGGTTCTCTAAGATTGACCTTCGTGGGGCGTATAATTTGGTGCGAATCAGGCAGGGGGATGAGTGGAAAACCGCATTTAATACGCCCGAGGGCCACTTTGAGTATTTAGTGATGCCTTTTGGTCTTTCTAATGCTCCGTCAGTTTTCCAGTCCTTTATGCATGATATTTTTCGCGATTATTTGGATAAATTTATGATTGTGTATCTGGATGATATTCTGATTTTTTCGGATGACTGGGACTCTCATGTCCAGCAAGTCAGGAGGGTTTTTCAGGTTTTGCGGTCTAATTCTTTGTGTGTGAAGGGTTCTAAGTGTGTTTTTGGGGTACAGAGGATTTCCTTTTTGGGATATATTTTTTCCCCCTCTTCCATTGAAATGGATCCTGTCAAGGTTCAAGCTATTTGTGATTGGACGCAGCCCTCTTCTCTTAAGAGTCTTCAGAAATTTTTGGGCTTTGCTAACTTTTATCGTCGATTTATTGCTGGTTTTTCGGATATTGCTAAGCCATTGACCGATTTGACTAAGAAGGGTGCTGATGTTGCTGATTGGTCCCCTGATGCTGTGGAGGCCTTTCGGGAGCTTAAGCGCCGTTTTTCCTCTGCCCCTGTGTTGCGTCAGCCTGATGTTGCTCTACCTTTTCAGGTTGAGGTCGACGCTTCTGAGATCGGAGCTGGGGCAGTGTTGTCGCAGAAAAGTTCTGACTGCTCCGTGATGAGGCCTTGTGCCTTCTTTTCCCGTAAATTTTCGCCCGCTGAGCGGAATTATGATGTTGGGAATCGGGAGCTTTTGGCCATGAAGTGGGCTTTTGAGGAGTGGCGCCATTGGCTCGAGGGGGCCAGACATCAGGTGGTGGTATTGACTGACCACAAAAATTTGATTTATCTTGAGACCGCCAGGCGCCTGAATCCTAGACAGGCGCGCTGGTCATTATTTTTCTCTCGGTTTAATTTTGTGGTGTCATACCTACCGGGTTCTAAGAATGTTAAGGCGGATGCCCTTTCTAGGAGTTTTGAGTCTGACTCGCCTGGTAACTCTGAGCCCACAGGTATCCTTAAGGATGGAGTGGTATTGTCAGCCGTTTCTCCAGACCTGCGGCGGGCCTTGCAGGAGTTTCAGGCGGAGAGACCTGATCGTTGCCCACCTGATAAACTGTTTGTTCCTGATGATTGGACCAGTAGAGTCATCTCTGAGGTTCATTCTTCTGCGTTGGCAGGTCATCCTGGCATTTTTGGTACCAGGGATTTGGTGGCAAGGTCCTTCTGGTGGCCTTCCCTGTCACGAGATGTGCGAGGCTTTGTGCAGTCTTGTGACGTTTGTGCTCGGGCCAAGCCTTGTTGTTCTCGGGCTAGTGGATTATTGTTGCCCTTGCCTATTCCTAAGAGGCCTTGGACGCACATCTCGATGGATTTTATTTCAGATCTGCCTGTTTCTCAGAAGATGTCTGTCATCTGGGTGGTGTGTGACCGTTTTTCTAAGATGGTCCATTTGGTTCCTCTGCCCAAGTTACCTTCTTCTTCCGAGTTGGTTCCTCTGTTTTTTCAAAATGTTGTTCGTTTGCATGGTATTCCTGAGAATATCGTTTCTGACAGAGGGACCCAATTCGTGTCTAGATTTTGGCGGGCATTCTGTGCTAGGATGGGCATAGATTTATCTTTTTCGTCCGCTTTCCATCCTCAGACGAATGGCCAGACCGAGCGGATTAATCAGACCCTGGAGACATATCTGAGGTGTTTTGTGTCTGCTGACCAGGATGATTGGGTTGCTTTTTTGCCATTGGCGGAGTTCGCTCTCAATAATCGGGCCAGCTCTGCCACTTTGGTGTCCCCGTTTTTCTGTAATTCGGGGTTTCATCCTCGATTTTCCTCTGGTCAGGTGGAATCTTCGGATTGTCCTGGAGTGGATGCTGTGGTGGAGAGATTGCATCAGATCTGGGGGCAGGTGGTGGACAATTTGAGGTTGTCCCAGGAGAAGACTCAGCTTTTTGCCAACCGCCACCGTCGTGTTGGTCCTCGGCTTTCTGTTGGGGATTTGGTGTGGTTGTCTTCTCGTTTTGTCCCTATGAGGGTCTCTTCTCCTAAGTTTTATCGGCCCGTATAAGATATTGGAGATTCTTAACCCTGTTTCCTTCCGTTTGGACCTCCCTGCATCCTTTTCTATTCATAACGTTTTTCATCGGTCATTATTGCGCAGGTATGAGGTACCGGTTGTGCCTTCCGTTGAGCCTCCTGCTCCGGTGTTGGTTGAGGGTGAGTTGGAGTACGTTGTGGAGAAAATCTTGGACTCTCGTGTTTCCAGACGGAGACTCCAGTATCTGGTCAAGTGGAAGGGATACGGCCAGGAGGATAATTCTTGGGTGAATGCATCTGATGTTCATGCCTCCGATCTGGTTCGTGCCTTTCATAGGGCTCATCCTGATCGCCCTGGTGGTTCTGGTGAGGGTTCGGTGCCCCCTCCTTGAGGGGGGGTACTGTTGTGAATTTGGATTCTGGGCTCCCCCGGTGGCTACTGGTGGAATTGAACTGGTGTCTTCATCTTCTCTGTTCACCTGTTCCCATCAAGATGTGGGAGTCGCTATATAACCTTGCTGCTCTGTTAGTTGCTTGCCGGTCAACAATGTTATCAGAAGCCTCTCTGTGCTTGTTCCTGCTCCTAGACAACTACTAGATAAGTTGGACTCTTGTCCATGTTTGTTTTTGCATTTTGTTCCAGTTCACAGCTGTAGTTTCGTTACTGTGTCTGGAAAGCTCTTGTGAACGGGAATTGCCACTCTGGTGTTATGAGTTAATGCCAGAGTTTTAAAGTAATTTCTGGATGGTGTTTTTTGATAGGGTTTTCAGCTGACCATGAAAGTGTCCTTTCTGTCTTCTGCTATGTAGTAAGTGGACCTCAAATTTGCTAAACCTATTTTCATACTACGTTTGTTATTTCATCTCAACTCACCGCCAATACATGTGGGGGGCCTCTGTCTCCTTTCGGGGTATTTCTCTAGAGGTGAGCTAGGACTAATATTTTCCTCTGCTAGCTTTATTTAGTCCTCCGGCTGGGCTGGGCATCTAGAATCAACGTAGGCATGCTACCCGGCCACTGCTAGTTGTGCGTTAGGTTTAGTTCATGGTCAGCTCAGTTCCCATCTTCCAAGAGCTAGTTCCTATATATGCTTATGCTATGTTCTCTTGCCATTGAGATCATGACAACCCCCCCCTTGAGGAGGGGTAACAGAACCCTCCCCAGAACCCCCCGGCCGATTAGGACGAGCCAAATGAAAGGCACGAACCAAATCGGCAGCATGGACATCGGAGGCAAGAACCCAGGAATTATCTTCCTGACCATAGCCCTTCCATTTGACCAGATACTGAAGTTTCCGTCTCGAGATACGAGAATCTAAAATCTTCTCCACCACATACTCCAATTCTCCCTCGACCAACACCGGAGCAGGAGGGTCAACGGAAGGAACAATAGGCGCCACATATCTCTGCAACAACGACCTATGGAACACATTATAGATGGCAAAAGAAGCTGGAAGGTCCAAACGAAATGACACAGGATTGAGGATTTCAGAAATCTTATAAGGCCCAAAAAAAGGAGGCTTAAACTTAGGAGAAGAAACCTTCATAGGAACATAATGAGATGACAGCCAAACCAGATCCCCAACACGAAGTCGAGGACCAACACGGCGACGGCGGTTAGCAAAACGTTGAGCCTTCTCCTGTGACAATGTCAAATTGTCCACTACACGAGTCCAAATTTGCTGCAACCTGTCCACCACAGAATCCACACCAGGACAGTCCGAAGGCTCAACCTGCCCTGAAGAGAAACGAGGATGGAAACCAGAATTACAATAAAAAGGTGAAACCAAAGTAGCCGAACTGGCCCGATTATTAAGGGCGAACTCAGCCAATGGCAAGAAGGTCACCCAATCATCCTGATCAGCAGAAACAAAGCATCTCAGATAGGTCTCCAAAGTCTGATTGGTTCGCTCAGTTTGGCCATTTGTCTGAGGATGGAAAGCAGAAGAAAAAGACAAATCAATGCCCATCTTAGCACAAAAGGACCGCCAAAACCTCGAAACAAACTGGGAACCTCTGTCCGACACAATGTTCTCCGGAATGCCATGCAAGCGAACCACATGCTGGAAAAACAACGGAACCAAATCAGAGGATGAAGGCAACTTAGGCAAGGGTACCAAATTGACCATCTTAGAGAAGCGATCACAAAACACCCAGATGACTGACATCCTTTGAGAGACAGGGAGATCTGAAATAAAATCCATGGAAACATGCGTCCAGGGCCTCTTCGGGACCGGCAAGGGCAAAAGTAACCCACTGGCACGAGAACAGCAGGGCTTCGCCCGAGCACAAGTCCCACAGGACTGCACAAAAGCACGCACATCCCGGGACAAGGAAGGCCACCAAAAGGACCTAGCCACCAAATCTCTGGTACCAAAAATTCCAGGATGACCAGCCAACACCGAACAATGAACCTCCGAGATAACCCTACTATTCCATCTATCAGGGACAAACAGTCTCTCTGCAGGACAGCGGTAAGGTCTATCCGCCTGAAACTCCTGCAGAACCCGCCGCAAATCAGGGTGTCATGAATCCCAATGGCTAGGGATAGCAAGGGACAAGCAAAGTAATACAAAATATCGGACGAGCTCTAGGGTGATGGAACCTGGGCTGACCGCTGCCCTACGCCTGACAAACGCAACTAGAGATAGCCAGGGAGCGTGCCTACGTTGGTTCTAGACGCCACGCACCAGCCTAAGAGCTAACTAGTACTGCAGAGAAAATAAGACCTCACTTGCCTCCAGAGGAATGAACCCCAAAAGGTATAGTTGCCCCCCACATGTATTGACGGTGAAATGAGAGGAAGGCACACACATAGAGATGATATATATAGGTTCAGCAAATTGAGGCCCGCTGTAAACTAGAAAGCAGAACGATACAAAAGGGGTCTGAGCGGTCAGCAAAAAACCCTAATCAAAAAACCATCCTGAGATTACAAGAACCCATGTGCCAACTCATGGCACATGGGGAGAACCTCAGTCCACTAGAGCTACCAGCTAGCATAGAGACATAATAAGCAAGCTGGACAAAAAACCAAACAACTGAAAATCAGCACTTAGCTTATCCTGAAAGATCTGGGAGCAGGTAGGCAGGAACCAAACAGAGCACATCTGAATACATTGATAGCCGGCAAGGGAATGACAGAAAGGCCAGGTAAAATAGGAAACACCCAGCCTCTGATGGACAGGTGGAAACCAAAGGCCGCAACCCACCAAAGTCACCCAGTACCAGCAGTAACCACCAGAGGGAGCCCACAAACAGAATCCACAACAGTACCCCCCCCTTGAGGAGGGGTCACCGAACCCTCACGAGAACCCCCAGGGCGATCAGGGTGAGCTCTATGGAAGGCGCGGACCAAATCAGTCGCATGAACATCGGAGGCGACCACCCAGGAATTATCCTCCTGACCATAACCCTTCCACTTAACCGAATACTGGAGTTTGCGTCTGGAAACACGAGAATCCAAGATCTTCTCAACAACATACTCCAATTCTCCCTCCACCAGCACCGGAGCAGGAGGCTCAACCGAAGGAACAACGGGCACCTCATACCTCCGCAACAACGACCGATGGAACACATTATGAATAGCAAACGATGCTGGGAGATCCAAACGAAAAGATACAGGGTTAAGAATCTCCGAGATCCTATAAGGACCGATGAACCGAGGCTTGAACTTAGGAGAAGAGACCTTCATAGGGACAAAACGAGAAGACAACCACACCAAATCCCCAACAAGAAGTCGGGGACCCACGCGGCGACGGCGATTAGCAAACTGCTGAGTCTTCTCCTGAGATAACTTCAAATTGTCCACCACCTGATTCCAAATCTGATGTAGCCTGTCCACCACCACGTCCACTCCAGGACAATCCGAAGACTCCACCTGACCAGAGGAAAAACGAGGATGAAACCCCGAATTACAAAAAAAAGGAGAGACCAACGTGGCAGAACTAGCCCGATTATTAAGAGCAAATTCGGCCAGCGGCAAAAAAGCAACCCAGTCATCTTGATCAGCAGAAACAAAACACCTCAAATAAGTTTCCAAGGTCTGATTAGTTCGCTCCGTCTGGCCATTCGTCTGAGGATGGAATGCAGACGAGAAAGACAAATCAATGCCCATCTTGGCACAAAACGTCCGCCAAAATCTAGACACAAACTGGGATCCCCTGTCAGAAACGATATTCTCCGGAATCCCATGCAAACGAACCACGTTCTGAAAAAATAAAGGGACCAACTCAGAGGAGGAAGGCAACTTAGGCAAGGGCACCAAATGAACCATCTTAGAAAAGCGGTCACACACCACCCAGATAACGGACATTTTCTGTGAAACCGGGAGATCAGAAATAAAATCCATGGAAATGTGCGTCCAAGGCCTCTTCGGGATGGGCAAGGATAACAACAACCCACTGGCCCGAGAACAGCAAGGCTTAGCTCGAGCACACACTTCACAAGACTGCACAAAGGTACGCACATCCCTAGACAAGGAAGGCCACCAAAAAGACCTGGCCACCAAGTCTCTAGTACCAAATATTCCAGGATGACCAGCCAACACAGAAGAATGGACCTCGGAGATGACTCTACTGGTCCAATCATCCGGAACAAACAGTCTTTCTGGTGGACAACGATCCGGTTTATCCACCTGAAACTCCTGCAATGCACGTCGCAAGTCTGGGGATACGGCGGACAATATTACCCCATCCCTAAGGATACCAGTAGGCCCAGAGTCTCCAGGAGAGTCAGGCACAAAACTCCTGGAAAGAGCATCTGCCTTCACATTCTTTGAACCTGGCAGGTATGAAACCACGAAATTGAAACGAGAAAAAAACAACGACCAACGAGCCTGTCTAGGATTCAAACGCCTGGCAGACTCAAGGTAAATGAGATTCTTGTGATCAGTCAAGACCACCACACGATGTTTAGCACCCTCAAGCCAATGACGCCACTCCTCAAATGCCCACTTCATGGCCAAAAGCTCCCGATTACCCACATCATAATTGCGCTCGGCGGGCGAGAATTTTCTAGAGAAGAATGTACATGGCTTCATCACCGAGCCATTAGAACTTCTCTGTGACAAAACCGCCCCCGCTCCAATCTCGGAAGCATCAACCTCAACCTGAAAAGGAAGTGAAACATCTGGTTGACACAACACAGGAGCAGAAGAAAACCGGCGCTTAAGTTCCTGAAAGGCCTCCACGGCCGCAGGAGACCAATCAGCAACATCAGCACCCTTTTTAGTCAAATCAGTCAAAGGTTTAACAATACTGGAAAAATTAGCAATGAACCGACGATAAAAATTAGCAAACCCCAAGAACTTCTGAAGGCTCTTAACAGATGTAGGTTGTGTCCAGTCACAAATCGCCTGAACCTTGACGGGATCCATCTCAATAGTAGAAGGAGAAAAAATGTACCCCAAAAAAGAAATCTTCTGGACTCCGAAGAGACACTTTGAGCCCTTCACAAACAGAGAATTGGCCCGCAGAACCTGAAACACCTTCCTGACCTGTAAAACATGAGACTCCCAGTCATCAGAAAACACCAAAATATCATCCAAATACACAATCATAAACTTATCCAGATATTCACGGAAAATATTGTGCATAAAGGACTGAAAGACTGACGGAGCATTGGAGAGTCCAAAAGGCATTACCAAATACTCAAAATGGCCCTCAGGCGTATTAAATACGGTTTTCCACTCGTCACCCTGTTTTATCCGCACCAGATTATACGCACCGCGAAGATCTATCTTAGTGAACCACCTAGCCCCCTTAATGCGAGCAAACAAATCAGTCAATAATGGCAGTGGATACTGATATTTGACTGTAATCTTATTCAGAAGGCGATAATCTATACAAGGCCTCAGGGAACCATCTTTTTTTGCCACGAAAAAAAAACCTGCTCCCAGAGGGGACGAAGATGGACGAATATGTCCCTTTTCCAAGGACTCCTTAATATAATTCCGCATAGCAGTATGCTCTGGCAGTGACAGATTAAATAAACGACCCTTAGGGAACTTACTGCCAGGAATCAATTCTATAGCACAGTCACAATCTCTATGAGGAGGGAGCGAATTGAGCTTAGGCTCCTCAAAAACATCCCTATAGTCAGACAAAAACGCAGGGATCTCAGAAGGAGTAGATGAAGCGATTGAAATCGGAGGTGCATAATCATGAACCCCCTGACATCCCCAGCTTAACACAGACATTGTTTTCCAGTCCAGGACAGGATTATGAGTTTGTAACCATGGCAGACCAAGCACTAGTACATCATGTAAATTATACAGTACAAGGAAGCGAATCACCTCCTGATGAACGGGAGTCATGCGCATGGTCACTTGTGTCCAATACTGCGGCTTATTCATAGCCAATGGTGTAGAGTCAATTCCCTTCAGAGGGATAGGAACTTCCAGAGGCTCCAGACTAAAACCGCAGCGTTTAGCAAATGACCAATCCATAAGACTCAGGGCAGCGCCTGAATCCACATAGGCAACGACGGAAATGGAAGACAGTGAAAAAATCAGAGTCACAGACAAAATTAACTTAGGCTGCAGAGTACCAATGGCAAAAGATTTATCAACCCTTTTTGTGCGTTTAGAGCATGCTGATATAACATGAGCTGAATCACCACAATAAAAACACAATCCATTTTTCCGCCTATAATTTTGCCGTTCACTTCTGGACTGAATTCTATCACATTGCATAGTCTCAGGTGCCTGTTCAGAAGACACCGCCAACTGGTGCACGGGTTTGCGCTCCCGTAAATGCCGATCAATCTGAATGGCCATAGCCATCGACTCATTCAGACCTGTAGGCGTAGGGAACCCCACCATAATATCCTTAATGGCCTCGGAAAGACCATTTCTGAAGTTAGCAGCCAGGGTGCACTCATTCCACTGAGTAAGCACCGACCATTTCCGAAATTTTTGACAATATATTTCCGCTTCATCATGCCCCTGAGAGAGGGCTAATAAAGCCTTTTCAGCCTGAATCTCCAGGTTGGGTTCCTCATAGAGCAATCCCAATGCCAGAAAAAACGCATCCACATTGAGCAATGCAGGATCCCCTGGTGCCAATGCAAATGCCCAATTCTGAGGGTCGCCCCGCAGGAAAGATATTACAATCTTGACCTGTTGAGCAGGGTCTCCAGAGGAGCGAGATTTTAAAGAAAGAAACAATTTACAATTGTTCCTGAAATTCAGGAAGGTAGATCTATCTCCAGAAAAGAACTCTGGAATAGGAATTCTAGGTTCAGACATGGGAGTGTGAACAACAAAATCCTGTATGTTTTGAACTTTTGCCGTGAGATTACTCAGGCTGGAAGCCAAACTCTGGACAACCATGTTAAACAGCTAATATCAGAGCCATTCAAGGGTTAAGAGGAGGTAAGAAGCAGCTAGACAGCAATTAAGGGCTAGGCAGCAAAACTCTGAAGAAAAAAAAAACAAAAAAAAAAAACTTAAACACTTCTTTTTCTCCTGCTTCAGCCCAAACAATTAACACTTTGTGGGCCGGCTATACTGTCATGAATCCCTATGGCTAGGGATAGCAAGGGACAAGCAAAGTAATACAAAATATCGGACGAGCTCTAGGGTGATGGAACCTGGGCTGACCGCTGCCCTACGCCTGACAAACTGTTGTGAATTTGGATTCTGGGCTCCCCCGGTGGCCGCTTGTGGAATTGGACTTGTCATCCTCTTTCCTGTTTCACCTGGTTCCATCAGTAGTGGGTGTCGCTATTTAAGCTCATTTCTCTGGTGGTTTCTTGCCGGTCAACAATGTTATCTGATGCCTCTCAGTGCTTGTTCCTGCTTCTAGACAACTACTAGATAAGTTGGACTTTTGTCCATGTTTTGTTTTGCCTATTTGTTCCAGTTCACAGCTGAAGTTTTGTTACTGTGTCTGGAAAGCTCTCGTTGATCAGGGATTGCTACTCTGGCGTTATGAGTTAATGCCAGAGTTTAAGGTAATCTCTGGATGGTGTTTTGTTAGTGTTTTTCTGCTGACCATGAAAGTATACTATCTGTCTTCTGCTATCTAGTAAGCGGACCTCAAATTTGCTAAGACTATTTTCCTGCTGCGTTTGTTGTTTCATCTGAACTCACCGTCATTATATGTGGGGGGCTACTGTCTTCTTTGGAATATTTCTCTAGAGGTGAGCCAGGTCTTATATTTCCCTCTGCTAGCTATTTAGGTCTTAGGCCAGAGCTGGGCATCTAGCGATAAATAGGAAATGCTACCTGGCTATTTCTAGTTGCGCGGCAGGCTTAGTTCATGGTCAGTATAGTTCCATCTTCCGAGAGCTTGTCCCTCTATAGGCTTGCTATGATCTCTGCCTGCAGAGATCATGACAGTTTGACCGGCCAATAAAGTGTTAAAGACCCAGGTTGAGAAAGGAGAGTTATAAGAAGTCTGCTGGAATTTTTTTTTTTTTTTTTTTTTCCTCCAGTCTGCCTTGCTGCAGTCTTTTTTCTCTCTCTCCTCCTAATCTCTGTATGCTCTGTGTGCACCTGACAATAATGGATCTCCAGAGTGTAACTGCGGGTTTGAATAATCTCATCACGAAAGTACAAAATTTACAAGATTTTGTGGTACATGCTCCGGTATCTGAGCCGAGAATTCCTTTGCCGGAGTTCTTCACAGGGAATAGAGCTAGCTTCCAGAATTTCCGAAATAATTGTAAGCTTTATTTGTCCCTGAAGTCTCGTTCAGCTGGAGACCCTGCTCAGCAGGTTAGGATTGTGATTTCCTTGCTCAGGGGTGACCCTCAAGATTGGGCCTTCTCATTGCCAGCAGGGGATCCTGCGTTACGCGATGTGGATGCGTTTTTTCTGGCCTTGGGCTTGCTTTATGAGGAACCTCATTTGGAACTTCAGGCAGAAAAAACTTTGATGGCACTATCTCAGGGGCAAGACGAAGCTGAAGTTTTCTGCCAAAAATTCCGTAAATGGTCTGTGCTTACTCAGTGGAATGAGTGCGCCTTGGCGGCAATTTTCAGAGAAGGTCTCTCTGATGCCGTTAAGGATGTTATGGTGGGGTTCCCTTTGCCTGCAGGTCTGAATGAGTCCATGACAATGGCTATTCAGATTGATAGGCGTCTGCGGGAGCGCAAACCGGTGCACCATCTGGCGGTGTCTATGGAAAAGACGCCAGAAAGTATGCAGTGTGATAGAATTCTGTCCAGGAGCGAGCGACAGAATTTTAGACGGAAGAATGGATTGTGTTTCTATTGTGGGGATTCTACTCATGTTATATCAGCATGCTTTAGGCGTACAAAGAAGCTTGATAAGTCTGTTTCCATTGGCACCATTCAGTCTAAGTTTATTTTGTCTGTAACCCTGATTTGCTCTTTGTCATCCATTGTCACGGATGCCTATGTTGACTCTGGCGCCGCTCTGAGTCTTATGGATTGGTCCTTTGCCAATCGTTGTGGTTTTGATTTAGAGCCTTTGGAGACTCTTATTCCTCTGAAGGGGATTGACTCCACCCCATTGGCTAATAATAAACCACAATACTGGACACAAGTAACCATGCGTATCAATCCGGATCACCAGGAGATTATTCGTTTCCTGGTGCTGTATAATTTACATGACGATTTGGTACTGGGATTGCCATGGTTGCAGTCTCACAACCCAGTCTTGGACTGGAGAGCAATGTCTGTGTTGAGCTGGGGATGTAAGGGTATTCATGGGGACGTACCTTTGGTTTCTATTTCGTCGTCCATTCCCTCTGAAGTCCCTGAGTTCCTCTCTGATTATCAAGACGTCTTTGACGAACCCAAGCTTGGGTCGTTACCTCCGCACCGTGAGTGCGATTGTGCCATAGATTTGATACCGGGTTGTAAATATCCAAAGGGTCGTTTGTTTAATTTGTCTGTGCCGGAACATGCTGCTATGCGGGAATATATAAAGGAGTCTTTGGAAAAGGGACATATTCGTCCATCTTCTTCTCCCTTGGGAGCTGGGTTTTTCTTTGTCTCAAAAAAAGACGGCTCTTTGAGACCATGTATTGATTATCGGCTTCTGAATAAGATCACTGTTAAGTATCAATACCCATTGCCATTGCTTACTGATTTGTTTGCTCGTATAGAGGGTGCTAAGTGGTTCTCTAAGATTGATCTTCGTGGGGCGTATAATTTGGTGCGGATCAGGCAGGGGGATGAGTGGAAGACCGCATTTAATACGCCCGAGGGCCACTTTGAGTATTTGGTCATGCCTTTTGGTCTTTCTAATGCCCCTTCAGTTTTCCAGTCTTTTATGCATGATATTTTCCGCGATTTTCTGGATAGATTTATGATAATATATCTGGATGATATTCTGATTTTTTCTGATGACTGGGACTCTCATGACCAGCAGAGTCATCTCTGAGGTACATTCTTCTGCATTGGCAGGTCATCCCGGAATTTTTGGTACCAGGGATTTGGTGGCAAGATCCTTCTGGTGGCCTTCCCTGTCACGAGATGTGCGAGTCTTTGTGCAGTCATGTGACGTTTGTGCTCGGGCCAAGTCTTGTAGTTCTCGGGCTAGCGGACTGCTGTTGCCCTTGTCTATTCCTAAGAGGCCTTGGACACACATCTCGATGGATTTTATTTCAGATCTGCCTGTTTCCCAGAAGATGTCTGTCATCTGGGTGGTCTGTGACCGTTTCTCTAAAATGGTCCATTTGGTTCCTCTGCCCAAGTTGCCTTCTTCTTCTGAGTTGGTTCCTCTGTTTTTTCAGAATGTTGTCCGATTGCACGGTATTCCTGAGAATATTGTTTCTGACAGAGGTACCCAATTTGTGTCTAGATTTTGGCGGGCATTCTGTGCTAGGATGGGCATAGATTTGTCTTTTTCATCTGCTTTTCACCCTCAGACTAATGGCCAGACCGAGCGGACTAATCAGACCCTTGAGACATATCTGAGGTGTTTTGTCTCTGCTGACCAGGATGATTGGGTTGCTTTTTTGCCATTGGCAGAGTTCGCCCTCAATAATCGGGCCAGTTCTTCCACCTTGGTGTCCCCGTTTTTCTGTAATTCGGGGTTTCACCCTCGATTTTCCTCCGGTCAGGTGGAATCCTCGGATTGTCCTGGAGTGGATGCGGTGGTGGAGAGATTGCATCACATCTGGGGGCAGGTTATGGACAATTTGAAGTTGTCCCAGGAGAAGACTCAGCGTTTTGCCAACCGTCATCGTCGTGTTGGTTCTCGGCTTTGTGTTGGAGATTTAGTGTGGTTGTCTTCTCGTTTTGTCCCTATGAGGGTCTCTTCTCCTAAGTTTAAACCTCTGTTCATCGGCCCTTATAGAATATTGGAGATTCTTAATCCTGTTTCTTTCCGTTTGGACCTCCCTGCGTCCTTTTCCATTCATAACGTTTTTCATCGGTCGTTATTGCGCAGGTATGAGGTACCTGTTGTACCTTCAGTTGAGCCTCCTGCTCCGGTGTTGGTTGAGGGTGAGTTTGAGTACGTTGTGGAGAAAATTTTGGACTCTCGTGTTTCCAGACGGAAACTCCAGTATCTGGTCAACTGGAAGGGTTACGGCCAGGAGGATAATTCTTGGGTCAATGCATCTGATGTTCATGCTTCTGATCTTGTTCGTGCCTTCCATAGGGCTCATCCTGGTCGCCCTGGTGGATCTGGTGAGGGTTCGGTGCCCCCTCCTTGAGGGGGGGGTACTGTTGTGAATTTGGATTCTGGGCTCCCCCGGTGGCCGCTTGTGGAATTGGACTTGTCATCCTCTTTCCTGTTTCACCTGGTTCCATCAGTAGTGGGTGTCGCTATTTAAGCTCATTTCTCTGGTGGTTTCTTGCCGGTCAACAATGTTATCTGATGCCTCTCAGTGCTTGTTCCTGCTTCTAGACAACTACTAGATAAGTTGGACTTTTGTCCATGTTTTGTTTTGCCTATTTGTTCCAGTTCACAGCTGAAGTTTTGTTACTGTGTCTGGAAAGCTCTCGTTGATCAGGGATTGCTACTCTGGCGTTATGAGTTAATGCCAGAGTTTAAGGTAATCTCTGGATGGTGTTTTGTTAGTGTTTTTCTGCTGACCATGAAAGTATACTATCTGTCTTCTGCTATCTAGTAAGCGGACCTCAAATTTGCTAAGACTATTTTCCTGCTGCGTTTGTTGTTTCATCTGAACTCACCGTCATTATATGTGGGGGGCTACTGTCTTCTTTGGAATATTTCTCTAGAGGTGAGCCAGGTCTTATATTTCCCTCTGCTAGCTATTTAGGTCTTAGGCCAGAGCTGGGCATCTAGCGATAAATAGGAAATGCTACCTGGCTATTTCTAGTTGCGCGGCAGGCTTAGTTCATGGTCAGTATAGTTCCATCTTCCGAAAGCTTGTCCCTCTATAGGCTTGCTATGATCTCTGCCTGCAGAGATCATGACAACAAACGCAACTAGAGATAGCCAGGGAGCGTGCCTACGTTGATTCTAGACGCCACGCACCAGCCTAAGAGCTAACTAGTACTGCAGAGAAAATAAGACCTCACTTGCCTCCAGAGGAATGAACCCCAAAAGGTATAGTTGCCCCCCACATGTATTGACGGTGAAATGAGAGGAAGGCACACACATAGAGATGATATATATAGGTTCAGCAAATTGAGGCCCGCTGTAAACTAGAAAGCAGAACGATACAAAAGGGGTCTGAGCGGTCAGCAAAAAACCCTAATCAAAAAACCATCCTGAGATTACAAGAACCCATGTGCCAACTCATGGCACATGGGGAGAACCTCAGTCCACTAGAGCTACCAGCTAGCATAGAGACATAATAAGCAAGCTGGACAAAAAACCAAACAACTGAAAATCAGCACTTAGCTTATCCTGAAAGATCTGGGAGCAGGTAGGCAGGAACCAAACAGAGCACATCTGAATACATTGATAGCCGGCAAGGGAATGACAGAAAGGCCAGGTAAAATAGGAAACACCCAGCCTCTGATGGACAGGTGGAAACCAAAGGCCGCAACCCACCAAAGTCACCCAGTACCAGCAGTAACCACCAGAGGGAGCCCACAAACAGAATCCACAACATCAGGGGAGATGGCAGACAAAATCACCCCCTCTCTGGGAATACCAGCCGGCTCAGAAACTCCCAGAGAATCAGGCACAAAACTCCTTGAAAGGGCATCAGTCTTCACATTCTTAGAACCCGGAAGGTATGAAACCACGAAATCAAAACGGGAGAAAAACAGTGACCATCGAGCCTGTCTAGGGTTCAACCGCTTGGCAGACTCAATATAAGTCAAATTCTTGTGATCCGTCAAGACCACCACGCGATGCTTGGCGCCCTCAAGCCAATGTCGCCACTCCTCGAATGCCCACTTCATGGCCAACAACTCCCGATTGCCAACATCATAATTACGCTCAGCAGGCGAAAACTTTCTAGAAAAGAAAGCACATGGCTTCATCACAGAGCCATCAGAACTTCTCTGAGACAAAACAGCCCCTGCTCCAATCTCAGAAGCATCAACCTCGACCTGAAAAGGGAGCGAAACATCTGGCTGACACAACACAGGAGCCGAAGAAAAACGACGTTTCAGCTCCTGAAACGCCTCAACGGCCGCAGAGGACCAATTCACCACATCCACACCTTTCTTGGTCAAATCAGTCAGTGGTTTGACAACACTAGAAAAATTAGCGATAAAGCGACGGTAAAAATTCGCAAAGCCCAGGAATTTCTGAAGGCTCTTTATAGATGTAGGCTGAGTCCAATCATAAATGGCCTGGACTTTAACTGGATCCATCTCAATAGTAGAAGGGGAAAAAATGAAGCCCAAAAAGGAAACCTTCTGAACTCCAAAGAGACACTTAGACCCCTTCACAAACAAGGAACTAGCACGAAGGACTTGGAACACCATTCTGACCTGCTTCACATGAGACTCCCAATCATCCGAAAAGACCAAAATATCATCCAAATATACTATCATGAATCTATCCAGATACTTTCGGAAGATGTCATGCATAAAGGACTGGAATACAGATGGCGCATTAGAAAGCCCGAATGGCATCACCAGATACTCAAAATGGCCCTTGGGCGTATTAAATGCGGTTTTCCATTCATCGCCCCGCTTAATACGCACAAGATTATACGCTCCTCAAAGATCTATCTTGGTAAACCAACTAGCCCCCTTAATCCGAGCAAACAAATCAGACAATAGAGGCAAAGGGTACTGAAATTTGACCGTGATTTTATTAAGAAGGCGGTAATCTATTCAAGGTCTCAGAGAACCATCCTTCTTGGCCACGAAAAAGAACCCTGCTCCCAACGGTGACGACGACGGGCGAATATGCCCTTTCTCCAAGGACTCCTTTATATAGCTCCGCATAGCGGCGTGTTCTGGCACAGATAAATTGAAAAGTCGGCCTTTAGGAAACTTACTACCAGGAATCAAATTAAGAGCACAATCACAATCCCTATGAGGAGGCAGGGCACTGGGCTTGGGCTCATCAAATACATCCTGGTAATCCGACAAAAACTCAGGTACTTCAGAAGGAGTGGAAGAAGAAATTGACAACGCTGGAACATCACCATGGGCCCCTTGACAACCCCAACTGGACACAGACATAGATATCCAGTCCAATACTGGATTATGGACCTGTAGCCATGGCAAACCCAACACGACCACATCATGCAAATTATGCAACACCAAAAAGCGAATATCTTCCCGATGTGCAGGAGCCATGCACATGGTCAACTGTATCCAGTACTGAGGCTTATTCTTGGCCAAAGGCGTAGCATCAATTCCCCTTAATGGAATAGGATGCTGCAAGGACTCCAAGAAAAAACCACAGCGCCTGGCATACTCTAAGTCCATCAAATTCAGGGCTGCGCCTGAATCCACAAACGCCATAACAGAGTAGGATGACAAAGAGCAAATCAAAGTAACGGACAAAAGAAATTTAGGCTGTATAGTACCAATGGTGACAGACCTAGCGGACCACTTAGTGCGCTTAGGACAATCAGAGATAGCATGAGTGGAGTCACCACAGTAAAAACACAGCCCATTCAGACGTCTGTGCTCTTGCCGTTCAGTTCTGGTCAAAGTCCTATCACATTGCATAGGCTCAGGCCTCTGCTCAGAGGACACCACCATATGGTGCACAACTTTCCGCTCCCGCAAACGCCGATCGATCTGAATAGCCAAGGACATTGATTCATTCAGACCAGCAGGCGTGGGGAACCCCACCATAACATCCTTAAGGCCCTCAGAAAGACCCTTTCTGAAAATCGCTGCCAGAGCACACTCATTCCATTGAGTAAGCACAGACCACTTTCTAAACTTCTGACAATACATTTCAGCATCATCCTGACCCTGACATAGAGCCAGCAAGATTTTCTCTGCCTGATCCACAGAATTTGGTTCGTCATAGAGCAATCCAAGCGCCAGAAAAAACGCATCTACGTTAAGCAATGCAGGATCTCCTGTCACAAGGGAGAATGCCCAGTCTTGAGGGTCACCACGCAACAAGGAAATAATGATTTTTACTTGCTGACTAGGGTCACCAGAGAAGCGAGGTTTCAGGGCAAGAAACTTTGATCTATCCCCAGAAAACAAATCAGGAATTCGGATTCTAGGCTCTAACATAGGATTCTGAACTATATAATCCTGAATGCCTTGTACCCTCGCAGTGAGATTATCCACACAAGAGGACAGACCTTGAATGTCCATATCTACACCTGAGTCCTGAACCACCCAGAGGTTTAGGGGAAAAAAAAGACTAAACACACTGCAGGGAAAAAAAAATGGTCTCAGAACTTCTCTTATCCCTCTATTGAGATGAATTAACACTTTTGGGCCAGTTGTACTGTTATGGCTGGACCTGGTGGTTAGGAGCACCGGGAATGACCTGATAGTCAAAACTGCAAAATAGAGCGAGCTCTGGGAAGTGGGAGCTCTGCTGACCGCAGCCCTAATCTATTATCACACACACTAGAATTAGCCGTGGATCGTACCTGACTCTGCCTAGACGACTCTTCACAGCCTGAGAGGTAACTACTCCTAAAGAGAAATATAGCCTCACCTTGCCTCAGAGAAATTCCCCAAAGGAAAAGAGCAGCCCCCCACATATATTGACTGTGAGTTAAGAGGAAGGCACAAACACAGGAATGAGACAGGTTTCAGCAAAGAAGGTCCGACTTACTAAATAGACAGAAGATAGATAAAGGGATCTTTGCGGTCAGCACAAAAAACTACAAAAAGCCACGCAGAGTGAGCAAGAAACCCCCCGCGCCGACTCACGGCGCGGTAGGTGTTACTCTGCAACCCAGAGCTTCCAGCTAGTGAGACAATATCATGATAGCCAGCTGGACAAAACTTAGCAGGTACTCAGAAATATATTCAGCACACAAATGAACAACAAATGAGCTTAACAGGGACTTAGCTTCTGCTGAAGTAGACAGGTCATCAGGAGATCCAAGTGAGATCTGAACCAGTACAGATACATTGACAACTGGCATCAGGTAACGATCTGAGCAGAGTTAAATAGAGGAACCAGCCCAGTCTTAAACCATGCAGCTGAGGAAGCCACCTCCAGACCAGCAGCTCCACTTTCAGCCACCAGAGGGAACCCACGGACAGAACTCACAGAAATACCATTCCTGACCACAGGAGGGAGCTCGAGAACAGAGTTCACAACAGTTTTCACCTCTTGATACATCTTGGGCGGGATCTGCCGGTATCATTCTCGAACTGGACGAGCTTTCCCGGTCGGTATCTCATGCGTGATGGCTTCAGTACAGCTGAAATCCTTGGCGTGATGGGCGAATGCGGCCTGATTTTCCCACAGCATAGTTTCTATTGCTTGCACACTCTCAGGGCCCAGAGCCTTCACATCCACTTCCATTTGATCAAGGATGACCCGTCCACTCCACTCCGGGGATGGCGTCTCTTCGGCCCCCGCAACAACTGCTAGGGTCTACCCCGCACCTTCTTTCGGATATAAAGACATCTCCTTCTGACTCACCACTTCACACTTATGTAGGTACACCATTGCCAGATCTGTCCCTCGTGGCAAAGTGACCTCCCTGGGGCCCATATTCAAAGCTCTTATGGGGGCGTGTCCTCGCTGGACCACAGCTATCGTACGAGCTATCATGACTTCTTGGTCCACTCCTCCGCCTACCACAGGCTGAACAATCACTTCCAACCCGTCAAGGTTGCAATGAGTCCCCACTGGAAGGTATACTATAGTTTGTCGCTCGGTAGGCAGGATTACAGGTTCTTTACCAGGAGCCCTGATGACCCCTACCATCTGATAAGATGGCACACTCTAATAACACTCACACATAATAACACGCACACTCGGATAAGTCGTTGAAGGGCTTCTTGAGTAGGCTTTTGTGTAGTAGCCTTCTTCCAATATCCAGATCCACGCTTGGTAAACATAATGATCGAGTTCACGTAGGATATTCATTCCCAGTATTACAGGCACATCTTCTTTGAGAGGCTCAGGGTCTAGCAGGATCCCTTTTCTCCCCACTTCTTGCCCACAGATTCGAATATTCATCCACATGACCCCTGTGATCGGGATCGGTTGTTGGTTGGCAGCAAACAACCGGATCAATGTCTCTTTTTCTGGCTTGGCCAGGGCCTGGAAATGCCGCCTGAAATAGGTTTCTGGCATCGTCGTCACTTGTGACCCGGTATCTATCAGGCAATCCATTAGAACTCCCTCGAATTCAGCACGTACGATGGGACACCCAGAGTGCCGCACTACTGCGGGGGTTGGTAGTTTAACGGCGGCTTCCGCTGGCCTTGAGTATAGTTCTGACAGTCTCTGACAAGGTGCCCCCGTCCTCCACATTCCCAGCATTGGTTGCCTCCTCCTCGCCGGGGGGCACCTCGAGCCTGTCCTCGTGCCTCCGATGCCTGACAGGAGGGGGCTTGCTCCCACTGATCCTGCATCGGTCAGGCCGAAGAATGGTTGCATGAGTACGGTGGGTCAGACTGTTGTAGTTCCCCCACTCTTCGCTCCATTTGGGTCAGTTTCTCTTGCACATTGACAAGGGACTGCTGCAAGTCTTGCACCACCTGGACCAGCACCTCCAGAGGGTTTGGGTCCCCTCTGGTATTGGCTCCCTGGACACGCATCACCCCAGACACGTAGCTCTCTTCTTTACTTCGGGCCACTGTTTCCGCCAGGATTTGACAAAACATAAGAGACGGATTTGCCCGGACCCGTTCTGACAGTGCTTGCTTCAAGGATGTTCTGTGCAGTCCCAGAATGAATTGCTCCCGAAGTATTCGGTCTTTAGAGCCCATGCCGCCAAATCCATCCTCCTCCTTTCTCTGCACCTCCGCTAACACTTCTTGCAGTGCTGTTGCATGCTGAGAAATTCCTCCTGCTTCCCGCTGCAGCCTAGAGAAAAATTTGGCAGGAAGGTGTCCGGCGATAGCAATCTCGCCGTAGATCTCTTCCAGGAACGTCACTAGCTCCTTCAGGGTACTGCAGGTGAGTTCTGGTTGTAGGCAGACGTTTCTACGGGCGTCTCCCTCTAGGGCAGTTAAAGCAATGTCTGCTTCAAGGTCTTGCCTGATGTTATAAATCTTCAGGGTGCTTTGCAGCCGGGACACCCAGCCAGAAAGTGACATATTATTGCCGTCAAACTTTGGTAGCACACTAAATATGGTGCCCATAGGGAATGTCCTTGCAAGGGTTCCACCAATGCACACAGCATCTCCATTAACATTAGCATTCCCGCTGTTGCTGTCTGCTGCCTCCATCTTGGTGACAGTACCCTGCTCGCAGCGTCACTTGAAGCGATGGCCAGGGGACCACCACGGTGCAGGAAGACTACTGTACACAAGATGAGGTGCAAACAACAAAGGGTAGATTTATTGGAAAGTAAGGAATGAAATGGATGAGGAAGATGCGAACAGGGGTATGCAATGGCAAAAGATAATTTACAAGAGTTATATTCTTTAGCTTGTCCGTAAAATAGTACGGTGCTCCAACTGTTACAGACTCAATATATGTTACACAACTAAATGCAAAAAAACAAAGAATGTTGCTACTCTATGTATAACCTCCCTGGCCTTTACTAAGCAGGCCTCACAGCTGCCGTGTTCTGACTATTGAAGCCTACACTAGGCCATGACGTGCACAAAATAGGAACAAACTCACGGTGATGTTGGGGATCCAGTCCTAGGGGCCCCCAACAGTCTAGTACGGTGGTGCGCACAGCTTTCTGTCAGCTCCGTGAAACGTGGTCTTCTCCTTGCTTATGAGTCCTGGAGGTGCTCCTGGAAACTGTAAATCCCTTTCTCGGCATCTTCATGGCTCCTCGAACTAACACAGGACAGCCACCCTCGCTGCACCCGGAAAAGTCTGTGAAATCTCACAAGTAAACTCTGTTACAGGCTGTGGGTTCTCTCTTGCAGCTATATCAGGAAACAGTTCTCTCTTGCAGCTATCAGCACAAAGTTCTCTCTGCAGCAGCCTCAGGTCACACACGCTGTTCAGGCTCCACCTCTGCCATCTGCACAGTTCAATTCATTCACACAGTCTATTGCAGGGGAGAAGCAGAACATTCCATCCTGCCAGATAAGGGGGTGCAGTCTCTTAAAGTAAAAGCATGTTCCTTATTGTCCATAAGAGCACCACCCTCCTACATTAGAATATTACAAACGCCATCAGACAGGGTATGGAAGCAGCGCTCATTACCCATCACTATGCCAATTTTGCCAAACAATTGTTCATAATGCTTCAAGCTGTCAAAACCGTCCTTTCTTCAGTTAGAAGACACTACCCCTTTTTCCTAGAGGGGAAGCTTCGTTTTGTAGCCTCCTTTTCGGGGGGGGGGGGGGTCTTTTGTCCCCTGACGTTTTCCGGTAACTTTTTAACATCCAATATATGTTATCTATTATATAGTACTATACTTCACTCCGTGAGAGTTACGGGTTTCAGTTTGTAATATATATTGGGAGAAACTCAGCACTCAGGGATTGAGCGATGGACAACAGGGACAAATACAAAGCAGCTTCTATCTCCAAAGTAGGAAGAATTGTGCCTTATGATGAACTATTGGATTGCAAAAGGCCCATATATTGTTCTTGCAAGGGCAGCTATCACCTTGTGTTTGCCATTTTGCACATTTTAAATTCTCTTTGATTTAAATGAGTTGTTCAGTCTTTTGCTAAAAGTCTTCAGTCACTCTATATGACTGCAAACTTCTGAATCTGCACACTGTCAGGATTCTCCGATGTTGGCAGCAAGAGCAGGCGGCGCATGTAACCTCAAGAATGTGGTTTGCATATTTCAAACTAGACATGCTCAGCCTCGATCAATGCAAGTGAATTGAGAGAGGCCATGCACATCTAGTTTTAATGTAGCTTAAGTATGCAAATTGCATAAATGATGTCATGTGACTGCCTGCTCTTGTCACCAACATCGGAGAATCCTGACAGTGTGCATGCTATGAGAATTCAGATGTCTGCAGTCAGTGACTGAAGACTTTTAGCAAAATATCAGACAGCCCTAAGAACTAATTTCTGGGTAGTGGATCCCAGAGTCTACACTATGAGGACAAATTCACAGCCAGTCACTAAATTTCCAGTGTTTGATGTCCATGTGCTGCCAGTACATTGTATACTATGTTCTTTATTCCACTATATGAAAGTCCTGACTTTTCGTAAACATATGATGCTGGAGGAAAAGAGGATCGAGCAGTTAGGAAATTAATCGTCCAATTGATTAATTTTCAGAGGAGTTCACCTTTTTCCTCTCTCCCCGTGACACAAACATTAAGGGCTTGTGCTTACGCTGCGGATTCCATTGTGGAATTTTCCGCAGCGGATTTCATAAATCCGCAGTGCAAAACTGCTGCGGTTTTTACTGCGGATTTATCGCGGTTTCTATTGAGGTTTCCTCTGCGGGTTTTCACCTGCAAATTTCTATTGGAGCAGGTGTAAACCCACAGCGGAATCCGCACAAAGAATTGACATGCTGCAGAAAATAAACTGCTGCGTTTCCGTTTTTTTCCGCAGCATGTGCACTGCGGATTTCGTTTCCCATAGGTTTACATTGTACAGTAAACTCATGGGAAACCGCTGCGGACCCGCAGCTGCGGAAACGCTGCGGTTCCGCAGCAAAATCTGCAGCATGTGCACATACCCTTATGCTCTGCTGAGTCGAGCACTAATGTGTATGGAGCAGCTGGGAGAGATACCTGTCTATTCAGATTACATCAATCTCATGTGTGACCAGCTTTACTGTATACAGACAGTCCGTACATGTGGTATATACTGATATGTGTACCAGGCTGCATACCTAACTGTTGATGTATATAACTTCATTGTCATGGTAACACAAGCCCCACCCTTTTTATAAATAAACACAGATGAATACCAATAACTGTGGAATAAAATGGCTGTGGCGTTTATTTTTGAGTTACTTTAAATAAAGATTTATTCAATCATAACAGATAAACCATTTAAAATTCAGTAAAATGGAGTAAATCATATTCGAGTCTTCCAAATCCACAACAAAAATTAGAAAGAAAGGGGAGGGAGGGATCTTCAATCATCTTAAGTGACGTAAATTCATAAGCAGCTGATATTTATAGCATCAATCTTCCCGCACTTTTTCACAGGAGTCAATCAAATTAACAGGAAAAAGCGGGAAGAGAACTATAAAACAAAACCTGCTCATGCATAGCACAGCTTACCACTGGTTCATTAACTCTTTGAATACCCAATCAAAGTTATATACCAAATATAACAGATAGCCATTAAATGGGGGCTGTGTTATCATGCGACTCCCTCATATTTAATCAAGGGGAGGGCGTTCATTATACAACCTGAACTGTAACAAGACCATCTTTACACAACCTGTAATGTACCAACAGCTGCACCCATGTGGACTGTTTGGTTCTTCTAGGGAGGTATTATGTGCCGCACTACAGAGTATGGTGCTATTATGGAGGTATTTTGTGCCGCTCTACAGTATGCGGTGCTATTATGGAGGTATTTTGTGCCGCTCTACAGAATGCGGTGCTATTATGGAGATATTTTGTGTTGCACTGCAGTGTGTGGTGCTGTTAGGGAGGTATTTTGTGCCGAACTGCAGTATGTGTTGACATTAGGGAGGTCTTTTGTGTTGCGCTGCAGTATGTGGTGCTATTAGGGAGGTATTTTGTGCCGCACTGCAGTAAGTGGTGCTATTAGGGGGGTACTATGCATACCTCCCAACAGTCCCGGATCCAGCGGGACTGTCACGATTTTGACAGTCTCCCCCGCTGTCACGGCCGGGATAAGTATGTCCCGCACTTGTTGGGAGGTGTGCAATGTATCAGCCGGTCATCCCTGCATCCGCAGAGCCTTACGCCACATATTGGCTGCTCTGTGCGCACAGGACCTGTGATGAGGTCACAGGAGGGGAGGAGTCAGGGGGTCACATGATTGGGACCTCCGTGGATTGCAGGACTCAGCTGTGCTGGTTGCCAACTTGCTATGGTACTGCTGGATGAGGTAAGTAAGCTGCCTTATGTGTGGGGTCAGGAGGTGTTTACAGTGTGGATGTAGCAGAGCCATGTGTGTTTGAGGTGTATGGAGTGGAGCCGTGTGTGTATGAGGTGTATGGAGCGGAGCTGAATGTGTATGAGGTGTATGGAGCAGAGCTGAATGTGTATGAGGTGTATGGAGCGGAGCTGAACGTTTACGAGGTGTATGGAGCGGAGCTGAATGTGTACGAGGTGTACAGAGCGGAGCCGTGTGTGTATCACGTGTATGGAGCAGAGCTGAATGTGTACGAGGTGTATGGAGCGGAGCTGAATGTGTACGAGGTGTGCGGAGCGGAGACGTGTGTGTATGAGGTGTATGGAGTGGAGCTGAATGTGTATGAGGTGTACGGAGCGGTGCCGCGTGTGTACGAGGTGTATGGAATGGTGCGCGTGTGTACGGAGTGGAGCCGTGTGTGCAAAGTGTACGGAGCACATCCACGTGTGTAGGAGTAGCTATGTGTGGCCATTATACGGTACGAAGTATCATGTGCGGCCAATATACAGTATGGAGCATCAAGTGCGGTCATTATACAGTATGGAGCATCATGTGCGGTCATTATACAGTATGGAGCATCATGTGCAGTCATTGTACAGTATGGAGCATCATGTGGGGCCATTATACAATTTGGAGCATCATGTGCAGTCATTATACAGTATGGAGCATCATGTGCAGCCAATATACAATATGGAGCATCACGTGCGGTCAATATACAGTATGGAGCATCATGTGCGGTCATTGTACAGTATGGAGCATCATGTGGGGCCATTATACAGTTTGGAGCATCATGTGCAGTCATTATACAGTATGGAGCATCATGTGCAGCCAATATACAATATGGAGCATCACGTGTGGTCATTATACAGTATGGAGCATCATGTGCGGTCATTATACAGTATGGAGCATCATGTGCGGTCATTATACAGTATGAAGCATCATGTGTGGTCATTATACAGTATAGAGCATCATGTGTGCCCAGTATACAGTATGGAGCATCATGTAGGGCCATTATACAGTATGGAGCATCATGTGCAGCCAATATACAGTATGGAGCATCATGTGCAGTCATTATACAGTATGGAGCATCATGTGCGGTCATTATACAGTATGGAGCATCATGTGTGGTCATTATACAGTATGGAGCATCATGTGGGGCCATTATACAGTATGGAGCATTGTGGGGCCATTATACAGTATGGAGCACTGTGTGGCCATTATACAGTATTGAGCATCATGTGTGGCCATTATACAGTATGGAGCACTGTGTGGCCATATTTTTTTGTTTATAATTATTGTTTATGAAACAGTGTGATCAGCAGTGCTAAATGGGTGTGGTTGGGACGTGGATATGTGTGTGACTAGTTATGAATGGGTGTGGTCAGAGGCGTGGCCTAAAATTTGCCGCGTCGCGCGACGCAAACTTTGTCCCTCTTTCCCATCTTCAAAAGTTGGGAGGTATGTATTATGTGCCGCACTTTAGTGTATGGTGCTATTATGGACGTATTTTGTTACGCACTGCAGTGTGTGGTGCTATTATGGAGGTATTTTGTGCCGCACTACAGTATGTGGTGCTATTAGGGAGGCATTTTGTGTTGCGCTGCAGTATGTGGTGCCATTAGGGAGGTATTTTGTGTTGCGCTGCAGTATGTGGTGCCATTAGGGAGGTACTTTGTGCCGCGCTGCAGTATGTGGTGCTATTAGGAAGGTATTTTGTGCCATACTGCAGTATGTGGTGGTATTAGGGAGGTATTTTGTGCCGCACTGCAGTATGTGGTGCTATTAGGGAGGTATTTTGTGCCACACTGCAGTATGTGGTGCTATTAGGGAGATATTTTGTGCCGCACTGCAGTATGTGGTGCCATTAGGGAGGTATTATGTGTTGCGCTGCAGTATGTGGTGCTATTAGAGAGGTATTTTGTACCGCACTGCAGTATGTGGTGCTATTAGGGAGGTATTTTGCGCCGCACTGCAGTATGTGGTGCTATTAGGGAAGTATTTTGTTCCGCAATGCAGTATGTGGTGGTATTAGGGAGGTATTTTGTGCCGCACTGCAGTATGTGGTGCTATTAGGGAGGTATTTTGCGCCGCACTGCAGTATGTGGTGGTATTAGGGAGGTATTTTGCGCCGCACTGCAGTATGTGGTGGTATTATGTCCATATGTCCACATGATAGCCGACGTCCTTTGTGAGCTGGCAAGGTCCTTGAAGACAGATCCCACAGCTCTGTGGGGACTTATTTAGTTATATCCCTGCTCGCAGCACGCACCCTGAGAAATCCAAACACAAAATCTTTCGTAAAAATGGTTGGCATTATTTTAGATTTGGGAGGTTGTGGCTGTGTGCACATCTTTGTGGAATTTCTTCATTGTAAACTGTAATGAGAAGAGACGCTGATGTTTACTATGGAGAAAGATCTTCTGCATCTGAAATGTTATATGTTTTAGGTACGGTTCTCCAAATAACTGAAAAAAATCATCTCAAAAGATGACGTTCCAAGTATTTCAGCTAATAGATACCATACATGTGATAGAAAACATGTGCGTTTTGCTTGCAAAAAAAGAAGGTTGTGCTCCTGTCCAAGAAACTTCATAGATCTGTTATAAAGGGAAATGATTGTTAGGCGCCCAGTAAATGTTTATCAGATTAGAGTACACCGGATAAATTGTAGATTATAATGTATTACGAGGAGTGCAGAGACCTGTAATATAGAAAATGATAGTCATAAAATTATTCTAACATATTATATATATTATGAAAGGGCTCATCTGTTTTAGTATACCCATTTCATACACACTATTAGTGAATTCTGAGTTAATAGAGAGGCGTCCTCTGTTCAGGATACTTATCTCTTATCCAGAGCGGCCAATTCACAGTAACATGTCACATCTTATTATAATCTACTGAACGTAATGTGAAAAACCCCTTCCCTACTGATCAGGGAGTCTTTTCAACCGATTAGGGAGCACCGGTCGACTATACACAAATCAAATGGTTCTTGTTTATTGACCTGCTCACATGGGCTGACAAAAGCTTTACAGTGGGGAAAAAAGTATTTAGTCAGCCACCAATTGTGCAAGTTCTCCCACTTAAAAAGATGAGAGAGGCTTGTAATTGACATAATAGGTTGACTAACATTATGAGAGTCTCAATTGAGAAAACAAATCCAGAAATCACATTGTCTGATTTGGCAAGATTTATTTTTCAAATTATGGTGAAAAAATAAGTATTTGGTCCAGGGCTGCCACTAGGAGTTTCAGGGCCCCATACTGTCAAAATTTTGGGGCCCCCTTGAAACTCCGCCCAGGCTCCAGCCACAGTTCCACCTCCACCCCTCGAACCTTCCACAGTTCCTCCGCCCTCTCTTGGAAAAGCTCCACTTCTGGTGAATATCGGTCTGCACTTGGACCATGGTGCATGGACCGGCCGCGGGTCTCCAGATCTGAAATTTGCAGCCTCACAGCATGTATGAGGATGCTGGTCAGGAGATCCGTGCACTGCTGTGGGTGCACAGACCGACAGCCCCCTTTCAAAAATTACACTGTCATAATAATAAAGATGTTTCTGATCATATATACCAACTTGCTTCAGTAATTCCCCACCCCCCTTCCAAACCCCAACCAAAACTCATAAGGTACTGGATGATCCCGAGCTGCTGCCTGATGTTATAGTTGGGCATTTGGTTTTGTAGCAGCTCAGGATCATCCAGCATCTTATACATTCCACTAGCCTCCCCCTGGACCCTGTTGGATGCGGCCCCAGTCCCCACTAGCCTCCCCTAGACCCTGTTGGATGCGGCCCCCAGTCCCCACTAGCCTCCCCCTGGACCCTGTTGGATGCGGCCCATGTCCCTACTAGCCTCCCCTGGACCCTGTTGGATGCGACCCCCAGTCCCCACTAGCCTCCCCTGAACCCTGTTGGATGCGGCCCCCAGTCCCCTCTAGCCTCCCCCTGGACCCTGTTGGATGCGGCCCCCAGTCCCTACTAGCCTCTCCTGGACCCTGTTGGATGCGACCCCCAGTCCCAACTAGCCTCCCCTGGACCCTGTTGGATGCGACCCCCAGTCCCCACTAGCCTCCCCCTGGACCCTGTTGGATGCGGCCCCAGTCCCCTCTAGCCTCCCCCTGGACCCTGTCGGATGCGACCCCCTGTCCCCACTAGCCTCCCCCTGGACCCTGTTGGATGCAGCCCCAGTCCCCACTAGCCTCCCCTAGACCCTGTTGGATGCGGCCCCCAGTCCCCACTAGCCTCCAGTCCCCCAGGCCCCCAGTCCCCACTAGATTAGATACACGGCTCGGCAGTCAGTATCACATAGCAGAGGATTAGATACAGCTCAGCAGTCAGAAACACACAGGAGAGGATTAGATGCAACTCAGCAGATGGGATCACCGGAGAGACTCACCCTGCTCATCTGTCATCTGCAGTCCGCCCCCGCGTGACACAGCACGCTGCTCTCTTTGCTCCGGGATGAGGAAGTGGAAAAGCGTGTGATGTCAGGCAGGACCATGATGCACCTGGGCTGGCCGCAGCTTTTAAAGGTACAGTGCCATTTTCCTTTCTCCGGATGCATTAACAGCACTGTAGGTGTATCTTTAAAACACCACTGTGCTGTTATGCATAGGGGGTTGGAAGCCTTGAACAAAACGTCCAGGGGCCCGATGAGGAGAAGCAAATAGGAGGGGGGCCCGAGCTGCCAGCGTGTTCGGGCCCCCCTTTTTGCTCCTCATCACCGGGCCCCATACAGTAGTAACGGCTGTAATGCCCTCATGGCGGCCCTGATTTGGTCATTAACAAAAGTTCATCTCAATACTTTGTTATATATCCTTTGTTGGCAATGACAGAGGTCAAACATTTTCTGTGTCTTCACAAGGTTGGCACACACTGTTGGTGGTATGTTGGCCCATTCCTCCATGCAGATCTCATCTAGAGCAGTGATGTTTTGGGCCTGTCGCTGGGCAACACGGACTTTCAACTCCTTCAAAGGTTTTCTATGGGGTTGAGATTTGGAGACTGGCTAGGCCACTCAAGGACCTTCATATGCTTCTTACGAATCCACTCCTTCATTGCACTGGCGGTGTGCTTGGGATCATTATCATGCTAAAAGACCCATCCACGTTTCATCTTCAATGCCATTGCTGATGGAAGGAGGTTTGCACTCAAAATCTCACGATACATGGCCCCATTCATTCTTTCATGTACACGGATCAGTCGTCCCAGTCTCTTTGCAGAGAATCAGCCCCAAAGCAAGATGTTGCCACCTCCATGCTTAACAGTAGGTATGGTGTTCTTTGGATGCAACTCAGCATTCTGTCTCCTCCAAACACGACGAGTTTTGTGTCTACCAAACAGTTCTACTTTGGTTTCATCAGACCATATGACATTCTCCCAGTACTCTTCTGGATAATCTAAATGCTCTATAGCAAACTTCAGACAGGCCCGGACATGTACTGGCTTAAGCAGGGAGACACATCTCTCACTGTAGGATCTGAGTCCCTGGTGGCGTAGTGTGTTACTGATGGTAGCCTTTGTTACGGTGGTCCCAGCTCTATGCAGGTCATTCACTAGGTAACCCCGTGTGGTTCTGGGATTTTTGTTCACCGTTCTTGTGATAATTTTGACCCCACGGGGTTAGATCTTGCGTGGAGCTCCAGATTGAGAGAGATTATCAGTGGTCTTTCATGTCTTCCATTTTCTTATTATTGCTCCCACAGTTGATTTCATCATACCAAGCTACTTGCCTATTGCAGATTCAGTCTTCCCAGCCTGGTGCAGGGCTACAATTTTGTTTCTGATGTCCTTCGACAGCTCTTTGGTCTTCCCATAGCGGAGTTTGGAGTGTGACTGTTTGAGGTAGTGGACAGGTGTCTTTTATACTGATAACATGTTCAAATAGGTGCTATTACTACAGGTAATGAGTGGAGGACAGAGGAGCCTCTTAAAGAAGAAGTTACATGTCTGTAAGAGCCAGAAATCATGCATGTTTTTAGGTGACAAAATACTTATTTTTTACCATAATTTGCAGAAAGAAATCTTGCCAAATTAAAAAAGGTGATTGTCTGGATTTTTTTCTCAATTGTGACTCTCATAGTTGTGTTCAACCTTTGACGTCAATTACAGGCCTCTCTCATCTTTTTAAGTGGGAGATCTTGCACAATTGGTGGCTGACTAAATACTTTTTCCCCCACTGTATAGGGAAAAAGAATCTTTAACAAGAGTGCTCTGTCCCCATACAGCAGGGATCAGGAATCTCATGTCCGTTTCTCTGGCCTCCGTGCAGATTCCTGGGTTCCACAGTGCTTGGGCCAGCAGCTAAATTTTGACGGCCACCTGTCTTTTAATTTCTTCTTGCTCTGTGAGCACATGCACGCATCATTCACTACTGAATGCTGAAGCGCTTGCAGTGAAAGATTACCTCCTGACATCAGTGCCAGCGTCAAGATGTATTTTTGGATGGAGCTAATGCACAATTTGCAGGGCTGCCATCAGGGCATTACTGCCTTTACTGGTGTATAGCATAGGGGGCCCAGTGAGTAGAGGAGGCCCGGACTGGGCACCCTCTCTTTTGCTCACCGGGCCACAGCGGCAGGATTCTGCCATTTCAGTAACTGAACGTGTGTCCTTGGACGCATGTTTGCGTTCAGTTAAAATCTATATTGCCGTGCTGGAAGCCTTTATGCTCGGCAATAGTTAACAGCCACCAGCTAAACACAGGCCGGCAGATAATGTCAGATCTCACGCTGCTGGTGTATGACATTACTGCCATACGCCGGTGCATCCGTGTCTTAGATGAATCATAGAGCGGACACCACAGGACCTTGGCCAGGTAAGGAGAGGCATGGGAGCAGTATGAAGAGGCTTGGGTGGAGTATTGAGAGACATGGGACAGAATGGAGAGACATCAGGGCAGTATGGAGAAACATGGGAATAGAATGGAGAATCACATGGGGCAGAATGGGAAAATATATGGGGCCAGGAATAGCAGAACATAAGGGGCCAGGAATGGGAGTACATATGGGGCCAGTAATTTGAGAACACATAGAGTCAGTAACTTAAAGAACATATGGGGCCAGGAATGAGACAAAAGGGGGCAGGAATAAGACACAAGGGGCCAGGAATGAGACATGTGGGGTCCAGAATGGAGTACATATGCAAGAAAGATGGGTGACATTACTACTGTAGGGGCTAATAAAGGAATATTATTAATGTTGTGATGTATTTTATTTTTGAGGATACTGTTTTCAGCGGTGGGGGGTCCTATTACTGTGCAGGGCGACACTGACACTTTTTTTCTTCATCTGGCATAGTGTAGAAATTGGGTAAAAACTGGAGAATGTGCTCTGGATTTGGGTTTTAGATAACTGTGTTATTTTCTGCAATAAAGAGTCCTAGCTGGAGGAAGTGATGGCGTTCTGTGCTGGATGAATATGAACAACTTCATCTAGAGACTTCAATATACAGAGCTCGTGTATAATGTCACCGGTGATCACTACTATCTGTAACCAAGAAAAGAAACAGCCACACTCAAAGGGTCTTATAAGCAGGGCTATAGAGTCGGAGTCTTGGAGTCGGAGCACATTTTGGTGGAGTCGGAGTTAGAGACGGTATAAAATGGACCAACTCCGACTCCTAAAATATATAATACATTGGTTACAGTAGTTCAGCGCAGTTTGTGGGGAATATTATTTTTCATAAGAATTTAGGAAAGTTATGAAATGTCCTATAAATGTCTGTCCTATCCCTGATCTAAGGTCTAGACTTTTAGCTGAGATGAATCTGTGCTGCAGTTTATGTTCATGATAAGTAGTGAAGCTCCTCTTCTACAGATAAGGGGAAAAAATAAACACACAGGGAAGGAAAGCCTACATTCATCTCAGAATTTCTGGAGTGAACAGGAAAGCAGAATTAAAGAAGGTAAGTACTTCCTAAAGCATATCTAAACTTTCAATAAACTGTGCATAAATCAATAGTCCAGTATATGTTGTCTCTGTATGCTTGATGTTTTTCCTCTTAGCTCATGTTTGGAGAAATTAGCTGCTCTGATGACTTATATACACTGTACATAGAATATAAGGGGAAAAAATGTTTTCTAACATCTCAAATTCGGAAATACAGTAACAGGATCGATGAGGACATATTTATATGTGTGTGTGTGTGTGTGTGTGTGTGTGTTCTGGAATGTGATTCAACACAAACATGCTCCCTCCCTCCTCCCCTCTTCATAGACTGTGAAGAAATATGATGTTCTTCATTTAGTCAGCGGTACCCTGCTGAAACAAGCCCTGACATTGAAAGTTCAGAGTAAAGCTATTTAACAACACATTTTACAAACTTTATACTTATCATCTGTCCTATTAATTCATGCAAAGATTGTTTTATTTCTATCACAAATTATACAGTGCATGATTCCCTATTCTTGCAAGAATTACAATATACTTTATTTTTTTTTACAGGACAATTATTTTGAGAGCGAATTTACATGATTACAAAATGTCTAAGAAGCATCTTATGAAGTCAGCTGTATTTGAGCATTTCACAGTGACTCAAGGTAATAAACATTTTGTGTGTCAGTGTATAAATGATCCAGATGAAAACAAATGCTGTGATGCCAAAATCAGTGCATACTCAGGCAGTGGTAAAAATGCTCCTTCAAGAGCTTCCAATCTAAAAAGACATTTACAATGCTGCCACCCAGAAGTTTACAAAGCTGTGACGGAAAAATATCACCGCAGCACCAAGAAACCAGAGACCAGCACTTCCCACCAGGCAAAGGAGGAGGAAAGAGCATCTCAAACATCAGTTACAAGATATTTTGTAAGTGACAAAATTACTGTAACAATGACAGCAGATGTGTTTAAAAGACATTACCATTATCACTATTTGCGCGACCAGCTTTTACAGCTCTTAATGGAGAAATGGCTCTCAAACTTGGTGTTTCTTTGGAAAGAGAAAGTATTAGAAAATTAGTGACTGAAGAAGCCCTTAACCAAAAGGACGATCTTAAAAAGACTCTCAAGTGTTTCTTAAAATGGATGCCTGTACACGTCACAGAGTGAACTATTTTGCTATCAACGTTCGATATGTTTGTGACAACAAAGAAATTGTTACTAAGACACTAGCAGTAAAAGACACTAAAGCTCATCACAGCAGCCAGTTTCTCCAGACCTAAGTAGCAAAAGTTATGCAAGATTATGAACTAAAAAAATAACAGGTTCTTGCTAGTGTAACTGATAATGCTGCAAACATGATGAGTACAATTAAACTGATGAATGAGAATAATGAAGGGGAACAGCAGCTAGAAGAACATTTCACATTCAGTAAGTTGGAGATGGAAGGTCACAGTCCTGTTCCCACAACGGAGGAACAAACATATTACTACAGAAGAACAGCAAAATGATTCTTTGCAATTAGATGATCTTGTTGAAGTTGCTTCACACCTCTTTCCTATTCAGCACATGTGCTTTCTTGTGCACACGCTGCAGCTGGCAATAAGAGATACTCTGCAAGAGGGACATGCTTTAACTCTAATTAGCAAAGTGAGGAAATTGGCTATTGCTGCCAGAACCCCTAAAATGGATTCCATCTTGAAGAAACGTGCTTGAAGAGGGTCTATTGTGGATCAAGCCACTCGGTGGGGCAGCACCTATTTAATGATTGAGCGATTGCTTGAGCTGAAACCCTTCCTTGTAGATATGGCCAACCCTCAGGTAACACTACATGAAGGTCAATGTACACAGGTGGCTCAAATGAAGGAATTGCTTCATCACCTATTTACAGTGACTAAAAAGTTACAAGCTGAGGATTAACTCCTGGCATTTTTATAAAGGAGTGGAAGAACTTGCTGTTTTGCCTATCCCAAAGAGGAGGTTTAATCGCAGATGGCATTGCTGCTTCATTGAAACGGAGAGAGACACTGCTATTAGAAAATAAAATTCTTCTGGCAGGTGTTTATGTGGACCCAAGTCATCGTATATTGCTGGATGATCAACAGCTTACTAAAGGAAAAGAAGCTTAGATTGAGGTAGCAGAAAGGATGAGTGGGCTAAAGGACGGCCAAGAGCAAGAGAACTCGGGTCCTGCCAGTGCTGCTGATGCCGTTCCTTCAACCTCATCAGATGAGGAGTTTGATTTAGACAAGTATTTGGACAACATAGAGCAGGCAAAGTGTCGCTGCAGGGAAAAAGATTCCACTCCCATAGAAAACAGACTGACCATATTTCAGCAAAATTTTTCACTTGCTCTCAAAGAAGAAGAAGAGTTCAATTGTTCATCAAAACTGACTGTGCACGAGGCAATTCCTTTATACCCTGAAATAGAGATGCCTGAAATAGAGATGTTGCCCATGTGGTTACTGCTTTGCCACCAACCCAAGTTAGTGTAGAGAGATTGTTCTCTAGCCTTAAAATAATTAGGTCAGATTTGAGGTAATCTATAAAGGAGGTTCTTATGGAGGTGATACTATTTCTCAGAACAAATTCATAGACTGCCCAAATGCTATTCAATACTTTTTTGTTGAAAACTGTTTTTTTCCACTTACTGCAGAGTGTATAATAAATTGTAAATATGCAAAAAAAAATTTGTTCTAAAGTTGTATTCCAATAAATATATTTTATGTTCTATCTAAATGGCTTGATTATTGTATCATTATTAACCCCTTTACACCCAAGAGTGGTTTGCACGTTAATGACCGGGGCAATTTTTACAATTCTGACCACTGTCCCTTTATGAGGTTATAACTCTGGAACGCTTCAACGGATCCTGATGATTCTGACACTGTTTTCTCATGACATATTGTACTTCATGATAGTGGTAAAATTTCTTTCATATTACCTGTGTTTATTTGCGAAACAAATGGAAATTTGGCGAAAAATTTGGAAAATTTTGCAATTTTTCAAATTTGAATTTTTATACAATTAAATCACAGAGATATGTCACACAAAATACTTAATAAGTAACATTTCCCACATGTCTACTTTACATCAGCACAATTTTGGAACCAAAATCTTTTTTTGTTAGGGAGTTATAAGGGTTAAAAGTTGACCAGCAATTTCTCATTTTTACAACACCATTTTTTTTAGGAACCAAATCTCATTTGAAGTCATTTTGAAGGGTCTATGTGATGGAAAATACCCAAGTGTGACACCATTCTAAAAACTGCACCCCTCAAGGTGCTCAAAATCACATTCCAGAAGTTTATTAACCCTTCAGGTGTTTCACAGGAATTTTTGGAATGTTTAAATAAAAATGAACATTTAACTTTTTTACACAAAAAATTTACTTCAGCTCCAATTTGTTTTATTTTACCAAGGGTAACAGGAGAAAATGGACCCCAAAAGTTGTTGTACAATTTGTACTGAGTACGCCGATACCCCATATGTGGGGGTAAACCACTGTTTGGGCGCATGGCAGAGCTTGGAAGGGAAGGAGCGCCATTTGACTTCTCAATTCCAGTCAATTTTGCATTGAAATGGGACGCCATGTTGCGTTTGGAGAGCCCCTGATGTGCCTAAACATTGAAACCCGCCACAAGTGACACCATTTTGGAAAGTGGACCCCCTAAGGAACTTATCTAGATGTGTGGTGAGCACTTTGACCCATTAAGTGATTCACAGACGTTTACAATGCAGAGCCGTAAAAATAAAAAATAATATTTTTTCACAAAAATTATATTTTCGCCCCAATTTTTTATTTTCCCAAGGGTAAGAGAAGAAATTGGACTCCAAAAGTTGTTGTACAATTTGTCCTGAGTACGCTGATACCCCATATGTGGGGTTAAACCAAAGTTTGGGCGCAAGGGAGAGCTCGGAAGGGAAGGAGCACCGTTTGACTTTTCAATGCAAAATTGACTGGAATTGAGATGGGACGCCATGTTGTGTTTGGAGAGCCCCTGATGTGCCTAAACATTGAAACCCCCCACAAGTGACACCATTTTGGAAAGTAGGCCCCCTAAGGAACTCATCTAGATGTGTTGTGAGAGCTTTGAACCCCCAAGTGTTTCACTACAGTTTATAATAAAAATTATTTTTTTTCCCCACAAAAATTATTTTTTAGCCCCCAATTTTGTATTTTCCCAAGGGTAACAGGAGAAATTGGACCCCAAACATTGTTGTCCAATTTGTCCTGAGTACACTGATACCCCATATGTGGGGGGGAACCACCGTTTGGGTGCATGGGAGAGCTTGGAAGGGAAGGAGCACCGTTTGGAATGCAGACTTAGATGGAATGGTCTGCAGGCATCACGTTGCATTTGCAGAGCCCCTAATGTACCTTAACCGTAGAAACCCCCCACAAGTGACCCCATATTGGAAACTAGACCCCCCAAGGAACTTATCTAGATGTGTTGTGAGAACTTTTGAACCTCCAAGTGTTTCACTACAGTTTATAACGCACAGCCGTGAAAATAAAGAATCCTTTTTATTCCACAAAAACTATTTTTAGCCCCCAGTTTTGTATTTTTCCAAGGGAAACAGTGGAAATTGAACCCCAAAAGTTGTTGTCCAATTTGTCCTGAGTATGATGATACCTAATATGTGGGGGGGAACCACCGTTTGGGCGCATGGCAGAGCTCGGAAGGGAAGGAGCGCCATTTGGAATGCAGACTTAGATGGATTGGTCTGCAGGCGTCACGTTGCATTTGCAGAGCCCCTAATGTATCTAAACCATATTAACACCCCACAAGTGACCCCATATTGGAAACTAGACCCCCCAAGGAACTTATCTAGATGTGTTGTGAGAACTTTGAACCCTCAACTGTTTCACTACAGTTTATAACGCAGAGCCGTGAAAGTAAAAAAAATATATATATTTCTTTTTTTACACAAAAATTATTTTTTAGCCCCCAGTTTTGTATTTTACCAAGGGTAACAGGAGAAATTGGACCCCAAAAGTTGTTGTTCAATGTGTCTTGAGTACGCTGATACCCCATATGTTGGGGTAAACCCCTGTTTGTGCGCACGGGAGAGCTCGGAAGGGAAGGAACACTGTTTTACTTTTTCAACGCAGAATTGGCTGGAATTGAGATCGGGCGCAATGTCGCATTTGGAGAGCCCCTGATGTGCCTAAACAGTGGAAACCCCCAATTCTAACTGAAACCCTAATCCAAACACACCCCTAACCCTAATCTCAACTGTAACCCTAACCACACCCCTAACCCTGACACACCCCTAACCCTAATCCCAACCCTATTCCCAACCGTAAATGTAATCCAAACCCTAACCCTAACTTTAGCCCCAACCCTAACTTTAGCCCCAACCCTAATTTTAGCCCCAACCCTAACCCTAACTGTAGCCCTATCCCTAGCCCAAACTCTAACCCTAACTCTAGCCCTAGCCCTAGCTCTAACCCTAGCCCTAACCCTAACCCTAGCCCTAACCCTAACCCTAACCCTAACTGTAACCCTAACCCTAGCCCTAGCCCTAACCCTAGCCCTAACCCTAACCCTAATGGGAAAATGGAAATAAATACATTTTTTTAAATTTTTTTAATTTTTCGTAACTAAGGGGGTGATGAAGGGGGGTTTGATTTACTATTTATAGCGCGTTTTCTAGCGGGTTTTTGATTGGCAGCCGTCACACACTAAAAGACGCTTTTTATTGCAAAAAATGTTTTTTGCGTTACCATATTTTGAGAGCTATAATTTTTCCATATTTTGGTCCACAGAGTCATGTGAGGTCTTGTTTTTTGCGGGACGAGTTGACGTTTTTATTGGTATCATTTTCGGGCATGTGACATTTTTTGATCGCTTTTTATTCTGATTTTTGTGAGGCAGAATGACCAAAAACCAGCTATTCATGAATTTCTTTTTGGGGGGGCGTTTATACCGTTCCGCGTTTGGTAAAATGGATAAAGCTGTTTTATTCTTCGGGTCAGTACGATTACAGCGATACATCATTTATATCATTTTTTTATGTTTTGGCGCTTTTATACGATAAAAACTATTTTATAGAAAAAATAATTATTTTTGCATCGCTTTATTCTGAGGACTATAACTTTTTTATTTTTTCGCTCATGATGATGTTTGATGGCTCATTTTTTGCAGGAAAAGATGACGTTTTCAGCAGTACCATGGTTATTTATTTCCGTCTTTTTGATCGCATGTTATTCCACTTTTTGTTCGGCAGTATGATAATAAATCGTTTTTTGCCTGTTTTTTTTTTTTTTTTTTTCCAGTGTTCACTGAAGGGGTTAACTAGTGGGACAGTTTTATAGGGCGGGTCGTTATGGACGCGGCGATACTAAATATGTGTACTTTTATTGTTTTTTTTTAAATTTAGCTAAAGGATTGTATTTGTTGGAACAATAATTTTTTTTTTTATTATTTATTTAGGAATTTTTTTCAGGCGCTGTGACGTCACCTCCCTGCAGGACCCGGATGCAGCCCCGTGGCCATTTTGGATCCGGGGACTGCAGGGAGGAGACGCTCGGTACAAGGTGAGCGCATCGCCTTGTACCGATCGTCTCAGGGAAGCCCGCAGGGATCCCCCTCCCTGCGCGATGCTTCCCTGTACCGCCGGTACACTGCGATCATGTTTGATCGCAGTGTTCCGGGGGTTAATGTGCCGGGGGCAGCCCGTGACCGCTCCTGGCACATAGTGCCAGATGTCAGCTGCGATAGTCAGCTGACACCCGGCCGCAATCGGCTGCGCTCCCCCCGTGAGCGCGGCTGATCGCGCTGGACGTACTATTCCGTCCTTGGGTATTAGGGCCCACCCCACATGGACGGAATAGTACGTCCAATGACAGAAAGGGGCTAAGATTAAAAGACTGATGTTACCATTTTACTACAGTAAATTTATCACTTAAACTTAAACATGAGCCATGTATGAGGGAGTCGGAGTTGCGGAGTCGGAGTTGGATTCGGTGTCATGGGGATTGAGGAGTCGGAGTTGGAGGTTTGGCTTACCGACTCTACAGTCCTGCTTATAAGGTTGCAAAAAGGAGCATATGTTTATTACATTTACAAGAAATGTTCACCATTTCGACCCTGCCCCGGGTCTTTGTCAAACCTCACTGCAAAAGTAAACATACAAAAATTAGCGTTCTGTACAATTATATACACGTGAATATAACATAAAATAAATTACATGCTAAACAAGAACCAATAGTCCTTTGTATCATATCTACTTGGACACAATATATATTTTTTAAAGCAATAGATCCAATAGATCCTTAAGAACAGGGGTGTCAAACTGCATTCCTCGAGGGCCTCAAACCATGCGTGTTTTCTAGATTTCCTTAGCATTGCACAAGGAGCAGGAATCATTATCTGTGCAGGTGGTTAAATTATCACCTGTGCAATACAAGGAAATCCTGAAAACATGACCTGTTTGCGGCCCTCGAGGAATGCAGTTTGACACCCCTGCTTCAGAGAACCTGTATCTTTACACTGACACTATACACAGAGCTCATGTGCATAATGTCACCGGTGATCACTCTATTACCTGTACACTATATACAGAGCTCAAGTGTATAATGTCACCGGTGATCACTATTATCTATACACTGAAAAAGAATACAGAGCTCCTGTGTAAAAGTCAAACGCAGACAGCGGCATTTAACTACCGCATCCGGCCGGGCGGCCATAAATTACGTCATCACCGACCCCTGTCACATGATCGGGGGTCGGCGATGTGTCAGGACAGTAACCATAGAGGTCCTTGAGACCTCTATGGTTACTGATGCTGGCCTGCTGTGAGCGCCCCCCTGTGGTCGGCGCTCACAGCACACCTGCATTTCAGCTACATAGCAGCGATCTGATGATCGCTGCTATGTAGCTGAGCCAATCGAGTTGTGCCAGCTTCTAGCCTCCCAAGGAGGCTATTGAATCATGGCACAGGTAAAAAAAAAAAGTTTTAAAAAATATGAAAAAAATGTAAAAAACATAAAAGTTTAAATCACCCCCCTTTCGCCCCATCCTAAATAAAACAATTAAAAAAAATCAAACCTACACGTATTTGGTATCGCCGCGTTCAGAATCGCCCGATCTATCAATAAAAAAAGCATTAACCTGATCGCTCAACAGCGTAGCGAGAAAAAAATTAGAAACGCCAGAATTACGTTTTTTTGGTTGCCGCGACATTTCATTAAAATGCAATAACGGGCGATCAAAAGAACGTATTTGCACCAACATGGTATCATTAAAAACGTCAGCACGGCACGCAAAAAATAAGCCCTCAACCGACCCCAGATCATGAAAAATGGAGATGGCACTTTTTTTTTTCTTTTTTTTTTTTTAAGCAAAGTTTTGAATTTTTTTTCACCACTTGGATTAAAAATAACCTAGACATATTAGGTGTCTATGAACTCGTACTGACCTGGAGAATCATAATAGCAGGTCAGTTTTAGCATTTAGGGAACCTAGCAAAAAAGCCAAACAAAAAACAAGTGTGGGATTGAACTTTTTTTGCAATTTCACCGCACTTGGAATTTTTTTCCCGTTTTCTAGTAAAAGACATGGTAAAACCAATGATGTCGTTCAAAAGTACAACTCGTCCCGCAAAAAATAAGCCCTCACATGACCATATTGACGGAAAAATAAAAAAGTTATGGCTCTGGGAAGGAGGGGAGTGAAAAACGAAAACGAAAAAACGGAAAAAGCTCCGGGGGTGAAGGGGTTAATACAGAATACCATCACCACCATATGTGCATCCATGGATAAACCAGAGGATAAATCGGGAAATTAAAGTCATAAATGAAGAAAAAACGAAATATGTCCAATAATTCAATATAAAAAAACTAATTTTATTGAGAAATATGCAAAATAATAAGGTGGGAAACAATACCAGAACTTTTTGGAGGGACAACAAAAGGGACAAGGATAGCTGCAAAGAATTAAATTAGGGCAGCAATGAAAACATAATAATGCATATTAAAATATATTATAAATACAAATTAATACAATTTAATTAATTTAATTAAATATATGTAATTAATACATATATGCCGCTCACAAAATAGAGAAAAAGGATGTGGTGAAAAAAGTGACGTGTGCAAAATATAAGGTATAATGCCGGTGGTAAAGTGCATATGCTTATAAATACAGAGTGGGAAGCCAGAACACAGGCTGAAGAGTCCAGCAATAAATAATAATATAAATATCTATATATATAATTGTCTAAGGGTTTTTCTGTCTGTCTGTCCTGGAAATCCCGCGTCTCTGATTGGTCGAGGCCGCCTGGGCCCCGACCAATCAGCGACGGGCACAGCATGGCGACGATGATGTCATAATGGAAATCCCGCGTCTCTGATTGGTCGAGGCCGCAAGGCCTCGACCAATCAGCGACGGGCACAGTATCAACGTAGATGTCATAATGGTTGCCATGGCGACGATGATGTCATAAAGGTTGCCTCGACCAATCAGCGACGGGCACAGTCTGCCGCGAATTCTGGAATCATCATTGTCCATATACTACGGGGACATGCATATTCTAGAATACCCGATGCGTTAGAATCGGGCCACAGTCTAGTACTATAGATCTGTATATATCTAGCCAACCCAAAAGCCTCCAGACAATTACCTTTGTGCACACTTGCAGAGTCCCAAGGATGCGCCCGGCAACTTGTTTTTTATATTGAATTATTGGACACATTTCGTTTTTTTTTTTAGTTTATGATAGTGATGTCACAGTATAGGGATAGTATACACAGTGATATCACAGTACAGGGGTAGTATACGCAGTGATGTCACAGTGTAGGGGTAGTATACACAGTGATGTCATAGTACAGAGGTAGTATACACAGTGATGTCATAGTACAGAGGTAGTACACACAGTGATGTCACAGTACAGGGGTAGTATACACAGTGATGTTACAGTAAAGGAGTAGTATACACAGTGATGTCACCGTACAGGGGTAGTATACACAGTGATGTTCACAGTACAGAGGTAACATACACAGTGATGTCCCAGGACAGGAGTAGTATACACAGTGATGTCACAGTACAGGGATAGTATACAGTATACACAGTGATGTCATAGTACAGGGTGTAGTATACACAGTGATATCACAGTACATGGGTAACATATACAGTGATGTCACGGTACGGTAGTACACACAGTGATGTTCCAGTACAGGGGTAGTATACCTAGTGATGTCCCAGTACAGGGATAGTATACACAGTGATGTAACAGTACAGGGGTATCACACACAGTGATGTCATAGTACAGGGGAAGTACACACGGTGATGTCACAGTACAGGGGTACAGGGGTAGTACACACAGTGATATCACAGTACAGGGTTATTATACCCAGTGTTGTCACCATACAGGGGTAGTACACACAGTGATGTCAAAGTACAGGGATATTATACCCAGTGATGTCACAGCACAGGGGTAATATACATAGTGATGTCCCAGTACGGGGGTAGTACACAGAGTGATATCACAGTACAGGGGTAGTATACACAGTGATGTCACCATACAGGGGTAGTACACACAGTGATGTCAAAGTACAGGGATATTATACCCAGTGATGTCACAGTACTGGGGTAATATACATAGTGCTGTCCCAGTACAGGGGTAGAATACCCAATGATGTCACAGTACAGGGGTAGTACACACAGTGATGTTACAGTGCAGGATTAGTATACACAGTGATGTCACTGTACAGGGGTAGTATACACAGTAATGTTACAGTACAGAGGTAGTATACTGTTGTGAATTCTGCTCTTGGGCTCCCTCCGGTGGTTGTTAGTGGTAGTGCAGTGGTCTCTGGATTGTAAGCCAGGGCAGGTGTTTCTGCTTATTGCAGATCTATTAGGTATTTAGGTGTGAAGGAGCCTTCTATCCCTGCCAGTTGTCCATTGTATCTTGGAGGGATTGCATCTCTGTCTGGCTCCTCTTGCCCTACTGTCATTTCAGCTAAGATAAGTGTCTGGTTTTTGTTTCTCTGTAGCACGCATGCAGTGTGCTTTTATGTGCAGTGCAATCTATTGTGTTTTTGTCCAGCTTGACTTTGTTTGGATTTTTCTGTCATGCTGGTTTCTCTGGAGATGCAGATATACACTCTATGTCTTTAGTTAGATGTAGTTTATAGTATATTCTGCTGTGGATTTTTCTAGAGTTTAATACTGACCGCTTAGAACTCTGTCCTATCCTTCTCTATTTAGCTAGAAGTGCCTCTTTTGCTAAATTCTGTCTTTTCTGCCTGTGTACGTATTTCCTCTTAAACTCACAGTCAATATTTGTGGGGGGCTGCCTTTCCTTTGGGAATCTGCTCTGAGGCAAGATAGTATTTCCCTTTTCCATCTTTAGGGGTGTTTAGTCCTCCGGCTGTGTCGAGGTGTCTAGGTAATGTTAGGAACATCCCACGGCTACTTCTAGTTGCGGTGTCAGTATTAGGATTGCGGTCAGTACAGGTACCACCTACTCCAGAGATAGTCTCATGCGGCTTCAGGGTCACCGGATCATAACAGTATACCCAGTGATGTCACAGTACAGGGGTAGTATACACAGTGATGTTACAGTACAGGAGTAGTATACACAGTGATGTCACCGTACAGGGGTAGTATACGCACTGATGTTACAGTACAGTGGTAGTATACACAGTGTTGTCATAGTACAGGAGTACTACACACAGTGATGTCCCAGTACAGAGGTAGTATACACAGTGATATCACAGTACAGGGGAAGTATACACAGTGATGTCACAGTACAGGGGTATTATACAAAGTGATGTCATAGTACAGGAGTAGTACACACAGTGATGTCCCAGGACAGGAATACTATACACAGTGATGTCACAGTACAGGGATAGTATACACAGTGATGTCATAGTACAGGAGTAGTACACACAGTGATGTCCCAGTACAGGGTGTAGTATACACAGTGATATCACAGTACAGGGGTAGTATACGTAGTATACACCGTGATGTCACAGTACAGGGGTAGTACACACAGTGATGTCACAGTATAGGGGTAGTATACACAGTGATGTCACAGTACAGGGGTAGTATACACAGTGATGTCACAGTACAGGGGTAGTATATACAGTGATGTCAAAGTACACGGATATTATAGCCAGTGATGTCACAGTACAGGGGTAATATACATAGTGATGTCCCAGTACAGGGGTAGTACACAGAGTGATATCACAGTACAGGGGTAGTTTACACAGTGATGTCACTGTACAGGGGTATTATACCCGGTGATGTCACAGTACAGGGTAGTATACACAGTGATGTCACCGAACAGGGGTAGTACACACAGTGATGTCAAAGTGCAGGGATATTATACCCAGTGATGTCACAGTACAGGGGTAATACACACAGTGATGTTTCAGTATATGGGTAATATACATAGTGATGTCCCAGTACAGGGGTAGTACACACAGTGGTGTCACCATGCAGGGGGATTATACGCAGTGATGTCACAGTACAGGGGTAGTATACACATTGATGTCACCATACAGGGGTAGTATTGTAAAGGAGTGGCAGGTTCGTAGTCATAGCCGAACACTCCAGTGTATCTTTGCCCTGGCCTCCGCTTACATGAAAACAGCATTTTTTTCACCAGCATACCTGTGTCCTCTCCCACTATGCTGCTGAGGCCTTTCTGCAACTGGCTTCACAAGAATTGAGACACAGTCCAGTTCAACATGTGAAACTTTACTTTAACAACTTGGCAGCACATTCTTGTCAGTAACAACATCAACAGCAAGTCTCATGCAGTTCTTATTCTGCTCTTTCCCTGCCTTAAGGTACCGTCACATTAAGCGACGCTGCAGCGATATCGACAACGATGCCGATCGCTGCAGCGTCGCTGTGTGGTCGCTGGAGAGCTGTCACACAGACAGCTCTCCAGCGACCAACGATGCCGAAGTCCCCGGGTAACCAGGGTAAACATCGGGTTACTAAGCGCAGGGCCGCGCTTAGTAACCCGATGTTTACCCTGGTTACCAGTGTAAATGTAAAAAAAAAAAAAACACTACATACTTACTTTGCCGTGTCTGTCGCATCCTTCGCCTTCAGCTTCCCTGTACTGTGTAAGCGCCGGCCCTAACAGCAGAGCGGTGACGTCACCGCTGTGCTTTGCTTTACGGCCGGCACTGACACAGTCAGTGCAGGAAGCTCTGAGCAGCAGCGCGGACGCCGGGGGACGTGACAGACATCAGAGGGTGAGTATGTAGTGTTTTTTTTTTACTTTTACAATGGTAACCAGGGTAAATATCGGGTTATTAAGCGCGGCCCTGCACGTAGTAACCCGATATTTACCCTGGTTACCATTGTAAAACATTGCTGGCATCGTTGCTTTGATCTGACGACCAAATAAAGTTCTGGACTTTCAGCAACGACCAGCGATATCACAGCGGGATCAAGATCGCTGCTGCGTGTCAAACACAACGATATCGCTATCCAGGACGCTGCACCGTCACAGATCGCTATCGTTATCGTTGTTAAGTCGCTCAGTGTGAAGGTACCTTTAGTTCCACATCCTCCAGTACAACATGGGGTAATAACGCCTTAGGCGGTATCGCAGTGTTTTCCCTGTTCAGACTCACTGCCTGGGGATTCTCTAATCCGTTTAGCCCTGGTTCTGAGAGCATCGACCCATGCAATAATGCAATAATCTGCCACATGCTGAACAATCTGCGTCCTGTACCATTCTGGACCGCTTCATTCCTCCAGCTATGAACTGCTGCAATCCTGCTGCTTGACACCATACTTCTGTCCTATAGACTCCGAAAGGCTATAATTCTCTTCTTCTTCTTAAATGTTGCGTGTCTGCTGTGGTGTCCTGGGCCTAGAGTCCATGTGGACTATTTGGGCACCCAGGCCCTTCTCCCTCTCTAAGGGAAACGTTCCTAGCTTACCACACAGCAGCCCCTCCTATGTTAACCATTTCCTACATTACTCACTAGTTGAAAGCTCTGTACACTATAATGCCCCCATCTAGTGGCCAACCCAATAACTGCACTTACCCTATTCACTATAAAAAGCAGCAATACAACAGTATAACATTACACAATTACAGTACAGACCAAAAGTTTGGACACACCTCATTTAAAGATTTTTCTGTATTTTCATGACTATAAAAATTGAAAATTCACACTGAATGCATCAAAACTATGAATTAACACGTGGAATTATATACTTAACAAAAAAATGTGAAACTGAAAATATGTCTTATATTCTAGGTTCTTCAAAGTAGCCACCTTTTGCTTTGATGACTGCTTTGCACACTCTTGGCATTCTCTTGATGAGCTTCAAGAGGTTGTCACCGGAAATGGCCTTCAGTGTGAAATTACAATTTTCATAGTCATGAAAATACAGAAAAATCTTAAAATGAGAAGGTGTGTCCAAACTTTTGGTCTGTACTGTATATATTTATTCCCATAGTCCTATTTAATAGTGGCCAAAATCACTTCAAGTAGCATATATTAAACATAGTCCTCCATGGAATGTACCAAAGAAGGACAAGAACTGAGGTAAACAATTGCAATAAAATTAAAATTAATATTTATTAATACATTATTACAATTTTTTAAAAGTAATTGAATATACAATAAAACAGACAGTACAATGGGACCTCCAAATTAGATAGGGGAAGGAAAAATGACCAGCAATATATGTAGCAACTAGACTGTGGCCCGATTCTAACGCATCGGGTATTCTAGAATATGCATGTCCCCATAGTATATGGACAATGATGATTCCAGAATTCGCGGTAGACTGTGCCCGTCGCTGATTGGTCGAGGCAACCTTTATGACATCATTGTCGCCATGGCAACCATTATGATATCTACGTCGATACTGTGCCCGTCGCTGATTGGTCGAGGCCTGGCGGCCTCGACCAATCAGAGATGCGGGATTTCCATTATGACATCATCGTCGCCATGCTGTGCCCGTCGCTGATTGGTCGAGGCCCAGGCGGCCTCGACAAATCAGAGACGTGGGATTTCTAGGACAGACAGACAGACAGACAGACAGAAAAACCCTTAGACAATTATATATATAGATAATTTATGACAGAAAAAATAGTCTAATATTATTGGTAGTTATTCTAGAGATAGTTAGAGTGCACTATAGGTTCCCCAAGCTAAATTTAGCATTAGCTGTTTTTGCCTTGCATTTTGGCCCTTAATAATTCTCTTTTTGAGGTTTGGAAACGTTAGGATACCAAGGTTCACCACTTTGGAGGGGAACCTATTGTGCACTCTAACTATTTCAAGAATAACTACCAATAATATTAGACTATTTTTTCTGTCATAAATTATTGTTACATATACTGCTGGCCATTTTTCCTTCCCCAATATACTGTTTTATTGTATATTCAATTACTTTTAAAAAATTGTATTAACCCCTTTCTGACATGTGATGTACTATCATGCACGAGGTGGGGTGGGCCCGTATGCCCACCGACAGGATATTACATCATAGCGATTGGCCGCGCTCACGGGGGGAGCGCGGCAGATCGCAGCCGGGTGTCAGCTGATTATCGCAGCTGACATCCGGCACTATGTGCCAGGAGCGGTCACGGACCGCTGCTGGCACATTAACCCCTGAAACACTGCGATTAAACATGATCGCAGTGTTGCGGGGGCATAGGGAAGCATCGCGCAGGGTGGGGGCTCTCTGCGGGCTTCCCTGAGCCCCTCGGTACAACGCGATGTGTTCGAGCTTCTCCTCCCTGCAGGCCCCAGATCCAAAATGGCCGCGGGGCTACATCCGGGTCCTGCAGGGAGGTGGTGTACCAGCGCCTGCTCAGGCAGGTGCCGGGAAACCTCTCTGCACTGCACATCAGATCGCTGATCTGACACAGTGCACAGCAAAGAGTCAGATCAGCGATCTTACACTATAACATGATGCCCCCCTTGGGGCAATGTTATCCCCTTCATGACCCAGCCTATTTTGACCTTAATGAACCTGGCCGTTTTTTGCAATTCTGACCAGTGTCCCTTTATGAGGTAATAACTCAGGAACGCTTCAACGGATCCTAGCGGTTCAGAGATTGTTTTTTTGTGACATATTGGGCTTCACGTTAGTGGTAAATTTAGGTCGATAATTTTTGCGTTTATTTGTGAAAAAAATGGAAATTTGGCAAAAATTTTGAAAATTTCGCAATTTTCAAATTTTGAATTTTTATTCTGTTAAACGATACAGTTATGTGACACAAAATAGTTAATAAATAACATTACCCACATGTCTACTTTACATGCACAATTTTGGAAACAAATTTTTTTTTTGCTAGGAAGTTATAAGGGTTAAAATTTGACCAGCGATTTCTCATTTTTACAATGAAATTTACAAAACCATTTTATTTTTTTAGGGACCACCTCAGATTTGACGTCAGTTTGAGGGGTCTATATGGCTGAAAATACCGAAAAGTGACACCATTCTAAAAACTGCACCCCTCAAGGTGCTTCACAGCAGCAGAAGCAACATGGAAGGAAAAAATGAACATTTAACTTTTTAGTCACAAAAATTATCTTTTAGCAACAATTTTTTTATTTTCCCAAGGGTAAAAAGAGAAACTGGACCCAAAAAGTTATTGTGCAATTTGTCCTGAGTACGCCGATACCCCATATGTGGGTGGGGGGAACCACTGTTTGGGCGCACAACAGGGCTCGGAAGGGAAGGAGCGCAATTTGACTTTTTGAATGAAAAATTGGCTCCAATCTTTAGCAGACACCATGTCGGGTTTAGAGAGCCCCTGTGTGCCTAAACATTGGAGCTCCCCCACAAATGACCCCATTTTGGAAACTAGACCCCTCAAGGAGCTTATCTAGATGCATAGTGAGCACTTTGAACCCCCAGGTGCTTCACAAATTGATCCATAAAAATGAAAAAGTATTTTTTTTCGCAAAAAAATTCTTTTAGCCTCAAGTTGTTCATTTCCACATGAGCAACAGGATAAAATGGATCCTAACATTTATTGGGCAATTTCTCCTGAGTACACTGATACCTCACATGTGGGGATAAACCACTGTTTGGACACACGGCAGGGCTCGGAAGGGAAGGAGCGCCATTTGACTTTTTGAATTAAAAATTAGCTCCAATCGTTAGCGGACACCATGTCGCGTTTGGAGAGCCCCTGTGTGCCTAAACATTGGAGCTCCCCCACATGTGACCCCATTTTGGAAACTAGACCTCCCGTGGAACTAATCTAGATGTGCGGTGACCCCTTTAAACCCCCAAGTGCTTCACAGAAGTTTATAACCGTGAAAATAAAAAATAATTTTTCTTTCCTCAAAAATGATTTTTTAGTCCGCTATTTTTTATTTTCACAAGGGTGACTGGAGAAATTGGACCCCAAAAATTGTTGTGCAGTTTGTCCTGAGTACGCTAATACCCCATATGTGGGGGGAACCACTGTTTGGGAACACGTCGGGGCTCGGAAGGGAAGTAGTGACATTTTGGAATGCAGACTTTGATGGAATGGTCTGCGGGCATCATGTTACGTTTGCAGAGCCCCTGATGTGCCTAAACAGCAGAACCCCCCCACAAGTGACCCCATTTTGGAAACTAGACCCCGCAAGGAACTTATCTAGATATGTGGTGAGCACTTTGAACCCCCAAGTGCTTCACAGAAGTTTACAACGCAGAGCCGTGAAAATAAAAAAATCATTTTCCTTTCCTCAAAAATGATGTTTTAGCAAGCAATTTTTTATTTTCACAAGGGTAACAGGAGGAATTGGACCCCAATAGTTGTTGCCCAGTTTTTCCTGAGTATGCTGGTACCCCATATGTGGGGGGAACCACTGTTTGGGTGCACGTTGGGGCTCAGGAGGGAAGTAGTGACGTTTTGAAATGCAGACTTTGATGGAATGGTCTGCGGGCATCACGTTGCATTTGCAGAGCCCCTGATGTGCCTAAACAGTAGAAACGCCCACAAGTGACCCCATTTTGGAAACTAGACCCCCCAAGGAACTTATCTAGATGTGTGGTGAGCACTTTGAACCCCCAAGTGCTTCACAGAAGTTTACAACGCAGAGCCGTGAAAATAAAAAAATATTTTTCTTTCCTCAAAAATGATGTTTTAGTAAGCAATTTTTTATTTTCGCAAGGGTAACAGGAGAAATTGGACCCCAAAAGTTGTTGCCCAGCTTGTCCTGAGTATGCTGGTACCCCATATGTGGGGGTAAACCACTGTTTGGGTGCACGTCGGGGCTCGGAAGGGAGGGAGCACCATTTGACTTTTTGAACGCAAGATTGGCTGGAATCAATGGTGGCGCCATGTTGCGTTTGGAGACCCCTGATGTGCCTAAACAGTGGAAACCCCTCAATTCTAACTCCAACACTAACCCAAACACACCCCTAACCCTAATCCCAACTCTAGCCATAACCCTAATCACAACCCTAACCCCAAAAAACCCCTAACCACAACCCTAACCCCAACACACCCCTAACCCTAATCCCAACCCTAACCCAACCCTAACCACAACCCTAACCCCAACACACCCCTAACCACAACCCTAACCCCAACACACCTCTAACCCTAACAATAACCCTAACCACAAGCATAATCTTAACCCTATTTCCAACCCTAGCCCTAAATCCAACTCTAACTCTAATTCCAACCCTAACCCTAAGGCTATGTACCCATGTTGCGGATTCGTGTGAGATTTTTCCGCAGCATTTTTGAAAAATCCGCAGGTAAAAGGCACTGCGTTTTACCTGCGGATTTACCGCGGATTTCCAGTGTTTTTTGTGCGGATTTCACCTGTGGATTCCTATTGAGGAACAGGTGTAAAATGCTGCAGAATCCGCACAAAGAATTGACATGCTGCGGAAAATACAATGCAGCGTTTCAGCGCAGTATTTTCCGCACCATGGGCACAGCGAATTTGGTTTTCCATAGGTTTACATGGTACTGTAAACCTGGTGGAAAACTGCTACGAATCCGCAGCGGCCAATTCGCTGCGGATCCGCAGCCAAATCCGCACCGTGTGCACATAGCCTAATTCTAAGGGTATGTGCACATGCTGCGGAAAACGCTGCGAATCTGCAGCGTTTCTGCATCTGCGGGTCCGCAGCAGTTTCCCATGAGTTTTACAGTTCAATGTACACCTATGGGAAACAAAAAACGCTGTGCGCATACTGCGGAAAAAACTGCGTGGAAACGCAGCGGTTTACATTCCGCAGCATGTCACTTCTTTCTGCGGATTCCGCAGCGGTTTTACAGCTGCTCCTATAGAAAACCGCAGTTGTAAAACCGCAGTGAAATCCGCAGAAAAACCGCAGAAAAACTGCAATTAATCCGCAGCGGTTTTGCACTGCGGATTTATCAAATCCGCTGCAGAAAAATCCGCAGAGGACCAGAATACGTGTGCACTTAGCCTTACCCTAACCCTAATTCTAACCCTAGCCCTAACCCTAACCCTAGCCCTAACCCTAACCCTAACCCTAGTTCTAACCCTAGTTCTAACCCTAACCCTAGTGGAAAAATAAAAGTAAATATATTTTCTTCATTTTATTATTGTCCCTACCTATGAGGGTAATAAAGGTGGAGGGGTCATTTACTATTTTTTTATTTTGATTACTGTGATAGGTTTTATCACAGTGATCAAAATGTACATGGAACGAATCTGCCGGCCGGCAGATTCGGCGGGCGCACTGCACATTCGCCTGCCATTTTGGAGGATGGCGGCGCCCATGGAACAGACGAACAGACACCGGGAGGCTCGGTAAGTATGAGGGGGGGATCAGAGCACAGGGGGGGATCGGAGCATGGGGGTGGGATCGGAGCACGGGGGAGCGGACAGGAGGACGGGGGAGTGGACAGGCTGACGGAGGGGAGCGAATCACAGGACGGAGGACTGGGGAGGAGATCGGTGGCGGTGGGGGGGGGGGCAGATCAGGGTTTCCAGCCATGGCCGATGATATTGCAGCATCGGCCATGGCTGGATTGTAATATTTCACCACTTTTCATAGGTGAAATATTACAAATTGCTCTGATTGGCTGTTGCACTTTCAACAGCCAATCAGAGTGATCGTAGCCACGTGGGGGCAAAGCCACCCCCCCCCCCGGGCTAAAGTACCACTCCCCCTGTCCCTGCAGATCGGGTGAAATTGGATTTAACACTTTCACCCGATCTGGAGGGACGCGATCCCTCCATAACGCCACATAGGCGTCACAGGTCGGATTGGCACCGACTTTCATGACGCCTACGTGGCGTCACAGGTCGGGAAGGGGTTAAAGTGTAAAAAAAAAATATTCAAATGTGTAAAAAAAAATTTTAAAAAAATTCCTAAAAAAAATAAATATAAATATATATATATATTGTTCCCATAAATACATTTATTTATCTAAATAAAAAAAAACAATAAAAGTACACATATTTAGTATCGCTGTGTCTGTAATGACCCGACCTATAAGTTAACCCCTTCAGTGAACACCGTAAAAAAAAAACGAGGCAAAAAACAACGCTTTATTATCATACCGCCAAACAAAAAGTGGAATAACACGCGATCAAAAGGACGGATATAAATAACCATGATAACACTGAAAACATCATCTTATCCCACAAAAAACGAGCCGCCATACAGCATCATCAGCAAAAAAATAAAAAAGTTATAGTCCACAGAATAAAGCGATGCAAAAATAATTATTTTTTCTATAAAATAGTTATCGTATAAAAGCGCCAAAACATAAAAAAATTATATAAATAAGGTATTGCTGTAATCATACTGACCCAAAGAATAAAACTGCTTTATCCATTTTACCAAACGCAAAATGGTATAAACACCCCCCCCAAAAGAAATTCATGATTAGTTGGTTTTTGGTCATTCTGCCTCACAAAAATCGGAATAAAAAGCGATCAAAAAATGTCACATGCCCGAAAATGTTACCAGTAAAAACGTCAACTCGTCCCGCAAAAAACAAGACCTCACATGACTCTGTGGACCAAAATATGGAAAAATTATAGCTCTCAAAATGTGGTAACACAAAAAATATTTTTTGCAATAAAAAGCGTCTTTTAGTGTGTGACAGCTGCCAATCATAAAAATCAGCAAGAAAACCCAGTATAAATAGTAAATCAAACTATCATCCACTTAGTTAGGGAAAAATTAAAAAATATATTTATTTCCATTTTCCCATTAGGGTTAGGGCTAGGGTTGTGTTGTGAATTCCGCTCTTGGGCTCGCTCCGGTGGTTGTAAGTGGCACTTTTGTGAGTTCTGCTCTTGGGCTCCCTCCGGTGGATTTAAGTGGAACTGCTGCTCCTTGGATTTAGCAGTCAGCAGCTGCTTCCACTGATCGTCTATTCTGGCTCGGCTATTTATCCTGGCTCCATCCTTCAGCCAGTGCCAGTTGTCAATGGTTCCTGCTTGGATTCACATCTCTCTTGGATTTCCCTGATATTCTGACCAGTTCAGCAAAGATAAGTCCTTGCTTTGTTCTTTTGCAGTCCACTTGTTGTGGACTTAATCGTTCTGCACTTTCTATGTTTTTTCTAGTCCAGCTTGTCAGTATGGATTTATTCAGTTAAGCTGGAAGCTCTGGGAAGCAGATTTACCCTCCGCACCTTTAGTCAGGTGTGGAGATTTTTGTAAACTCTGCGATGGATTTTTCTAGTTTTTAATACTGACCGCACAGCATTCTGTCCTGTTCCATCTATCTAGCTAGATTGGCCTCCTTTGCGTCATCCTAGTTTCATTCTGTGTATGTCATTTCCCTCTCCACTCACAGTCAATATTTGTGGGGGACTGTCTGTCCTTTGGGAATTTTCTCTGAGGCAAGATAGCTTTCCTGTTTCTATCTTTAGGGGTAGTTAGTCCTCCGGCTGTGACGAGGTGTCTAGGGAGTGACAGGAACATTCCACGGCTACTTCTAGTGTTGTGTTAAGCTCAGGAACTGCGGACAGTACAGGTACCACCTCCTCCAGAGCACGTCCATGTTGCTCCTAAACCACCAGTTCATAACAGTACAACTGGCCAAAAATGAATTAAATGCATCTCAAAAGAAGGAAAAAAGAAAAATTCTGAGCCATTTTTTTTTCTGTAGTCTGTTTTGTCTTTTTTTTCCTCTTAATCTCTGGGTGGTTCAGGATTTTGGCACTGGCATGGATGTTCAGGGTTTGTTTTCTCGTGTGGATCAACTTGCTGCAAGAGTACAGAGTATCCAAAATTATGTTGTCCAGACTTCGGCTTTAGAGCCTAAAATTCCTACTCCTGATTTGTTTTTTGGGGACAGATCCAAGTTTTTGAACTTTAAAAATAACTGCAAATTGTTTTTTGCTTTGAAACCCCATTCCTCTGGTGATCCCATTCAGCAGGTTAAAATTGTCATCTCTCTGCTGCGTGGTGACCCTCAGGACTGGGCATTCTCCCTTGAATCAGGGGATCCGGCATTGCTTAATGTAGACGCATTTTTTCAAGCGCTCGGATTATTGTATGACGAACCTAATTCTGTGGATCATGCAGAAAAAACCTTGTTGGCCCTGTGTCAGGGTCAGGAAGTGGCAGAATTATACTGCCAGAAATTAAGAAAATGGTCTGTGCTCACTAAATGGAATGAGGAGGCTCTGGCAGCAATTTTCAGAAAGGGTCTTTCTGAAGCCCTTAAAGATGTTATGGTGGGGTTCCCCACGCCTGCTGGTTTGAGCAAATCTATGTCTCTAGCCATTCAGATTGATCGGCGCCTGCGCGAGCGCAGAGTTGAGCACCATATGGCAGTGTCCTCTGAGCAGAGTCCTGAGAATATGCAATGTGATAGGATTTTGACTAGAGCAGAACGGCAGGGATTCAGACGTCAGAATGGGCTGTGTTTTTACTGTGGTGATTCTGCTCATGTTATTTCTGATTGCCCTAAGCGTACTAAGAGGGTCGCTAGGTCTGTTACCAACAGTACTGTACAGCCTAAATTTCTCTTATCTGTGACCCTGATTTGCTCATTATCGTCCTTTTCTGTCATGGCATTTGTGGATTCAGGCGCTGCCCTGAACTTAATGGACTTGGAATAAGCCAGGCGCTGTGGTTTTTCCTTGCAGCCTTTGCAGAGCCCTATTCCTTTGAGGGGGATTGATGCCACACCGTTGGCCAAGAATAAACCTCAGTATTGGACTCAGCTGACCATGTGCATGTTATGGTATTTTTATTTAATGTGGTCTTTCCCATTTTTTTCTCACTCTTAATACATTTAGGAGGCCCTAATGGCACAATGTAAATAAAATACGTAGAGTAGGACTGCCCCATTATGAGAATGCCGTGAAGTGGCGGGGTAGCTCAAAGAATTGATCAATTGTTTGCTAAATGTCTCATATTTGAAATACAGATAGAATTCAGTATGTGCATATGCACCTTATGTATTGTGTCCTGACCTGAAGCAGTGCTGGATTCTCCCTTTTTTTTTGTCTTTACATTGGTAAGTGGCTGACCACCACTGTTGCCGAGCACACTGGGTTAGGTACGCCTTTCTTTCTGTGTTCATTGTGATTGATAGGCTGCTGTTCACACACACAGCAGCCCTGCCCTGCCTCAGGCTCTAGTTAATTGTGCACCTGTGTCTCAGCCTGTTTCACTCTTTAACTTTGGTGCTGGTTTGGAAGTGTGGAAGCCAGATCTGAAATGTCCGCACAGGACCTGATCGGCTTTTACCTGCGCTTGCCTTTCGCGGCACCAAGGGAGTGATTCTGAAATGCTCCAGGTACAGTTTGCATGTTATGGTATTGTTATTTAATGTGGTCTTTCCCTTTTTTTCTCACTCTTAATACATTTAGGAGGCCCTAATGGCACAATGTAAATAAAATACGTAGAGTGGGACTGCCCCATTATGAGAATGCCGTGAAGTGGCGGGGTAGCTCAAAGAATTGATCAATTGTTTGCTAAATGTCTCATATTTGAAATACAGATAGAATTCAGTATGTGCATATGCACCTTATGTATTGTGTCCTGACCTGAAGCAGTGCTGGCTTCTTCCTTTTTTTTTTGTCTTTACATTGGTAAGTGGCTGACCACCACTGTTGCCGCGCACGCTGGGTTAGGTACGCCTTTCTTTCTGTGTTCATTGTGATTGATAGGCTGCTGTTCACACACACAGCAGCCCTGCCCTGCCTCAGGCTCTAGTTAATTGTGCACCTGTGTCTCAGCCTGTTTCACTCTTTAACTTTGGTGCTGGTTTGGAAGTGTGGAAGCCAGATCTGAAATGTCCGCACAGGACCTGATCGGCTTTTACCTGCGCTTGCCTTTCGCGGCACCAAGGGAGTGATTCTGAAATGCTCCAGGTACAGTTTGCATGTTATGGTATTGTTATTTATTGTGGTCTTTCCCTTTTTTTTCTCACTCTTAATACATTTAGGAGGCCCTAATGGCACAATGTAAATAAAATACGTAGAGTAGGACTGCCCCATTATGAGAATGCCGTGAAGTGGCAGGGTAGCTCAAAGAATTGATCAATTGTTTGCTAAATGTCTCATATTTGAAATACAGATAGAATTCAGTATGTGCATATGCACCTTATGTATTGTGTCCTGACCTGAAGCAGTGCTGGCTTCTCCCTTTTTTTTTTGTCTTTACATTGGTAAGTGGCTGACCACCACTGTTGCCGCGCACGCTGGGTTAGGTACGCCTTTCTTTCTGTGTTCATTGTGATTGATAGGCTGCTGTTCACACACACAGCAGCCCTGCTGTTGTGAATTTGGATTCTGGGCTCCCCCGGTGGCTACTGGTGGAATTGAACTGGTGTCTTCATCTTCTCTGTTCACCTGTTCCCATCAAGATGTGGGAGTCGCTATATAACCTTGCTGCTCTGTTAGTTGCTTGCCGGTCAACAATGTTATCAGAAGCCTCTCTGTGCTTGTTCCTGCTCCTAGACAACTACTAGATAAGTTGGACTCTTGTCCATGTTTGTTTTTGCATTTAGTTCCAGTTCACAGCTGTAGTTTCGTTACTGTGTCTGGAAAGCTCTTGTGAACGGGAATTGCCACTCTGGTGTTATGAGTTAATGCCAGAGTTTTAAAGTAATTTCTGGATGGTGTTTTTGATAGGGTTTTCAGCTGACCATGAAAGTGTCCTTTCTGTCTTCTGCTATGTAGTAAGTGGACCTCAAATTTGCTAAACCTATTTTCATACTACGTTTGTTATTTCGTCTCAACTCACCGCCAATACATGTGGGGGGCCTCTGTCTCCTTTCGGGGTATTTCTCTAGAGGTGAGCTAGGACTAATATTTTCCTCTGCTAGCTTTATTTAGTCCTCCGGCTGGGCTGGGCATCTAGAATCAACGTAGGCATGCTACCCGGCCACTGCTAGTTGTGCGTTAGGTTTAGTTCATGGTCAGCTCAGTTCCCATCTTCCAAGAGCTAGTTCCTATATATGCTTATGCTATGTTCTCTTGCCATTGAGATCATGACAGTTTGACCGGCCAGCAAAGTGTTAATTGTTTGGGCTGAAGCAGGAGAAAAAGAAGTGTTGAAGGGAATTTTTTTTTTTTTTTTTTTCCCCTCAGAGTTTTGCTGCCTAGCCCTTAATTGCTGTCTAGCTGCTTCTTACCTCCTCTTAACCCTTGAATGGCTCTGTGTCCACCTGTTTGTAATGGATCTTCAGAGTGTAACTGCAGGTTTGAATAATCTCGCCACGAAGGTACAAAATTTGCAAGATTTTGTTTGTCATGCACCTGTATCTGAGCCGAGAATTCCTTTGCCGGAATTTTTCTCGGGGAATAGATCCGGGTTTCAGAATTTTCGAAATAATTGCAAATTATTTTTGTCTCTGAAATCTCGCTCTGCTGGAGACCCTGCACAGCAGGTCAGGATTGTGATTTCCTTGCTCCGGGGCGACCCTCAAGACTGGGCTTTTTCATTGACACCAGGGGATCCTGCGTTGCTCAATGTGGATGCGTTTTTTCTGGCCTTGGGGTTGCTTTATGACGAACCTCATTTGGAGCTTCAGGCAGAAAAAACTTTGATGTCCCTATCTCAGGGGCAAGATGAAGCGGAAATTTACTGCCAAAGATTCCGTAAATGGTCTGTGCTTACTCAGTGGAATGAGTGCGCCCTGGCGGCGACTTTCAGAGAGGGTCTCTCTGATGCCATTAAGGATGTTATGGTGGGGTTCCCTGTGCCTGCGGGTCTGAATGAGTCCATGACAATGGCTATTCAGATCGATAGGCGTTTGCGGGAGCGCAAACCAGTGCACCATCTGGCGGTGTCCACTGAGAAGTCGCCAGAGAGTATGCAGTGTGATAGAATTCTGTCCCGAAGCGAGCGGCAGAATTTTAGACGGAAAAATGGGTTGTGTTTCTATTGTGGTGATTCTACTCATGTTATATCAGCATGCTCTAAGCGCACTAAAAAGCTTGGTAAATCTGTTTCCATTTGCACCTTACCGTCTAAATTTATTCTATCTGTGACCCTGATTTGCTCTTTGTCATCTATTACCACGGACGCCTATGTCGATTCTGGCGCCGCTTTGAGTCTTATGGATTGGTCCTTTGCCAAACGCTGTGGGTATGATTTAGAGCCTTTGGAGACTTCTATTCCTCTGAAGGGGATTGACTCCACCCCATTGGCTAATAATAAACCACAATACTGGACACAAGTAACTATGCGTATTAATCCGGATCACCAGGAGATTATTCGCTTTCTGGTGCTGTATAATCTACATGATGATTTGGTGCTAGGATTGCCTTGGCTGCAATCTCACAACCCAGTCCTCGACTGGAGAGCTATGTCTGTGTTGAGCTGGGGATGTAAGGGGGCTCATGGGGATGTACCTGTGGTTTCCATTTCATCATCCATTCCCTCTGAAATTCCTGAGTTCCTGTCTGACTATCGTGACGTCTTTGAAGAATCCAAGCTTGGTTCGTTACCTCCGCACCGAGAGTGCGATTGTGCCATAGATTTAATCCCGGGTAGTAAATACCCAAAGGGTCGTTTATTTAATCTGTCTGTGCCTGAACATGCTGCTATGCGAGAATATATAAAGGAGTCCTTGGAAAAGGGACATATTCGTCCATCGTCATCTCCCTTAGGAGCCGGTTTTTTCTTTGTGTCAAAAAAAGACGGCTCTTTGAGACCATGTATTGATTATCGGCTTTTGAATAAAATCACTGTTAAATATCAATACCCATTGCCGTTGCTGACTGATTTGTTTGCTCGCATAAAGGGGGCCAAGTGGTTCTCTAAGATTGACCTTCGTGGGGCGTATAATTTGGTGCGAATCAGGCAGGGGGATGAGTGGAAAACCGCATTTAATACGCCCGAGGGCCACTTTGAGTATTTAGTGATGCCTTTTGGTCTTTCTAATGCTCCGTCAGTTTTCCAGTCCTTTATGCATGATATTTTTCGCGATTATTTGGATAAATTTATGATTGTGTATCTGGATGATATTCTGATTTTTTCGGATGACTGGGACTCTCATGTCCAGCAAGTCAGGAGGGTTTTTCAGGTTTTGCGGTCTAATTCTTTGTGTGTGAAGGGTTCTAAGTGTGTTTTTGGGGTACAGAGGATTTCCTTTTTGGGATATATTTTTTCCCCCTCTTCCATTGAAATGGATCCTGTCAAGGTTCAAGCTATTTGTGATTGGACGCAGCCCTCTTCTCTTAAGAGTCTTCAGAAATTTTTGGGCTTTGCTAACTTTTATCGTCGATTTATTGCTGGTTTTTCGGATATTGCTAAGCCATTGACCGATTTGACTAAGAAGGGTGCTGATGTTGCTGATTGGTCCCCTGATGCTGTGGAGGCCTTTCGGGAGCTTAAGCGCCGTTTTTCCTCTGCCCCTGTGTTGCGTCAGCCTGATGTTGCTCTACCTTTTCAGGTTGAGGTCGACGCTTCTGAGATTGGAGCTGGGGCAGTGTTGTCGCAGAAAAGTTCTGACTGCTCCGTGATGAGGCCTTGTGCCTTCTTTTCCCGTAAATTTTCGCCCGCTGAGCGGAATTATGATGTTGGGAATCGGGAGCTTTTGGCCATGAAGTGGGCTTTTGAGGAGTGGCGCCATTGGCTTGAGGGGGCCAGACATCAGGTGGTGGTATTGACTGACCACAAAAATTTGATTTATCTTGAGACCGCCAGGCGCCTGAATCCTAGACAGGCGCGCTGGTCATTATTTTTCTCTCGGTTTAATTTTGTGGTGTCGTACCTACCGGGTTCTAAGAATGTTGAGGCGGATGCCCTTTCTAGGAGTTTTGAGCCTGACTCGCCTGGTAACTCTGAGCCCACAGGTATCCTTAAGGATGGAGTGGTATTGTCAGCCGTTTCTCCAGACCTGCGGCGGGCCTTGCAGGAGTTTCAGGCGGAGAGACCTGATCGTTGCCCACCTGATAAACTGTTTGTTCCTGATGATTGGACCAGTAGAGTCATCTCTGAGGTTCATTCTTCTGCGTTGGCAGGTCATCCTGGCATTTTTGGTACCAGGGATTTGGTGGCAAGGTCCTTCTGGTGGCCTTCCCTGTCACGAGATGTGCGAGGCTTTGTGCAGTCTTGTGACGTTTGTGCTCGGGCCAAGCCTTGTTGTTCTCGGGCTAGTGGATTATTGTTGCCCTTGCCTATTCCTAAGAGGCCTTGGACGCACATCTCGATGGATTTTATTTCAGATCTGCCTGTTTCTCAGAAGATGTCTGTCATCTGGGTGGTGTGTGACCGTTTTTCTAAGATGGTCCATTTGGTTCCTCTGCCCAAGTTACCTTCTTCTTCCGAGTTGGTTCCTCTGTTTTTTCAAAATGTTGTTCGTTTGCATGGTATTCCTGAGAATATCGTTTCTGACAGAGGGACCCAATTCGTGTCTAGATTTTGGCGGGCATTCTGTGCTAGGATGGGCATAGATTTATCTTTTTCGTCCGCTTTCCATCCTCAGACGAATGGCCAGACCGAGCGGATTAATCAGACCCTGGAGACATATCTGAGGTGTTTTGTGTCTGCTGACCAGGATGATTGGGTTGCTTTTTTGCCATTGGCGGAGTTCGCTCTCAATAATCGGGCCAGCTCTGCCACTTTGGTGTCCCCGTTTTTCTGTAATTCGGGGTTTCATCCTCGATTTTCCTCTGGTCAGGTGGAATCTTCGGATTGTCCTGGAGTGGATGCTGTGGTGGAGAGATTGCATCAGATCTGTGGGCAGGTGGTGGACAATTTGAGGTTGTCCCAGGAGAAGACTCAGCTTTTTGCCAACCGCCACCGTCGTGTTGGTCCTCGGCTTTCTGTTGGGGATTTGGTGTGGTTGTCTTCTCGTTTTGTCCCTATGAGGGTCTCTTCTCCTAAGTTTAAGCCTCGGTTTATCGGCCCGTATAAGATATTGGAGATTCTTAACCCTGTTTCCTTCCGTTTGGACCTCCCTGCATCCTTTTCTATTCATAACGTTTTTCATCGGTCATTATTGCGCAGGTATGAGGTACCGGTTGTGCCTTCCGTTGAGCCTCCTGCTCCGGTGTTGGTTGAGGGTGAGTTGGAGTACGTTGTGGAGAAAATCTTGGACTCTCGTGTTTCCAGACGGAGACTCCAGTATCTGGTCAAGTGGAAGGGATACGGCCAGGAGGATAATTCTTGGGTGAATGCATCTGATGTTCATGCCTCCGATCTGGTTCGTGCCTTTCATAGGGCCCATCCTGATCGCCCTGGTGGTTCTGGTGAGGGTTCGGTGCCCCCTCCTTGAGGGGGGGGTACTGTTGTGAATTTGGATTCTGGGCTCCCCCGGTGGCTACTGGTGGAATTGAACTGGTGTCTTCATCTTCTCTGTTCACCTGTTCCCATCAAGATGTGGGAGTCGCTATATAACCTTGCTGCTCTGTTAGTTGCTTGCCGGTCAACAATGTTATCAGAAGCCTCTCTGTGCTTGTTCCTGCTCCTAGACAACTACTAGATAAGTTGGACTCTTGTCCATGTTTGTTTTTGCATTTAGTTCCAGTTCACAGCTGTAGTTTCGTTACTGTGTCTGGAAAGCTCTTGTGAACGGGAATTGCCACTCTGGTGTTATGAGTTAATGCCAGAGTTTTAAAGTAATTTCTGGATGGTGTTTTTGATAGGGTTTTCAGCTGACCATGAAAGTGTCCTTTCTGTCTTCTGCTATGTAGTAAGTGGACCTCAAATTTGCTAAACCTATTTTCATACTACGTTTGTTATTTCGTCTCAACTCACCGCCAATACATGTGGGGGGCCTCTGTCTCCTTTCGGGGTATTTCTCTAGAGGTGAGCTAGGACTAATATTTTCCTCTGCTAGCTTTATTTAGTCCTCCGGCTGGGCTGGGCATCTAGAATCAACGTAGGCATGCTACCCGGCCACTGCTAGTTGTGCGTTAGGTTTAGTTCATGGTCAGCTCAGTTCCCATCTTCCAAGAGCTAGTTCCTATATATGCTTATGCTATGTTCTCTTGCCATTGAGATCATGACACCCTGCCCTGCCTCAGGCTGTAGTTAATTGTGCACCTGTGTCTCAGCCTGTTTCACTCTTTAACTTTGGTGCTGGTTTGGAAGTGTGGAAGCCAGATCTGAAATGTCCGCACAGGACCTGATCGGCTTTTACCTGCGCTTGCCTTTCGCGGCACCAAGGGAGTGATTCTGAAATGCTCCAGGTACAGTTGCATGTTATGGTATTGTTATTTAATGTGGTCTTTCCCTTTTTTTTCTCACTCTTAATACATTTAGGAGGCCCTAATGGCACAATGTAAATAACATACGTAGAGTAGGACTACCCCATTATGAGAATGCCGTGAAGTGGCGGGGTAGCTCAAAGAATTGATCAATTGTTTGCTAAATGTCTCATATTTGAAAAACAGATAGAATTCAGTATGTGCATATGCACCTTATGTATTGTGTCCTGACCTGAAGCAGTGCTGGCTTCTTCCTTTTTTTTTTGTCTTTACATTGGTAAGTGGCTGACCACCACTGTTGTCGCGCATGCTGGGTTAGGTACGCCTTTCTTTCTGTGTTCATTGTGATTGATAGGCTGCTGTTCACACACACAGCAGACCTGCCCTGCCTCAGGCTCTAGTTAATTGTGCACCTGTGTCTCAGCCTGTTTCACTCTTTAACTTTGGTGCTGGTTTGGAAGTGTGGAAGCCAGATCTGAAATGTCCGCACAGGACCTGATCGGCTTTTACCTGCGCTTGCCTTTCGCGGCACCAAGGGAGTGATTCTGAAATGCTCCAGGTACAGTTTGCATGTTATGGTATTGTTATTTAATGTGGTCTTTCCCTTTTTTTTCTCACTCTTAATACATTTAGGAGGCCCTAATGGCACAATGTAAATAAAATACGTAGAGTAGGACTGCCTCATTATGAGAATGCCGTGAAGTGGCGGGGTAGCTCAAAGAATTGATCAAATGTTTGCTAAATGTCTCATATTTGAAATACAGATAGAATTCAGTATGTGCATATGCACCTTATGTATTGTGTCCTGACCTGAAGCAGTGCTGGCTTCTCCCTTTTTTTTTTTGTCTGACCATGTGCATGGCTCCAGCACATCAGGAAGATTGCCGTTTTCTGGTGTTGCATAACTTGCATGATGTTGTTGTACTGGATTTTCCATGGTTACAGGAACATAATCCGGTGCTGGATTGGAAATCTATGTCTGTGACTAGTTGGGGTTGTCAAGGGGTACATTGTGACGTTCCTTTGATGTCAATTTCCTCTTCCCCCTCTTCTGAAGTCCCTGAGTTTTTGTCGGATTTCCAGGATGTATTTGATGAGCCCAAGTCCAGTTCCCTTCCTCCACATAGGGACTGTGATTGTGCTATTAACTTGATTCCTGGCTGTAAGTTCCCTAAGGGCCGAATTTTCAATCTGTCTGTGCCAGAGCATGCCGCCATGCGGAGTTATGTCAAGGAGTCTTTGGAGAAGGGGCATATTCGGCCGTCTTCGTCACCATTGGGAGCGGAATTCTTTTTTGTTGCCAAGAAGGATGGCTCCTTGAGAGCCTGTATTGATTATCGCCTTCTTAATAAGATCACGGTCAAATTCCAATACCCTTTACCTTTGCTTTCTGATTTGTTTGCTCGGATTAAGGGGGCTAGTTGGTTTACTAAGATTGACCTTCGAGGGGCATATAATCTTGTTCGTATTAAACAGGGTGACGAATGGAAAACTGCATTTAATACGCCCGAAGGCCATTTTGAATACCTTGTGATGCCTTTCGGGCTTTCTAATGCTCCTTCTGTATTTCAGTCCTTCATGCATGATATTTTCCGCAATTATCTTGATAAATTCATGATTGTGTATTTGAATGATATTTAGATTTTTTCCGATGATTGGGAGTCTCATGTGAAGCAGGTCAGGATGGTATTCCAGATCCTTCGTGATAATGCTTTATTTGTGAAGGGGTCTAAGTGCCTATTTGGAGTTCAGAAGGTCTCTTTTTTGGGTTTTATTTTTTCTCCCTCGTCTATAGAAATGGATCCTGTTAAGGTCCAAGCCATTAATGACTGGATTCAGCCCACATCCGTGAAGAGCCTTCAGAAATTTTTGGGCTTTGCTAATTTTTATCGCCGTTTCATTGCCAACTTTTCCAGTGTGGTTAAGCCCCTGACTGATTTGACGAAGAAAGGCGCTGAAGTGACAAATTGGTCCTCTGCGGATGTTGAGGCCTTTCAGGAGCTTAAACGCCGATTTACTTCTGCCCCTGTGTTGCGTCAGCCGGATGTTTCTCTTCCTTTTCAGGTTGAGGTTGACGCTTCTGAGATTGGGGCAGGGGCCGTTTTGTCTCAGAGGAATTCTGATGGTTCTTTGATGAAACCGTGTGCTTTTTTTTCCAGAAAGTTTTCGCCTGCGGAGCGCAATTATGACGTTGGCAATCGGGAGTTGTTGGCTATGAAGTGGGCATTTGAGGAGTGGCGACATTGGCTTGAGGGAGCCAAGCACCGCGTTGTGGTCTTGACCGATCATAAGAATCTGATTTACCTCGAGTCAGCCAAGCGGCTGTACCCTAGACAGGCTCGATGGTCCCTGTTTTTCTCCTGTTTTGATTTTGTGGTCTCGTATCTTCCGGGATCTAAGAATGTTATGGCTGATGCCCTCTCTAGGAGTTTTTTGCCTGATTCTCCTGGAGTCCTTGAGCCGGTTGGCATTCTTAAGGAAGGGGTGATTCTTTCTGCCATCTCCCCTGATTTGCGGCGGGTGCTTCAGTAATTTCAGGCTGATAAACCTGACCGCTGTCCAGTGGGGAAGCTGTTTGTTCCTGATAGATGGACTAGTAAGCTAATTTCTGAGGTTCATTGTTCAGTGTTGGCTGGTCATCCTGGGATTTTTGGTACCAGAGATTTGGTTGCTAGGTCCTTTTGGTGGCCTTCCTTGTCGCGGGATGTGCGTTCTTTTGTGCAGTCCTGTGGGACTTGTGCCCGGGCCAAGCCTTGCTGTTCCCGCGCTAGTGGGTTGCTTTTGCCTTTGCCGGTCCCTGAGAGGCCCTGGACGCATATTTCCATGGATTTTATTTCGGATCTTTCTGTTTCCCAGAAGATGTCTGTTATCTGGGTGGTTTGTGACCGGTTCTCTAAAATGGTCCATTTGGTACCTTTGCCTAAATTGCCTTCCTCCTCTGATTTGGTTCCATTGTTTTTTCAGCATGTGGTTCGCTTGCTTGGCATTCCGGAGAATATTGTGTCCGACAGAGGTTCCCAGTTTGTTTCTAGGTTTTGGCGGGCCTTTTGTGCTAGGATGGGCATTGATTTGTCTTTTTCTTCGGCGTTCCATCCTCAGACAAATGGCCAAACTGAGCAAACTAATCAGACTTTGGAAACCTATTTGAGATGCTTTGTGTCTGCTGATCAGGATGATTGGGTGGCTTTCTTGCCATTGGCCGAGTTTGCTCTTAATAATTGGGCTAGTTCGGCTACTTTGGTTTCGCCTTTCTTTTGTAATTTTGGTTTTCATCCTCGTTTTTCTTCGGGGCAGGTTGAGCCTTCTGATTGTCCTGCTGTGGATTCTGTGGTGGACAGGTTACAGCAGATTTGGACTCATGTGGTAGACAATTTGACGTTGTCTCAGGAAAAGGCTCAACGTTTTGCTAACCGCCGTCGGTGTGTTGGTCCCCGGCTTCGGGTGGGGGATTTGGTCTGGTTATCTTCTCGTCATGTTCCTATGAAGGTTTCTTCCCCTAAGTTCAAACCTCGGTTTATTGGTCCTTATAAGATTTCTGAGATTATCAATCCGGTATCTTTTCGTTTGGCCCTTCCAGCCTCTTTTGCCATCCATAATGTTTTCCATAGATCTCTGTTGCAGAGATATGTGGTGCCCGTTGTTCCCTCTGTTGATCCTCCTGCCCCGGTGTTAGTTGAAGGGGAGTTGGAATATGTGGTGGAGAAAATTTTGGATTCTCGTTTTTCGAGGCGGAGGCTTCAGTATCTTGTCAAGTGGAAGGGTTATGGCCAGGAGGATAATTCTTGGGTTGTTGCCTCCGATGTCCATGCCGCCAATTTGGTTCGTGCCTTTCACTTGGCTCGTCCTGATCGGCCTGGGGGCTCTGGTGTGGGTTCGGTGACCCCTCCTCAAGGGGGGGGTACTGTTGTGAATTCCGCTCTTGGGCTCCCTCCGGTGGTTGTAAGTGGCACTTTTGTGAGTTCTGCTCTTGGGCTCCCTCCGGTGGATTTAAGTGGAACTGCTGCTCCTTTGATTTAGCAGTCAGCAGCTGCTTCCACTGATCGTCTATTCTGGCTCGGCTATTTATCCTGGCTCCATCCTTCAGCCAGTGCCAGTTGTCAATGGTTCCTGCTTGGATTCACATCTCTCTTGGATTTCCCTGATATTCTGACCAGTTCAGCAAAGATAAGTCCTTGCTTTGTTCTTTTGCAGTCCACTTGTTGTGGACTTAATCGTTCTGCACTTTCTATGTTTTTTCTAGTCCAGCTTGTCAGTATGGATTTATTCAGTTAAGCTGGAAGCTCTGGGAAGCAGATTTACCCTCCGCACCTTTAGTCAGGTGTGGAGATTTTTGTAAACTCTGCGGTGGATTTTTCTAGTTTTTAATACTGACCGCACAGCATTCTGTCCTGTTCTATCTATCTAGCTAGATTGGCCTCCTTTGCTTAATCCTAGTATCATTCTGTGTATGTCATTTCCCTCTCCACTCACAGTCAATATTTGTGGGGGGCTGTCTGTCCTTTGGGAATTTTCTCTGAGGCAAGATAGCTTTCCTGTTTATATCTTTAGGGGTAGTTAGTCCTCCGGCTGTGACGAGGTGTCTAGGGAGTGACAGGAACATTCCACGGCTACTTCTAGTGTTGTGTTAAGCTCAGGAACTGCGGTCAGTACAGGTACCACCTCCTCCAGAGCACGTCCATGTTGCTCCTAAACCACCAGTTCATAACAGGGTTGGGGCTAGGGTTAGGGTTTGGATTACATTTACGGTTGGGATTAGGGTTAGGGGTGTGTCAGGGTTAGGGGTGTGGTTAGGGTTATGGTTGGGATTAGGGTTAGGGGTGTGGTTAGGGTTGGCATTATGGTTACATAGTTACATAGTTACATAGTTACATAGTTATTAAGGTTGAAGGAAGACTGTAAGTCCATCTAGTTCAACCCATAGCCTAACCTAACATACCCTAACATGTTGATCCAGAGGAAGGCAAAAAAAACCATGTGGCAAAGAGTAACTCCACCATGGGGAAAAAAATTCCTTCCCGACTCCACATACGGCAATCAGACTAGTTCCCTGGATCAACGCCTTATCAAGGAATCTAGTGTATATACCCTGTAACATTAGGGATGTGTTGGGGTTAGGAGTGTGGTTGGGGTTAGGGGTGTGGTTGGGATTAGGGTTAGGGGTGTGCTTGGGTTAGGGTTTCAGTTAGAATTGGAGGTTTCCACTGTTTAGGCACATCAGGGGCTCTCCAAACGCAACATGGTGTCCCATCTCAATTCCAGTCAATTTTGCATTGAAAAGTCAAACGGCGCTCCTTCCCTTCCAAGCTCTGCCATGCGCCCAAACAGTGGTTTACCCCCACACATGGGGTATCAGCGTACTCAGGACAAATTGCACAACAACTTTTGTGGTCCAATTTCTTCTGTTACCCTTGGGAAAATAGACAATTGGGGGCGAAAAATCATTTTTGTGAAAAAATATGATTTTTAATTTTTACGGCTCTGCATTATAAACTTCTGTGAAGCACTTGGTGAGTCAAAGTGCTCACCACACATCTCAATAAGTTCCTTAGGTGGTCTAGTTTTCAAAATGGTGTCCCTTGTTGGGGGTTTCAATGTTTAGGCACATCAGGGGCTCTCCAAACGCAACATGGCATCCCATCTCAATTCTAGTCAATTTTGCATTGAAAAAGTCAAATGGCGCTCCTTCCCTTCCGAGCTCTGCCATGTGCCCAAACAGTGGTTTACCCCCACATATGGGGTATCTGCGTACTCAGGACAAATTGTACAACAACTTTTGGGATCCAATTTTTCCTGTTACCCTTGGTAACATAAAACAAATTGGAGCTGAAGTAAATTTTTTGTGAAAAAAAGTTAAATGCTCATTTTTATTTTAAACATTCCAAAAATTCCTGTGAAACACCTGAAGGGTTAATAAACTTCTTGAATGTGGTTTTGAGCACCTTGAGGGGTGCACAAAGAATGGTGTCGCACTCGGTTATTTTCTATCATATAGACCCCTCAAAATGACTTCAAATGTGATGTGGTCCCTAAAAAAATGGTGTTGTAAAAATGAGAAATTGCTGGTCAACTTTTAACCTTTATAACTCCCTAACAAAATAAAAATTTGTTTCCAAGGTTGTGCTGATGTAAAGTAGACATGTGGGAAATGTTACTTATTAAATATTTTGTGTGACATATCTCTGTAGTTTAAGGGCATAAAAATTCAAATTTGGAAAATTGCAAAATTTTCAAAATTTTTGCCAAATTTCAGTTTTTTTACAAATAAATGCAGGTAGTATCAAATAAATTTTACCACTATCATGAAGTACAATATGTCACGAGAAAACATTGTCAGAATCACCGGGATTCGTTGAAGCATTCCAGAGTTATAACCTCATAAATTGACAGTGGTCAGAAATGTAAAAATTGGCCCGATCATTAACGTGCAAACCACCCTTGGGGGTAAAGGGGTTAATTAATATTAATCTTAATTTTATTGCAATTGTTTACCTTACTTCTTGTCCTTCTTTGGTAAATTCCATAGAGGACTATGTTTATTATATACTGTATATATTTAGCAAGACACGGTAATACACATAACAGTGTAGCAGTACCATTGTATAGGAATGGTAATACACTAAATCATGTAGCAGTACCATCATATGCAAACAAGTATGCATAAACTGATAATATACGTCAATGGAACAAAAGAGAAAGGCAAATGTATAAACGTAATATATCATACCCTCTGCATTCCCCCTTCCCTTTAATTTGGTCGTCCCCGACTAAGTACCATATAAACTTTTATTTTTACTACTTATACTCCATGCAGGGAGGCAACATGAGGTAGTCCTAATCTTAATAAGAGTGACTTATAAGAGTAGAGGTAAGAGTGGCTGGGATCCTAGGCGGTAGCGACCATGCTATTTTAGAATTTTGTATAACTAGAGGAGGAAAAGACCTCAAGGTTAGATTTCAGAAAGACAGATTTTAAGGGACTCCTAAAGAGAATCGGAGGGATCCAATGGCTGGATGTCCTTAAGGACAAAAATGTCCAAGAAGGATGGAAATCTTGAAAAATTAGATTCTCAAAGCACAATCGTTAACAATTCCAAAAAGAGGGAAGAATAGGAAGCATTTAAGGAAAACAGGATGGATGAACACAGAACTTAAACACATGCTAAAAAGGAAGAAAGAAATGTTGATCAAATGGAAAGAGGGAGGCATATCTAAAGAAGAATATAATGCTGTCTGCAGAACCTGCAGGGCACGAGTCAGATTTTCTAAAGCTGACAATGAATTAAGGCTTGCAAGAGACGTCAAAAACAATAAAAAAGGATTTTGGGGATATGTCAAAAGTAAAAGAAAAGTCAAAGATGCTATAGGATTTTTACAGGATGGAAATGATGAAATGGTAAGAAAGGATGTTAAGAAGGCCGAACTTTTAAATTCCTAGTTTGCATCTGTTTTATCTCAGAAAGGAAATGTAACATCAACTGATTTTCACTGTCCTATTAAGGGAACAGAAGAATCCAGGTTATCTATAAACAGAAAGATAGTGAGGAAACACTTAGCTAACATAAATTAATTCAAGTCTCCAGGTCCAGATGAATTACACCCCAGAGTACTGAAGGAGATAGCAGAAGAAATTTTTGAACCACTCTCCATAATGAAAAAAAGAGATCTCTTCCAGCTCCTTTGATAAAAAATGAATACTCCTTTATTTAGAAAATCATTAAAATTTCCATGTGAGAATCCGGGACAATGAATGACAATGTTTTTTCTGATTCTTTGGAACAAACTGCACATTTTTCTGATATGAACAATGCACTGTTTGATTTGGAAAAATTAATGACCCATGAAACGAAAATTTGGTGGGATCATACCACCTTACAGAATTATGTTTCTAAAGAGATGATACTAAAGGGTCTAAGAATAAAGAAAAAACCTAAGTTCATTTATTCATCTGAATTTCAGATTGAATGGAATCAGATTTTGAGCAATTGTTCACTAAATTTGATGCTACTTATTATTAAACATGAAGAGACCAAGTTGAGTGACATTCAAAAGGAGATCAATGATACTAAAATTAATTTAGATCAGTTTAAAGCTGATCTTCAATATGAGTCTGCAATACAAAAATTACAGGACACGATTTCGACTTTACAGGATGAAATCTTGGACAGGAAAAAATGCAAGTTTCAGCGTGACTTGCATGATTATACTTCCAACAAAGTTTATGATTGGGGCGCCTGGGAGAATATCCATAAGACGCCCAAATCTATTCTCAAGCGTATTAAAAGGAAAAATAAGAGTAAACCGCATGTATATTTTACATTGTCTGATCCTGATTCCTCAGACACTAATGTAAGTGCTTCAAATGTTTCTGTGGGTGAATCAAGTTATGCAATTACAACACGCTCTTTTCAACCTTCAAAAAACGCAAGAGAGACAGGGCGGCAGGAAACACAAGAAAAGTGCCGAATATTTCAGCTTGACACAAGAAAATACCAGCGGTTTAAATACTCTGAATAACGTCCTGAATTTGTCTTCCAAGAGTTTTTTCCCAGACTCAGCTGAATGTGTTATCACTTGGTCTCAATTTTGTTCCAGACCAGGACTTTAATTTATTTTCTACTATCTTTGATGTGAATAAGTTCATACGCAATCTAACCATCAATAAACATTTTTGGTCTGAACAGGAGCAACCATGCATTATGAATGAAAACGAAGCCTTTAATGAGTTTAAAAATAAAGATTTTCAAGAACAACTTGCTCTTCATTCATTACAAGAACTAAGTTCACTTACTGAAGAATCAGATTAATCAATCATGGACTTTAAAAGTAAAGAACCCTTTGTTATCCTTTGCATTCAAGATCTAATTGTATGGACAAATTCCAAGAACGGATCTGAAAATTTTGAAGGATACTGAGATTACTCACCTGTCCAAATCTAATCTTTCGCATAAGGAACGTGCCGCCTTAAAGGAAATAAAAAATATGTCTTATATAATAATCAAAATGTCTGATAAAGGCAGAGTGGTTGTAATCATGAAATCTCTTTATTACAGGAATAAGATTTTTGAATTATTATCTGATCAGGGGACTTTTCAAGCCATCAGCTTGAAATAAACAAATTGATGGTCTTTCCATAAATGTATTGCCTAAAAATCAAGCGGACTTTTTGGAGGTTAAGCATCCTGTTTTGCAAATCATGCATGGTTTACCCAAGATCCATAAGCAGGATGCATTCCCTCCTATGAGACCGATTGTATCGGGTATTGGCTCAATCAATGAGCATATGTGTGAGTGGCTTGATTCACTCTTGCAACCACTGGTGCACAAGACTCCTGGGTACATACAGGATTCCAGAGATGTATTAGAGGCTTTTTTAACTAAAATATGGTCATCTCAGCTTTCTTGGCTTAGTTGTGATGTGATATCACTGTATACTTGTATGCCTCATTCTGTAGCTATGGAGGCGTTAAAATTCCATTTGGTGGAATTCAGTAGGTATTCTCAAGATTTGATCAATTATATTTTACAGGTCACATTTTATTTATTGACTCATAACTTTTATCTTTTGACACACAATTTTTTTTACAACGGTCTGGAGTGGCCATGGGTGCCAAATTCTCACCATCTCTTGCAAATTTTGTAATGTCTTTCTAGGAATATAGTTATTTGTATTCAGATCTGAATATTTACAGATCGCAGATTGTGTGGTATGGTAGATACGTCGACGACACGCTCATCATATGGCAGGGCGATGTATCTACCATACCTGATTTTGTCCGGTATATCAATACCAATGAATTTAATCTTAAATTTACCTTTGTTAGTGATCCTATAAGTATTTCTTTTTTGGACCTTAGTTTGCAGGGTAAATCTGTTGAAATAATTTCAACTAAGACGCTTTCCAAACCATTTGCTGGGAATACAATATTACATGCATCGACCAGTCACCCTAGACACACTATTAAATCCATATCGGTTGGTGAATTTGTTCGCATTAAGCGGAACTGTAACGATGTTCATAATTTGGCAGATGAATTTGTTCATTGTTCTCAGAAATTAAAAAAACGTAATTATCCAGATTGGACATTGACTAGGGCACACAATTATGTTTCTAAAAAAACACGGATTAATTTACTTGATTCTTCTCGTAAAAAACAAAAAAACACTAATTTTCAACAAAAACGTTTTTTGTGCCTTCAGTATAGTCCACAATTTTGTGAAATTGAACAAATTGTCACCAAATATTTGCCCATTCTTGGAGAAGATGATACTCTAGGCAAAATATTACAGTCTGGATGCAATATAGTTGCCAGCAGGGTGCCTACTATTGGCAATATGATATCGCCCAGTTTTTATACAGTACATCTGAGAAGAAAAATAGAACATGGCTAAAACTGGTTGTACCACATGTAGACAAACTACCAATGTCACAACATTTACCAGCTATAATAATACCAGAAAGTTTTTCATAAAATTTTTTATCAATTGCAATTCCACTAACGTGGTTTATAAAATTGATTGTTTGTCTTGTTCAAAATCATTCATAGGCTGCACGACTCGTAAACTGAAACACCACATTTCAGAGCATTTACGTGATATTTTGGAACTATCTAGTGATAATAGAAATTTATCTTCCGTAGCAAAACATTTCATAGATAGCCATTGGAGGAGTATAATTTCTCTTCGTGCCTATGGCATAGAAGTAATTTATTCCTTACCTCGGGGAGGAGATATACAGCGACAGCTTCTAACTAGGGAAGCTTTCTGGATTTATTATTTAGGCACTAGATCTCCTAATGGCCTAAATAAATACAATGAGGTCATGTTTCATTACTGAGTCACGCAGTGGTATTCATCTGGATTATATATGGTCCTTTTTTTTTCTCTCTTGTTTCTGTTCTTTAAGGGGATACAAATTTTGCAGATAAATATATTTATATTTTATATACTGTCACGTGTATGTATCCTGTGTCTAGCGTGTGACTGGTGTGTGTCATGTGTATGTATCCTGTGTCTAGCGTGTGACTGGTGTGTGTCATGTGTATGTATCCTGTGTCTAGTGTGTGACTGGTGTGTATCATATGTATGTATCCTGTGTCTAGCGTGTGACTGGTGTGTGTCACGTGTATGTATCCTGTGTCTAGCGTGTGACTGTTGTGTGTCACGTGTATGTATCCTGTGTCTAGCGTGTGACTGGTGTGTGTCACGTGTATGTATCCTCTAGCGTGTGACTGGGGTGTGTTACGTGTATGTATCCTGTGTCTAGTGTGTGACTGGTGTGTGTCACGTGTATGTATCCTGTGTTTAGCGTGTGACTGGTGTGTGTCACGTGTATGTATCCTGTGTCTAGCGTGTGACTGGTGTGTGTCACGTGTATGTATCCTGTATCTAGCGTGTGACTGGTGTGTGTCACGTGTATGTATCCTGTGTCTAGCGTGTGACTGGTGTGTGTCACGTGTATGTATCCTGTGTCTAGCGTGTGACTGGTGTGTGTCACGTGTATGTATCCTGTGTCTAGCGTGTGACTGGTGTGTGTCACGTTTATGTATCCTGTGTCTAGCGTGTGACTGGTGCGTATGTGTCATGTCTAGTGTGTGTATGTGGCACATGTCTAAATAATAAAATATTTCTGTTCTTATAGAATATCATTGTTCTTGGCAGCACTTGTCTTGTTTACCCAAAATTATCTGCTGCAGATAAGGGTGCTTGACTAGATGGAAGCTAAGGGAAGACTCTGCAGCTAGTACCGCTTAAGCGTGGTGGGCCCTTAGAATGATGTTCTCTGGGGGGCCCAAGCTACTACAGTCCGACGCTGAATGGAAGTCTTCAAACAGAGGCTGGACAGACATCTGTCTGAGATGATTTAGTGTATCCTGCTTTGAGCAGGGGGTTGGACCAGACCAGACCAGATGACCCAGGAGGTCACTTCCAACTCTACCATTCTATATATCTATGATTCTATGACTCATCGTGAGTAGTGTTGAGCATTCCGATACCGCAAGTATCGGGTATCGGCCGATATTTGCTGTATCGGAATTCCGATACCGAGATCCGATACTTTGGTGGTATCGGGTATCGGTATCGAAACAACATTAATGTGTAAAATAAAGAATTAAAATAAAAAATATTGCTATACTCACCTCTCCGACGCAGCCTGCACCTTACCGAGGGAACCGGCAGCGTTGTTTGCTTAAAATTCGCGCTTTAACTTCCTCCCGTGACGTCCCGGCTTGTGATTGGTCGCGTCGCCCATGTGACCGCGACGCAACCAATCACAACGCCGAAACGTAATTTTAAAATCCTGAAGGACCTAAAATTACGTCACGGCTTGCTGTGATTGGTCGCGTCGCGGTCACATGGGCGGCGCGCGACCAATCACAACCCGGGACTTCAAGTAAGGAAGTTAAAGCGCGAATTTTAAGCAAAGAACGCTGCCGGTTCCCTCGGTAAGGTGCAGGCTGCGTCGGAGAGGTGAGTATAGCAATATTTTTTATTTTAATTCTTTATTTTACACATTAATATGGTTCCCAGGGCCTGAAGGAGAGTTTCCTCTCCTTCAGACCCTGGGAACCATCAGGAATACCGTCCGATACATGAGTCCCATTGACTTGTATTGGTATCGGGTATCGGTATCGGATTAGATCCGATACTTTGCCGGTATCGGCCGATACTTTCCGATTCCGATACTTTCAAGTATCGGACGGTATCGCTCAACACTAATCGTGAGTCAAGTTCACACAAAATGGCACAGCACAGTCTGTATTGTAAGACCATAATTCCTGGATCACAGTCCACCAGGTGAAGTCCACCAAATGCAATCCCATTCAGTGAGTTAACACAGATATGTACAGCATGATCCGTGCATGGGGTCTATAGTCCTTGGGAATGAACTCCCACTTCCCTTGTGGATAACAAGGTCTAGTTTGTTGAGATCAGACTTTTTTTCTCCATCCGGAAACATTGCAAAGTCATAGTTAGGGAAGAAAGTTCCTGCTTTCTAGCAGAAAGGGTGCAACGGGCACAACAAAAAAAACAAAAATACAGTGATCATTCACTTAGGCGGTCCGGCCTTACTACACCCGTCCATTGGGGTGCTCCAGGGCTCCATTGCCCGCAGGGACGCTGAACAGTTCCATTTTTTTTAAAGCATCCGATGCCCATGCCCTATTTCAGGCCATGTACGACTCAGAAGTCATGGGCTGCCATGATGAGACAACATCTGAATTTAGTCTGGCAGTTCCCCCCAGTGTCAGGTGTCGACTGAGCCCGCTCTGGGCGCTGAAAGAGTCCCAGGTCATCTTGACTGTATAGGGTGACCGCTACCGCATAATAGCCCTGGGGACAGTCCTCCTTAAGGAATAATACATAGTCTCCTACCTATATGGGGGTTGCCGAATTTAACTGACGCCGCATTCACATAAATTTTGGCATTAGTCCCATCTTCCCTAATGAAACCGTACCCCCCATCAACGTCGGTGTACATAAGCAGGCTGCGGGCACGTCGACCAGCCAGAGCGCCCCCTCAGGGTTGGCACATCTCGGCCCACACCTCCTCCCTTTTCTTCTTTCGTTTGATGACTTCCTCTATCCAGGCAGGCTGTCCAGGAGTAGGAAATGGGCCCTCCCCCCAGAGAATGAAAATGGGGGCGCCCAGGGTCATGGCAGTGTTGGAAACAGGCCGGGCCTCCAAGGGACAGGAACAGTGTGAAGACCCCTCTTCCTGGACGTGGGGACAGACGATAGCCTCTGATCCAGAAACCCGTGACAGGACCATTCCTCTGGGGCAGAAGTGCACTCACCCTCTCAGGAATGTTGGTCGCGCCCATCTCAGGAACACTGGATCCTTCCGCGGGTGCGCCTGCGTATTCTGCTGTTGGAAAATAGAGCTCCGACTCATACTTGGCTTCCGGCGATGGCTCCTCCAGGGCGGTCGTTGTTTCCGGTCCCCGCTGAGTTAACCACTTTGGCTCCTGATGACTAGGTTCCTCCACCTGGTGCCGCAAAGCTGGCCTCGCGCACATAGACTCCGACCTCCGGGAAGAAGATAACTCCTCCAACCCCCGACTCTGCGCCTGAGACTTCACCAAGAGTGGGCCAGTAGGGACCTCAGCAGTGTCTTCCCATGATCTGCTGGGCCGTGTTCTTTCGACTTCCTGCCGCCACCTACATTCCATGCGGCCTATGCCTCAGCAGTTATGGGTGTAGGAGTGCTCCATCACTGCCAGGCCAAGATCACACAATGGCGCCGCTCGGCTGCACTCGGGTTATCCTTCTAGGCTTCACAAGTTTCCAGGTGGGAACACCTCTGACAACAACACCCATTTGCTAGAATTCTGTAGGGGAGGGCGAGGTCTTCTTTTCTTCATCCGCACACACCAAGGGCGGACCGGGGAATATCGACAGGTGGGTTTTGGCGCCATCTCTGTACTGCTATACGAAGGAGGGGGTCCCTGTTGTCGTCTTCTTCTTCAACACCATTTCCTGTCATCTCCATGGCCGCCATCTTGGCCAATACTATGCCAGTCTCTTTCACGGTATAAGTCAAGTCCAGTTTGCTAGTCACATCCTGCATTTCAAAAGCATTCACCAAATCTTCATCTTTAAGTTCTCAGAACACAGCAATTACTTTCACATAATCCGCATCTTCTTTCTTTGCGGTTTCTCCGCATTGTGAGGTAGTCGCATCCTGCCGACTACACCAAGTGTAAGGGAGTGGCAGGGCCTTAGTCATGGCCGAACACACCTGTGTATTTTTGCCCTCCTCTCACATGAAAACAGCATTCTTTCACCAGCATACCCGTGTCTTCTCCCACTGCACCAACAGGGATACCGCTGTGGTGCTGAGGCCTTTCTGCAACTGGCTTCACAAGAATTGAGACACAGTCTGGTTCAAATGCAACATGTGAAACTTTACTTTAACAACTTGGCAGCACATTCTTGTTAGTAACAACATCAACAGCAAGTTCCATGCAGTTCTCATTCTGCTCTTTCCCTGCACTCAGTTCCACGTCCTCCAGTACATTACGGAGCAATAGCGCCTTAGGCTGTATTGCCGTATTTTCCCTGTTCAGACTCACTGTGCCTGGGGATTCTCTAATCCGTTTCACACCAGTTCTGAGAGCATCGACCCATGCAATAATCTGCCATATGCTGAACAATCTGCGTCCTGTACCATTCCGGACTGCTTCCTTCCTCCAGCTATGAACTGCTGCAGTCCTGCTGCTTGACACCATACTTCTGTCCTATAGACTCCGAATGGTTATAATTATCTTCTTCTTCTTAAACGTTGCGTGAATGCTGTGGTTTCTTGGGCCTAGAGCCCATGTGGACTATTCGGACACCCAGGTCCTTCACTCTCTCTAAGGGAAATGCTCCTAGCTTACCACACAGCAGCCCCTCCTATGTTAACCATTTCCTACATTACACACTAGTTGAAAGCTCTGTACACTATAATGCCCCCATCTAGTGGCCAACCCAATAACTGCACTTACCCTATACACTATACATAGCAGCAATACAACAGCATAACATTACACATATATACATTTAGCAAGACTTGGTAATACACATAACAGTGTAGCAGTACCATTGTATAGGAGTGGTAATACACTAAATCGTGTAGCAGTACCATCTTATGTAAACAAATATACATACACTGATAATATATGTCAACGGAATGAAAGAGAAAGGCAAAGGTATAAACGTAATACATTATACCCAGTGATGTCACAGTACAGGGGTAGTATACATAATGATGTCACAGTACATGTATACACAGTGATTTCCCATTACAGGGGTATTATACATAGTGATGTCACAGTACAGGGGTAGTATACACAGTGATGTCACCGTAGAGGGGTATTATACCCAGTGATATCACAGTACATGTGTAGTGTAAGAAGATGGACATATTGTCCTGCTCCCCCTTGAACACATCAGTGATGTGTAATCTGAATAATGTCCTGTGTCTTGTGTACATCTTGTGTCATGTGAAGTGTTAAATGTTTGCCTATGTAATGTGAAAATGTAAGGTATTATAATGCATAGTGAATGATGTGATGCATGAAAGACATAGGATAGGACTTAGGACATAAAGTAGTGTTTGAATAGAATGTAGGTGAAAGGATAAGTTTCCTCCGCAACAGACTGCAAGGTCAGGGAGAGAGGTAATGTTGGGACCAGCCCACAGGCGAGGGCTTAGTGCTAGGGCAAGTGACCTACCTCTTGAGGTTAGTCAGAAAGGAGTTAGAGTCTGAAGAAGTGACAAGTGTGAGTTGCTGCCGTTTGGGTGAACTACAGCAAAGGAGATGACAGGACAAGACAGGGCAATGAAGTAAAGTGACTAGGAACTGACAGAAGAGACAGAGTGGCCTTCTACCTTAAAGGGGTCCTTGGATAGTACGAGGTGTCACGAGAAACCCTAAACTTGATAAACGTCGAATGTACGAACCTAAAGAGGACTGAGCCTGTGGGACTAGTGAGAATCTCAAGTGGTAGATCCAGGGCGCCAATTGTGATAGGACACGGAGGCGCTGAGCGGGTGTAGAGAAACTCGCTGAACTGTACTGTGGCGACAAGCTAGGCTGTGACAAAGTAGGGCAAAGCAGTGTGCTGTACTGGCCAAGGAGCAGACTACAATGGAAGGATGATGTCTGTGCAAAGACTTCTTGCTGTGAATGAAACGTGCTTAAGACTGTATACTCACTATCCCTTGTATATAACTCTCATCAAGTTCAGTTATGTGGGGAACTCACAGTCCTGGGCAACCAATACCATCGGTTACCAGCGGCCTGCAAGAGCACAAAACCCTCACGACTCCCAGCCAGGACACACAATTGTCTGTAACGTGCCGGGGTGTCTGACACACGAGAATCGCCTGCTTCTACCACCCTGGGCACAGTTACAGTACTAAATACTGTGATATCCCAGTATAGGGGTAGTATATGCAGTGATGTTCCAGTACATGTGTAGCATACGCAGTGATGTCACAGTACAGAGGTAGTATACACAGTGATGTCACAGTACAGGAGTAATATACACAGTGATGTCACAGTACAGGGGTAGTATACACAGTGATGTCACTTAACTTACTAAAAATTACAAACGCGAAGGTTCTTAGCACATAAATTGGCCAATTCATGTGAGCCCATCAACCGTGACAAGGTGACACTTCTCTGATGGGTCTTATCATTTAAAACATGCCTCTCTTGTGCTATAAGTCTACAGTCTGGATGGGCAAACATGCCTCTCCTGGGTTACAAACCTTCACATTTAAGTAAGCTGTTAGCCAAAACTGATTATAAACACCCTTGGGCTGATGGGTGGGGTGCAGAGTCATAAAGGAGGCGGTAGCAACTGCCAATAGATAACTGCATAAAACAAAAAAAACTGACCAGCCCCTCCATATAGTTTTTTTTTTCTATGCAGTTATCTAAACAAACGTCTGAACCAAGATAATGAGTGACCCAGTTGGTATAGGGGAATACATAGTCAAGTAACTATGGGACAACCTAATGTTTATACATCGTGTTCCAAATTGCAGTTATATGAAAAAGTTTGGGCACCCCTATTAATCTTAAGCTTAATGTTTGATAAAAATTGTTTTTTTTGCAACAGCTATTTCAGTTTCATATATCTAATAACTGTTGGACACAGTAATGTTTCTGCCTTGAAATGAGGTTTATTGTACTAACAGAAAATGTGCAATCTGCATTCAAACAAAATTTGACAGGTGCATAAGTATGGGCACCCTTATCATTTTCTTGTTTTAAATACTCCTACCTACTTTTTACTGACTTACTAAAGCACTTTTTTTGGTTTTGTAACCTCATTGAGCTTTGAACTTCATAGCCAGGTGTATGCAATCATGAGAAAAGCTACTTAAAGTGGCCACTTGCAAGTTGTTCTCCTGTTTGAATCTCCTCTGAAGAGTGGCATCATGGGCTCCTCAAAACAACTGTCAAATGATCTGAAAACAAAGATTATTCAACATAGTTGTTAGGGGAAGGATACCAAAAGCTGTCTAAGAGGTTTAATCTGTCAATTTCCACTGTGAGGAACATAGTAAGGAAATGGAAGAACACAGGTACAGTTCTTGTTAAGGCCAGAAGTGGCAGGCCAAGAAAAACATCAGAAAGGCAGAGAAGAAGAAGAATGGTGAGATCCGTCCAGGACAATCCTCAGACCACCTCCAAAGAGCTGCAGCATCAACTTGCTGCAGATGGTGTCACTGTGCATCGGTCAACTATACAACGCACTTTGCACAAGGAGAAGCTGTATGGGAGAGTGATGCGATAGAAGCTGTTTCTGCAAGCATGCCACAAACAGAGTCGGCTGAGGTATGCAAAAGCACATTTGGAGAAGCCAATTTCTTTTTGGAAGAAGGTCCTGTGGACTGATGAAACCAAGATTGAGTTGTTTGGTCATACAAAAAGGCGTTATGCATGGCGGCAAAAAAACACAGCATTCCAAGAAAAACACTTGCTACCCACAGTAAAATTTGGTGGAGGTTCCATCATGCTTTGGGGCTGTGTGGCCAATGCCGGCCCCGGGAATCTTGTTAAAGTTGAGGGATGCATGGATTCCTCTCAGTATCAGCAGATTCTTGACAATAATGTTCATGAATCAGTGACAAAGTTGAAGTTACGCAGGGGATGGATCTTTCAGCAAGACAGTGATCCAAAACACCACTCCAAATCTACTCAGGCATTCATGCAGAAGAACAATTACACTGTTCTGGAATGGCCATCCCAGTCCCCAGACCTGAATATCATTGAACATCTGTGGGATCTTTTGAAGAGGGCTGTCCATGCTCGGCGACCATCAAACTTAACTGAACTGGAATTGTTTTGTAAAGAGGAATGGTCAAAAATACCTTCATCCAGGATCCAGGAACTCATTAAAAGCTACAGGAAGCGACTAGAGGCTGTTATTTTTGCAAAAGGAGGATCTACTAAATATTAATGTCACTTTTCTGGTGAGGTGCCCATACTTATGCACCTGTCAAATTTTGTTTGAATGCAGATTGCACATTTTCTGTTAGTATAATAAACCTTATTTCAAGGCAGAAACATTACTGTGTCCAACAGTTATTAGATATATGAAACTGAAATAGCTGTTGCAAAAAAAACAATTTTTATCAAACATTAAGCTTAACCCCTTCCCGACATGTGACGGTATAGTACGTCACATGTCGGGACCCCCGCTTTGATGTGCGCTCCGGCGGTGAGCGCACATCAAAGTCGCGACATGTCAGCTGTTTTTTACAGCTGACATGTGCGCGCAATAGCGGCGGGTGAAATCGCGATCACCCGCCGCTATTAACTAGTTAAATGCCGCTGTCAAACTCAGACAGCGGCATTTAACTACCGCATCCGGCCGTGCGGCCGGATATGAGCGCATCGCCGACCCCCGTCACATGATCGGGGGTCGGCGATGTGTCAGGAAGGTAACCATAGAGGTCCTTGAGACCTCTATGGTTACTGATTGCCGGTGGCTGTGAGCGCCCCCCTGTGGTCGGCGCTCACAGCACACCTGCAAATCTGCTGTGTAGCAGCGATCTTATGATCACTGCTGCATAGCAGAGCCGATCGGGCTGTGCCTGCTTCTAGCCTCCCATGGAGGCTATAGAAGCATGGCAAAAGTAAAAAAAAAAAGTTTTAAAAAATGTGAAAAAAATAAAAAAAATATAAAAGTTTAAATCACCCCCCTTTCGCCCCAATCAAAATAAATCAATAAAAAAAAAACCCAACCTACACATATTTGGTATCGCCGCGTTCAGAATCGCCCGATCTATCAATAAAAAAAAAGCATTAACCTGATCGCTAAATGGCGTAATGAGAAAAAAATTCGAAACGCCAGATTTACGTTTTTTTGGTCGCCATGACATTGCATTAAAATGCAATAACGGGCGATCAAAAAAACGTATCTACACCAAAATGCTATCATTAAAAACGCCAGCTCGGCACGCAAAAAATAAGCCCTCACCTGACCCCAGATCACGAAAAATGGAGACGCTATCGGAAAATGGCGCAATTTTGTTTTGTTTTGTTTTTTGCAAAGTTTGGAATTTTTTTTCACCACTTAGGTGAAAAATAACCTAGTCATGTTAGGTGTCTATAAACTCGTAGTGACCTGGAGAATCATAATAGCAGGTCAGTTTTAGCATTTAGTGAACCTAGCAAAATAGGCAAGCAAAAAACAAGTGTGGGATTGCACTTTTTTTGCAATTTCACTGCACTTGGAATTTTTTTCCCGTTTTCTAGTACACGACATGCTAGAACCAATGATGTCGTTCAAAAGTACAACTCGTCCCGCAAAAAATAAGCCCTCACATGGCCAAATTGACGGAAAAATAAAAAAGTTATGGCTCTGGGAAGGAGGGTAGCGAAAAACGAAAATGGAAAAACGGAAAAAGCTCCGGGGGTGAAGGGGTTAAGATTAATAGGGGTGCCCAAACTTTTTCATATAACTGTATTATGCAAATTGGATTTAAGTGTCATAAAGATTTAATTTCAAAGAAAGGCAGGGCTGCACAGCCACTGTGTATGTCAGCTTAATTACCTTGTAGTGAAGATAGGAGAGCCTGTTCCTCTCAACGGCGGTGCTCGCATGAAGATAAGCAAAAGTCCATACTGTGTGAAAGAAGAATTGCGGCAGCACTCACCGAAGATGCGTGGTCCAAATCCTTTATTTAAGAAAACTTACAGTGAAGGTAACATGCTGACGGCACGGGGGAGCAGGAGAAACAAGGAGGTGAGCAGGAAAAAGACGACGGCCGTTTCACGCCTGATGTGGCGCTTCAACAGGTCTCAGGTGTCAGGGAATGACGTGAGCTAGATAATGGGTGAGAGAGCCCACCCTCTTTCCACGTCTCCAATCACTGACAACTGACAAATACAAAGGCTAAAATAGTGACAAATGTGAAAAACAACTGAACACAAAACACACTAGGCGTTTAAATGTTAAAAACAAGAATGCTAATGAATACGAACAGAAAATCATAAATAGAGGTACACAGACATTTCATTGATGCTAGAAGGAAATAATCAACATGGTAGCGATAATAAAATGTAACAACATTATCAAACAAAGCATCATATAATGAATAAAATGGAATGGTTTGTATATATTTATAAACAATTACCTCTATCCATAAAGTCTCTCATTAATGGATACTCAAACCTAAAAGCGGAATAACATGTTAACGCAAGACAGGGGATAACGACAGGAGAGGCGATGTTATGGTGGCATTTAACAATAAAATATTGTACAGATCACAAGAAGACAGCCATATCTACCCTGTCATTTAACCCTGCAGATCCTGTTGCCTGGGTGCGTATAATCCACCTAGCTTCCTGTCGTAACAGTAGTCTCTGTAGATCCCCCCCTCTAGCAGGTAAAGTGACCCTCTCAAGACCAGCAAAAGAAAGAACTAAGGGGTTACCTGCATGAACTTCTCTTACATGATCAATGAGCCTAGGAACCCCTTTACCTGTGCGAACCGATCTCACATGTTCCCTAAAACGTACAAATAATTGGCGAATGGTTTTCCCTATGTAAAAACGTTTACAGGGACAGAAAACTACATAGACCACATACTGTGTTTTGCAAGTTATAAACTGCTGAACAGTATGGCTTATGGGACCCACCTGTATGTTCCGTCCTGTGATATGATGGGCGCAAAAACTACAATGACCGCAGCGGAAATTGCCTCTTGGTGCAGATTGTTCTAACCATTTACCCTGTGGATTTGACAAGTAATTCCGTACCAGAACATCCCTGATGCGTGTACTGCGCTTGTTAGAAATCAGAGGTCCTCCAGCCGCCTTCTCAGCCAGAGCTCTGTCATTTTTAAGAACATGCCAATGCCTTCTAATTGTGGCCCTTATCTCATGGTCCATTGGACCATATCGAAAGCAAAAGGTGAAACGTGATGGTGTCGATAAGGACCTACGGTTGACTCGATCTCCGGAGTGCTCCCTAACCTGATCCAAAGCTGTTTGTAATAAAGTGCTGGGGTACCCTCTTTCCTGAAATCTCTCAACTAGTTCGCTGGATTGCTGCTCAAAACCTTCATGCGTACTATTAACCCTTTTCGTACGCAAGAGCTGACTGTACGGTAAGGAACGTCTAACATGGGCTGGATGAAAACTATTATAATGTAAAACAGAATTCGTCGCAGTGGACTTACGGTGAATAGTGGTACATATATTGCCCTCCTCAATGGTCACCAAAACGTCCAAAAATTCCAATCTCTGACCTCCAAAAACAGAGGTAAAGGACATGCCCATGTTGTTAGACCCATTCAGATAGTCGACAAATAACCCAAATTCTTCCTCCGTGCCGTCCCAAACCAGAAACACATCATCAACATATCTTAGAAAAAGTTTGATGTGCTGTAAAAAACGATTTTTAGTTGAATAAACAAAATCCTCCTCTAGTACTGCCAAAAATAAATTGGAAAAAGTACAAGCTACCGGGGTCTCCATGGCAGTCCCAGTTGTCTGAAGATACCAGGTATCTAAGAAGGTAAAAGCATTGTGAGTAAGTATGAAATTTAATCCATTACAGACAAAATCAATGAAAGCATCACCCCTGCCCGAAGCATTCAGAATGCGCCTGATAGTGTTTACTCCCATTGTCTGTGGAATGCTGGTATAAAGATTAACAACATCGATGGATGCCATGGAGAACCCCGGTTGCCAAGTAAAATCACGGATGTAATTCAAAAAAGAGGTTGTGTCTCTGGTGTAGGAAGGGACGGATCGGAGTATAGGGTGCAACAACCATTCTAAATAACGAGACAAGGGTTCTGTCAATGAACCTACCCCTGACACTATAGGTCTCCCAGGGGGTTGGGTTACAGATTTGTGCACCTTTGGAAGATAATACCAGTACGGTTTAGTAGGAAAATCAGGAAGAAGTTTCTCAGCCTTTTTCTGAGTTAGAACCTGACGTTCCACCGCAACTCTGAGGAACGACCGTAACTCTGTCTTGAATCTGTTGGTAGGATCATGTGATAATTTTCGATAAGTATTCACGTCCGATAATTGTCTGGTGGCCTCCCTGATGTAGGCCTCCTTTGTCAATAATACCGTCTTGCCACCCTTATCAGCCGGGCGTATAATGACATCAGCCCAACTTGCTATCTCTTTCAAGGCTGCCCTTTCGGAATTATTAAGATTATACGCTGCTTGTTTATAGACCAAGGCCTCCATGTCCTTGAGGACCAAGGTTTCAAACAGGTCCACCAGGTTACCAGGGGAGGTGGGAGGCATAAATGTGGAAGGAACCCCGCCAGTAAAGGGGGCAAGACTGACAGACTCAGTTTCTCTGGTAATAAAGGTGGGATCACATAAACTGATCAAAAGAGCGGCCTCATCGCGTGCATCCGCTAGTATTTCACCAGGGGATCCTGCCAAGAACCCCAGGGGACCTATAGTGCATGGCTGTTCACCTTCCAGAGTCTGCGAACTGGTAGAGCCTGAAGAAAAAGTTTTAAAAAGGTGAATTTTTCTAATAGCCTTAAAAAGGTCTATACGAAACTCAGTAAAGTCAAATCCATTGGGTATGCAATAATTAAGACCTTTGGCTAACAACATCAAATGTTCTGATTTTAATGTACGGTCTGTTAAGTTAATGACACAATCTGCGGGAGATGGCTTAATCAGCGTCCCTGCCTCCATGAGACGCTCTTCCTCTTGCGTCTCCAAATCGGAGCGGTGCCTCCGCTTGCCCCTTCTGGTACGTCTCCTAAAGGGTGTGCGGTAGCTGAAACGGTATCTGACACAGAGTCTTCAACAATGTCCATACTGCCAGTTGGACCTTCACTTAAACTAGAGTCAGACTCTGTGGTAAGGTAATCATTGCGGCGAGACTGATTCCGTTTATTAAATTTCCGTTTTTTGTTGTTACTAATTTTTGATGTCTGGAAGGAAGATGGAAAAGTATCCCTTTTGATTTTTTGCCAAGTGAAAATCAGGCCGGAATCATAATCATTCTTATCACGAATGAATTTGTCCCTTTTTCTCTGTTTAATATCCGCTTGAATGGGAATAAGTTTGTTATCTAATTTCTTGTTGAAAGTGACCCATTGGCTATCAGTAAGCCGGCTTTTAAGTTCTGATTGGGTCTTAATAATTTCATTATTCAAGGTCTCATAGTTCTGTATATTTGATTTTAATACTAATGCCAATAATTCTTGGGAGCTCCTAAGCATGATCTGTTCCCATTCCGCTTTAAAGGTAGCATCACTATTGAAATGAGAGATCTCCTTCCAAACTCTAAGTCCTCTGGGCACTCTTCCATTATCAATATAGGACTGAAGAGAGTTATTAGTCCAAAAAAGTCTGATTTCCCTCTCTGATAGATTCATTAGCTTATATTCCAAGGATTTAGTACTTAGCATATGTACTTGATCCACCTGCTCACACTCCTTAAAATAATTGGAGGCATCCTCCCGGCCTGCTTGCAGACTCACACGTACTGCAGAGACTTCAGGATCCATGTCAAACTGTTGTGTTTACCAACAACAAATCTCTTGAACAGAGAAAGTTCCGTGACGATATAAAACACTTTCCAAGGGCTGATAGTGGCGTGCTAACCAAAACAAGTGATATCCACAACTTCAAAGAAAGGCAGGGCTGCACAGCCACTGTGTATGTCAGCTTAATTACCTTGTAGTGAAGATAGGAGAGCCTGTTCCTCTCAACGGCGGTGCTCGCATGAAGATAGCAAAAGTCCATACTGTGTGAAAGAAGAATTGCGGCAGCACTCACCGAAGATGCGTGGTCCAAATCCTTTATTTAAGAAAACTTACAGTGAAGGTAACATGCTGACGGCACGGGGGGAGCAGGAGAAACAAGGAGGTGAGCAGGAAAAAGACGACGGCCGTTTCACGCCTGATGTGGCGCTTCAACAGGTCTCAGGTGTCAGGGAATGACGTGAGCTAGATAATGGGTGAGAGAGCCCACCCTCTTTCCACGTCTCCAATCACTGACAACTGACAAATACAAAGGCTAAAATAGTGACAAATGTGAAAAACATCTGAACACAAAACACACTAGGCGTTTAAATGTTAAAAACACGAATGCTAATGAATACGAACAGAAAATCATAAATAGAGGTACACAGACATTTCTTTGATGCTAGAAGGAAATAATCAACATGGTAGCGATAATAAAATGTAACAACATTATCAAACAAAGCATCATATAATGAATAAAATGGAATGGTCACTTTACCTGCTAGAGGGGGGGATCTACAGAGACTACTGTTACGACAGGAAGCTAGGTGGATTATACGCACCCAGGCAACAGGATCTGCAGGGTTAAATGACAGGGCAGATATGGCTGTCTTCTTGTGATCTGTACAATATTTTATTGTTAAATGCCACCATAACATCGCCTCTCCTGTCGTTATCCCCTGTCTTGCGTTAACATGTTATTCCGCTTTTAGGTTTGAGTATCCATTAATGAGAGACTTTATGGATAGAGGTAATTGTTTATAAATATATACAAACCATTCCATTTTATTCATTATATGATGCTTTGTTTGATAATGTTGTTACATTTTATTATCGCTACCATGTTGATTATTTCCTTCTAGCATCAAAGAAATGTCTGTGTACTATTTATGATTTTCTGTTCGTATTCATTAGCATTCTTGTTTTTAACATTTAAACGCCTAGTGTGTTTTGTGTTCAGATGTTTTTCACATTTGTCACTATTTTAGCCTTTGTATTTGTCAGTTGTCAGTGATTGGAGACGTGGAAAGAGGGTGGGCTCTCTCACCCATTATCTAGCTCACGTCATTCCCTGACACCTGAGACCTGTTGAAGCGCCACATCAGGCGTGAAACGGCCGTCGTCTTTTTCCTGCTCACCTCCTTGTTTCTCTTGCTCCCCCGTGCCGTCAGCATGTTACCTTCACTGTAAGTTTTCTTAAATAAAGGATTTGGACCACGCATCTTCGGTGAGTGCTGCCGCAATTCTTCTTTCACACAGTATAAAGATTTAATTGTTTTGTTTTTCAAATAAACTCATGGATGGTATTGTGTCTCAGGGCTCAATGGATCACTGAAATCAATCTTAAACACATGTGATAATTAGTTTTCCAGGTGATTCTAATTAAAGGAAAACTACTTAAAAATGATGTTTGACATACACGAAGACTAAGTCATTTTCAAACAGTCTTGTTTACTGATGATGTCGAGCAACCCTGGATGGTCCAGATGGATGGAGTAGTGGATGGTTGATGGATGGCCACCATGTCCCAACAAGGCTGCGACGTCAGCAAGGAGGTGGAGGAGTCATGTTTTGGGTCGGAATCATGGGGAAACAGCTGGTAGGGCCCTTTAAGGTTCCTCAAGGTGTGAAAATGACCTCTGCTAAGTATATAGAGTTTCTGAGTGACAACTCTTGCATCGGGTAACAGCGCAAACAGTACCAATGATTCCAATGTGCCTGTATGTGTCACACTGATGACACAGGGATGTCATCCGTATGTCATCAGTGTGCGCGTGTGCGGGTTTTTTTGCTGCCCCTGCTGCTATCGGAAACGCTGATGTCTGAAAGAACCCTTAGTGAATTCAGTCATTTAGCGCAGAGGTCCCCAACCTTTTTTGCACCAGGGACTGGCTTTAAGCAAGACCAGTTTTCCATGGCCCGGTGGGGGTGGGGCAGGGGCGGGGCTTTGGTCATATGGGGGTGGGGTTATGGAGGGATGGAGCTTATATTATAACTATCCTGCACTGATACATTATGACGAACACTCTGCTGTGTGATGGTTCACTAATAATATTGTAACTCAGACGTAGCAGGGCTGGATTTGTTCTTTTTCTTTCGCTCCTTGACAGTTTCCTGATCATTCCATAACATTTCCTCCGGCACGGCGGTGCGGATGTAGCAGACCTGTGTTAGTCATTGATCATGTGCTCTCAAGAGAAGTTATCGGTCCACACTGCACTGATAAAAGTACCACAAAGCTTTAGCATGAGGCCAGATGTAGCAGAGAGGAATGTGTCACTTGTAGATTTCATACACAGAGTGATTCATTTGTCGGGTTTATGAAACACTGAACACAGATGTAGCAGAGCTGATGGTGTCACAGCAGAGTACATTCATTAATCATTAATGAATGTACTCTGCTGTGACACCATCAGCTCTGCTACATCTGTGTTCAGTGTTTCATAAACCCGACAAATGAATCACTCTGTGTATGAAATCTACAAGTGACACATTCCTCTCTGCTACATCTGGCCTCATGCTAAAGCTTTGTGGTACTTTTATCAGTGCAGTGTGGACCGATAACTTCTCTTGAGAGCACATGAGTAACAAACAGTAAATAACAAACTCAGCTCTGCTACATCAGTAAAAAACCAATTGATTAATGATTAATCAATTGGTTTTTTACTGATGTAGCAGAGCTGAGTTTGTTATTTATTAAGTTTCCTGGCCACTTCATGAAATCATATCACCAAAAAAATATTCAGCACTGCTACATCTTATACCCCAGCTCCCCACACATGGACCCTGCACAGCCGCCGGTAATACCTTCATTCATAGGGGCCCAGCCCGCTGTTCCCGCACACACGCACAGGCACCCATGGTGACTCCGGAAATACATGGCGGGCTGTGGAAGCCGCCCGCCCTGCTCGTACAGCGGGAGATGGGAGGAGGGAGTGGCGGATGAGGGGGAGGAGACTTCCGCCCGAACTCCATGGCCGCCCACCAAAGGGGGAATGACGAACGCTGCGGCGCTGGAGTGTGACGAACGCTGCGGCGCTGGAGTGTGACAAGCCGCACAACCGGCGTGTTTAGCCGCTATCAGCGGCGCCGCGGACCGGCTACAAAACCCCAACGGCCCGGTCCTGGTCCGCGGACCGGCGGTTGGGGACCTCTGATTTAGTGAACTTTGGCTGACTTTTGTCGAATTTTAGGAAAAAAGCTCAGGAATCTGAACACGTATCCGAATGTGCAACGTTCGAGTCGAATTTGAGATTTGCAAATGTTTTCCTAACAAGTTCGCTAATCTCTAGTAATGTATGAGATACATTTAAATACCACCGTCAGACTATTTCATTTAAACAGCATCTGCCACATACGTAGCAGATTCAGCTCCTGAGCCAGTTCCATGCACCCCGACCCACTCTATAATGCACAAGGGGTTACGGTAACCCCTTTCCAACATCAGGCGTAATAGTACGCTGATGTCGGTCACTCTTCCTTTGATATGGGCTCCGGCGCTGACCCCACATCTTTTCTGGCACATGTCAGCTGTTTTGACAGCTGACATGTGCCTCTAACAGCCGCTGGTGGAATCGCGATCCACCCGCAGCTGTTAACTAGTTAAATGCCGCTGTCGAACTGACAGAAAGCATTTAACATGTGCTTTCGGCAAGTGCGCCAGAAATCCCGCCCATCGGTGACCCCGTCACATGATTGCAGGTCACCAATGAGTTGGCATGACAACCAGAGGTCTCCAGCAGACCCTTATAGTTGTCACTGCTGGATTGCTATAAGTGCTGCCCAGTGGTCGGCGCTCATAGAAAGTGTGTAATTCTGCTACATACAGGCAATCTGATTGTTGCCTGTATGTAGCAGAGGCAATCGGGTTATGGCAGCTTCTTTTACATTTTTTTAACAAACTTTGGAAGTATCTTTTTCATTAATTAGATTAAAAAAACTAGACATGTTTGGTGTCTATGAGCCTGTAATGACCTGGAGAATCATAATAGCAGGTCAGTTTTAGCATTGAGTGAACATAATAAAAAAGCAAAACAAAACATAATTGTGGGATTGCACTTTCTTGCAATTTCACCGCAATTGGAATTTTTTCCCAATTTTCCAGTACATGGTATGTTAAAACCAATGGCGTCTGTGGTGAAATATGTATATATATATATATATATATATATACAGTATATATATATATATGTGTATATATATATATATATATATATATACAGTATATATATATATATATATATATATATATATATATATATATATATATATATATATATATATATGTGCAGTGACCTATGCATAAGTATTGTGTGACTAGTAACTCTGTCCTGAAGACTGCATGTCTCACCCAGGTGTTAATATGTTTTCCTGAGACAAGCAGACTTCTGTCCCCAAATCTCACCAGGGGATCTAGCTAGGACCAAGAAGAAAGGGTAACACTTGACACCTCCTAGCTCTTGGAAGAGAGATGTCAATTATGGCCTGATAGTATCTCTGTGGGAATGATTACACAAAGTATCTCAAGAGAAAATGTGTTTCAATCAAAAACAAGCAATTATGATATTAACTTGAGGGGCTGGTCTAGAAATCTGACCTCCAGACCAAAGCTATAAATTAGACCGGTATACCTAGAATCATGTTCACATGTGAAGGCAGCCCTGGGAAGCAAATGTGTTCCACCAACTCCATATTCACCCCCCCTCAGGGAGCAGAAAGCAGACTGCAAAGTTAGAAGATTTCTGTAAGTTTTCTCCTGTTTATGTTATACTGTTTTGCATAAGATGTATGTCTCTTTACTATCATATTTTTATACCTTTTTCTTACTATAAGCACTGAACCTTTTTGTATTAAATTATAAACTTTAACAAGTTGAACCTTGAATGTTATAATGAATCCATAGCCTAAGGTGTGTGAGCCTTAAAGAGTGGTAGCATTATTATTATTAATATTTCTGGGACTCATTGCCCGTGTGTTCGATGAGTGGTGGCAGCGTGTATGAGCGGGTGTGTGGCCTGGGTCGGTGTGTGATTTATGCTCCCATTATAGCATAGGACAGAGGTTGAATGCTGGACTGAGAGTGGGGAGATAGATTAACCCCAAGTCACGTGCTGAGAGTGGATACGTGACGAATTAGTGCCACCACGGAGTGGGGATCCATGACAGCTCCTCCCTCCTTATGAACGTGCATGGGAGTTGACTTACAGGTCAGCTCCCGAGCACATATCTGGTTCCACCCCACCTTAGCGAGATAGGCCATCAGCATTGCCATGATCGACTCCCTTCTGATGCTGAATTGTGAAATCATATTGTTGTAATATCAGACTCCATCTAAGCAATTTCCCGTTGTCCCTAACTCAATGGGTTATGATCTGTGATCACGGTGAAGTTGCGCCCATAGAGGTATGGTTCCAGCTTCTGCAGAGCCCACAAAATTGCCAAACATTCCTTTTCAATGGTGGCATAAGCCACTTCTCTGGGCAGGAGTTTCCTGCTTAGGTAAAGAATTGGGTGCTCCTCTCCTTGTTGGTTCACCTGGCTGAGAACCGCACCTAGCCCATCGGTGCTGGCATCTGTCTACACTACAAACCAGCGAGTGAAATCTGGAGCCTGCAGGACGGGTGAACTAACCAATGCCGACTTTAGGGCAGAAAATGATTCCTCGCACTGAGGACTCCAGGAGATAATTTTGGGAAGTTTCTTCCTGGTCAGATCAGTTAACGGTTTGGCCAGAGCACTGTAGTTTGGTACCAACCTCCTATAGTAGCCAGCCGTACCCAGGAAGGACAGTACCTGCTTCTTGGCTCGTGGGGTGGCCCAGGCTGTAATGGCTTCTACCTTCCCTGGCTCAGGTTTTAGCAGTCCACCCCCACCTGGTGTCCTAGGTATTGTACTTCCTGCATGGCTACCTGACACTTCCCTGGCTTAACAGTAAGCTAACACCTGAGAAAGATGTACGAGGTGTTCCTCCCAAGAATCACTAAAAATGGCTATATCATCAAGATCACATCCTTCCAATAAGTGATTGACCAACCTCTGGAAGGTGGCAGGGGCATTCTTCATACCAAATGGCATCACCAGAAACTCAAACAGTCCGAATGGCGTTATAAAAGCAGACCTCTCCTGAGCTTCTCTGGTCAGGGGTATCTGCCAGTATCCCCTACTTAGGTCCATGATGGTGAGGTACGATACTTTAGCTAGCTGCTCTAAGCTCATTTATCATTGGCATGGGGCAGACCTCACATGTAGCCAGTACATTTAATTGCCTGTAGTCTACACAGAACCGGGTAGTACGTTCCTTTTTTGGGACAGGAACCACAGGTGAGGCCCAGGCACTCTGGGATTTTTGTATCACCTTGAGGTTCAGCATCTCCTCTACCTGTTACCTCATGTGTGTCTTCACCTCTGCTGACACATGGTATGCAGACTGCTGTACTGGGGGATTAGTACCAGTGTCCACATGGTGAGTTGCTAAATGCGTCCTCCCAGGCTCCCCTGTGAAGACTTTGGTGAACTCGCTGAGCGCCCCCATCAGCTCAGACCGCTGACTGTGGTACTGAGTCCCAGCCCCCACATCTAGCAACAGATCAGCCTCCCCCTCTTCAGGCAGGCTACAGACAGGTGAGACACAGGTCTCCCTGTCAGGATGAGCCTTCAGCATATTCACATAAAATACTTTCTGACGCTTTGCAATGTCATCTAGTGTCACCACATAATTAACATCATTTAGCTGCTTGTGTACAGTGTATTGTCCCTCTCATGCGGCTTGTAATTTATTCTGCAACAAAGGGACCAACACCCAAACCTTATACCCCTCCTCGTAGGCCCTCAGTCTGGCATTATGGTCGTACCAGACCTTCTGGGTGATTTGGGCCTGGGTCACGTTCACATGGGCCAGGTTGCTCAGTTTTTGCACTCTCTCTCTGAGCCGCAGTACATATTCAACTACTGAGACTCCAGTAGTTCTGGGGTCGTCCTCCCAACAGTCCTTAATCAAATCAAGTGGCCCCCTGACCCTCCTCCCATAAACCAGTTCAAAGGGGGAGAATCCTGTAGATGCCTAGGGTACCTCTCTGTTTGCAAACAATAGATGGGGGAGGTACCGCTCCAAGTCTCTCCCTTCAGTCTCCACCAGCATTTTGAGCATTTGCTTTAATGTTCCGTTAAAACGCTCGCAGAGTCCATTGGTTTGGGGATGATTGGCGCTGGCCACAAAATGCTGCACTTGTATTTTCTCACAGAGGCTTTCCATCAGATTGGACATGAACTGGGTTCCCTGATCAGTCAACATTTCCCTGGGGAAACCCACACAAGAGAACACAGTCAGTAAAGCATCCACCACTTTGTCTGCTCAGATGGAGGACAGTGCCACAGCTTCCGGGTATCGTGTAGCATAGTCCACCACTGTGAGGATGTACTTTCTGCCAGAGCTGCTAGGGATTGCAAGTGGCCCTATGATATCCACAGCCACTCACTGGAAAGGCTCATCGATCACAGGCAGTGGTATCAATGGAGCTTTCTGTATATTGCCAGACTTTCCAACTCTCTGACAAACTACACATGATCAACAGTAATTGGCAATATCTGTCCCCATCTTGGGCCAATAGAAGTTATGTGTCAGGTGAGCTTTAGTCTTTTGTATTCCAAGGTGTCCGGCCAAAGGAATTTCATGTGCAATTCTCAGTAATTGCTCCCTAAATGGATAAGGGACGATCAGCCGCCTTTCATAGTCCCAAGATTCTGTAGTATCCGTGGGGATAGTCTCTTTATACAGTCTGCCTTGGTCCCAGTATATTCTCTCTTTGCCAGAAGCAGCAGGGGTTGGTCTGCAAGACATCTGAGCTCATCCAGACTGACATCTGTCCGCAGGGCCTCCTGGAAGCTCCGACTGTGAGCCTTCAGGCCCTGGCCTAGTGTGTCTGCCAGACCCTGGTCTGAAGCTGAGTCTTCAGTGTCTATTATCAGGGACCTTGTTGGATCTGCCATGTGATTAGACTCCAGGGCCACAGTATGGGCCTCCTGTTCTGGCAGTTCTGTCTGAGACTCACCCTCTAATCTCTGGGCCTGAGTCTGAGCCGCAGCCTGGCTCCGGGTCACAGCTGCCACATATTTACAGTCCTGTGCATTGGGACATTTTCTCTCCTCATACGGGATCTCTGGTGGGTCACTTGCTTCCACCTTGTCTGTAGCATTTACTTGCAAGGGAGGAACATAGTGGGACACCATCCTCCCCAGGTCCGTGCCTAGCAACACATTGGTGGGAATAGCTTCTGATACTCCCATGTCTTTCAGTCCTTTCCCTGCTCCCCAGTCCAGGTACACACGGGCCATGGGCACCGCAGGGCTGACCTCTCCAATCCCGGTTATAGACATAGTCTTTCCTGGTATAATATCGGCAGGGGTTATCATGGCTGGACGCACCAGGGTCACCCCTGCCCCAGTGTCCCTGATACCAATGGTGACTTTATTGCCACCAGTGGCAGATTGACAGTTTTCATTAGCCCTCGCATCAGAGCCGGCCACAAAGAGGACAGACGGTGGGGACACAGACAGCTTTGTGGTTGTAGTTGGCTGTTTCTCCCTATCAGGGCAGACAGCGCTAACATGTCCCACTTTGTTGCAGAAGCACCGGCGTGCATCACCTAAAGAATATCGATACCACCGAAAAAGATGATGCAATGGTCTATTTATAGAAAAAATCAATATAAACTTTATTAACACCTATTAAAAACTACATCACACCAAATTGGGACAGAGGGTGAAAATGGAACAACACATACGCTCCGTGTGATACATAGGTGACCGACACAATCACCCGGCACCGCAGCCAAACTCCATGGTATCTGTATACATATTTAGTCCTATGTATGGACCTCTACCAGCTGTAGCCACTACATACTCTATTAATTACTCCACAATGTACTAATATCCTGTCGCTACTCACTGGTACAATAGAACAAACATACCCGCTTATCCTAGCTGACAATTCCCAGCAAAGACCGTATAATAGGTCAATAATGTTACCTGTGTAGCGGGGATACCGGAGTGAGGCTGCAGTCCGGGCGAAAGCGTCTGCCCCAACGCGCGTTTCGGACCTTTTCCTTTTTCAAGGGGCCTAGTTAGACTGCTCACGGCCCGTCTTAAGTAGTGTCCCATCAGCGTGCATGGTGACGACGTCACCAGAAGTTGCGCTCCCGACCCGGAAGTGACGCGCCCCGTCGCCGAGGCAACCGCAGTAACAACAGGCACCGGCGTCACAAGAAGGGAAGGTAACATGACCCAGCCTCCATGTAAAGATGCAGATAACCGGCAGCCACGGCGCCCAGGCGACGAGCGCGTGCAGGGCAGGGATAGCAACCCCGCTGCTATATATAACAAGTACCCAATCTGCACATAAATAACATAAGACAAGCACCACATTAAATATAAAAAAAACAAGATATGTAGAGACAATACAGAGGATCTTACATGAAGTATGGGGGCAAAATAAACATTATACAATACAAAATACCCAGATCGGATAGGATATATCTAGATGTATAGTATAAAGTACCCAGTACCCGAGCCGAATAGAATAGAAATGTATGTAAACATCTGCCACATGTATCACTTCACAGCACAATAATTATACCATAATAAGTAATACAAAAGACATCCTAGCATATTTACACATATATCGCACAGGGACAGTATTATATATCTAATGAAGAACAAAATAAAGACAACAATAACAAAAATTCAAATATATATAACATAGTATCCAAAAACGGTAGGCATCCGATGTTATTCATTCCTCCATGCTTTTGAAAGATTCCCCGCAATAGATGTGTACCAATACAAACATCATTCGGTATGCCCATCCATGGGGTCCACGGTGTCTCCACAAATACTTGTAACTAAGATTGAACATAAAAACATTTTAAAATATGCACACACTAAGCGAATTGTGTCCCAAACGTATAGCGCGGAGTGGTGATTAGAGACACGGGGTGAAACTGAGATTCTCATTAAGTCCAGATGGATGGACTGTGCCCAATGTCCATATCCACCTGGACTCTAATTGAGCCAACCTCCTAAACATTCCTACACCCCGAATATTCACATCAAGCATATCAATGCCTCTGACCCGAAATTGCCTACCATCACACCCATGAAACCTGCTAAAATGTCGTGGGATCGTTTTAAGCAGTGTAACGTCTTCCGCCGTAGCTGCTGCCTCGATCCCTAGCACATGCTCGCGAATCCTTATCTTAAGCTGTCTAGTAGTCATCCCCACGTAGATCATATTACATGGACAGACAGCGTAATAAATTATGTTTCTACTTGTACACGTAATATTTGTTTTTATATTGAATTCTCTAGAGCCCTCTTGATTCTTAAATGTATCTGTGCAATCCATATTAGAGCAGGCCACACAATGGCCACATGGGCACTTCCATAGCTGTCATGGTTCCCAATGGCAAGGGAACGTAAGAAACATATAAATAACGAACGAGCTCTCGGGTGATGGAAACTCGAGTTGACCGTGAGCTAAATCTACCACACAACTAATAGTAGCCAGGGAGCATACCTACGGCTTCCTAAATGCCACGCGCCAGCCGGAGGACTAACTACGCCTGGTAGAGGAAGAAACAGACCTGGCTTACCTCTAGTGAAATTCCCCAAAGATGATAGCAGCCCCCACATATATTAACGGTGATTTCAGGGGAAAAGACATACACAGTATGAAAGTAGATTTAGCAAAGAGAGGTCCACTTACTAGATAGCAGAAGGATACAAAAGAGGACTTCACGGTCAACTGAAAACCCTTTCAAAAAACCATCCTGAAATTACTTTAAGACTCCTGTGTCAACTCATCACACAGGAGTGGCAATATCAGACCACAAGAGCTTCCAGCAACAGAAAATGACAAAACTGTACACTGGACAAAAATACAAAAACGATAAGGACAATAAGTCCACTTAGCTGATCAGCAGACTAGTAGCAGGAACATGCAACCGAAAGACTCTGGTTACAATGATGACCGGCAAGGAAATGACTGGAGAGCAAGGCTAAATAGGAAACTCCCAAACACTGATGGAAGCAGGTGAACAGAAGCAGCAAAGTGCAAACAAGTCACCAGTACCACCAGCAACCACCAGGGGAGCCCAAAAAGCGGATACACAACAGTACCCTCCCCTTAAGGAGGGGGCACCGAACCCTCACAAGAACCGCCAGGGCGATCTGGATGAGCCCTATGAAAGGCACGAACCAAATCCGAGGCATGAACATCAGAGGCAGTTACCCAAGAATTATCTTCCTGACCATAGCCTTTCCATTTAACCAGATATTGAAGTCTCCGTCTGGAAATACGGGAGTCCAAGATCTTCTCTACGACGTACTCCAATTCACCCTCCACCAGCACAGGAGCAGGAGGTTCAGTAGAAGGAACCACCGGTACCTCATATCTCCGCAACAACGACCGATGGAACACATTATGGATAGCGAAAGATGCCGGGAGGTCCAAACGAAAGGAAACAGGGTTAAGAATCTCCAAAATCCTATAAGGACCGATGAACCGAGGCTTAAATTTGGGAGAAGAAACCCTCATAGGGACAAAACGGGAAGACAACCACACCAAGTCCCCAACGCGAAGGTGGGGACCAACACGACGACGACGGTTAGCAAACTGCTGAGTCCTCTCCTGGGACAATTCCAAATTATCCACCACTTGTCCCCAAATCCGATGCAACCGATCCACTACCGCATCCACTCCAGGACAATCCGAAGATTCAACCTGACCAGATGAAAAACGCGGATGAAACCCTGAATTGCAAAAGAAAGGAGAAACCAAAGTGGCAGAACTAGCCCGATTATTAAGAGCAAACTCCGCCAACGGCAGAAAGGCAACCCAATCATCCTGATCCGCAGACACAAAACACCTCAAATAAGTCTCCAAAGTTTGATTAGTTCGCTCCGTCTGGCCATTGGTCTGAGGATGGAATGCAGACGAAAAGGACAAATCAATGCCCAACCTGGCACAGACTGCCCGCCAAAATCTAGACACGAACTGGGTACCCCTGTCAGAAACGATGTTTTCCGGAATACCATGCAAGCGAACCACATTTTGAAAAAACAGAGGGACCAACTCAGATGAGGAAGGCAACTTAGGCAATGGCACCAAATGAACCATTTTAGAAAAACGGTCACACACCACCCAGATGACAGACATCTTCTGAGAAACAGGGAGATCCGAGATAAAGTCCATAGAGATGTGCGTCCAAGGCCTCTTAGGAATAGGCAAGGGCAACAACAACCCACTAGCCCTAGAACAACAAGGCTTGGCCCGAGCACACACATCGCAAGACTGCACAAAAACACGCACATCTCAAGACAGGGAAGGCCACCAGAAGGATCTAGCCACCAAATCTCTGGTGCCAAAAATTCCCGGATGACCTGCCAGAGTAGAAGAATGAACTTCCGAGATGACTCTAGTGGTCCAATCGTCAGGAACAAACAGTCTACCAGACGGACAACGATCAGGTCTATCCGCCTGAAATTCTTGCAAAGCACGTCGCAGATCTGGAGAGACAGCAGACAAAACCACCCCATCCTTAAGGACACCAGCAGATTCAGAATTCCCAGGAGAGTCAGGCTCAAAACTCCTAGAAAGAGCATCTGCCTTCACATTCCTAGAACCCAGTAAGTACGAGACCACAAAATCAAACCGGGAAAAGAACAACGACCAACGTGCCTGTCTAGGATTCAGGCGCCTGGCAGACTCCAAATAAATTAAATTCTTGTGATCAGTCAAAACTACCACCTGATGTCTGGCACCCTCAAGCCAATGACACCACTCCTCAAATGCCCACTTCATGGCCAAAAGCTCCCGATTACCCACATCATAGTTTCGCTCGGCGGCCGAAAATTTTCGCGAAAAGAACGCACAAGGTCTCATCACTGAGCAGTCGGAACTTTTCTGCGACAAAACCGCCCCCGCTCCGATCTCGGAAGCATCGACCTCAACCTGAAAGGGAAGAGAAACATCAGGCTGGCGCAACACAGGGGCAGACAAAAAGCGGCGCTTAAGCTCCCGAAAGGCCTCCACAGCAGCAGGGGACCAATTGGCAACATCAGCACCCTTTTTAGTCAAATCCGTCAGAGGTTTAGCAACGCCAGAAAAAACAGCTATAAATCGACGATAAAAATTAGCAAAGCCCAAGAATTTCTGAAGACTCTTCAGAGAAGTAGGCTGCGTCCAGTCGTAAATAGCCCGAACCTTGACAGGGTCCATCTCAATAGAAGAAGGGGAAAAAATGTACCCCAAAAAGGAAATTTTTTGAACCCCAAAAACACACTTTGAACCCTTTACACACAAAGAATTCTCCCGCAAAACCTGAAAAACTCTCCTGACCTGCTGAACATGAGACTCCCAGTCATCAGAAAATATCAAAATATCATCCAAGTACACAATCATAAATTTATCCAAATATTCACGGAAAATATCATGCATTAAGGACTGAAAGACCGAAGGTGCATTAGAAAGGCCGAAAGGCATTACCAAATACTCAAAATGGCCCTCAGGCGTATTAAATGCGGTTTTCCACTCATCCCCCTGCTTAATTCGCACCAAATTATACGCCCCACGAAGATCAATCTTAGAGAACCATTTAGCCCCCCTTATGCGAGCAAACAAATCAGTCAGCAAAGGCAACGGATACTGATATTTGACTGTAATTTTATTCAGGAGTCGATAATCAATACAAGGCCTCAGAGAGCCATCCTTTTTAGAGACAAAGAAAAAACCGGCTCCTAAAGGTGATGAAGAAGGACGAATATGTCCCTTTTCCAGGGACTCCTTAATATACTCGCGCATAGCAGCATGTTCAGGTACAGATAGGTTAAACAAACGACCCTTTGGAAATTTACTGCCAGGAATCAGATCTATGGCGCAATCACAATCCCTGTGAGGAGGGAGTGAACCAATTTTAGGCTCTTCAAAAATATCACGATAATCAGACAAAAATGCCGGAATCTCAGATGGAATAGATGACGAAATGGACACCAAAGGAGTGTCCCCATGAGCCCCCCGACATCCCCAGCTTAACACAGACATAGCTTTCCAGTCAAGGACTGGGTTATGAGACTGTAACCATGGTAATCCAAGCACCAAAACATCATGTAAATTGTACAACACAAGGAAGCGAATCACCTCCTGATGGTCTGGAGTCATACGCATAGTCACTTGCGTCCAGAACTGTGGTTTATTACAAGCCAAAGGTGTAGAATCAATACCCTTCAGAGGTATAGGGACTTCCAGAGGCTCTAAATCAAACCCACAGCGCCTGGCAAAGGACCAGTCCATAAGACTCAGAGCGGCGCCAGAGTCCACATAGGCATCCACGGTAATAACTGATAATGAACAAATCAAGGTTACAGACAAAATAAATTTGGACTGTAAAGTGCCAATTGAAATAGACTTGTCAACCTTCCTAGTACGCTTAGAGCATGCTGATATAACATGAGCAGAATCACCACAATAGAAGCATAACCCATTTTTACGCCTATAATTCTGCCGCTCGCTTCTGGACATAATTCTGTCACATTGCATTTTCTCTGGCGTCTCTTCAGAAGATACCGCCAAATGGTGCACGGGTTTGCGCTCCCGCAAACGCAGATCAATCTGAATTGCCATTGTCATGGACTCATTCAGACCCGTAGGCGCAGGGAACCCGACCATAACATCTTTAACGGCATCAGAAAGGCCCTCTCTGAAATTTGCCGCTAAGGCGCACTCATTCCACTGAGTAAGCACAGACCATTTACGAAATTTTTGGCAGTATATCTCAGCTTCATCTTGCCCTTGAGATAGGGCTATCAAAGCTTTTTCAGCTTGAATCTCTAAATTAGGTTCCTCATAAAGCAACCCTAAAGCCAGGAAAAAAGCATCCACATTGAGCAACGCAGGATCCCCTGGTGCCAATGAAAATGCCCAATTTTGAGGGTCACCTCGCAGCAAAGAAATTACAATCTTAACCTGCTGAACAGGATCTCCTGAGGAGTGAGGTCTGAGAGAAAGGAATAATTTACAATTATATTTGAAATTCAGAAACCGAGATCTATCTCCGGAAAACACCTCTGGTGTAGGGATTTTAGGTTCAGAAATAGGAGTATGCATAACAAAATCTTGTAAATTTTGAACCTTCGTAGCAAGATTATTTAAACCTGCAGCCAAACTCTGGGGATCCATCTTTAAACAGGTGAGCTCAGAGCCATTCAAGGATTATAAGGAGAGAAAGGCAAAGGCTGTAATTAGAGCTGAAATACAACTGATCCAACTATGGAGCAAGCATAGGGAAAAAGAAAAAAAAAGAAAAAATTTACAGACTTCTTTTTTCTCTCCTTTCTTCTGCCAATAAGTTTAACACGGGCCGGTCATACTGTCATGGTTCCCAATGGCAAGGGAACGTAAGAAACATATAAATAACGAACGAGCTCTCGGGTGATGGAAACTCGAGTTGACCGTGAGCTAAATCTACCACACAACTAATAGTAGCCAGGGAGCATACCTACGGCTTCCTAAATGCCACGCGCCAGCCGGAGGACTAACTACGCCTGGTAGAGGAAGAAACAGACCTGGCTTACCTCTAGTGAAATTCCCCAAAGATGATAGCAGCCCCCACATATATTAACGGTGATTTCAGGGGAAAAGACATACACAGTATGAAAGTAGATTTAGCAAAGAGAGGTCCACTTACTAGATAGCAGAAGGATACAAAAGAGGACTTCACGGTCAACTGAAAACCCTTTCAAAAAACCATCCTGAAATTACTTTAAGACTCCTGTGTCAACTCATCACACAGGAGTGGCAATATCAGACCACAAGAGCTTCCAGCAACAGAAAATGACAAAACTATACACTGGACAAAAATAGAAAAACGATAAGGACAATAAGTCCACTTAGCTGATCAGCAGACTAGTAGCAGGAACATGCAACCGAAAGACTCTGGTTACAATGATGACCGGCAAGGAAATGACTGGAGAGCAAGGCTAAATAGGAAACTCCCAAACACTGATGGAAGCAGGTGAACAGAAGCAGCAAAGTGCAAACAAGTCACCAGTACCACCAGCAACCACCAGGGGAGCCCAAAAAGCGGATACACAACACATAGCGTCTCTTAATCTGGTCAAGGAATGTAGTTGATGGCTCTCCCTTATAGTGACTACGGACCAATTGGTCCCGTAAATTCCTCGATCTCCTGGCTTTAATGACAGCCCTATCAGGGATAAATCTAGAAATCACCGGGTCGGCCTTCAAAATATGCCACGATTTGTTAAGAATTCTCCTCATTTTCGGGAAATGTGAGTGGAAATTGGTGACAAGTCTTACGTCTCCACATTCTTTAGGTTGGCGTGTCCCATATAATAGATCATTTCTGGAGGAACCTCTCGCACGATTATAGGCTTTTTTAATCATACGGTTACTGAAACCTCGCTCCCTCAGGCGTTGTTTTAGATCTTCCGCCTGTTTGTAGAAATCACTATCTGTGGAGCAAAGTCTCCGCAACCGCAGGAATTGTCCGGTGGGGACCGACTGGATCATGTGCCCCGGATGGGAGGAGGTAGCGTGCAACAACATGTTTGTGGAGGTGGGCTGTGGTGCCGGATGATTGTGTCGGTCACCTATGTATCACACGGAGCGTATGTGTTGTTCCATTTTCACCCTCTTTCCAATTTGGTGTGATGTAGTTTTTAATAGGTGTTAATAAAGTTTATATTGATTTTTTCTATAAATTGACCATCATCATCTTTTTCGGTGGTATCCATATACGGTTTATGATGATGGGTTCGGTAGTCCTAGCAGACACATGATGTGGGTTAATATGTGGGAGGTAATTTGGATCATGTGTCTGTGTCATTTTTGCTTTATATGATCACCTAAAGAATGTTTCCCCGGAACCCCATAGGAGGTGGGCTTGGACAGCACCGGTGATCGGCAGAGGGAGAAGGGTCCCCGTTTGGCTTACCTCCCCTCCAGCTGAATCCCGATGGCTTCCGCACCTCAGGCATCCTGTTAGTCACATAGCAGTCCGCAATCTTTGCAGCCTGATCCGCAGTTTGTGGCTCCCGATCACAAAAAAATTGTCGTACATCCGTGGGGCACATGTGAAGAAATTGGTCCTTGACTATAAGATCCGTTAAGTCCTCAAAACTGTTAACAGAAAGTCCCCTGATCCATTGGTGGAACGTGGTCCTCAAGGTGCTCACAACATCCGCATAGCTGTCAGTTGATCCACATTGTAGGTTCCGGAACTTTCTCCAATACACTTCTGGTGTTAGGTTGTATTTCCTGATCAGGGCCTCTCTTATGGCCTCATAGTTCCCATCTAGCTCTGGTGGGAGGCCAGCAAAAACTTCCAGGGCTTTGCCTCTCAACCCTGGGGCTAGATACTGCGCCCACTGCTCACGGGGTAGATGATATTGCCTGCAGGTTTTTTCAAACCCCCCGAAGGAAAGTATCCAAGTTTGGGGAAAGCAAGTTTGCAAAACGCGCGTTGGGGTTCTGCATCCCATGTTCAGAAGCAGGTTGGTTCTTGTTTCATACCATTTCCCTGTATCATTAGATTACCTCTTTTCAGATTTCACTTACCTCTTGCATTTATATGCACTATAGGGGATCTCCTTCTTATATGTTCTGGCCATATGCTATATGGTGCTAGTTCAGTTTATGGTACTTATTGATTGCACTAGCCACTAAGGCTATATAGTTATATAAATTACTGTAGACTAGCTTTTGCACTCTGCACTTTATTATGGTCTGATTTGTTCTCACAGCAACCACATTTTTTACTCCTAGTTAGAGATTCACTTACTGCAGTAGCTATTGTGGCTTTTTTTAGGGGTTACATTCATTATACTTCTGGTACTTTTTATTATCCCGTTATTTAGTTCATAGAGCTAGAAGTCCAGAACTTTATTTCGTCGCCAGGTCGGCGTGTATCGTCATGTTTGACATCAAAAGCAACGACGCCAGCAATGAGTATAGGGGGCGTCGCAGCGTCTCCTTCTAGCCAGTCGGTACACTCCGGCTGTTTGACATGGAGCTAACAACCAGCGAGAACGAGAAGTGAGTCGCCGTTACATCACTGGATCGCTCCTGCATCGTTCTGGAGTTGCTGTGTTTGACGTCTCTACAGCGACCTAAACAGCGACGCTCCAGCGATCTAGTTTAGGTCGGCTCGTTGTCTATATCGCCGCAGCGTCGCTGAGTGTGACGGTACCTTTACTCTTTCTTCTTGGTCCTAGCTAGACCCCCTGGTGAGATTTGGGGACAGAAGCCTGCTTGTCTCAGGAAAATACATATTAACACCTGGGTGAGACATGCAGCCTTCAGGACAGATGTTACTAGTCACACAATACCTATACATAGGTCACTGCACACACATATGTATATATATATATATATATATATATATATATATATATATATATATATATATATATATTTCACAAAAGCAGGCAGCACTCCATGTCTTTAAATCAATATGCAGGTGTTTATTGAGCCCACATCTCCATGCAACATTTCGGCTCTAACTGAGCCTTTCTCAAGCAGTGAACAAACCTCTTACTACTTATACCGCTTCTATAGTAACGCTGTGGAGGTCATTGTATGATCTCTAATAAGATCGCAACTATTGGCGCTACGGCGCATGCGCAATAGGCTAATGAAGCCATTCTATTCCTTAACCAAGATGGAGATCCTGAGCGCTACTGCGCAGGCGCGTGACGTCATATGGACACTAGCGGTTCCTATTGGCCTCCTACCTAACATGTGATTATTATGTACACAGAAGCGCTTTTGACATGCGTATTAGCGGTCTCAGTACGCCGGTAACACGCTGCCCCCTCCATCAGTGATATGTCTCTCCCATGGTATGCTGGATAAATGAGTAGATGGTTACTGTATGAAGGAGTCGTTTTATGTAGTTTTAATAGTACACTGCTGGCACCAATACACACTACGATGAAATGTAATTATTTGTAAATTGATGGGATTCACTGATTGGCTGTATTTAGGGGATGATAGGGTTATGTCCCTATATATGTGCTGTAAAGAGGCTTGTTCACTGCTTGAGAAAGGCTCAGTTAGAGCCGAAACGTTGCATGGAGATGTGGGCTCAATAAACACCTGCATATTGATTTAAAGAACATGGAGTGCTGCCTGCTTTTGTGAAATATATGAATTGGAAACAACCAAGGACGGGTTGTCTGGGCTTTGCACCCGAAGATAAGTAGAGGATTTGTGCTGTTCCATTTTTTTCTATTATATATATATATATATATATATATATATATATATATATATATATATATATATATATGCGGCGCCCCCACTGCCGCAGGGCCGAGGGGCACCCGGTACCGGGCCTGTGAGTCTCTGCTCTGGGGTTGTCACGGTGGCTAGGCCCGGTCCGTGACCCTGCCGAGGGGCGCACAATGAATGATGTGACGGGTGACGGCGGTGATGCTGTAGTAGTGCGATGCAGTAAATAACGAGGACACCAGGTTGCAGTCTCTTTACCTCTTTACTGAAGGTCTCTGGGTCCTCAGTCCAGAACACGGTTCACCAGGCTGCGTAAGTCCGGCCGGTCCAATGGCACCTCCAGAGTTCTCTTCACAGGTGGAAATCGGTGCCTTCCTTCTAGCGCTGTGTGTTGTGGTCCTTCCCTGCTGTGCTTACAGAAAGTCCCCACAACTGTTGTGTCTGTTTCTTAAGTTCCCTCACAACTCGATTAGATGATGTTCTGCTAATCCTCCATCCCTCCCTGATGTTCTGGTTGGAACGGCACCCGTTTGACGGGTAGGCTCGGAGCTCTTCCGGGACCCTAGAGTCGCCCCTCTCCACAAGTTGCCCCCCAAGACTGCATAGGTGATTTAAGTTAGACAGCCCGCCTTAAACTGACTGTCCTGCCGCTGTTTGGAGTATTGCTTGAAGCTGAATGTTATGATACTCCCTCGGCGTTCCGGCCACCGGTAGTGCGCCTCAGTAGGATGTTGCTTCGGTCTTACAGCACGACTCCTACTGGTATTTCTCCTTTTGCGTGATCTCGTTTCTCACTCAGCACAATCTATCTCGCTTCTAATCCTTCCTTGGGCACCGCCGCTATGCTGAGCAGGCACGGTCCTGTTACGTTCAAGTTGCCAAGCCTCTGTCAGGATCCCACCCCTGACAGAGACCCTACTGTATCTTCCCCCACAACACCCTCTGCCACAAGGTGTTGCCTGGTTCCAACCCAGTCAGCTTTCTGATCTAACTTCCTGCCTGACCCCCAGTTTACCCACTATGGTGGGGAGTGGCCTAGTGAATAGAACCCTTAGCTCCCCCCGGAGGCCCGGCTGTGAAATGTATTGGTGTCTGTGATACCTGATCAGATGAACTCCTTCAGTGCCATCAGGCGCACCATAGCTCCCCATAGTGGCGGAGCCACAGTACTGCAACGACCAGGACTCTGGGGCGCTGCATATACATATTTCACCACAGTGTTGTTCAAAAGTATAACTTGTCCCTCAAAAAACAAGCCCTCACATGGCCATTTTGACTGAAAAATAAAAGTTATGGCTCTGGGAAGAAGAGGAGCGAAAAATGAAAACGCAAAAACGACAATACCTCCGGCCATGAAGGGGTTAAAAGATCCAGTGAATTCCCTAATATACCATCTGTAGGATGCATCTGCAGGGTAATACTTAACAAAAGGGTAAAGTCAGATTCCATTGAAACACATTGGTCTACAAAGAAGCTGTATACAAATTTTTAGGATATGCAACGGGTGAAATAAGTATTGAACACGTCACCAATTTTCTAAGTGAATATATTTGTAAAGGTTCTATTGACATGAAATTCTTACCAGATGTCGGTAACAACCCATCCAATCCACACAGGCAAAGAATTCAAACCATAAATGTCCATAAATTAAGTTATGAGTAATAATGAGAAATGACACAAGGAAAAAGTATATCATCATTCTATATATTTTTTATTTTAGATGCACTGCAGTAGGAATATAACTGGATAAGTATAGACACCATTAACTCATGAACTACTACAGTCAGTGGCATTAAATTATCAAGTTTCATGTGAATCTTGTCATGGTTTCAACATTGACTGTAGCTGAGGGATGCTGGGAGTGACAGCTCAGCCACCCTATAGGATCTGGAGTGTAGCTGTTAGTAGTCAGTGTCAGTTGTAGCTTTGCTTTAGTTAGGCATGTTTGCTTTGCCCTGTGTCTTTCTTCTGACTTTGTTGCCAGACCTAGGATTTGTTGTGACTATTCTTGTGGCTTAACCCTCCTGCTCTTGACGCTCTCTGTCGTTAAGTATCTGACCCCGGACTTGGCCTCTGACTATTCATTTGTGTTACTCCCTTGTCTTCATGTAACCTTCTGGCTTTTGACCCCAGACTGTTACCTGACCATGCCTTTGTGTTACTCTTCTTTACTATGAGTCCTCCTGGTATCTGACCTCTGACATCCTGACCACCTTGTCTCACGGTTTGTAACAAATCTGTGACTCGGCGTCTCAGATATGATCCGATCAGTCATCCCAGTGGTGAGATATAGATGGAGAATGGGATGAAAGGAAGTTTTCTAGACTATTATTTTGTATAGGATAGTGGAATAGTTCACAGACAGATTTCTAGGTGGACAGGATCATTTCCATCTGGTCTGTTTTTAATATCATCATAATCTGCACTGGGATATGAACTACTGAAATAATTCAGTGGGAAGAGACCTCAGTATACTTTGCGGAATGTCAACTCTTCTTGACCTTCTTCATGCGTAAACCCAATGCCAAAATATACAGTGTAGGTCCAGGCCGGAGTGTTTGTACTATCAGCTGGAGGAGTCAGACTCACTTGAGTTGTCTACTATTGTACGAGATGTTTAAGTGGTATCATTATATCTGCTTTCACGCTCTAAGATTTCACCACGGCTTTTGCAGCAGCTTCTTGGAGACACATTGAGAAATCAGGAGTCTGAGCAACCTCAGGCAACTCCCACTGCAAGATGCAAAAAAAAATGCTGTCTCATATTGAAAGGAAAGTCTACTTTGTAGCTTTAAAGGGCCACTGTCACCCCCTCCAGCCGTTATAAACTAAAAGAGCCACCTTGTGCAGCATTAATGCTGCATTCTAACAAGGTGGCTCTTTTAGTTTTAGGTGCATGTATTACCAAAATAAAGGGTTTTATATTTTCGCCAAAATACCTTTCTTTAGCCAGGGAGGCAGGTCCTCTCCCCCCTGCTTGTAACGCCACATTGCCGTCACTCAAATGTTCAGGGGTGACGGGCACCGCCCCCTCAGCGCTGTTTACCCATGAAATCCGGCGCCTGCGCTGTGTATCGCTGTTTGGTGCAGGCGCAGAGAGCTATGGCCGTCTGACGTCACAGCCAGGCTTGCAGACTGCGCCTGTGCGGCGAGTGCGGCCACCCACCTTGGTAATCCCAGCCCCGCAGTGTGTTATGCATTATTCAGAGTGTGGGGCTGGGATTCACAAGCAGGGCGGCCGCACAGGCACAGTCAGCAAGACTGCATCGGAGGTCAGATGGCCAGAGATCACTGCGCCTGCACCAGACAGTACTACACAGCGCAGGCGCCGGATTTCATGGGTAAACAGCGCTGAGGGGGCGGTGCCCAGCACCCCTGAACATTTGAGTGATGGCAATGTGGCGTTACAAGCAGGGGGGTGAGGACCTGCCTCCCTGGCTAAAGAAAGGTATTTTGGCGAAAATATAAAACCCTTTATTTTGGTAATACATGCACCTAAAACTAAAAGAGCCACCTTGTTAGAATGCAGCATTACTGCTGCACAAGGTGGCTCTTTTAGTTTATAACGGCTGGAGGGGGGTGACAGTGGCCCTTTAAGCAAAAAGTGAATCTGATTGAACTGCTTCCTGACACAGCCAATTTCCATTTTTGTGTCTTTGCTTTTCCCTCTTTCTTTTAAGAGCCATAACTTTTTTATTTTTCTGTCCACATAGACACTTGAATGCAGTGGAAAAAAACCCAGCAAATTCTGACATTGTTTTTTGGAATTGGTTACACATAGATGGTTACATGGGTTGAAAAAATACCTAGATCCATCAAGTTTAACCTTTCTCCACCAATTATACATTTTGTCACTAAATTAAAACCCCAATATTATGTGTACTGAGGAAATCATCAAGCCGTTTTTAAAAGCTTTTATAGTGTCTGCCAATACTACCTCTTAGGCTGCCGTCACACTAGCAGTATTTGGTCAGTATTTTACATCAGTATTTGTAAGCCAAAACCAGGAGTGGGTGATAAATACAGAAGTGGTGCATATGTTTCTATTATACTTTTCCTCTATTTGTTCCACTCCTGGTTTTGGCTTACAAATACTGATGTAAAATAGTGACCAAATACTGCTAGTGTGACTGCAGCATTATGGTCGGGCAATTCACAGTCTGATTGCTCTAAAGAAGAACCGACTTGCTGTAAAGAGTCCTTTCCTATTTAGCTGACGCAATCGCCTTTCTTACACCTGTAATGAGTGCTCGCTGGTCCTTAGTATGGTCTTTGGAAGGAATAAGTCACGTGTCAGTCCTTTGTATTGACCACACAAGTATTTTCCAACCTCTCATCATATGAGACACCTTTCATCCCTTGTAATAATCTAGTTGCCTGCCTTTCAGCTGATTCTAACTTCTAAATATCCTTTTTAGGCCGGCATCACACTAGGCGTAAGACAATACGGTCCGTTTTTTACTGCCGTAATACGGCCGTAATACGCAGGAATGTTCCAAAAATAGTGATCCGTATGTCATCCGTAGGCAGGGTGTGGCAACGTATTTTGCGCATGGCATCCTCCGTATGTAATCCGTATGGCATCCGTACTGCGATATTTTCTCGCAGGCCTGCAAAACCGACATCTGATGGATTTATGGGCTCAAATGTTCGCTAAAACATATATACAGTCTATATATATATATATATATATATATATATATATATATATTTATATATATATATATGTCATTGAGACATATATATATATATATATATATATATATATATATATATATATACTGTATTTATATTTAATTCAGCGCGAGATAGCACAAAAGCCTGTAATTCAATTGGCGGCTTTTCCTCTCTCCTTCACAAACTCGACAGTATGTGAGACATGGTTTACATACAGTAAACCATCTCATATCCCCTTCCTTTTTTTTGCATATTCCACACTACTAATGTTAGTAGTGTGTATGTGCAAAATTTGAGCACTGTAGCTTGAAAAATAAAGGGTTAAATCACGGAAAAAATTGGCGTGGGCTCCCGCGCAATTTTCTCCGCCAGAGTGGTAAAGTAAGTGACTGAGAGCAGATATTAATAGCCTAGAGAGGGTCCATGGCTATTGGCCCCCCTGGCTAAAAACAAGACCGTATAATACGGATGTGTAATATACGGCTGATAGGAGCAGCCCCATAGAGATTCATTGGGCCGTGTGTAATGCATATTTTACGGACGTATTTTCTGCGCTCATACGTCCGTAAAACTCGCTAGTGTGACGCCGGCCTTAAATGTGGAGCCCAAAACTTGATCCTATATTCTAGGCTGCTTTTACACATCAGGTTTTTGCCGTCAGGCTCAATCCGGCGATTTTTGAAAAAAACGGATCCGGCCACCAGATCCGGTTTTTAATCATAGACTTGTATTAGTGCCTGATTGCGCCGGATGGTCTCACATTTCGTCCGTCTTTTGCCGGATCCGGCAAAAAGTGTCTTTCCGGCATCTGGAAAAAATGTACAAAGTTACGTTTTTTGTTAGAATTGAAGCCTATGGGCGCCGGATTCGATTTTTTTTTAACTGAGCATGCTCCGATACAATTGGCCAGCCTCCAATTAGGAAACAGATATAAAGCCTGCCAGGTAGACCTTCACTCATCCATTTACCAGCCAGCAAGACACAGACCTGCCACCAGAGCTGAACCTGCCACTGGAGCTGAACTTGCCACCAGAGCTGAACCTGCTGCCAGAGCTGAACCTAACCTGCAGCCAGAGCTGAACCTGCCACCAGAGTTGAGCTGAACCTGCCGCCAGAGATGAACCTGCCGCCAGAGCTGAACTTGCCGCCAGAGCTGAGCTGAACCTGCTGCCAGAGCTAAACCTGCCACCAGAGCTGAACCTGCCGCCAGAGCTGAACCTGCCCCAGGCCAGCCAGCCACAGCCAGCCAGCCACAGCCTGCCAACAGCCAGCCGTAGCCAGCCATGTCTTCTTCTGAGAGCCCTCCCCTGTGTCGTCAGTGCTGTGAGGTAAATAAATGTATTATTTTTCCTTTTTGTGATGTTCACGTAATATATATATATATATATTATTAATATATTATTTTTGTATAACAGGAAGCTGCAGCATCAGAGGTGCTTCTAGAAGGAGATGGACGGGGTGGAGAAATACCCGGAGTGGGCTCGCAATTGGTAAGTGTCTTACATGCATCCCAGAACCACATCATCACAGAAATCACAGTACACACAACACATAAGCCTACATCCAAGCACATCATTTTTTTTTCTTTTAGTCTTCTGATTCTGCGACATTAATCTAGAGGTTCTCAAAGTGCCTCCCAGGGTCGTCGGCGTGAGCGTCAGGGCGGTTTCCATCGAGTAAGTACCTTTTTTTTCCACTTTATGTTGTTGTTTTGAGTCTAATGTCTTTGTTTGTCTTTTTTTAACAGGCTTCACAGCGTGCTCCTGAGGTCCCGAGTGGATCAAGAGGACAAAGGAGCAAGTATAAGTATGCAAGAGCTGGGGCGTGGCGATGTAGAGGAGCTGCATGGACGTGTTTGGCTGGAGCTCCCATAATCCTGACACATATCGTGCCATATACTTGCCCGGGAGGGTCCTCGTGGATACCGATGTGCTCCTCTGGGTGCCTGGGGGAGCCCGGCTTCTGTGAGGGCGCAGGGTGCGGCTTCGGTCAGATGAGCTCCTGGAGCGCGCAGACGGAGGACAGAGTCGGCAGGAGGCGGCGGCCATTTTCCCTGCAGCGTGCGCTGGAGGCAGAGGGCGCGAAGTGAGCCCCGCGGCTCATGAGGGAGCTGGCTGAATCCTGGCTTATTAAGGTACGAGAGGGGGATTGCGCGGTGTGAGTCCTGAGAAACGGACCCCGTGCTCCTCCTCATTAATACCATAAAACGCCACATGGCACCGACTGGCTCCAGCATCACTGAGACTTCCTCCCCCTGCCCTGCTGCCCAGACGGAGGGTACAGAATCTGCCACGACTTGCTGATGGTCAGCCACATCAATTATATCCTGCAGCTGCTGGGAAGTGGAGCCCGCGTTTATTAACTGTTCCTTGGATTCTCCCCCTCTTTGCACTCATAACGTGAGGCCTGCAATATAATACTGATTCAGCCGGGTGTTACTAGGAGAACCTTACTGGCTGTGTGTGCACTGCGACATATTGGTACATTAACCAGGCAGTGGCTATATCCTGCTGAAAGTGATAACTTGACTTTATAGTATTAACCATGAACCGTTCCAAAAATTCAGGTGCTGCTGAAAAACTTAAAAAGTATGCACGGTCGGATCCTCCTGACAGTATGCGCTCAAAAAAGAATAATCCCTCACCTGTGAGCAGACCTGAAAACCAATCAAAAAACTATGCCTCTGATGATGAGGAGGGTGGAGATCAGGAGGACTTGACCCTGAAACAGGCATCTGAACAACTGATGCAAGCTATATCTTTGACCAGGACGTCATTAACTGGGAAGATAGAGGAGGTGCACTCTGAGGTGAGGCGCCTTCGACAAGACATGCAATCCATGAGGGGTCGTATCACAGAGGTTGAATCACGGGTATCTCGCTTGGAAGACAATTACGTACCGGTGGAGGCTAAACTGACAAAAGTAGCCGGCTCTATAAATGCGTGGAAACAGAAGGCGGATGATCTTGAGAACAGACTACGACGGAACAATATCCGTATCATCGGCCTACCAGAGCGCTCAGAGGGTCAACACCCTGAAATATTTCTGGAGGGCTGGCTCAAAGACATTTTGGGGGATGAATTCTCCACCACCTTCACTGTGGAAAGAGCCCACAGGGTACTGACAAAACCTCTCCCTCTGGGTGCCCCGCCGAGACCCTTCTTGGCGCGTCTTCTTAATTGCAGAGACAGGGACACCGCCCTTCGCATGGCAAGACAAAAAAGTCCTATCAAGTATAATAACGCTACTGTCTCCATATTCCCAGATTTCTCCATGGAGCTGCAAAAACAACGGGCTCAGTTCATGGAGATAAAAAAACAGCTCAGGGAGAAAAACATCTTATACTCAATGCTCTACCCTGCCAGGCTCAGGGTTGTCTACCGGGGCTCTTCCTCCTTTTTTGCAACTCCGGCGGAGGCTGAGAAGTGGATGTGGTCGTGTGTGGGGGCGGGCGGGGGAGGAGAAGAAAAATCCTAAGTGGATTGCTATCTTCAGCCACATGACTGCTCAGAATTTGGAACTCCCTCTCCAGGTTTTCTTTATCGTTGAGGGGAGCTCCTTTTGCCAACGTCCAGGAAAACAACTTTACCGGACTCTGTATTCAGAGATGGTATCCCCTTTTTTGGACTGGGATAAGTGGAGCATGAATCTTTGCTTCCTTCTGAAGCATTTTTTGTTTTTCATTGTTTTGGTTTTGTTAGTGGTTACTTGTATAGAAATTACTGCCATGTTTTTCTCCATTTCCAGCGTGATAGAAGCTCGGCGTGACACTTTATATTATGTTAGGTTGACAAGATATGGCGTCTGATATCACATGCATGACTTGGAATGTGAGAGGCCTTGGATCACCTCGCAAGAGAGTTAAAGTATTTTCTCAGATACGACGCTATCATCCCCATATAGTAGCTTTGGTTGAAACACACTGGACCAGGGACTCGGCTCGCTATGTGCAGAAGCCTTGGATACAGTGGTCTGTACATGCATTCCATACCAGCTACTCCAGAGGAGTTTCTTTGTTAATTCATAAAGATATTAGATGGGAGGTTAGAGAGGTCCGGAGAGATCCAGAGGGTCATTTTGTGTTTGTGCACGCGATTATGAACTCAGATGACTATGTTATAATGTGTATATATAACCCTCCCCCTGTTAATATGTCAGTTATCAAAAAAGTGGTTGCCTTTGCCCTAAATTATCCAGATGCGTATGTTATGTGCATGGGAGATTTTTTTAATAATGGACGAATGTCTGGATAGACTTCGGCTAGATGATGGGGCCGCGGGTGTATGCCCTTCGCCGTCTCGATTGTCAATATTTATGGAAGGTACTGGTTGGATAGATTTATGGAGAACACATCACCCTGAAGTAAAAGAGTTTACCTGTCATTCATCCGTTAGACGCACTTCATCCCGATTAGACTACATATTCGGCTCCAGTAACTTGGCAGTACGGGTGGGGGAGGTGAGACATGGGAACAGGGGCATTTCTGATCATAGTCCAGTAATTCTTAAACTTAAGCTTGGTCAGAAAAAGAATATCATGACCTGGAAAATAAATCCATTTTGGCTTAAATTAATAGGTTCAGAAGACAGGACTATTGACCAACTGGACTGTTTCATTTCATCCCACCCAATGCCGCAAAATATGAATATTTTTTGGGATGCTCTTAAAGCATACCTGAGAGGATGTTTATCCTCTACCATCTCGTATATTAAGCGCTTGACCTTAAGGGAAGATGATGACATGGAGAAGCGACTGAGGGACTCGGAGGCGGCCTATATAGCTAACCAGACAAGTGAAAACAGAGCGGAGTGGTTACACTCGTACAGACTACATAGTCAATATACTGACACTAAATCTAAACGCAAACTATTCTTTACTAAACAGGCATACTTTGAACTGGGAAACCAGTCCAGTAAACTCTTATCATTTATGGTGCGTCAGCACAAAAAATCCGGAAACCGGATGACTCAATAGTAACCTCGACAGATGATATATCCAATGCTTTTATGATTTCTATAAAGAGTTATATAGCTCCAAAGGGGATTCTGATACTTTGGAATGCCTAAACTATTTATCGGACATAGAATTCCCTGCACTGACTGCTACACAGCAAGCCTTTTTGGACGCAGACTTTACTCTTGATGAGATAAATAGGGCCATAACAGATATGGCTTCTGGTAAGGCGCCTGGCCCGGATGGTTTCCCCATTGAGATGTATAGAAAATATCAAGATATTCTGGCACTAGTGTTGAGCATTCCGATACCGCAAGTATCGGGTATCGGCCAATACGTGCGGTATCGGAATTCCGATACCGAGATCCGATACTTTTGTGGTATCGGGAATCGGAATCGGAAGTTTCCAGTGTATGGTTCCCAGGGTCTGAAGGAGAGGAAACTCTCCTTCAGGCCCTGGGATCCATATGAATGTGTAAAATAAAGAATTAAAATAAAAAATATTGATGTACTCACCTGTCCGGAGGCCCCTGGACATCACCGCTGGTAACCGGCAGCCTTCTTTGTTTAAAATGAGCGCGTTCAGCACCTTCCATGACGTCACGGCTTCTTATTGGTCGCGTGCCGCTCATGTGACCGCCACGCGACCAATCACAAGCCGCGACGTCATCCCTCAGGTCCTAAATTCCCTTCTAGGAATTTAGGACCTGAGGGATGACGTCACGGCTTCTGATTGGTCGCGTGGCGGTCACATGAGCGGCACGCGACCAATCAGAAGCCGTGACGTCATGGAAGGTGCTGAACGCGCTCATTTTAAGCAAAGAAGGCTGCCGGTTCACAGCGGTAAGGTCCAGGCTGCGTCGGAGAGGTGAGTATATCAATATTTTTAATTTTAATTCTTTATTTTACACATTAATATGGATCCCAGGGCCTGAAGGAGAGTTTCCTCTCCTTCAGACCCTGGGAACCATCAGGGATACCTTCCGATACTTGAGTCCCATTGACTTGTATTGGTATCGGGTATCGGTATAGGATCAGATCCGATACTTTGCCGGTATCGGCCAATACTTTCCGATACCGATACTTTCAAGTATCGGACGGTATCGCTCAACACTATCTGGCACCAATCCTTTTGAAAGTCTTTCAGGGGATTTGGGAGGGTGGTTCCTTGCCAGATTCCTATTACGAAGCAAATATTATAGTTTTAAAAAAAGAAGGGAAGGACCCCCTAGAATGTGGATCTTATCGTCCGATTTCATTAGTTAATGTGGATTATAAGATTTTCACTAAAATTCTAGCTACCAGGTTAAATACGGTAATACTGGATATAATACACCCAGACCAGATGGGTTTTATGCCGGGTAAAAGTACTTCTATCAATATCAGGAGGGTTCAATCAATAGCTCAATATAGTACATTGATACCTGGGAATAAATGGGCCATGGCCTCGCTGGACGCGGCTAAGGCATTTGATTCTCTTGAGTGGCCTTTCCTATCTGCATGTTTACAACGATATCGATTTGGTCCTAAATTCCAAAACTGGAATGCCGCATTATATCTAAAACCGAAAGCCCGGATAATTATTAACAACTCTATTTCTGAATCATTCTCCTTAAAAAGAGGAACTCGTCAGGGATGTCCTCTCTCTCCGGCCTTATTTGCCCTTGCGATAGAGGCACTAGCAATCCGTGTGAGGTCCGCGTCATCTATTAGGGGCATCACGATAGCAGATCGCACGGATACTATTGGTCTATATGCAGACGATATGGTGGTGTTTCTGGATGAGGTGGAGGAGACTCTACCACATGTGATTACCATTATAGAGAGATTTGGCAGACATTCGGGACTATATATTAACTGGGGTAAATCTGCCTTGATGCCTCTTTCTCATGACTCAGTGGCACACCTTGATATGTTATCCCCATTACCGGTTGTCTTTAGCTTTAAATACCTAGGAATAATCATATCAAAATACAGCAGACTTGATCTACAGCTTAATGTTCTCCCGTTATTAGATTTTGTTAAACATAAATTCGCTATATGGGGTAAACTGCCTTTATCTGTCTCAGGTCGCATAAACTTGATAAAAATGATACTTCTCCCGAAGGTCAATTACTCCCTCCAACATAGTGCAGTACAGGTTCCTAAATCCTTTTTTTTCAAACCTAAATTCATTAGCTACGTCTTTTATCTGGGGGAAGGCTAGACCCAAACTTAAATTGTCTATTTTACACAGGTCTAGGCAAACAGGAGGGGCGGCGTTGCCAGATTTTTTTTTATATTATTTAGCTGGACAGCTTAGAGCTCTGGGAAAATAGATGCCTGGGGGATGTCTGCCGAATTCGGAGAGCCATCTAGCCCATGCTGCCAAGATTGACTGCCCATTGGGTTTCTTGGAAATAAACAAACCTTCTGCTCCTAGATTATTACCATTACTTCGGTTAGCGAGGCTAATTTGGCGGCAGGTGAAAAAGGTAATTCACTTTGATGGTATTGTAGCCGAAATGCCCTTATGGGATAATGAATACTTCCCGAGATTATTGAATCACCCATCTGCTCAATTCTGGATATCACACGGTGTTTCGTCGCTTAATGATCTTTATGACCGGGGTGCCCTGATGTCCTTTGAACAACTGCAACTTAGGTATGATATACCAAGGCCTCAATTCTTTCGCTATCTCCAACTTAGATCGGCGATTCAATCGGATGTTCGTAGCGTGGAAGTGACGCAAGCAATATCTTCCTTCCCACTGATAGGGATCTTTAAGTCACAGGGGCCCCGTGGCCTCATCTCTGCATTATATACTTATGTTATCCGTAGGTGCTGATGCTGCTTTGTTGCCGGCCAGAGAGAAATGGAAATGAAATGATCTTCAGGGCGAGGACTGGGAAAGGGTCCTTGAGTCCCCAACCAAGGTGTCCCCCTCAGCTAACAATAAAATGATACAGTTATACATATTACATCAATCATATTTAACCCCGCTATGGCTATTTAAAATTGGGTGGTCCCGGTCTTCGGAATGCCTCAGATGTCATATGGGGGAGGCAGATTTCATACACATGATATGGGAGTGTCCAGTTATTCTTTCTTATTGGGAAGAGGTAACCTTGTTGTTGACCTCCCTTAAACATATTCCCGTTCCCCTGACTCCGTTAGTGTGTTTATTCAGGGTATTGGAGGAGGAGGAGATGTGGGACCACCATGTTCAAATTTTCTTAAGAGAAACACTTTTTCCTGGCAAGAAAGTTGATAGCCTTGCATTGGATGGGCACCACACATCCATCTCTTAGGGCCTAAATAGAGCAGGTAAATTTAGTTGTGCCGTACGAATGTACTTTATATCAGAATAGAGGCTGTTTGGAGAAATTTAATAAAATCTGGGATTTGTGGAACTCATCGTACCTCACCATGTCATCACGTGGTTAAAGAGGGCCTAGACTCAATATGATAAAGTTTGAGAAACTATATTATTCACGTTAAGCTTCAACGCTATTCTGTTAATGTGGTGGAGAAGGTTTTGTTTTGGCAGTAAAATAGTTTTAGTTTTAGGATTTTTTCAGTATATGAGGCATACTATAATACCTTGAGTTTACATGATCCAATCGGTGTATTAAGATTTATGTCAATGAAACTACTATCAAAATGTGACTGCACTGACTTTGAAATATGTGAACTGTGTATGCATACTTGATATATGTGATTTAATAAACGAATTAAAAAAAAAAAAAGTATGCAAGAGCTCTGTCGTTCCTGCGGTCGACGATGGTGAGCAGAAGGTAAATATTACCCACCCCATTTAATAAAAAAATGTTTATATGTCTTTCAGCCAGGGCCAAGCAATAACAATATATTAATTACCTTTTTTTAACATTTTTTCCACAGCACCGTCTGCAGCACTCAGGAGCCTGCAGACTTGAACCCTTCTGGAGCGATCCCTCAGGAGTCCGCCACCTCGGGACACTTCGACAGACCTGACCCCTCTGCACCTTCCCAGACTTCCCTCACATCTGATCCCTCAGTCCGATCCACCAGTGCTGGAGCATCGTGGCTGACTTCGTTACATGAAGCTGCTGGTGAGGATATAGCTTTTCCTTTACCCCACCCCTCTGACACTGTGCCACCTCTAGAACACCTGTTGGTTCTGGGTGGCAGTGCCAGAGGGGTCAGGAAAATAGCTATGCGCCTGAGTTCTTGCATCTGAACGCAGCCTTCCAGAACTGTCTCAAACTGTTGACTGAGCAAATGACTGCAGGAATTAATTTGCTCAAAAACAGTATTCTTGAGTTGCACACAAGTCTGGATAGGATGCATTCAGATGCAAGTAAATCGCTAAACCACTCCTTTTTCCAGGCAGTACTCGAGCGCATAGACAAGCAGATGCATGTAATGCAAGCCTGCCAATTTGCCCTAGCGCATGTTACCTCCCAAGCCCCTCCACCCACCCTGGTAGTTCCTCCTGCACCTGCCCCCCCTCCAGCCACTGTCCCTCCTCCCCCTCCTGTACAATACCAGCATTCTGCCCTGTACCAGCATTCTGCCCCATACCAGTTCCCAACCACATCATCTGCGTCTCCATTCCCTGCCCAACCTCTACTCCCTGCCCACTACCACCAGTCTCCTTCCACACCCATCATGCCCCAAACACAACCCTCTTCTCCACCCACCACCTCTTCTGCCACCCAATACCTCCACTCCACCCCTCAAACCTTCCAAAATCCCAACACTACTCCCGGTTTTATGTCCACAGGTTCTCTTTCTTTCTCCACACCTTCACCTTCTGATTTTCCTCCTGATCTGTCACAACCACAATTCTCTCTCCACACACCGACTGTAGAAGTGTCCCAATCTGACAGCCCCTCCAGTATTATGTGCACCCCACACTTTTTAAACTTATAAAAATTCTTTATAAAATTTGTAAATAAAACAATTATTTGGTTTAAAAATTTATTAAATTATAAGGTTAAATACTTTGGGTAAAACAAGGTAAAATACTGTAGGTAAAACAGGTACAATACTTTGGTTAAAACCAAACCAGGTACAATACTTTGGGTAAAACCCAACCGAGTGCGAAACTTTGGGTACAACAGGTACAATACTTTGGGTAAAACAGGTACAATACTTTGGGTAAAACAGGTATAATACTTTGGGTAAAACCAAACCAAGTACAATACTTTGGGTAAAACCCAACCAGGTACGAAACTTTGGGTACAATACTTTGGGTAAAACAGGTACAATACTTTGGGTAAAACAGGTACAATACTTTGGGTAAAACCAAATCAGGTACAATACTTTGGGTAAAATCTAACCAGGTACGATACTTTGGGTAAAACATGTAAAATACTTTGGGTAAAACAGGTACAAAAAAATACTTTGGGTAAAACCCAACTAGGTACAATACTTTGGGTATAACAGGTACAGTACTTTGGGTAAAACAGGTACAATACTTTGGGTAAAACAGGTACAATACTTTGGGTAAAACCGAACCCGGTACAATACTTTGGGTAAAATCCAACCAGGTTCGATACTTTGGGTACAACAGGTACAATACTTTGGGTAAAACAGGTACAATACTTTGGGTAAAAGCAAACCAGGTCCAATACTTTGGGCAAAACCCAACCAGGTACAATACTTTGGGTACAACAGGTACAATACTTTGGGTAAAACAGGTCCAATACTTTGGGTAAAACCCAACCAGGTCCAATACTTTGGGCAAAACCCAACCAGGTACAATACTTTGGGTACAACAGGTACAATACTTTGGGTAAAACAGGTCCAATACTTTGGGTAAAATCCAACCAGGTCCAATACTTTGGGTAACAAGGGTCAAGACTAATTTTTCAAACTATTTCATCCTGCCAGTGTACTGTTCCTTGAGGTGAAATTAAGTATTCAGCAAATTTGTCCCTCATTGTGGAAACTGACACAGAACTTCTATAAGTAATGTTCTGATAATCATGCAAGGTGGTTTCTTCAAAGTAGTCATCAATGGAAATCTGTTCCTTGCATATATCAAAATTGTGCAGGACCACACAAGCTTTCACCACCTCATCAACAGTGTGAGTCTTCAGGTTGATAGCGGTCAACAGAACTCGCCAGTTTGCTGTTAGAATCCCAAAAGCACACTCCACCATTCTTCGTGCTCGTGTTAGGCGGTTGTAACGATGTCCTTCTCCGGTATCACACAATCAACAGAGCAAAAGAATAGTGAGCAACTCCAAGACCTTTTGTCAGGACTCTGAACATTTTTTACCTTTTGTGCATTACTGCCCTTTTCCAAGATGGCGTCTTTGGTCTCATGTGCACTGTGTCTTCCTGCTATAAAACTCCACCCCAGCCTTCAGTCTGTGCTAGAGTATTCTGCCTTGCATCCAGCTCCTCACCTCTGATTACTCCCTGGCTATATACCTGCTCCTGTGAACCTGTGTGGTGATCCTGCTACTCTGCTCTGAGTTCCTGCTGCATACACCAGTTTCCAGTAATTCTCCTTCATCTGCTGCTCGTGTTTACTTCCATCTGCATTTGCTGGACATGTAAGCATTTGCTGCTCTGCAAAAACCTGAGACTATTAACCAGGCCTCCCTGGTTGAGCTAAGATATTATTTGAACTGCCTTATAAGCTTATCTATCTGTGTTTGGACTAAGACAAGGATTTACGTGTCAAGTATCCTCAAGAATAACTGTGCTTCATAGACTTTCTGCTTGATTGCATTTTCCTCTGAAGTTTCCTATAGACTGCTAAGCTGCGTTTAATATTTACACCAAGTGTTGTGGACTTGAGTTTCTCTCGGCACCTGTTTGAATCACCGTGTGATAATATAGACTTCACCACTTATAAAACTGTGTCCTGTAGTTGTCTTGTTCCACGCAAAGAGTCTCCTGAGTTATCCCCTATAATTATTACAGGATACTCTAGCCATAAAAGAAAGGAGACTGCTGGAACAATGACCGCAGAAAGCAGACTAGAGCAGGTGTTTTCCATAATTAGATCACTGCAGAAAGATGTGGAAGGTCTGCAAAAGGAGTTTGGAAGCTTTGAACACAATCAACAAGTGTTTGGACAAACTTTGCAGGACTTAAGCAACCGCATGGCAGCCCAGGAAAACAAACTTGCTGGCATAGAGTCTTAGTATGGACGGGCTTTTTAGGACATAAGCACGCAAATAGCTGCACAAGTGACTTTACCCTCTGGGCAACCGCCACCAGCTAGCCCACCTAAGTTGCCCCCATTCAGATTTAATGGTGATCGCGACAAATTTTGTGGCTTTGTGAATCAATGTATGCTATATTTTGATGTGCATGCTGACCGTTTTCCTACTGATAGATCCAAAGTATTGTGTGTAATAATGCTACTGACCTCACAAGCGCTCGCCTGGGCGAATCCGATGATTGAGTCTCGTGACCCACGGTTAAATAACTTGGATGATTTCTTGGCCGCTATGGCATTACTATTTGATGACCCTAATTGCCGTGCAACCGCTGAATCTGCTTTGTTGTCTTTACGCCAGAGTAAACGTTCTGTTATTGAGTATGCCACTGAATTCAGGAGATTAGCGGTAGATACCAATTGGGACAGTTATGCACAATTGCCTATTTTTAAAAGGGGTCTGTCTAGTATTATAAAAGATGAACTAGCTCGGTCTGAGTCACCACAAGAGCTAGAGACATTTATACAGCATTGTGTGCGCATAGACATTCGCCTTACTGAGCTTAGGCAGGAGAAATTTGCTGCTTATAACGGTATTTCTAACTTTTCCCTTCCTTCCAAAGAGCCTGCAGGTAAAACCTCTCGGGAGGTGGAGGAGGTGCCCATGCAAATTGATTCCGTTCAGAGGCACGAGATCAATGAGCGCCGGGAGCATCGCGTTCGTGAAAGTCTATGTTTCTACTGCGGCCAGTCTGACCACGTCTTGATCAATTGTCCTAAGTGTCCTAGACGGCCTAACAAGGTGCTAGCAGCAGTAGGGGAGTATGACAACTGTGATGATGAATCTGACATCTCTGAATGTAGCCTGCCTTATAAGCTGTATTCTATTCACTTTCTATGACTTCACCCCCCAAGGAGCTGAAGGAAAAGAACTCTCACTGTTCTCTCCCTATTAAGATTCTGTGTTCAGGACAGTGGATTTCCAGTGCAGCTATGATTGACTCTGGTGCAGGTGGCAATTTCATGGATATCGCATTTGCCATGGAACATGGTATTGAAATTCAGCAAAGAGCTTCTCCAATTACCATGGAAACAGTGGATGGGTCACCTTTAATCTCTGGGCCTGTGGATCAGGAGACCGTACCCCTTGAAATTGTGTTGGAGCCTAATCATCAAGAGCAACTTTCTTTCTTGCTAATTTCTTCTCCTCATTTTCCCGTGATTTTAGGCATTCCTTGGTTGCGTTCTCAGAACCTAATTATCAACTGGGAGACCAAGGAGATTACCTTTCCAACAAGGAGAAACTCAGCGTTAACAGAAGTTGTTCCGGAGTCCACGGCTACGGAACTACATGTGCAGGTATTTTCTTTACCTCCAGCATATAAAGAGTTCTCTGACATCTGTGACAAGAAGAATGCAGATCAGCTTCCTCCACACAGGCATTATGACTGTCCCATTGAGCTGCTTCCTGGGGCAGCTATTCCTTTTGGTAATGTATACCCTTTGGTGGCACCTGAGCTTCAAGCCTTAAAGGAGTATATTGATGAAAATCTGCCCAAAGGCTTCATACGTCCTTCTTCCTCACCAGCAGGGGCACCTATATTTTTTGTAAAAAAGAAGGATGGGACCCTGAGACCCTGTGTTTACTATCAAATATCAATAAGGTAACCGTACAAAACCGTTACCCTTTGCCTCTGATTCCCGAATTACTGGAAAGAGTCCGCCATGCTAAGGTGTTCTCTAAACTGGATCTTCGTGGGGCTTATAATTTGGTGCATATTCATCCAGGGGATGAGTGGAAGACAGCATTCAGATGCCGGTATGGACACTTTGAATATCTTTTGATGCCCTTCGCGCTTTGTAACGCCCCTGCAAAGTTTCAACACCTTGCTAATGACATTTTCAGAGATTTGTTGGACCAGTTTGTGGTGATCTATTTGGACGATATACTAATCTTTTCTGACTCTTTACAGGAACATGAAGAACATGTCAAAACTGTTTTAAGACGTCTGAAAGAGAACCATCTGTATGTTAAGCCGGAGAAATGCGAGTTCCATCGTTCTGAGATACAGTTCTTAGGTTATATCATCTCTCCCCAGGGGCTGAACATGGAATCTGGTAAGATTCAGGCTATCCTTGACTAGCCGGTACCCAAGAACGTTAAGGAGGTCCAACGTTTTATTGGTTTTGCAAATTTTTACAGACGCTTCATTCGATATTTTTCTGATATTGTCCATCCCATTACTTCCTTGACAAAGAAGGAAAAGCCCTTTAAGTGGTCATCACAGGCTCAAGAAGCTTTTGATCGGCTTAAGATCTGTTTCACATCAGCACCGCTGTTGATACACCCAGATCCAACACTTTCTTTCATTGTGGAGGTGGACGCTTCTGATAATGCTTTGGGGGCTATTCTCTCCCAAAGAACTGGAGAGAAGGGTCTGCTACATCCTTGTGCTTTCTTTTCCCGTAGACTAACCTCAGCAGAGAAGAATTACGACATGGGAGACAAGGAATTGCTGGCTATTATTGCGGCTTTCAAAGAATGGAGGCATCATCTGCAAGGAGCTGCACAACAGATCATAGTGCTAACTGACCATCGCAATTTAGAGTTCCTTAGATCTGCTAGATGTCTTTCTCCTCGTCAGGCTCGTTGGAACTTATTTTTAAATCAAATTAACTTTGTTATCTCGTACCGTCCAGGTTCTCGTAATGGGAAGGCTGATGCTTTATCCCGAATCCATGCTGCGGATTCCGTACCTGGAGCCCCGTCCAAGACCATTCTATCTGATGCCAATTTCATCGGAGTTATCCACGATCAGGACTTGTGGAAGGAGTGCAGGGAGGCCTATGACGGTGATGTATTTCTGGCCAACCCACCTGTGGATATTAATCTTGTCTTTAAGGGTGGCATGTGGTTCAGAGATTGACGTATCTACGTCCCTGAGGTCGTTTGTCTGCAGATCCTCAAGTTGGTACATGACTCCAAGTTGGCTGGTCACAGGGGGGCACAGAAGACACAAGAGTTCCTGAGCCAATTCTTCTGGTGGCCAACTTGCCTGAAGGATACCAAGGACTATGTTCTCTCTTGCGAGGTATGTGCCCGTTACAAAACTTCTCATGTGGCACCTACGGGTCTTCAACAACCATTACCTGTTCCGTCCCGCCCTTGGGGGTCTATATCAATGGACTTTATTGTGGAGCTGCCTACATCGGGGGGCATGAATACAATCATGGTGGTAGTTGATCGCCTGACTAAAGCTGCTCATTTTGTTCCATGCACCGGCCTCCCCTCAGCTAAACATACAGTGAACTTGGTTATACAGAATGTCTTTCGGTTGCAAGGGGTTCCGGATGAGATCATCTCTGACCGTGGAGTACAGTTCACTTCAAGATTCTGGAAGGGGTTTTGCTCTGCACTCAATATTAATGTCTGTCTTTCTTCTGCTTACCATCCCCAGACAAATGGTCAGACTGAGCGTACCAACCAGACGCTGGAACAATATCTAAGATGCTATGTCAGCCATCTCCAGGATGATTGGTTGGAGTTGCTGCCGTTAGCCGAATTTTCATATAATAATTCTCAGAGCGCCTCCATTAAATTTACACCTTTCTTTGCCAATCTGGGTTATCATCCGTGTATTTTACCTAGGTCTCCAATTAATTCTCCGGTTCCGGCAGTGGAGGAAAGGCTGACTGCGATGAGACAAAATCTGGAAGTTCTGAAGGAATCCCTGACCACAGCTCAAGAATGTTATAAGAGATTGGCTGATAGATTCCGTAAACCTGCACCCATGTTCAAGGTAGGAGATTCTGTGTGATTAGCAACTAAGAATCTGAAGTTAAACATTCTTTCACAAAAACTTGGACAGAAATTCATTGGCCCTTTCAAGATCAACGGTATTGTGAGCTCTGTGGCCTGCCGGCTGAAGCTGCCTAGGACTATGAAGGTACACCCAGTTTTCCATGTATGTTTACTAAAGCCTGTATCTCCTAATACTTTCCAGGGACGTGTTGTGGCACCTCCGCAGCCTGTGGTGATTGATGGGCAAGAACAATTTGTGGTGGAGGAAATTATTGATTCCAGGATTCGCAGGAATCGGCTCCAATATCTGATAAGATGGCAGGGATATCCCCCTGAAGAAGACTCTTATGAACCTGTGGAAAACATCAATGCCCAACAGAAGATTTCTCGTTTTCATCAGAGATTCCCTGAGAAACCAGGTCCAGGATCATCCTGAGGCCGCTTCTAAGGAGGGAGTAATGTCAGGACTCTGAACATTTTTTACCTTTTGTGCATTACTGCTCTTTTCCAAGATGGCGTCTTTGGTCTCATGTGCACTGTGTCTTCCTGCTATAAAACTCCACCCCAGCCTTCAGTCTGTGCTAGAGTATTCTGCCTTGCATCCAGCTCCTGACCTCTGATTACTCCCTGGCTATATACCTGCTCCTGTGAACCTGTGTGGTGATCCTGCTACTCTGCTCTGAGTTCCTGCTGCATACACCAGTGTTATGAGCTGGTGGTTTAGGAGCAACATGGGACGTGCTCTGGAGGAGGTGGTACCTGTACTGACCGCAGTTCCTGAGCTTAACACAACACTAGAAGTAGCCGCGGGATGTTCCTGTCACTCCCTAGACACCTCGTCACAGCCGGAGGACTAACTACCCCTAAGGATAGAATCAGGAAAGCTATCTTGCCTCAGAGAAAATCCCCAAAGGGTAGGACAGCCCCCCACAAATATTGACTGTGAGTGGAGAGGGAAATGACATACGCAGAATGAAACCAGGATGTAGCAAAGGAGGCCAGTCTAACTAGATAAATAGAACAGGAAAGAATACTGTGCGGACAGTATTATAAACTAGAAAAATCCACCACAGAGTTTACAAAAATCTCCACACCTGACTAAAGGTGTGGAAGGTAAATCTGCTTCCCAGAGCTTCCAGCTTAACTGAATAAATCCATACTGACAAGCTGGACTAGAAAAAACATAGAAAGTGCAGAAAGATTAAGTCCACAACAAGTGGACTGCAAAAGAACAAAGCAAGGACTTATCTTTGCTGAACTGGTCAGAATATCAGGGAAATCCAAGCAGAGATGTGAATCCAACCAGGAACCATTGACAACTGGCACAGGCTGAAGGATAGAACCAGGCTAAATAGTCGAGCCAGAAAGATAATCATTGGAAGCAGCTGCTAACTACTAAATCCAAGGAGCAGCAATACCACTTAAAACCACCGGAGGGAGCCCAAGAGCAGAACTCGCAAAAATGCCACTTACAACCACCGGAGGGAGCCCAAGAGCGGAATTCACAACACATCAGTTTCCAGTAATCCTCCTTCATCTGCTGCTCATGTTTACTTCCATCTGCATTTGCTGGACATGTAAGCGTTTGCTGCTCTGCAAAAACCTGAGACTATTAACCAGGCCTCCCTGGTTGAGCTAAGATATTATTTGAACTGCCTTATAAGCTTATCTATCTGTGTTTGGACTAAGACAAGGATTTATTCGTGTCAAGTATCCTCAAGAATAACTGTGCTTCATAGACTTTCTGCTTGATTGCATTTTCCTCTGAAGTTTCCTATAGACTGCTAAGCTGCGTTTAATATTTACACCAAGTGTTGTGGACTTGAGTTTCTCTCTGCACCTGTTTGAATCACCGTGTGATAATATAGACTTTACCACTTATAAAACTGTGTCCTGTAGTTGTCTTGTTTCACGCAAAGAGTCTCCTGAGTTATCCCCTATAATTATTACACCTTTATTTAGGCAAAAATATGAAAGGTCCATATACGATCCACCACACAAAGGATATAATTGTCCAGAACACGAATGCAGTTCAGTATCAGGATAAAAGTCCAACAATCCAGCAGACAGAGGATAGCATAGTCCATATGCTCTTCTTTCTCTCTGAGATGCTGTGAACACATCATCATTCCACAGTTGACTGATCTGTGTCTCACCTCCCTGATATTTTAAGTCTCCCTCCTCATTCACAGGTCAGGAGGGGAAGGTCTCAGGGGCTCATTGTTTCAACAAGCTAGGTCAACATGTCATTAGCATATTAGTAAACAATACAGTGCTGTGGGGGCTGATATCAGATGGCAGCAACAGCCATTCATCCATTAGCAAATAACTTCTTCTACAAGAGAACACCATAAAAATAAGTAAAATAGAAATATACACAAAAATGATACCCACATAGCATATCACACCATCACAACCTATCTCCCTCATATAAGTGAGCATGCTATGAGGTCTACACAGACCTCTGGCCTTCTCACTTTAGTCCACATTGCTCAATAGTTTAGTTTCTTGTACAGTGGCAGGGGTTGCAATAATCATGAGCACTTGTCCATAAATTCCCGGGTCCTGGCTTTATGGTCATACCAAGATTTTTGACTGGACTGGGCCGTTCGCTGATGATCATTAGCCAAGGTAGCTAGCTGGGTGAGACTGTCTCTGAACTCTAGAACGTAGGGAATAATGGGTGTTCTGGTATCTGCAATATCTCCCTCCAATTGTTCTTTCAGAAGAGTGAGAGGCCCACGGACCTTCTGCTCCCACAAAATGACTTTGTAACTCCTCAATGTAATTTCCAAGGAGGATATCTGCAGAAAGTCCTCCCATAACTTCAATCCAACACAGTTTTTCTCCAAAACCATAATCCAAACGTACCAAAGCTCGCTGTATATGTTTGCGGACACCCCCCACCAGGACAATGGAAAATCCCGGACCCTGGTGAATTACCTCAGGTCGAACCACACGGGGGTCAGCGATAGTCAGTAGTGTTGAGCGATACCGTCCTATACTTGAAAGTATCGGTATCGGAAAGTATCGGCCGATACCGGCAAAGTATCGGATCTAATCCGATACCGATACCCGATACCAATACAAGTCAATGGGACTCAAGTATCGGACGGTATCCCTGATGGTTCCCAGGGTCTGAAGGAGAGGAAACTCTCCTTCAGGCCCTGGGATCCATATTACTGTGTAAAATAAAGAATTAAAATAAAAAATATTGCTATACTCACCTCTCCGACGCAGCCTGCACCTTACCGAGGGAACCGACAGCCTTCTTTGCTTAAAATGCGCGCGTTTACTTCCTTCCGTGACATCACGGCTTCTGAATGGTCGCGTGCCGCCCATGTGACGGCGACGCGACCAATCACAACAAGCCGTGACGTAATTTTCAAATCCTGAATGCCTAGAATTATTCATTCAGGACCTGAAATTACGTCACGGCTTGTTGTGATTGGTCGCGTCGCCGTCACATGGGCGGCACGCGACCAATCAGAAGCCGTAAACGCGCGCATTTTAAGCAAAGAAGGCTGCCGCTTCCCTCGGTGAGGTGCAGGCTGCGTCGGAGAGGTGAGTATAGCAATATTTTTTATTTTAATTCTTTATTTTACACATTGCTATTAATCCCGATACCGATTCCCGATATCACAAAAGTATCGGATCTCGGTATCGGAATTCCGATACCCGCAAGTATCGGCCGATACCCGATACTTGCGGTATCGGAATGCTCAACACTAATAGTCAGGAATGCCCCCGTGTCTCTTAATCCCGACACTTTGTATCCATCAAGCAAAACATCCTGTAGGTGGCTTTGCCATTGCTCTGTATTTCTAAGGGACAAAAGCCGGAGTCTGTACACTCCAGGAGAGGTAACTCTTCCTCAGGTGGGATGGAGTGCACAAAATGCACTGGACGAGTTGGGGATGCGTGGGGCTCCCTCCGAATCCTTGAGGGACAGCTGGATTGCAAATGCCCAGGTTGACTGCACCCATAATATCTCCTCTTGGTGATACCCCCAGGTCGTGGACGGAACTGTTGGGGCCCAGGATTGTGAGGCGTGATTGTCATCTGCCTGTGGCTGGGTGGAAGGGCAGATATAATCTGAGGGGGACAGGCCACGGGAGCAGGCCGTGGTTCCTTGTCCAGAAGCCTTCTCCATTGCGGTCGGATAGTAAGGGCTTCATTGGCCAGGGCTGCAGCTCTATCCATGGTACACGACATGCGCTCCCAGACCCATTCCCGTACCTCTGCGGGGCACTTGGCAAGAAATTTTTCTATAAAGAACGCCTGTATAACATCTTCCACAGTAAAGGCGATTTCTGCTTCCAGCCATTTCCGACATGCCTGGGACATCTTATGTGCATACATCCTAAACAATCCCCCCGTGGTGCACGGGAGGTCTCGGAACTTGGCCCTATATGAGTTTGGGGTGATAGCATGGTAATCCAGGATAGTCCGCTTTACAGTGTTATAATCCCGATTCAGCTGTGAGTCAATGGTTTGGTAAGCCTCCGCCATGCTTCCGTTCAGGATTCCCACTAAAAAACGCATCCAGCCAGAGTGGGGCACCTCCATCACAGCACACTGCTGGTCAAAGTCCTAGAAGAACCCCTCTACATCTCCGGAAGCCTCATCAAATGGCTTAAACTCTGTCCGGGTGATCCGTACAGGCTCCCGGATCGTTCGGTTTACATTCCACATTGCGTGACTCCCTCTTTCAAGCTCCATTGCTTCTTGTCTCCGCTGTGCCCGGTGGGCAGCCTCCTCCTTATACTCCTGAAATACACCTGGACCCAGAACCGCCATCTCTTCTTTGTACCATACCACCCACTGGCTTTTTGGGGTGGGGGTCCTCATCTCCTGTGCTTGTCCTTCAGACATATGGGAGTAGGTGGTCTGGCTAGCACCCACCAGTAGATCAATTAAGGCTTCTTTAGTCAGTCCCTGGTAGTTCAGGGCCAGGTCTCTGGCTCTCTCCTGTAAACTGGATACAGTCCAATTTCTGTACTCACTGTATGTGTGGTTCTCCATTAGGTTACACTCTGTTGATCCCTCTGCTTGCCACTAATTGTCACGGGGTCCTTCTCTGGTATCACACAATCAACAGAGCAGGAGAATTGTGAGCAAGACCTTTATTTAGGCAAAAATACGAAAGGTCCATATATGATCCACCACACAAAGGATAAAATAGTCCAGAACACAAATGCAGTTCAGTAACAGTATAAAAGTCCAACAACCCAGCAGACAGAAGATAGCATAGTCCATATACTCTTCTTTCTCTCTGAGATGCTGTGAACACATCATCATTCCACACAGGGCTTATCTGTGTCTCACCTCCCTGAAATTTTAAGCCTCCCTCCTCATTCACAGGTCAGGAGGGGAAGGTCTCAGGGGCTCATTGTTTCAACAAGCTAGGTCAATATGTCATTAGCATATTATCAAACAATACAGAGCTGTGGGGGCTGATATCAGATGGCAGCAACAGCCATTCATCAATTAGCAAATAACTCCTACAAGAGAACACCATGAAAATAAGTAAAATAGAAATATACACAAAAATGATACCCACATAGCATATCACGCCATCACAGCGGTAATTAAAAATTCCTTTTGTTGGTGTCACTCCACTACTTGAGTAAGGCTTAAGCAGGTGTTCCGAGAGTTGGAACGCTTCATCTCCAACACATACAGCGGTCTTGGTGGTGGAAATTGGAAGGTGTTTCCATAGAGCTGACGCACCATTACAGACACTTTAAAAACTTGGGAATCATTGGAGCGGCCATAGGCCCCAATATCGACAGCTATAAATTTTTATTCTTCGTCTGCGATGGCCATGACCACAATGGAGAAATATTTTTTGTAGTTAAAATATTCAGATCCAGATGCAGCAGGTTTGACAATGTGGATATGTTTCCTGTCCACTGCACTCAAGCAATTGGGAAACTGACAAATTTGTTGAAATTTTTCTGCTATTTCCAGCCAACTCTCCATTGTGGGATGTGGTATAAATTTGTCATGTAAAGAGTCCCACAATGCACGGCATGTGTGCTTCACAATTCCCGATATCGTAGAAATCCCAAGTCTGAACTGAAAATCTAGTGACAAATGGGATTCTCCAGTTGCAAGGAATCTGAGAAAAAAAGCAAAGCAAAAATTAGTACAAAATACCAGCTATAACATTACAGTTATAAGTAGTGTTGAGCGATACTGTCCGATACTTGAAAGTATCGGTATCGGAAAGTATCGGCCGATACCGGCAAAGTATCGGATCTAATCCGATACCGATACCCGATACCAATACAAGTCAATGGGACTCAAGTATCGGACGGTATCCCTGATGGTTCCCAGGGTCTGAAGGAGAGGAAACTCTCCTTCAGGCCCTGGGATCCATATTACTGTGTAAAATAAAGAATTAAAATAAAAAATATTGCTATACTCACCTCTCCGACGCAGCCTGCACCTTACCGAGGGAACCGGCAGCCTTCTTTGCTTAAAATGCACGCGTTTACTTCCTTCCGTGACGTCACGGCTTCTGATTGGTCGCGTGCCACCCATGTGACGGCGACGCGACCAATCACAACAAGCCGTGACGTAATTTCAGGTCCTGAATGCCTAATTCTAGGCATTCAGGATTTGAAAATTATGTCACAGCTTGTGATTGGTCGCGTGCCGCCCATGTGACCGCGACGCGACCAATCACAACAAGCCGTGACGTAATTTCAGGTCCTGAATGCCTAATTCTAGGCATTCAGGATTTGAAAATTACGTCACGGCTTGTGATTGGTCGCGTCGCGGTCACATGGGCGGCACGCGACCAATCACAAGCCGTGACGTAATTTTCAAATCCTGAATGCCTAGAATTAGGCATTCAGGACCTGAAATTACGTCACGGCTTGTTGTGATTGGTCGCGTCGCGGTCACATGGGCGGCACGCGACCAATCAGAAGCCGTGACGTAATTTTCAAATCCTGAATGCCTAGAATTAGGCATTCAGGACCTGAAATTACGTCACGGCTTGTTGTGATTGGTCGCGTCGCTGTCACATGGGCGGCACGCGACCAATCAGAAGCCGTGACGTCACGGAAGGCAGTAAACGCGCGCATTTTAAGCAAAGAAGGCTGCCGGTTCCCTCGGTAAGGTGCAGGCTGCGTCGGAGAGGTGAGTATAGCAATATTTTTTATTTGAATTCTTTATTTTACACATTGATATTAATCCCGATACCGATTCCCGATATCACAAAAGTATCGGATCTCGGTATCGGAATTCCGATACCCGCAAGTATCGGCCGATACCCGATACTTGCTGTATCGGAATGCTCAACACTAGTTATAAGTCAGCTTTAACAGTAGGAGATACAATAAAAATAATTATTAAAAAATACCAGCAACAACAATACAGTTATAAGTGTGCTTTAACAGTAGGAGATACAATAAAAATGGCTTACCTAAGAGTCACCATCAGACGTTCCACCGGTGAAACTGAGAAGCGACAATATGTATCACTTCTTGCGATGAGGTGTCCACCAACAAGTCGAAGTTCTCTGCTTTCATCCGCACGTAGCTGAAAAGCATCTCAGGGTTTCCTCGTAACTCCATGTATAAAGTAGAATAAACCCCACACGTCATTCTCTGTGCTGTGATTGGGTGGATCCAAAACCGCCATCGACACAGACGCATGATGCACTGTCTCTCTCGCTCCTTCTCCAGAACAATCCCTTTCAAACGATTTGCCTCAAAAGTAAAATCCACAGAAATCTTCAGAATGTTTGCTATCATGCCTTCCATCTTTGCCACTTGCTCCTCTACAACCTGTCAAAGTTGGGCTGTAGCAACACTATATATAGGTTTTCAGTAGCGAATCACATTTGGGAGCCTCCCATGGGCGTTTTTTAAGACCGGATCCATCATAAAACGGATGAAAAAATGGACGAAACGGATGAAAAACTGATGCAACGGATCAGTTTTTTTGCCGGATCTGTCACATCAGTTTTTCACAATTTATGCCGGATCCGTCACTCCAGCACGCGGCAGGATTTAGCCTGATGGCAAAAAACTGATGTGTGAAAGCAGCCTTACTTGTAACCAGAATACCCAAGTCCCTCTCCTATTCTGTAGTCCTGAGTAGATACCCATTTAATGTATATGTAGCAAAATGATTATTCTGTCCTGAGTGCATTGCTCTACATTCATCAACCTTAAAGGGAACTTGTCAGCAGGATTGTGCTGAGTAACCTACAGACAGACAGTGTCAGGTTGGTGCCATTATACTGATTAAAATGAAACCTGGGTTGATGAAATCTCTCTTGCGGTTATTGTTTAATCTTAATCAGTTTTCAGTTAATGAAATGCTTGTGCTCCGAGGCGGCCTGTGGGGAGTCTTCATGTGGTACTCTGCTTAGCTATTCATATTGATGGCTTCTGACAGGTCTCTGATCCCTCAGTGACATGCCCCCTATTTTACATACTGAATATTATATATATTGAAAAAAAAAATCACCTTCAGCAGGCAGGCGCCGGCACCTGCGCTGCAGCATGATCACATGTATATTGTGCATTTTATCATTTAATATGTTTGTTATTTTTAAATAAAAAAGTAAAAGTGTGTTTTGTTTTGTTTGAAATAAAAAACACTATTCTGGCTGTGTCTTATAGATGCCTCTCCATTACCAAGCTGTGGGCTTGAAGACAATACAAAGGTGACACCAACCCAACAAATATGAACCCCACTTGCCACCGCTACATGGCCAGTGGTAAGAGCCGGGCAAAGTACCAGAACTCGTGCATCTAATAGATGTGCCTTTTCTGGGCAGTTGCGGGCTGCTATTTTTAGGCTAGGGGGGCTAATATCCATGGCCCGTTACCAGCCTGATAATACCAGCCCCCAGCTGTCTGCTTTAGCTTGGCTGGTTGTCAAAACTCCAGTTAGCAGCTTTCAATTATTGCCATCCCCATGTACATTTACCCATGCTGACTCTACATTGTCACAGCTTCGCCAATGTCATCATTGAACTCAAGTCTTAAGTTGGATTTAACTAAAATATACACCTGTCCACCTTTTATGTATGTCCTGTCAATTCTGAATGTAATGTAACCTTCCACTTTTGTGACCCAGTCATGGCTTTTTCCCAGCAAGGTTTCTATAATGCCCATGTGAGGCAGTGAGGGGAATCATATATGAGGGTCGATATATATCCCACTGGATGCAGACAGATTCCTATTAGACTGGCTGGAGTGCCTTGCATTCACAGCAGGATGCCTGTGAGTCACAAGGCAAAGTAAAAGTAAGTGTGGACCTGGTCAAGCTATTTGACCAAGGCAACGTTCAATTTATTTTTAAAGCAGACTACAGGATTGTAGTGGGGCGGTCTGCTTCCTCCGAGCCGGGTCTTACAGGTGGCCCATGGCCACAGATTCCAGTTAAAAACCCCGCAGTATAGGGTTTGGGTGTGTCAGTGTGGAGTTTTCAGCAAGAAGAGCAGTCGGCTCTGCAAAAGCTCAGCCTGTGTGAGGGAACACAGAGCCAAGCAGAGCGAACTCCTGGCACCCCACGGTGTGATACGCTGGTGCAGTCGCCCTAGGCAACCAGACGCATTTATGGACTGTCTTGTTTCCCGGCTGCGATCCAGGGGATACCGTTGTGTTTTGTTTGTAAGTTTGGACATTAAAACTATGTTTTATTTTGAACTTTCCTAGGTCACTGCCTCATCACTGCATAGCGTGGACACCGCTGCACCACATATGGTTGGAGAATGCGGGCAGTGTGAATTGAGGCATACCCCAAAGCATGCTGCATGTCAGTGATCAGGCCTGCGATGCTGCAGCCCAAGCCTGCATACAATATAGAGGAAATACTAAGACAGTTGGCGGTCTCTTAAGTGCTACAGCAGAAGTTGCAGGAGTTTTAGCAGCAGCTACAGCAGTAGCAGCAAACCAACAATTTGATCCTGCAACAGATTGCTGCTCTGCATGAGACATCCTCCCCAGAGACAATGGTCGGATCAGAGGCACGGTACAAAGTCCGGTCAGCTCTGAGGAAGATGGGTCCTGTGGACGACATGGAGGCCTTCCTTACCATCTTCTGTGTTGGGAAGAGACTTGCCCCTGTTCTGGTCTCTGTGGGAGAGCAGGGTTAACCTTCCCAGAGTAAATGTTATTCTGGGTGTGGAACCCGAAGATTCCGAATCAGGGATACCTGCCATAGGGGTCGCCAACCTACCTAGGAACAGAGTGTAACCCCGAAAGGTTTCCCCTAGAGGTTTTGTCAGGAGAGGTCAAGGAGACCCCAGTGATCCCCAAGCTGGAAGTGTCCCCTGGTAAGTTCGGGACAGCCTAGCTCCAGGATCCCACTCTGACCCAGGTACGGGAAAGAGTAATCGAGGTAAATGGGGTGGCTCAGCAACCGGATGCAGAGACGGTGTTCCCACGTATAGTTATCTACCAGGAGTTGTTGTACAGGGTTGATAAAATCCAGGATGAGGTAGTAGAACAACTGGTAGTGCCTTAATCTTACTGTCGGGCGGTGCTCTGCATGGTTCACATCCATATGCTGGGAGGGCATTTGCGAGCCAAAAAGACACAGGAGCATATACTGTGGGTTTTTTGGCCTGTGCTCTACGCTGAGGTCCAGAGGTACTGTGATATGTGTCTGGAGTGTCAACTAACCTCACTCACTGCGAACTACCGGAGTCCATTGGTGCCTCTGCCCATTATAGAGGTACCTTTTGAGCGGATTGCGATAGATCTGGTAGGGCCCATAGTAAAATCTGCCCAGGGCCACCAACATATATTAGTAGTCATAGACTAAGCCACCCGGTACCCGGAGGCCATTCCGCTTTGGCACACCTTGGCTAAACTTATCGCCTGGAAGTTGTTTGCCATGTTCTGTCACCTTGGGCTACTGAAGGAGATCCTCACTAATCAGGGGACTCCTTTCATGTGCAAGGTGACAAAGGAACTGTGCAAGCTCCTCAAGATAAAACAGTTGCGCACGTCGGTGTACCACCCTCAAACTGACGGACTAGTCGAGTGCTTCAACAAAACCCTCAAATCCATGTTGAAGAAAGTAGTCTCCAAGGATGGAAGGGATTGGGACATGTTGTTGCCTTACTTGATATTCGCCATTCGCGAGGTACCGCAGGCTTCCACGGGATTTTCACCCTTTGAGCTACTGTATGGCAGGCATCATAGGGGTCTGCTAGATGTAGCCAAAGAGAAGTGGGAGCAGGAACCTACGCCACATAAGAGTGTCTATGAGCACATGGCCAATATGCAGGACAGAATTGCAGCGGTCATGCCTATTGTAAAAGAGCATTTGGCAGATGCTCAGGCAGCGCAGGGCCGCGTATATAACAAAAAGGCTGCGGCCCGCTCCTTTAAAGAAGGAGATCGGGTGTTGGTTTTGGTGGCCACCACTGAAAGCAAGTTTATGGCCAAGTGGCAAGAGCCGTATGAAGTACAGGAAAAAGTGGAGCAAGTAAACTACAGATGTTACCAGCCCAGAAAAGGAAATTCAAAAAATTGTATCACGTTAATTTGTTGAAAGTGTGGAAGGAGTGTATGCTTATGGAAGTGACTCCTGACATGTCATCTGGGGACCCTTCGATGTTGGTCCGGACAGAGACTGAGGGAGAGCTAAAGATAGGAGACACCCTCTCGAAAAAGCAGCGACGATAAGTGCGGAAATTGGTACAGGAGAATACAGATGTATTCTCGGGATTACCCGGTTGTACCTCTGTCATCCAGCATGACATTGTCACCGAGCCTCACGTAATGGTACGAATGAAACCATACTGTGTGCCCAAAGCTATCGCCAGTGAAGTAAAGCAAATGTTCCAACTGGGAGTAATCGAGGAATCCTGGAGTGACTGTGTTAGCCCAATTGTGCTAATCCTGAAGCCGGACCGATCATTACGATTCTGTAGTGACTTCCGCAAATTATATGAGGTATTGAAGTTTGACCTGTACCCAATGCCCCTGGTGGACGAGCTTATCGAGCGACTGAGTCAGGCCCAGTACTTTACCACGCTCGATCTGACCAAGGGTTATTGGCAGGTGCCTCTTACGGATTCGACAAAGGAAAAGACCACCTTCATAACACCGGATGGTCTATACCACTATGTCGTCCTACCCTTTGGACTACATGGGGTTCCAGCCACTTCCAGAGGCTGATGGACATAGTTCTGGAACTCCATCGGAAGTATGCATCAGCGTACTTGGATGACATCATCATCTTTAGTACTGACTGGCATACCCATTTGTCCCAGGTGCAAGCAGTAGTAGATTCACTCAGAATCGCGGGCTTGATGGCGAATTCCAAGAAATGTGGGGTAGGGCTCGAGGAAGCCCGGTACTTGGGATACGTGGTAGGCCATGGGGTTATCAAACCCCAAAGGCTGGTCAGCCTTCGCGTATAACGACTGAAGAGTGAGCATGTATGTCTGACATTTGTACAGCTCACCAAGACTGAGGACTTCACAAAGATGGTGAGCAACGATGATGCCATAATCAACTCTACAATCCCACTTCTGTTGACTTAAACAGTCACTGCTGACAATTAAACATGATGCTTTGCATGCAGACTAGGTGGAGGAAGACATGAGACAGGGAGATACTACCCAGCCCTGCCTCATCTCATCTGCTCAGTGCAGATTGGGTAACAATGAGGAGGTGGAGGCTGAGGAGGAGGAGGAACAGGAGCTGACACAACCTTTGTCCCGTCTCTCCTACGTGGATGGTCTGAGGACGGGTGTAGGGACCTTGGCCCATTTGGCAGACTTTATGTATCGCTACCTTTCCTGTGACCCTCAGGTTACATTCATCTTGGCCAAATAAGAGTACTGATGTTCAACTTGCTAGACCCACTCTACAAGAAGAAACTTGCATGTCTCCTTCCTGAGGCTGAAAGGTCTACTAAAATGATGCTATCAGAGAGCACTAGCGGCAGGTGGCAAGTGTCCTTGCCCAACTAAGGAGGAGAGGTGAGGGAGCCACACACCAGGTACAGAAGAGTCAGGGGTACACTGTCAATGGCCTGGGCCAATTTCCTGACATCCTCCCAGGGTTCAGGCTCTAATGACTGGGCATTTTTGATAAGGAGGAAAAAGTTTTTAGAGATGGTCAAGCAATAACTGGCTGAGGAAACCAGTGTACTCTCTAATTCCCCTGTGACCTTCAGCTATTTGGTCTCAAATCTGGACAACTCGCCATGAGCTGTCCCTCTATGTATTGGAAGTGTTGTGTTGCTCTGCCGCTAGTGTCTTGTCTGAGTGTGTTTTTATGCTGCCAGGGGGTCAAAACACACAGTCTCTTTAGCCTGTCAACAGTTAGTGTTGACAGATTCACTGGGATAAAAATGAACAAAGCTTGGATTAGCCCCTTTTCACACTACCACATGACAGCAGCACATAAAGTGTTCTTAATCTTCAATATTTGAAAGCGGCCTGCCAAATGTTGCCATCAAGGGTCTATGGATGACTGGATGACTCCCCTTATCATTTTTTCATAGGTTTGTACTATGTGCAGAGCCTTTATGAGTGTCAAAGTACCACAACTACACTTTGTTCACAATATTTGAATTAGGTACTACAGTTGCTGCATTCAAGGGTTTATGGATGAACCGGCTTGTAATTTTTGGCAGGCTTTCCACTTGGTTCATAGCTTTTATGAGTCTAGAAGTACCACTGCATGGCAATTTGAGCAGAATGTGAATTTTTATATGAGACGGTACAGTTGGTGCCTTCGAAGGTCTATGGATGACTGTGATTGTAATCTTTGGCAGGCTTTGCACTGTCAGAAGAGCTTTTATTACTGTAGAAGTACCACAACTTCACAATATTTGAATGAGGTACTACAGATGGTGCCTTCAATTGTGTATAGATTACCCTACTTGTAATTTTTGGCAGGCTTTCCACTTGGTGCATAGCATTTATGAGTTTAGGAGTACCCCTACATGACAATTTGAACAGAATGTGTATGAAGCCCTCCTTTATATATCTAATACAGGGTATATCTGAGTTCCTCTTCTATCAAATTTTTGGCAGTTCTTGCTTCCTTCATGAATTACACTGACATTTCCAATGTTTTAATAAAAAATTCAATTTGGGTTTACTTAAAAACATTTTTAAAGCTTTTGGTGAGTTTTTAACACTGCAGAATTTTGCACCATTTCTGCACCTATTATTTAAATTAATACCTATGTGTCCCAAAAGAAAAAAGTCACCGGCGGACACTTCAAATAATATACATTTTACAATATATTTGTTGGAGTCTCTTCTGATCTAGTGGTTATACGTCACATTAGATGACCTATTATTTAAATTAGGTTACTTGCGGTTTTTCATAGCATTTTTAGTGTGTTTTTTTTACATGAATTTCTACCACATTTTTGATGCTGCGTTTTTTGTCTGCTTTTGGTGTGTCATGCTTCAGATAAAGCTCTCTTACCTCTAGCAAAACTTTAGTGATATACTTAGGTGAGGATTACATGTGTTTTAGATGTGTTTCAGCTGCGAAAACACACTAAAAATTTAAACACGTTTTTTACCTGTGGATTTTCAACATCTAATGCAAGTCTATCCATACAGAAAACTCAGCGTCACAGCAAGAGAAATTGACATAATGTGAATTTGAAACACGCACCAGAGGTAAGTTTATGCTGCGTTAAAAAGAAATACAGTGGGCAGAAGATTTCTATAAATCCCATCCACTCTGCTGGAACTGTAAGACACTGCATTTTCAACCCCTTCTCCCCAAATACTGTTTTCACCTTCCTGACCAGGCCATTTTTTACAATTCTGACCACTGTCACTTTATGAGGTAATAACTCTGGAACGCTTCAACGGATTTCACCGATTCTCAGATTATTTTCTTTTGTACTTCATGATAATGGTAAAATATCTTCAATTAAACTTGGGTTTATTTGTGAAAAACAAACGGAATTTTGGTGAAAATGTTGAAAATTTAGCATTTTTTTAAACTTTGAATTCCTATGCCCTTAAATCAGACAGTTACTGTGTCACACAAAATAGTTAATAAATAACATTTCCCACATGTCTACTTTACATCAGAACAATTTTGGAACCAAATTTTTTTTGGGTAGGAAGTTATAAGGGTTAAAATTTAACCATTATCCACGAAGTATCGTTTCTCCTTGCGGAGATTGACATGCTAAGCATGCCGAGATGAGGAGAATTAAAGCCGCATTGCTCCTCTGGGTAATGTGCTAATTATGCAAATTGTCTCTTCACATGACTTAGGATGTGACAAAGGTCGTTAAAGGCTCAACATTGACTTGTAGGATTGCTACCTTCCAATAGGTGGCACTAGAGTTCTAGCTCTCTTCCTCTCTGAAGAGACAATTTGCAAAATTTGACCACCGATTTTTCATTTTTCAAATTTACAAAATCATTTTTTTACGGACCACCTCACATTTGACGTCACTTTGAGGGGTCTATATGACAGAAAATACCAAAAAGTGACACATTCTAAAAACTGCACTCATCAAGGTGCTCAAATCCACAATCAAGAAATTTATTAACCGAAGCAACAAAAATGATTTTTAACCCTGATTTTTTTAAATTTCACAAGGACAACAGGAGAAAATGGACCACAAAAATTGTGCAATTTCTTCTGAGTACGCCGATACTCCATATTTGGGGGAAAACCACTGTTTGGGCATACGGCAGGGCACAGAAGGGAAGGAGCACCTTTTGACTTTTTGAACACAAAATTGGCAGGAATTGAGAGTGGACACCATGTCACATTTCTAGCTGTGTGGTGAGCACATTGAACCCCCAGGTGCTTCACAGAAAATTATAACGTTGAGTCGTGAAAATTAAAAAAAAAAAACATTTTTTCCTGCAAAAATTATTTTTTAGCCCTGATTTTTTTATTTATTTATTTATTTTTTTGAATGGAGACCTCGATGATCTTTTCACACGGTGCCACATGCAGCTGTACCTCTGACAGAGAGGGTCTTGAAGAGCGGAATGCTGGTGTACAAGTTATCAATGTACAGGTGATAAACCTTATCCACACTGGGTGCAGCAATTCCCACACAATTTTCCCACTCACGCCCAGGATGGGGTTGCATTCAGTTGGGTTAATCTGGGTGTCCTTACCCTCGTACTGTAGACCTTAAATCAGTGGGTGTACCCTGAGTTTGCACAATTTAATTCCGTACCTGGCCCTTTTACTGGGCAGGTATTGTCGGACTTTTAGCCTCCCTTTGAAATGAACCAGAGATTCATCTATAGCGATCTCCCTTTGGGGGTTGTACGCCTCAGCACATTTTCTGCAGAAGTGTCCAACCACTGGCCAAATTTTATATACACGATCAAAGTTTGGATCATCTTGAGGAGGACACTGCGCATTATCATTATAGAAGAGCTAATTTGGTTCGGCTCCCTCCTTATTCGGCAAGCTATAGCGCTTACAGAATAAGCTGCAGAGGGAACCCGGATACCTGAATCGCTCCTGCTGATCAGCTGTCCGGCGCCGCAGGCAGAGGGTGGATTTTTTGTGGCCACTAGATGCTACATTCATTGGTTTGAATGAGTCGGGTTTTTCTAGTTTTCTGATTTTAGATTAATTTTTTTACATATTTTCACATATTCATTTGTTTCATTATTATGTTTTGCGTTTTTATGGTTTGGGTCTCTGGTTAGAGGGCATACTAATATATTTTTTTGTGTTTTATTATTTATTTTTTTAGGGGCTAATATTCGCTATTATTATTCATTGAGGTTATATTTATTTACACATGGTTATTATACCTCTATGTGTGTGTGCAATTATGTGTGTGCATTATATGTGTGTATTGTTGTGTGTATATTATTCACGTATATATATATATATATATATATATATATATATATATATATATTGTAGCGTGGCTAAAGGTTGTATAGTCGACGGGAGGTATGTATCACAGAGAAGGCTTGTCGCTGTGATGTAACCCGGAGTGTTTTCTTTAATGCACATAAAGTAATAAGGCATTGTTTGGTATATTTGGGTCCGGGTTACGGGTAGCTATGAGAGATGGGAGGGTCTGGCTACCCATATACCTCACCCCTGGGTAAGGGGCATAACCATGCCTATCTATGTTTGTTTCAGGACCTGTGGTGATGTCAGAACCACATGTCTAATCATGTGATGGGTTCCTGGGTGTGGTTTCAGGCTACATAATGGAGGTGTGTTTGGCACATGTGGGTGAGTGTTTGGGAATCCGTCAGTGTGGACAGAGATCCCTGTGTCCATGCGGGACACTACAGACAGGAGTCTGTGTGTGTGGAGGAGAAAGCCTCCACAGTGTGTTAAGGCTCCAGGACTGAGCCTGAAGGACTGGACTCTTGTATTTTCCTTTCCTGAGCTGAAGGCCATTTGTTTTCTGTTTTGCTGTATGGTTTATGGAGCAATAAACCTTTGAACTTTTGATGGAACGTGCCTCCTGACAGTCAGCCATTGCACCTGAGCGAGTGAACCCCTACAATTGGTGTTTCGGATGCGGGCAAAGATCCGAAGAGCACATGTTGCAGCACTGGCTGGTCTGAGCCAGAAGAGTGGACGGTCTTGAAAACATTGAGTAAATACTGACCGGGGTCAGTGAGAATTGTTATTGGTGGGATACCTTCGAGGAGAAGAGGGTCCCAGGAACCTGTGCGGCAATGACGGGTAACGGTCTTGAAAACCGTGTGTAAATACTGACCGGGGTCAGTGAGAAAACTGTTGTGTCTGGGCATCTCTGAGGCTGAGGGGTGTCCAGGAACCCGTGAAGTTGCCAACGGGTGACGGTCTGAAAACCGTGTATTGTACTGACCGGGGTCAGTGAAAAACTATGTTTGGGCTGTGTGTAAAGCCGGGTGCATAACAGACCGGAGTCTGTGGTGTTCTGACCGGGGTCAGTGAGAGACTGAGTTTTTTTTTTTTTCCTGAGAGTCAGCTTGCTGTGGCTCGGTGAGGTCACGAAGTTTGCTGTGGCTCGGTGGGGTCACGAAGGTGACAAGCGGCTTGCTGTGGATCGGCGGGTCCACGAAGGTGACAAGCGGCTTGCTGTGGATCGGCGGGTCCACGAAGTCTGTGGTTGAGCTGTGCAGCGTGGTTGCAGCAAAGAGAGAAAAGAGAGAAAAAAAAAAGACATTGCTGGTTTAGTGTGCAGACTCTTAAAGGGCCAGAGTCACATTGGTGTGCTGGGCGAACTGGGGCCTGAGAGTGCTGTGGGAAGTCCACAGGGTGTACCCCAGAGTGGTGTGGTGTCCCTAAAAGGGGGTGGAATCCCCAATAAAACGGAGCAGTGCCCAAATAATTATGGTTGGCCAAAAAAGGGGCTGCGTCTCAAAAGGGGGTAGTTGCCCAAAAAGGGGTGGAGTCCCTAAAAGGGGTGGTGGCCCTAAAGGAGAAAAGGGTCCACAAGGGGGCAGTAACCCAAAAGGGGGTGGAGTCCAAAAAAGGGGCGGCGGCGAATTCGCTGATGAACTGTTGCCGGGTTCAGTGTTCGAACAGCGCTTGTTCAGAATGTTGTACTGACTTTTCATCTGGCAAGATGACACAGAGCTGTTCTGTAGAAATCAATGGAGTGTGCGTGACTGGATCTCTGGACTCAGGGAGCCTGGTGACACTGGTGAGCGCCACACTCCCTGTCTATTTGATTCCCGGAAGGAAGATGGAAGTCCACTGCGTTCATGGGGTCACTAGAGATTATCCGGTGTCCAGGGTAATCATTGAGACGCCCACTATTATTGCCAGCCATGATGTACCTGTAGTCTCAGATTTGCCATTCCCTGTTGTAATAGGCCAGGACTTTGAAAGGTTTTGGGACTTGTGGGAGGAAAGGGGAGTGTCTGATTGCTCAGAACGGAGTCGGAATGACCCTAAGGGAGCCCCACAACAACAGGCGACTGTAGTGATTCCTGTTAATGGGATGTGTAAAGAGAAAGTAGCACCACCTAATGTCAATAGTCCAGAGTTACGGGTGACTGGAAGAAAGTGTGGGTCTGACACCTGTTTAAGTGGGGACTTGCTGTTCCAGGATGACAGGGTGAGAGGGGGTGACTCCTATCCCGACTGTGACTCGAGCACAAAGGGAAAAGAGTGCAGTAAGGAGGAGCCCAGTAAAAATCGCAGATCTTCATCTCGTCGCGGGGGATGCAGAAAGGCGGGACAGGTTACACCCTCTGAGAAGAGAGATGATGAGGAAGAGACAGGGTCAGGTGCAGATCAGGTTACTGTCTTTGATAAGGAGGTCACTTTACCTCTGACAAATCCCAGCACAGAGGTAGGGCTGGAGTTAAAACAGACCTGCGGTAGTCCCATATCTGCAATGCCCGGAAAGGCTGAAGTGGCTCAGTATGAAGGCTCCAGAGTACCTGATGTTGAAGAGGTGGAGAACTCTGAAGTTACCAAGAGCCCAGGAGAGACCATAGAGGTGGATGCAGAAACAGGCGAAACTCTGAAGAGGCAGAGTGTGGGTGGGCAAGAGACCCTCGCTGAAAGTTTAATTAAAGAACTGGTGGTGCGACATGTGCTAGCCAAAAGAGAGCAGGACCATGAGATAGAGCTGCTTAAAGAGACAGTCGAGCAAGAAAGGGTCCTGAGACTGGCGATTGAGCACAGAGTGGATGAGCTGGAGAAGGAAGTCTCTGAGCTCAGAGGTCACCTATCAGCGTGTCAAACCGTGAATAGGGCCATATTGAAAGATGTGGGCGTGCTCAGAATGGCTCAAGAAAAGCATAAGCAGAAGCTTCTCCAGAGAGAGGAGGAACATTGCTGCCGGGCAGAGGAGTTGCCAATCCCCATCTTGGCGAAGGCTAAAGCAGAAGACAAGACTGAGGAAGAGTTTGTGCTAAAAGCGGAACAAGACAGTCACCCGGTCGTGACAGACGTCTTGGTGGAAAGGTCAAAGGCAAAAAGAGAGCCATCTGTCTATGAAGAGAGTGAGACCCCGCTCTTCAAGACCATGATTGATGTACCCGAAGAGGTGCAAGAAGCCTGTACCGGTGAAGGTGTGCATGAGGCCTTCAGAAAAGCAGTGGAAGCATGTAGTGTGCACTGGGCACCAGAGACTAAACAGTTGGTGATACTGTCGACTATGGAAGTCACAGTGAAGCGGGTGGCTATCCTGAGGGATATGCACCTACACTGCCTCCGTACAAAACAGAGGATCATTTTGAAGAATGATGAAGCCGTTCGACGTTTGGAGCGTGAAAGGAAAGCTCTTAGTCGGCTGGGCTTAGTGGAAGACACAGTCCAAGTACCCAAAGTTCTGGTGGCGAAAGTCATTGGGAAACTTGGGAGAGTGATGCAGGAGATGGTGGATAAATCTGGTCTGAAGAGACTGAGGATACCGGCTGATGAAGAGGTCCAGGCCATGGGTGAAGATGGGATGGTTCCGTTCCTGGTTGTCGGATCCAGAGAGAGTCTTAGGAATATCCGCAAGCTCCTGGAATATCGCATGGCATACCTAAGGGAGGTAGAACAGCTGAGACTTGAGAGACTGCAGGTTAATAAACAGCTGCCAGAGAGGCGAAGAGGTGCTCTAAAGCCTGGAAGTCCTCAAGCTGAAGTTAACAGAGGATATAGACGTAAAGAGAAGAGCTGCTCTCCAATAGGCAAGACAATAGGAGAGATCAACGACTGAGAGAGAACCGAAGGTGGTCAGATGGAAGAGCTAGAAATAGTGACTCCTCAGTTAGCTCAGAGCTCAGTGACTTAAGCGGGAGATCCTGTAGCGGATGAGATGACAAGGGGTCATCGCTATCAATGGATGTGACGGAAAGGGATGACGAATACCGACGAAAGGGTTCAATAACAGGCCCTGACTTAGACAGACAGTTTGACTGTCAGGGACGACTGAGAGGGGTCTCTAATCGGTTTAGGATAAGTGCCAAGCCCCATGGCTTTAGGCAGAGGGGGGAGGTATGTAGCGTGGCTAAAGGTTGTATAGTCGACAGGAGGTATGTATCACAGAGAAGGCTTGTCGCTGTGATGTAACCCGGAGTGTTTTCTTTAATGCACATAAAGTAATAAGGCATTGTTTGGTATATTTGGGTCCGGGTTACGGGTAGCTATGAGACATGGGAGGGTCTGGCTACCCATATACCTCACCCCTGGGTAAGGGGCATAACCATGCCTATCTATGTTTGTTTCAGGACCTGTGGTGATGTCAGAACCACATGTCTAATCATGTGATGGTTCCTGGGTGTGGTTTCAGGCTACGTAATGGAGGTGTGTTTGGCACTTGTGGGTGAGTGTTTGGGAATCCGTCAGTGTGGACAGAGATCCCTGTGTCCAGGCGGGACACTACAGACAGGAGTCTGTGTGTGTGGAGGAGAAAGCCTCCACAGTGTTAAGTGTCATGGTTCCCAATGGCAGGGGAATGTCAGGACACATAAATAACGGACGAGCTCTTGGGTGATGGAATCTCGAGCTGACCGTGAGCTAAACCTACCACACAACTAATAGTGGCCGGGGGGCGTGCCTAAGTTTTATCCCTAGACGTCTCTCGCCAGCCGGAGGACTAACTAACCCTAGTAGAGGAAAAAACAGACCTGGCTTACCTCTAGGGAAATTCCCCAGAAAAGGAGACAGAAGCCCCCCACATATATTGACGGTGAGTTCAGAGGAAAAGACATACGCAGTATGAAGGTAGGTTCAGCAAAGTGAGGTCCGCTTACTAGATAGTAGAAAGATACAAAAGGGAACTGCACGGTCAGCTGAAAACCCTTTTAAAATACCATCCTGAAATTACTTTAAGACTCATGTGTCAACTCATGACACCGGAGTGGTAATTTCAGCCCACAAGAGCTTCCAGCTACAGAGAATGATATAACTGTAAACTGGAACAAAAAATGCAAACAAACTTAGGACTAAGAGTCCAACTTAGCTGATCAGTAGTCTAGGAGCAGGAACATGCAACAGAAAGGCTCTAGTTACATTGATGGCCGGCAAGGCAATGACTGAAGAGCAGGAATAAATAGGAACTCCCCACTACTGATGAAAACAGGTGAACTGAGAAAGAAAACACACCCGAGACACCAGTACCACTAGCCACCACCAGAAGGAGCCCAAAAGCAGATTCACAACAGTACCCCCCCCTCAAGGAGGGGGCACCGAACCCTCACAAGAACCACCAGGGCGATCCGGATGAGCCCTATGAAAGGCACGAACCAAATCAGAGGCGTGAACATCAGAAGCAGTTACCCAAGAATTATCTTCTTGACCATAACCCTTCCACTTAACCAGATATTGTAGTCTCCGTCTGGAAATACGGGAGTCCAAAATTTTCTCCACAACATACTCCAATTCACCCTCAACCAGCACAGGAGCAGGAGGCTCGGTAGAAGGAACAACCGGCACCTCACACCTCCGCAACAACGACCGATGGAAGACATTATGGATAGCGAAAGATGCCGGAAGGTCTAAACGAAAGGATACAGGGTTAAGAATCTCCAAAATCCTATAAGGACCGATGAACCGAGGCTTAAACTTAGGAGAAGAAACCCTCATAGGGACAAAACGGGAAGACAACCACACCAAGTCCCCAACACGAAGACGAGGCCCAACACGACGACGGCGGTTGGCAAAATGCTGAGTCTTCTCCTGGGACAACTTCAAATTGTCCACCACCTGTCCCCAAATCCGATGCAACCTATCCACCATAGTATCCACTCCAGGACAATCCGAAGACTCCACCTGACCGGAAGAAAAACGAGGGTGAAACCCCGAATTGCAAAAGAAAGGAGAAACCAAAGTGGCAGAACTAGCCCGATTATTGAGGGCAAACTCTGCCAACGGCAAAAAGGCAACCCAGTCATCCTGATCCGCAGACACAAAACACCTCAAATAAGTCTCCAAGGTCTGATTAGTTCGCTCCGTCTGGCCATTAGTCTGAGGATGGAACGCAGACGAAAAAGACAAATCAATGCCCATCCTAGCACAGAATGCCCGCCAAAATCTAGACACGAACTGGGTCCCCCTGTCAGAAACGATATTTTCCGGAATACCATGCAAGTGAACCACATTTTGAAAAAACAGAGGAACCAATTCGGATGAGGAAGGCAACTTAGGCAAAGGTACCAAATGAACCATCTTTGAAAAACGGTCACACACCACCCAGATGACAGACATTTTCTGAGAAGCAGGGAGATCAGAAATAAAATCCATAGAGATGTGAGTCCAAGGCCTCTTCGGAATAGGCAAAGATAACAACAATCCACTAGCCCGAGAACAACAAGGCTTGGCCCGAGCACAAACATCACAAGACTGCACAAAAACTCGTACGTCTCGAGACAGGGAAGGCCACCAGAAGGACCTAGCCACCAAATCCCTAGTACCAAAGATTCCAGGATGACCTGCCAACGCAGAAGAATGAACCTCCGAGATGACTCTACTGGTCCAATCATCAGGAACATACAGTCTACCAGGCGGGCAACGATCAGGTCTATCCGCCTGAAACTCCTGCAAAGCCCGTCGCAGGTCTGGGGAAACAGCAGATAATATCACCCCATCCTTAAGGATACCTGTAGGTTCAGAATCACCAGGGGAATCAGGCTCAAAACTCCTAGAAAGGGCATCTGCCTTCACATTTTTAGAACCTGGTAGGTATGAGACCACAAAATTAAACCGAGAGAAAAACAACGACCAGCGCGCCTGTCTAGGATTCAGGCGCTTGGCAGACTCAAGATAAATCAGATTCTTGTGATCGGTCAATACCACCACCTGATGTCTAGCCCCCTCAAGCCAATGACGCCACTCCTCAAAAGCCCACTTCATAGCCAAAAGCTCCCGATTACCAATATCATAGTTTCGCTCGGCGGGCGAAAATTTTTGAGAAAAGAACGCACAAGGTCTCATCACGGAGCAGTCGGAACTTTTCTGCGACAAAACCGCCCCAGCTCCGATCTCGGAAGCGTCGACCTCAACCTGAAAAGGAAGAGCAACATCAGGCTGACGCAACACAGGGGCAGAAGAAAAGCGGCGCTTAAGCTCCCGAAAGGCCTCCACAGCAGCAGGGGACCAATCAGCAACATCAGCACCCTTTTTAGTCAAATCAGTCAAAGGTTTAGCAACATCCGAAAAACCAGTTATAAATCGACGATAAAAATTAGCAAAGCCCAAGAATTTCTGAAGGCTCTTAAGAGAAGTAGGTTGCGTCCAATCACAAATAGCCCGAACCTTGACAGGATCCATCTCAATGGAAGAAGGGGAAAAAATGTACCCCAAAAAAGAAATCTTTTGAACCCCAAAAATACATTTAGAACCCTTCACACACAAGGAATTAGCCCGCAAAACCTGAAAAACCCTCCTGACTTGTTGGACATGAGAGTTCCAGTCATCCGAAAAAATCAAAATATCATCCAGATACACAATCATAAATTTATCCAAATATTCACGGAAAATGTTATGCATAAAGGACTGAAAGACTGAAGGGGCATTTGAAAGACCAAAAGGCATTACTAAATACTCAAAATGGCCCTCGGGCGTATTAAATGCGGTTTTCCACTCATCCCCCTGCTTAATTCGCACCAAATTATACGCCCCACAAAGATCAATCTTAGAGAACCACTTAGCCCCCTCTATTCGAGCAAACAAATCAGTCAGCAGTGGCAAAGGATACTGATATTTGACTGTAATTTTATTCAAGAGTCGATAATCAATACACGGCCTCAAAGAGCCATCGTTTTTAGACACAAAGAAAAAACCGTCTCCTAAGGGAGATGAAGAAGGACGAATATGTCCCTTTTCCAGGGACTCCTTAATATACTCTCGCATAGCAACATGTTCAGGTACGGATAAATTAAACAAACGACCCTTTGGAAATTTACTGCCTGGAATCAGATCTATGGTACAATCGCAATCTCTGTGAGGAGGGAGTGAACCAAGCTTAGGCTCCTCAAAAACATCACGATAATCAGACAAAAATGCCGGAATCTCAGAGGGAATAGATGATGAAATGGAAACCAAAGGTACGTCCCCATGAGCCCCCTGACATCCCCAGCTTAACACAGACATTGCTTTCCAGTCAAGGACTGGATTATGAGATTGTAACCATGGCAATCCGAGCACCAAAACATCATGTAGATTGTACAACACAAGGAAGCGAATCACCTCCTGATGGTCTGGAGTCATACGCATAGTCACTTGTGTCCAGTATTGTGGTTTATTACTAGCCAATGGCGTAGAATCAATACCCTTCAGAGGTATAGGGACTTCCAGAGGCTCTAGATTAAACCCACAGCGCCTGGCAAAGGACCAATCCATAAGACTCAAAGCGGCGCTAGAGTCGACATAGGCGTCCGCGGTAATTGACGATAATGAACAAATCAAGGTCACAGATAGAATAAACTTAGACTGTAAAGTGCCAATTGAAACAGACTTATCAACCTTCTTTGTGCGTCTAGAGCATGCTGATATAACATGAGTTGAATCACCACAATAGAAGCACAACCCATTTTTTCGCCTAAAATTCTGCCGTTCGCTTCTGGACAGAATTCTATCACATTGCATATTCTCTGGCGCCTTCTCAGAAGACACCGCCAAATGGTGCACAGGTTTACGCTCCCGCAAACGCCGATCAATCTGAATAGCCATTGTCATGGACTCATTCAGACCTGTAGGCGCAGGGAACCCCACCATAACATCCTTAATGGCATCAGAGAGACCCTCTCTGAAATTCGCCGCCAAAGCGCACTCATTCCACTGAGTAAGCACAGACCATTTACGAAATTTTTGGCAGTATATTTCAGCTTCCTCTTGCCCTTGAGACAGGGCCATCAAGGCTTTTTCAGCCTGAATCTCTAAATTAGGTTCCTCATAAAGCAACCCCAAAGCCAGAAAAAACGCATCCACATTGAGCAACGCAGGATCCCCTGGTGCCAATGCAAATGCCCAATCTTGAGGGTCACCTCGCAGCAAGGAAATTACAATCTTAACCTGCTGTGCGGGATCTCCAGCGGAGCGAGGTCTCAGAGAAAGAAATAATTTACAATTATATTTGAAATTCAAAAAACGAGATCTATCTCCGGAGAAAAATTCTGGTATAGGAATTCTAGGTTCAGATATAGGAGCATGTATAACAAAATCCTGTAAATTTTGAACTTTAGTGGCAAGATTATTCAAACCTGTAGCCAAACTCTGAGGATCCATTTTAAGCAGGTGAGATCAGAGCCATTCAAGGGTTAGAAGGAGAGGGAGACAAAGACTGCAATTAGAGCTGAAATGCAACTGATTCAATTATAGAGCAAGCACCAAGGGAAAAAAAAAAAAAAACTTTGCAGACTTCTTTTTCTCTCCTTTCTTCTGCCAACAGTTTTAACACTTGGCCGGCCATACTGTCATGGTTCCCAATGGCAGGGGAACGTCAGGACACATAAATAACGGACGAGCTCTTGGGTGATGGAATCTCGAGCTGACCGTGAGCTAAACCTACCACACAACTAATAGTGGCCGGGGGGCGTGCCTAAGTTTTATCCCTAGACGTCTCTCGCCAGCCGGAGGACTAACTAACCCTAGTAGAGGAAAAAACAGACCTGGCTTACCTCTAGGGAAATTCCCCCGAAAAGGAGACAGAAGCCCCCCACATATATTGACGGTGAGTTCAGAGGAAAAGACATACGCAGTATGAAGGTAGGTTCAGCAAAGTGAGGTCCGCTTACTAGATAGTAGAAAGATACAAAAGGGAACTGCACGGTCAGCTGAAAACCCTTTTAAAATACCATCCTGAAATTACTTTAAGACTCATGTGTCAACTCATGACACCGGAGTGGTAATTTCAGCCCACAAGAGCTTCCAGCTACAGAGAATGATATAACTGTAAACTGGAACAAAAAATGCAAACAAACTTAGGACTAAGAGTCCAACTTAGCTGATCAGTAGTCTAGGAGCAGGAACATGCAACAGAAAGGCTCTAGTTACATTGATGGCCGGCAAGGCAATGACTGAAGAGCAGGAATAAATAGGAACTCCCCACTACTGATGAAAACAGGTAAACTGAGAAAGAAAACACACCCGAGACACCAGTACCACTAGCCACCACCAGAAGGAGCCCAAAAGCAGATTCACAACAGTTAAGGCTCCAGGACTGAGCCTGAAGGACTGGACTCTTGTATTTTCCTTTCCTGAGCTGAAGGCCATTTGTTTTCTGTTTTGCTGTATGGTTTATGGAGCAATAAACCTTTGAACTTTTGATGGAACGTGCCTCCTGACTGTCAGCCATCGCACCTGAGCGCGTGAACCCCTACAATATATATACACACACTGCTCAAAAAAATAAAGGGAACACTTAAACAACAGAATATAACTCCAAGTAAATCAAAGTTTTGTGAAATCTAAGGGTATGTTTCCACGTTCAGGAAACGCTGTGTGTTTGACGCAGCATAGAGCTGCAGCGTCAAACACACAGCATTCATATGTTACAGCATAGTGGAGGGGATTTCATGAAATCCGGTCTCCACTATGCATTAAAAGATGCATGCGGCAGACCTGTGGAAACAAACATGCAGGGCGTCTTTTAAGAATGCAGCATGTCCTTACAGTGCTGAAACAACGCAAGGACAACGCAGGTGACCTGCCAGTAACCTCAGATACAGATTTGGTCAGGATTTTACCTGCATAAAATCCTGACCAAATCCTGATGCAATGCTGAACGTGGACACATACCCAAACTGTCCACATAGGAAGCAACACTATTTGACAATCAATTTCACATGCTGTTATGGAAATGCAATAGACAACAGATGGAAATTATTGGCAATTATCAAGACACACTCAATAAAGGAGTGGTTCTGCAGGTGGGGACCACAGACCACATCTCAGTACCAATGCTTTCTGGCTGATGTTTTGGTCACTTTTGAATGTTCATTGTGCTGTCACACTCGTGGTAGCATGAGACGGACTCTACAACACACACAAGTGGCTCAGGTAGTGCAGTTCATCCAGGATGGCACATCAATGTGAGCTGTGGCAAGAAGGTCTGCTGTGTCTGTCAGTGTAGTGTCCAGAGGCTGGAGGCGCGACCAGGAGACAGGCCAGTACATCAGGAAACGTGGAGGGGGCCGTAGGAGGGCAACAACCCAGCAGCAGGACCGCTACCTCAGCCTTTGTGCAAGAAGGAACAGGAGGAGCCAAAGCCCTACAAAATGACCTCCAGCAAGCCACTAATGTGCATGTGTCTGCACAACCAGTTAGAAACCAACTCCATTAGGATGGTTTGAGTGCCTAACGTCCACAGATGGAGGTTGTGCTCACAGCCCAACACCGTGCAGGACGCTTGGCATTTGCCACAGAACACCAGGATTGGCAAATTAGCCACTGGCGCCCTGTGCTCTTCACTGATGAAAGCAGGTTCACACTGAGCACATGTGACAGACGTGACAGAGTTTGGAGACGCCGTGGATAGCGATCTCCTGCCTGCAACATCCTTCAGTATGACCGGATTGGCAGTGGGTCAGTAATGGTGTGGGGTGGCATTTCTTTGGAGGGCCGCACAGCCCTCCATGTGCTCGCCAGAGGTAGCCTGACTGCCATTAGGTACCAAGATGAGATCCTCAGACCCCTTGTGAGACCATATGCTGGTGAGGTTGGTCCTGGGTTCCTCCTAATGCAGGACAATGCCAGATCTCATGTGGCTGGAGTGTGTCAGCAGTTCTTGCAAGATGAAGGCAATGAAACTGTGGACTGGCCTGCCCATTCCACAGACCTGAATGTGATTGAACACATCTGGGACATCATGTCTCGCACCATCCACAAACGTCACGTTGCACCACAGACTGTCCAGAAGTTGGTGCATGCTTTAGTCCAGGTCTGGGAGGAGGTCCCTCAGGAGACCATCCATCGCCTCATCAGGAATATGCCCAGGCATTGTATGGAGGTCATGCAGGAGCATGGAGGCTACACACACTACTGAGCATCATTCCATTGTCTTGAGGCATTTCCACTGAAGTTGGATCAGCCTGTAATTTGATTTTCCACTTTGTTTTTGAGTATAATTTCAAATCCATACCTCCATGGGTTATTAATTTTGATTTACAGTAATCATTTTTATGTTTTATTGTTCTCAACGCATTCCACTATGGAATGAATAAAGATTTGCAACTGGAATATTTCATTCAGTGATATCTAGGATGTGTTATTTGAGTGCTCCCTTTATTTTTTTGAGCAGTGTATATACACATCTATATATATAATTGTCTAAGGGTTTTTCTGTCTGTCTGTCTGTCCTAGAAATCCCGCGTCTCTGATTGGTCGAGGCCTATCAGCTACGGGCACAGCATGGCGACGATGATGTCATAAAGGTTGCCTCGACCAATTAGGGACGGGCACAGTTTGCCCCGAATTCTGGAATCATCATTGTCCATACACTACGGGGACATGCATATTCTAGAATACCCGATGCGTTAGAATCGGGCCACAATCTAGTGTATGTACGGTATATAGATTTAATTTTTTCTATTTTTTCTTTTAGTTCATTTGTATATGTTTTATATATTAATCTATTCATTCATTTTTTATATATATTCATTTATATAATTTTTATTCACACATATTTTCATATTCATCATCAATTGTACACTTATTCACTTATCACTCATGAATTTTATTATAGTTCATGTTTTTCACACTTTATTGCAATTTTGTAATTTTTTTTTTATACCTTTTTTGGCACTTTATTTTTTTAATTTTATTTCACACACTGCCACTCACCTCTATCAATTTTGTACTTATTTTTTATCACTTCATTGTGTCATTTACTTTTCACATTCACCATGTCTAATTTCATCTCATTTGATTATTGTTTATTGTATTTTTGTTACTCTTATGTTTCTAACTTCAATTTTAAAATTAATCATGTTTAATCTCATTTTGGGAGTGGTGTGTGTGTGTGTGTGTGTGTGGGGGGGGGGGGGCAGTGGAGTGCCAGACTGGTTGGTATGGGATTTTTTATGCACTTTTACTTATTGCACCTTATAAGACTTACCATGGCTGGCCACATGGTTGTTATGTACTGTGTACTTTAGCTACTATGTATGGGTATTAATTTGTATTATTTCATTTTTTATGCTGAACTTTTTACATTCACTTTTTTCATTTTCTCCCATCAAATTAAATAAGATAGTCATTACCTTATCATGTATTGCATATACTGATGGTATCATATAAATTGCCACTTGGTATTTATTAATTGATTTATCTATATATTTTCACATTTTATTCATATGTAGTAGCCATTGGTGCCACTTTTTGCCACAATATTTATGCAAATCATACTATGTTCTTATTCCATATTTTTTCTTTTTATATATGATATTATTTTTTTGCTCACCCGTCTGTCATTCCATGTCCATGTCCCCTACATCACACAATAATATTTAGCATTGTTTTTATGTTATTAATTCTCTGATAAAAGATCCTTTTGTGACATCAATTTTTTTTCTTTGGTATTTTGTGTAATCATGTTTTATACATATATATATATATATATATATATATATATATATATATATATATATATATATACAGTATATATATATATATATATATAATGTTAATATAATGATATATTATATATATTATTTGTACTCTGAATATTTTTTCAGGTTATATATTATGCTTGGTATTCTTAGTTTTTTTATGATCAATATATTTATGGTATTTCTTTTCTGTATAGGTGTTTTGCTTATTTTTTATCTTTGAAAAGACCATTGAAAATGGATTACAAGAACCGCGATTCTAACTGGTTAACACAATTATCTTCCATCTTTAAAGATATTAGACGTAATGGGATAGATGGAATGAGAGCAGTCATAAGGACAAAAACAACTTTGAAGAGTATGTTATATAAAAGGACTAAGACATGGTGGAATAAGAGCTCATTGGAGCAATATTTACAGCATAATTTGATTCCCCGTGGCCTACGTATACAAGTATTCCCATCTTTCCCAATAGAAGATTAAATATTATTGAAAAAATGGGAGGATGCCTGTAATACATGCTCTTGCACTTTTTTGGAAATATTAATTGATGTGGGCAAAAAGAATTTGGAATCAATAGAGAATGATATTATTACATGATAAACCTCACTACTGATCAATTGACTAAATTGGATGGTGATCTTAATTCCTCTTTTTTCTAAATGGGAATCTGAGATTCAGAAACACAAATTGAATACATTTCCACGGGATTTACAAGATTATCAGACAAACAAAGTATATAAATGGCGAGTCAAGCCATTTAGGAAGAGATTTGAATCATATAGCTCATTGGCAAGTGCAAGCTCTGAGTTCTGCAAACAATCCTACCAGCAACTCATCTGATATAATGTGACGTTATAACACTAAATTTCTAGCAACAAAACGGAAATTTAACAGCAGCAAAGAACAAGAATCCAATTATGATGGTACCCTTAAGGTAATTAATCTGTCTGACATTGAATTAACCTTTGATCAGATTTCAGTTTTATCTCTGGGTTTGGGTTTTTGCCCTACTGCTAAAACAGATCATTTCACGGCAATAATGGATACCTTTCTTTTTGCACGGAAACTTTTATTAAGGAAATATCATAATAATAAATCTCATTCTTGGATTTTTTCAACAGAAGAGGAATTGGCGTCGATACAGGCATTAGAAGATCTTATTGCACAACAGGATATAACAACAGGTAAATTCCCCGATTATATTAAGAAGAAATCTAAATGTTTCCCTTCTCTTACATTAAATTCATCAATTTAAATTTTTGTTAAAATGGTTTGTAGAGAGATACGGCAATTGCCTACCCATAGACCATTTGATAATTTGAAAAAGGAACAAAGACAAGCTTTGGAGGAACTGAATAAAATGAGAGGAGTTATTTTTAAACCAGTTGTTGTTTGGCCGTCTAATTTATATGAGAAGGAGGCATTCAGACAGTTGAATGATCCTTTGTGTTATCAACGACTGTCCCATGATCCCACTCTGATATATCAAAAAGAATTGTGTTATATTTTAGATTTGGCATTGGATGAAGGGATTATATCCAAAAAAATGGGAAGGATTGAGAGTTGAATCACCATCTGTTTCTACATTTTATTTACTGCCAAAATTCCACAAGAGTATGATTAATCCCCCTGGACATCCCATTATATCTGGGAATGGCAGTCTTTTGGAATCCATCTCGAAATTCTTGGATTATTATTTGAAGTCCATAGTTTTTGAACTTCCTTCATACATTAGAGATACGACGGAAGCACTGCAGAGATTTGATAGTATATATATGAGCACAGACATGTATATTGTAACGTGTGAGGTTGAATCTCTCTACACATCAATACCTCATGAACATGGTCTCAGTGCAGTGAAACGTTATTTATCCAGCCGTAACCTCCATGTATTATTGTTAGGATTTCTTATGGAATTATTGGAATATGCTTTGTCTCATAATCATTTTGCATTCAAAGATAGGTTCTACCTCCAGCAAAGAGGTGTGGCCATGGGTGTGGCTTTCGCACCATCTTATGCAAACCTCTTTATGGGTTTATGGGAACATGAATGCGTTCAAAATATGGATCACACAACAACAAGTTTGGTAATATCATGGCTGAGATTTATTGACGACATATTATTTGTCTGGCAGGGTTCAAGGATAGCATTGGAGAAATGTCTTGAATATTTGAATAATAATTCTGTGAACATCAAACTCAAGTGGACGATTGCACAGGATTTCATTCATTTTCTGGACCTGGGGATATCAGTGGATGAATCTGGACAATTGCATACAACAATTTTTCGAAAGGAAACCTGTTATGATCCTCAGTGGCTTAGGATCACAAATCTAACCAGCTAAGTAGAAGATAATAGGACGAGCTCTGGGGATGTGGTAACTGGACTGACCGCAAACCTGATCCTAACCGCACACACTATAGGTAGCCGTGGAACGTTTCCTGAAATCCTAGACGTCTCTTCACGGCCTGAGAAACTGACTACCCCTAAAGAGAAAGTAAAGACCTCACTTGCCTCAGAGAAATAACCCCAGAGATATAGAAGACCCCCACAAATAATAACGGTGAGTTAAGAGGAAAAGACAAACGCAGAGATGAAACAGGTTAAGCAAATGAGGCCCGCTAACGCTAGATAGCAGAAAATAGCAAGGGATCTGTGCGGTCAGTAAAAAACCCTATGCAAAAATATCCACGCAGAGAATGCGAGAACCCCCACACCAACTAACGATGTGGGGGGAGCAACTCAGCACTCCAGAGCACCAGCAAGCAGGGAAATCACATATTAGCAAGCTGGACAAAACTCATCATATACTAGGAAACATCTTGAACACAGATGAGCAAAAATAAGCAAACAAAACTTAGCTTCTCTTGGAGAGACTGATAACGGATGTAGACAGGAGCAATCAGAATAGCACTGAATACAACTACAACAGGCAAGGAATGAAGGACCAGGTGGATTAAATAGGAAACCTGACTAGCAGATGATGAGACAGCTGATCCCAGCCAAAAACCTGCAAAATAACAAAAAGAGCCACCAGGGGGAGCCCAAAGAGAGAACTCACACAGTACCACTCACGACCACAGGAGGGAGCCCGGAAACAGAGTTCACAACAGTACCCCCCCCTTGAGGAGGGGTCACCGAACCCTCACCAGAACCCCCAGGGCAATCAGGGTGAGCCACATAGAAGGCATGAACCAAATCGGCCGCATGAACATCAGAGGCGACAACCCAGGAATTATCCTCCTGACCATAGCCCTTCCACTTAACCAAATACTGAAGCCTCCGTCTTGAAATACGAGAATCCAAGATCTTCTCCACCACGTATTCCAATTCTCCCTCAACCAGCACCGGAGCAGGAGGCTCAACAGAAGGAACCACAGGCACCACATACCTCCGCAACAAAGACCTATGGAACACATTATGGATGGTAAACGATGCCGGGAAGTCCAAACGAAATGACACAGGGTTGAGGATTTCCAAAATTTTATAAGGACCGATAAAACGAGGTTTAAACTTAGGAGAAGAAACCTTCATAGGAACATAACGAGAAGACAACCACACCAAATCCCCCACACGAAGTCGGGGACCCAAACAGCGACGACGGTTAGCAAAGCGCTGAGCCTTCTCTTATGACAACGTCAAATTGTCCACCACATGGTTCTAAATCTGCTGCAACCTATCCACCACAGAATCCACCCCAGGACAGTCAGAAGACTCAACCTGACCCGAGGAAAAACGAGGATGAAAACCAGAATTACAAAAAAAAGGCGAAACCAAAGTAGCCGAACTAGCCCAATTATTAAGGGCAAACTCGGCCAATGGCAAAAAAGTCACCCAATCATCCTGGTCAGCAGAAACAAAACATCTCAAATAAGTTTCCAAGGTCTGGTTAGTTCGCTCGGTTTGGCCATTCGTCTGAGGATGGAAGGCCGACGAAAAAGACAAATCAATGCCCATCTTAGCACAAAAGGACCGCCAAAATCTGGACACAAACTGGGATCCTCTGTCAGACACAATGTTTTCAGGGATGCCGTGCAGACGAACCACATTCTGAAAAAATAACGGAACCAAATCGGAGGAAGAAGGCAACTTAGGCAAGGGCAACAAATGGACCATTTTAGAAAAATGATCACAAACCACCCAGATGACAGACATTCTCTGAGAGACCGGAAGATCCGAAATAAAATCCATGGAAATATGCGTCCAAGGCCTCTTAGGAACCGGCAAAGGCAAAAGCAAACCACTGGCACGAGAACAGCAAGGCTTAGCCCGAGCACAAATCCCACAGGACTGCACAAAGGAACGCACATCCCGCGACAAGGAAGGCCACCAGAAGGATCTAGCCACCAAATCTCTGGTACCAAAAATCCCAGGATGACCCGCCAACACTGAAGAATGGACCTCGGAAATAACTCTGCTGGTCCATCTATCTGGGACAAACAGTCTCTCTGATGGACAACGGTCAGGTCTATCCGCCTGAAATTCCTGTAACACCCGTCGCAAATCTGGGGAAATGGCAGACAAAATTACCCCCTCTTTGAGGATACCAGCCGGCTCAGAAACTCCAGGGGAGTCAGGCACAAAACTCCTAGAAAGAGCATCAGCCTTCACGTTCTTTGAACCAGGAAGGACGAGACCACGAAATCGAAACGTGAGAAAAACAATGACCAACGAGCCTGTCTAGGATTCAACCGCTTGGCCGACTCAAGATAAATCAAATTTTTATGATCAGTCAAGACCACCACACGATGCTTAGCTCCCTCTAGCCAGTGTCGCCACTCCTCAAATGCCCACTTCATTGCCAACAACTCCCGATTACCAACATCATAATTTCGCTCAGCCGGCGAAAATTGTCTTGAAAAGAAGGCACATGGCTTCATCACAGAGCAATCAGAGCTTCTCTGTGACAAAACAGCCCCTGCTCCAATTTCAGAAGCATCAACCTCGACCTGGAAGGGAAGAGAGACATCTGGCTGACATAAAACTGGAGCCGAAGAAAACCGGCGCTTCAGCTCCTGAAAGGCCTCAACGGCCGCAGGAGACCAGTTAGTCACATCAGAACCCTTCTTGGTCAAATCCGTCAAAGGTTTAACCACACCAGAAAAATTAGCAATGAAGCGAAGGTAAAAATTAGCAAAACCCAAGAACTTCTGAAGACTCTTAACCGATGTAGGTTGAGTCCAATCATGAATAGCCTGGACCTTGACTGGGTCCATCTCAATAGAAGAAGGAGAAAAAATAAAGCCCAAAAAGGAAACTTTCTGGACTCCGAAGAGACATTTGGACCCCTTCACAAATAAGGCATTGGCACGCAGGACCTGAAATACCATCCTGACCTGCTTCACATGGGATTCCCAATCATCTGAAAAGACCAAAATATCATCCAGATACACAATCATAAATTTATCCAGATATTCTCGGAAGATATCGTGCATGAAGGACTGAAACACAGAAGGGGCATTAGAAAGTCCAAAAGGCATCACCAAGTACTCAAAATGGCCTTCGGGCGTATTAAATGCTGTTTTCCATTCATCGCCCTGTTTTATACGCACAAGATTATACGCACCGTGAAGATCTATCTTGGTGAACCAACTAGACCCCCTAATCCGAGCAAACAGATCAGACAACAATGGTAAGGGATACTGGAATTTGACCGTGATTTTATTTAGAAGGCGATAATCTATACAGGGTCTCAACGAACCATCCTTCTTGGAAACAAAAAAGAATCCCGCACCAAGAGGGGACGAGGAGGGGCGAATATGTCCCTTCTCCAAAGACTCTTTTACATAGCTCCACATAGCGGCATGCTCTGGTACAGACAAATTAAACAGTCGTCCCTTGGGGAACTTACTACCAGGAATCAAATTTATAGCACAATCACAATCCCTATGAGGAGGTAGGGCACTGGATTTGGGCTCATCAAATACATCCTGGTAGTCCGACAAAAACTCAGGGACTTCAGAAGGAGTAGAGGAAGCAATTGATACCAAGGGAGCATCGCCATGAAATCCCTGACAACCCCAACTCAACACAGACATTGCTTTCCAATCCAGGACCGGATTATGAGCCTGCAACCATGGCAGACCCAACACGACAACGTCATGCAAATTATATAACACAAGAAAGCGAATCACCTCCTGATGTGCAGGAGTCATACACATGGTCACCTGAGTCCAGTATTGAGGTTTATTCTTGGCCAATGGTGTAGCATCAATTCCCTTCAATGGAATAGGGAACTGTAATGGCTCAAGAATAAAACCACAGTGCTTGGCAAATGACAAATCCATCAGATTCAGCGCGGCACCTGAATCTACAAAAGCCATAACTGAGTAGGATGACAGAGAGCAAATCAAAGTAACAGACAAAATGAATTTAGGCTGTACAGTACCAATGGTGACAGATTTAGCAAAGTTTTTTGTACGCTTAGAGCATGCTGAGATAACATGAGCTGAATCACCACAGTAAAAGCACAACCCATTCTGACGTCTATGATTTTGCCGTTCAATTCTGGTCAGAATCCTATCACATTGCATAGACTCAGATTTCTGTTCAGAAAACACCGCCAGATGGTGCGCAGGTTTGCGCTCCCGCAAACGCCGATCAATCTGAATGGCCAAAGCCATTGACTCATTCAGACTCGCAGGCGTGGGGAACCCCACCATAACATTCTTAATGGCTTCAGAAAGACCTTCTCTGAAATTTGCAGCCAGGGCACACTCATTCCATTGAGTAAGCACCGACCATTTCCGAAATTTTTGACAATACACCTCAGCTTCATCCTGACCCTGAGAGAGAGCCAGCAAGGCCTTTTCTGCCTGGTTCTCAAGATTAGGTTCCTCATAAAGCAATCCAAGCGCCAGAAAAAAGCATCCACATTCAGCAATGCAGGATCTCCTGGCGCCAGGGAGAAAGACCAATCTTGAGGGTCGCCACGTAACAGGGAGATAACAATTCTAACTTGCTGAGCAGAATCACCGGAGGAACGAGGTCTCAAAGAAAGAAATAATTTACAATTATTCTTAAAATTCAGAAACCTAGATCTATCTCCAGAAAACAACTCAGGAATAGGTACATTTGGCTCAGACACAGGACTGTGAACAACAAAATCCTGAATGCTTTGCACCCTTGCAGCAAGATGATCCACACTAGAAGTCAGGCTCTGAATATCCATGTCTGCAGCTGAACTCAAAGCCACCCAGAGATTAAGGGGAGGAGAGAAGCAGGACACACTGCAGAGAAAAAAAAAAAATTGAACTCAGGATTTCTCTTATCCCACTTTTGCGATGCATTTAACACTTTTGGGCCTGTTGTACTGTTATGATCCTCAGTGGCTTAGGATCACAAATCTAACCAGCTAAGTAGAAGATAATAGGACGAGCTCTGGGGATGTGGTAACTGGACTGACCGCAAACCTGATCCTAACCGCACACACTATAGGTAGCCGTGGAACGTTTCCTGAAATCCTAGACGTCTCTTCACGGCCTGAGAAACTGACTACCCCTAAAGAGAAAGTAAAGACCTCACTTGCCTCAGAGAAATAACCCCAGAGATATAGAAGACCCCCACAAATAATAACGGTGAGTTAAGAGGAAAAGACAAACGCAGAGATGAAACAGGTTAAGCAAATGAGGCCCGCTAACGCTAGATAGCAGAAAATAGCAAGGGATCTGTGCGGTCAGTAAAAAACCCTATGCAAAAATATCCACGCAGAGAATGCGAGAACCCCCACACTAACTAATGATGTGGGGGGAGAAACTCAGCACCCCAGAGCACCAGCAAGCAGGGAAATCACATATTAGCAAGCTGGACAAAACTCATCATATACTAGGAAACATGTTGAACACAGATGAGCAAAAATAAGCAAACAAAACTTAGCTTCTCTTGGAGAGACTGATAACGGATGTAGACAGGAGCAATCAGAATAGCACTGAATACAACGACAACAGGCAAGGAATGAAGGACCAGGTGGATTAAATAGGAAACCTGACTAGCAGATGACGAGACAGCTGATCCCAGCCAGAAACCTGCAAAATAACAAAAAGAGCCACCAGGGGGAGCCCAAAGAGAGAACTCACACAGTACCACTCACGACCACAGGAGGGAGCCCGGAAACAGAGTTCACAACAGAAACCAGTGTGAACGCATTACTCCATGCGAGATCTTCGCATCTAGCTCATGTTATTCAAGTTATAACTATGGGCCAATTTTTAAGAACAAGACGTATATGTGACCAGGATGAAGTTTTTGAACAATGAGCTAAAGAACTTAACTCTAAATTTCTGCAGTGGTTATCGCATGGATAACATCCAAAGAGCCTATCCTAAGGCTGAGGAAACAGACTGACAGTCTTTACTGGTCTCTAGAACAACAAAAAACAAACTAAATGACGGACACATTCGTTTTATTACAAACTAGCTAAAGAGCCCGGTTGTGGTTACTTATAACAAATTATAATGATTATCCTCCATCCCATAGTCCTGTATCCATATACCCATCATACATATCCTCCATCCCATAGACCCATGCCCATATACCCATCATACATAACCACCATCCCATAGTCCCGTGCCCATATACTCATCATACACATCCTCCACTCCATAGTCCCATGCCCATATACCCATCATACACATCCTCCATCCCATAGTCCCGTGCCCATATACCCATCACACATCCTCCAACCCATAGTTCTATGCCCATATACCCATCATACACATCCTCCATTCCATTATTCCATAGTCCCATGCCCATATACCCATCATACACATCCTCCATCCCATAGTCCCATGCCCATATACCCATCATACACATCCTCTATCCCACAGTCCCATGCCCAGATACCCATCATACACATCCTCCATCCCATAGTCCCATGCCCATATACCCATCATACACATCCTCCATCCTATAGTCCTGTGACCATATACTCATCACACATCCTCCATCCCATAGTCCCTGCCCATATACCCATCATACATATCCTCCATCCCATTGTCCCGTGCCCATATTCCCATCATACATATCCTCCATCCCATATTCCTGTGCACATACACTGTACCCATCATACATTCTCCATCCCATAGTTCTGTGCCTATATACCCATTATGACATAATCTTCGCCATGGCAACCATTTTGACATCATCGTCGCCATGGCAACCATTATGACATAACCATCACCATTGCAACCATTATGACATCATCATCGCCATGGCAACCATTATGACATCATCTTCACCATGGCAACCTTTATGACAGCATCGTCGCCATGGCAACCATTATGACATCATCGTCGATACACACATACATACACACATACACTCGTTTTTATATATACAGTATATCTATATATATAATTGTCTAAGGGTTTTTCTGTCTGTCTGTCCTGGAAATCCCACGTCTCTGATTGGTCGAGGCCCAGGCGGCCTCGACCAATCAGCGACAGGCCCAGTATCAACGTAGATGTCATAATGGAAATCCCGCGTCTCTGATTGGTCGAGGCCGCCAGGCCTCGACCAATCAGCGACAGGCACAGTATCGACGTAGATGTCATAATGGTTGCCATGGCGACAATGATGTCATAAAGGTTGCCTTGACCAATCAGCGACGGGCACAGTCTGCCGCGAATTCTGGAATCATCATTGTCCATATACTACGGGGACATGCATATTCTAGAATACCCGATGTGTTAGAATCGGGCCACAATCTAGTATATATATATATATATATATATATATATATATATATATATATATATATATATATATATATATAGATTACCATTCAAGGTGGCAAGAAATGACTAACATCATTTCGAAATTTTGGCCAATTCTTTTGCAGGACCGCTCTTTGTCTAAATTTCTGCCTGAACGACCTCTTATTGTTGCCAAACACAGTAAAACTTTATATGATTCATTGACACATAGTCATTATGTACCCCTTTCTTCAATATAGTTTTGATTACAAGGGTCCCAAATGGGGGTCTTTTAGTTGTGTGACTTGTAAAGCTTGTCAGTATATGATTAAAACTAATGTGTTCCAGGATTCCACAGGTAAAGGAGAATATAACATTTTACATTTCATAAATTGTCGTACATCTATGGTAATATATTTAGTGACTTTTCCATGCAGCTTAATGTATGTGGGTATGACCACACATGAACTGCGTGTTCGTACCCTGGAACATATTAAAGATATTACGGCAGCAGAAAAAATTGAACCTGATGATGATCGGAGTTTATCTAAGCTAAAACCTTTAGCGAGGCATTTTCGCCAATTCCATCATGGTCAGTCTCATCTGTTAAAAGTTAGAGGTATAGATCAATTATATCTTGGCAATAGGAGGGGATATCATAGCAAAAAAATGGCAAAAAAGGAGTGTAAATGGATTACCATGTTGCAGAGTATGACGCCGTGTGGCTTCATTGAGCAGTGGGGTTTTTCTAGTTTTCTGTAGTTTTATATTTTTTAACATATTTTCATATATTCATTTATTTTATTATTATTTTTTGCATTTTTATGGTTTGGGTCTCTGGTTAGAGGGCATACAAATATATATTTTATGTGTTTTATTATTTTTTAAAAATTCTTTAGGGGCTAATATTGGCTCTAATGGAGTGGATTATTATTCATTGAGGTTATATTTATATACACATGGTTATTATACCTTTATGTGTATGTGCAGTTATGTGTGTGTGCATTGTGTGTGTATTGTTGTGTGTATATTATGCACGTATATATACAGTATGCATATGTATATATATGTACTGTATATACTTGTGTATAAGCTGAGTTTTTCAGCACATTTTTTTCAGAGCAGTGGGTGCCAGGAGCCGGCGCACACATCATACTCACCTACCTGTGCTCCCTATGTGCCGGCACTGCATCTCGTTCCGGCCGCTGGCGCCTGCAGCTCTTCCTGTGCTTAGCGGTCACGTGGTACCACTCATTAAGGTGATGAATATGGACGCATCTCCACTCCCATGGGGTGGAGCGCATATTTATCACCTTAATGAGCGGTACCACGTGACTGCTAAGCACAAGAAGAGCTGCAGACAGGCGCCAGCGGCCGGTACGAAATACAGTGCCAGCACCCAGGGAGCGCAGGTAGGTGAGTATGATGTTTTTGGGGGTTTTTTCAATAGGAAACATGCACACAGGGATAGGGAATAAGGAGGCATGCATACAGGGACGGAAATTGGAGTCATTCATACAGGGACTGAATGGGGAGGCATGCATACAGGGCAGGGACGGGGAGGCATTTGCAGCGCCCCAGAGTCCTGGTCGTTGCAGTACTGTGGCTCCGCCACTATGGGGAGCTATGGTGCGTCTGATGGCACTGAAGGAGTTCATCGGATCAGGTATCACAGACACCAATACATTTCACAGCCGGGCCTCTGGGGGGAGCTAAGGGTTCTATTCATTAGGCCACTCCCCACCATAGTGGGTAAACTGGGGGTCAGGCAGGAAGTTAGATCAGAATGCTGACTGGGTTGGAACCGGGCAACACCTTGTGGCAGAGGGTGTTGTGGGGGAAGATACAGTAGGGTCTCTGTCAGGGGTGGGATCCTGACAGAGGCTTGGCAACTTGAACGAACGTAACGGGACCGTGCCTGCTCCGGGTAGCGGCGGTACCCAAGGAAGGATTAGAAGCGAGATAGATTGTGCTGAGTGAGAAACGAGATCACGCAAAGGAGAAATACCAGTAGGAGTCGTGCTGTAAGACCGAAGCAACATCCTACTGAGGCGCACTACCGGTGGCCGGAATGCCGAGGGAGTATAATAACATTCAGCTTCAAGCAATACTCCAAACAGCGGCAGGACAGTCAGTCTAAGGCGGGCTGTCTCACCTTAAATCACCTATGCAGTCTTGGGGGGCAACTTGTGGAGAGGGGCGACTCTAGGGTCCCGGAAGAGCTCCGAGCCTACCCGTCAAACGGGTGCCGTCCCAACCAGAACATCAGGGAGGGACGGAGGATTAGCAGAACATCATCTAATCGAGTTGTGAGGGAACTTAAGAAACAGACACAACAGTTGTGGGGGACTTTCCGTAAGCACAGCAGGGAAGGACCACAACACATAGCGCTAGAAGGAAGGCACCGATTTCCACCTGTGAAGAGAACTCTGGAGGTGCCATTGGACCGGCCGGACTTGCGCAGCCTGGTGAACCGTATTCCGGACTGAGGACCCAGAGATCTTCAATAAAGAGGTAAAGAGACTGCAACCTGGTGTCCTCGTTATTTACTGCACTGCACCACCGCACCACCACCACCACTACGGCCTCATCATCATCATCTGTTGTACCTATTTCACTGTGACGGCAGGGTCACGGACCGGGGCCTAGCCGCCGTGACAACCCCAGAGCAGAGACTCACAGGCCCGGTACCGGGTACCCCTCGGCCCTGCGGCAGTGGGGGCGCTACACATTCATACCAGGACAGGGAAGATGGAGGCATGCATACAATGGCAGGGACAGGAGAGGCATGCAGACATGGATGGGGAGGCATTCATACCAGGACAGGGATGAGGGGACAATGCATGCTCGGCTTATACTCGAGTCAATAAGCTTACCCAGGTTTCCGAGAGAAAAGTAGATGTCTTGGCTTATACTCGGGCCGGCTTATACTTGAATATATGGTATATAGATTTCATTTTTTTACTTTTCTATTATTTCATTTTTTGTTTTTATATATTAATATTTTCATTTTTTTATATATATTCATTTATATATATTTTTTTATTCACTCATCTATATATATAATTGTCTAAGGGGTACTTCCGTCTTTCTGTCGGCAACTTCCGTCACGGATATTCATTCGCTGATTGGTCTCGCCAGCTGCCTGTCATGGCTGCCGCGACCAATCAGCGACGGGCACAGTCCAATTAGTCCCTCCCTACTCCCCTGCAGTCATTGCCCGGCGCCCGCTCCATACTCCCCGCAGTCGCGGCTCACACAGGGTTAATGCCAGCGGTAACGGACCGTGTTATGCCGCGGGTAACTCACTCCGTTACCGCTGCTATTAACCCTGTGTGACCAAGTTTTTACTGCCTATGCAGCCTCAATAGTGAAAACATCTAATGTTAAAAATAATTAAAAAAAACCAACAAATCATTATATACTCACCTTCCGCCGCCTTTCCGACGCTCATGTGACCGGTCCATGCAAGCGGCAGGTTTCGGTGCTAAGGTTGGTGTGCGACGAGGACCTGCCATGATGTCACGGTCATGTGACCGCGACGTCATCACAGCCCCTGCGCGCCTGCGCGAGAAGGACCTGCCATGACCTCACAGTCATGTGACCGCGACGTCATCGCAGGCCCTGCGCGCCTGCGCGACAAGGACCTGCCGTGACGTCACGGTCATGTGACCGCGATGTCATCACACCCTCGGACTTGAAGCTGCCGCCTGAACCGAACACAGGCGACAGAACTACAAGGGGCCCCTCGGAAGGTGAGTGTATGTTTATTTTTTATTTTTTAACCTGTGACATACGTGGCTGGGCAATATACTACGTGGCTCTGTGCTATATACTACGTGGCTCTGTGCTGTATACTACGTCACTGGGCAATATACTACGTGGCTCTGTGCTGTATACTACGTCACTGGGCAATAGATTACGTCACTGGGCAATATACTACGTAACTGGGCATTATACTATGTGGCTGGGCAATATACTACGTCACTGGGCAATATACTACATAACTGGGCAATATACTACGTAACTGGGCAATATACTGCGTAACTGGGCAATATACTACGTGGCTCTGTGCTGTATACTACGTCGATGTGCAATATACTACGTGGCTCTGTGCTGTATACTACGTAACTGGCCAATATACTACGTCGCTGGGCAATATACTACATAACTGGGCAATATACTACGTGGCTCTGTGCTATATACTACGTGGCTCTGTGCTGTATACTACGTCACTGGGCAATATACTACGTGGCTCTGTGCTGTATACTACATCACTGGGCAATATACTACGTGGCTCTGTGCTGTATACTACGTCACTGGGCAATATACTACGTGGCTCTGTGCTGTATACTACGTCACTGGGCAATAGATTACGTCACTGGGCAATATACTACGTAACTGGGCATTATACTATGTGGCTGGGCAATATACTACGTCACTGGGCAATATACTACATAACTGGGCAATATACTACGTAACTGGGCAATATACCGCGTAACTGGGCAATATACTACGTGGCTCTGTGCTGTATACTACGTCGATGTGCAATATACTACGTGGCTCTGTGCTGTATACTACGTAACTGGCCAATATACTACGTCGCTGGGCAATATACTACGTAACTGGGCAATATACTACGTGGCTCTGTGCTGTATACTATGTAACTGGGCAATATTCTACATCACTGGGCAATATACTACGTAACTGGGCAATATACTACGCGGCTGTGCAATAAGCTACGTAACTGGGCAATATACTACGTCACTGGGCAATATACTACGTAACTGGGCAATATACTATGTCATTGGGCAATATACTACGTGGACATGCATATTCTAGAATACCCGATGCGTTAGAATCGGGCCACCATCTAGTATTTTCATATTCATCTTCAATTGTACACGTATTCACTTATCACTCATGAATTTTATTATAATTTATGTTTTTCACACTTTATTGCAATTTTTTTATAATTTTTTATACCTTTTGTGGCATTTTATTTTTTAATTTTATTTCACATACTGCCACTTACATCTTTATCAATTTTTGACTTATTTTTTATCACTTCATTGTGTCATTCACTTTTCACATGCACCATGTCTAATTTAATCATAGAATCATAGAATGGTAGAGTTGGAAGGGACCTCCTGGGTCATCTAGTCCAACCCCCTGCTCCAAGCAGGATTCACTAAATCATCCCAGACAGATGTCTGTCCAGCCACTGTTTGAAGACTTCCATTGAAGGAGAACTCACCACCTCTCCTGGCAGCCTGTTCCACTCATTGATCACCCTGTCAAAAAGTTTTTTCTAATATCTAATCTGTATCTCCTCCCATTCAGTTTCATCCCATTGCTTCTAGTCTTTCCTTGTGCAAATAAGAATAATGATGATACTTCTACAATGTGAAAGCCCTTGAGATATTTGTAGACAGCTATTAAATCTCCTCTCAGTCTTCTTTTTTGAAAGATAAACATTTCCAAATCCTGTAAATGTTCCTCATAGGACATGGTTTGCAAAACAAGTAACCATTCTGGTCGCTCTTCTCTGAACTTGCTCCAGTTTGTTGATGTCTTTTTTAAAATGTGGTGCCCAAAACTAGACACAGTATTCCAGATGAGGTCTGACCAAAGAATAGTAGAGGGCAATAATGAGTTCACGTGATCTAGAATGAATGCTTCTGTTAATACATCCCAGAATTGTATTTGCCTTTTTTGCTGCTGCATCACACTGTTGACTCATGTTCAGTCTGTGATCTATTAGTATACCCAAGTCTTTTTCACATGTGCTGTTGCTTAGCCCTATTCCTCCCATTCTGTATATGCTTTGTTCATTTTTATTGCCCAGATGTAGTACTTTGCATTTTTCCCTGTTAAAAACCATTCTGTTAGTTGCTGCCCACTGCTCCAGTTTATTTATATCTTTTTGAATCCTCTCTCTTCTCTAGTATTAGCTATCCCTCCTAGCTTTGTGTCATCTGCAAATTTAATCAGTTTACCCTCAATTTCTTCATCTAAATCATTGATAAAGATGTTGAACAATACAGGGCCCAGGACAGAGCCCTGTGGTACCTCACTTGAGACATTCTTGCAACTGGATGTGCAGCCATTTAATCTGAGATAATACAATAATACAATATCATCTCATTTCATTATTGTTTATTATATTTTTGTTACTCTTATGTTTCTAATGTCAATTTTATAATTGATCATGTTTAATCTCATTTTATTGCCTCTATTTTTTATGTTATGGATTATATTAGGTCCGTATTAACATTAATTATGCTGTTTGCCCTCATTATAGTATGTTTACATATGCTTGTCACCCCTTTCTAAGATGGCTGCAGAAGCGTCGCACGCCGCACTGCGCATGCACCCGCCTCATTGCGGGGTTGGTTGCTTGACTGACTGTGACCTAGGTCGCACTCGGCTACATGCTTCCGGGTTCCCGGGCCTGTGATGGCAGCGGCCGAGTTAGTAGCGGCGTCATATAATATGGCGCTTCTGATTGATATCATTTTCAGCTTCAGCTGTCCTCAACCTATTCATTTTCCACTGCACCCTTACCACATCACTCCCTGATGAAGCGAAAACGAAACGTGCGTTGGAGTGGTGTGTGTGTGTGTGTGTGGGGGGGGGGCAGTGAAGCGTCAGACTGGTTGGTATGGGATTTTTTATGCACTTTTACTAATTGCACTTTATAAGACTTACTATGGCTGGACACATGGTTGTTATTTAATGTGCACTTTAGCTACTTTGTATGGGTATTCATTTTTATTATTTCATCTTTTATGATGCTCTCAGGACCAGCGCCTCGTACCCCTGTCGGTCACGTGACAACTGATATCACACAAGGTCCTGTCAGCTGAATGCGGCATCGTACACCTTGATCACGAGCTCTCCAAGCTCGTGCACCGCTGGGAAGGAGGCTAAGGATTACGGATCGCCGAATTTGCAATATTCACCGATTAACTTGTCGAATATTCGCCGAACATAACTGAACGCCATTCGTGTCAATGGGAGGCAAAAAAAAGTGCATGCACAACACCTTATAACGACCCCAAATGCTGCCAAAACACATCAAATGAGGGACACACACCAGGAAAGTGGCCTCAATTCACACACAGTACAAATTGTAGCATAGCACTGCAGCAATCAGCCAGGCATGAGGCATTGGGGTCTGGGAAGCATATACAGCTTTCAGTTGAATGTCACAGTAAGACAAGGTGGGTGAGGGATCGGTGTAGGCATCCTTTGCTGGGAGCCCTGATAGCAAATGCAACACCTCTAGCTGCTTTCATGCTAAGCCACACTCAGGTGGCACAAATATCAGTTTCGTAGACTACCATTGTCAGAAGAATTTAAGGATAGCAGCACGGGTAGTTGAGTCCAAGGAAGTGGAGGTCTGTTGGTCTCGGAGGCCTACTGCTACAGGCAACATGCATGAAGGAGATCCAACCAGCAGTGTTCAAAGTGGCATCAATTTCACCACAGTGGAAATAGTATAATATATTCCGACAGGTCTTCCACTACACCCATTCCAGCAGAAGGACACCCAACCAGGAGCGTTCACATTTCCAAAAATTACTGGCAGACACAACAAAAGTGGCACCAATTTCACCACAGTATAGATAATATAATAAGGACCGACAGGTCTTCCACTACACCCAATTCAGCAGATGGACACCCAACCAGGAGTATTCATATTTCAAAACATTACTGGCAGACAACACCAAAGTGGCATCAATTTCACCACAGTAGACATAGTATAATAGGGACCGCCAGGTCTCCCACTACACCCAATCCAGCAGATGGACACCCAACCAGGAGTTTTCACATTTAAAAATGAGGTTCTGACACCACCAAAGGGGAATAACTGTCATGAGATTAGAAATAATATAATTAATATAATTAAGACCGACATGTCTTACACGTCTAACACAGCAGATTTAGACCAACCATGACTGTTCACATTTCCACAAATTTGTGTTAACATCATCAGCAGCTGGCACAGAAGCCACATATCTCAGAGTACAGTTATGTGACATTAATGCATCACACTAAAAAATGCAATATCACCTAGTTAGCACAGTCTGCGATTAGTGTGCAAAAGTCCTTGGAGATCCATGACTTGTTCATCTTGATGAAAGTTAGGTGGTCTACACTTTCAGGGGACAACTGACTGCGCTTATCCGTCAGGACACCACCAGCAGTGCTGAAGACATGGTCTGAGAGAACGCTGGCTGCCCTGCATGATAAAACCTCTAAGGCATGAGAGGCGAGCATAGGTCACTTATCCATTTTTGAAGCCCAAAATATGAAAGGGTCCAAACCCTCCCTGATGGTATAGATATTGAGTTCTAGATACTCCTGCACGATCCTCTCCATTCGTTCACCACATGTCAGACTTGGACTCTGTTGTTCTTGTGCACGAGCTGGTCTAAAAAATGTGTCAAAGGACTCACAGAAATTACTTCTACCACTTACACTACTGCTGCTAATGTTTTGACGTTGACGAATTAGACGTGGATTCTTTACTGTAAGAGCAGTGAGACTATGGAACCTTCTGCCGTATGATGTTGTAATGAGTGATTCATTACTTAAATTTAAGAGGGGACTGGATACCTTTCTGGAAAAGTATAATGTTACAGGGTATATATGCTAGATTCCTTGATAGGGCGTTGATCCAGGGAACTAGTCTGCTGTGTGCCTCACTGCTGTCTTGGGGAAAACCTCTTGGAAGGTTGTGTAAAAGCGTGTTTCGGGTCCCTTTCCTGAGTGGGAAGCATCTGGCAAAATTTACTCTTATAACATAGCTCTTACAGAGTGGCAACTCAGTAGCCAGCACTATTTCAAATCATAACTAAATGATAGTGCAGCAAGAATGCATTGATTTGTCGGGCTCTTCCATGAGTTCCAAGCCTATTCTGTGTTGGTGGCTGGGTAACACTGATGCTTATTTCCTCCGTCCCCTCTCTCCAACCACGAGCAACAGAGAGGGGATGATTATCGTCTTCTTCGCCTGACAGTTGCATACCTCCCAACCTTCGAGGAAGGAAAAGAGGGACAAAGTTAGCAGCGCGCGCAGCACGCCGCGGCAAATTTTAGGCCACACCTCTGACCACACCCATTTCACAACTAGTCACGCCCCAACCACACCCATTTAGCACTTCTGATCACAATGTTTTGCAAACAATAATTATAAACAAAAAAATATGGCCACACAGTGCTCCATGCTGTATAATGGCCACACATGACACTCCATACTGTATAATGGCCACACATGATGCTCCATACTGTATAATGGCCACACATGACGCTCCATACTGTGCAATGGCCACACATGACGCTCCATACTATATAATGGCCACACATGATGCTCCATACTGTATAATGGCCACACATGACGCTCCATACTGTACAATGGCCACACATGATGCTCCATACTGTATAATGGCCACACATGATGCTCCATAGCTCCATACTGAATAATGGCCACACATGATGCTCCATACTGTATAATAGCCACACATGATGCTCCATACTGTATAATGGCCACACATGATGCTCCATACTGTATAATGGCCACACATGATGCTCCATACTGTATAATGGCCCCAAATGGTGCTGCGTACAATGTACTGGCCCCACGTGATGCTCCATACAGTATAATGGGCCCACATGATGCTGCTTACTGTATAATGGCCACACATGATGCTCCATACTTTATAATGGCTCCACATGATGCTTCATACTGTATAATGGCCACACAGTGCTCCATACTGTATAGTAGCCCCACACGATGCTGCGTACTGTATAATGGCCACATGATGCTGCATACTGTATAATGGCTGTATGTAGAAAAGCTGCGGAGACACCATCACGTGTTTCTCAACGCAAGCAATGAATAGCCAGGTCTTTCACCGGGAAGGAACAACCACGGGAAGGGCAGTATCCAATAAAGGAAAACCACCTATGCCAAAACATGGTATCCATCCACAGACAGCTGTTTCGGGGTATTTGCCCCTCATCAGTGTGGAGTTGGAAACTGGCTATTAGGAGCAGTGCCTAGTGAAAAGACTATAAACATAAGGATGAATGACCTCGGGGAGATCAAAACATCCAACACCGCGGAGACACCATGACGTGTTTCTCAACGCAGTGATCCAGAACACTGCCCCTATACCTAAAGGGAAATATGCAAATGCATGTAGAAAAGCCGCGGAGACACCATCACATGTTTCGCAACGCAAGCAATGAATAGCCAGGTCTTTCACCGGGAAGGAACAACCACGGGAAGGGCAGCATCCAATAAAGGAAAACCACCTATGCCAAAACATGGTTTCCATCCACAGACAGCTGTTTCAGGGTATTTGCCCCTCATCAGTGTGGAGTAGGAAACTGGCTATTAGGAGCAGTGCCTAGCGAAAAGACTATAAACATAAGGATGAATGACCTCGGGGAGATCACAACATCCAATACCGCGGAGACACATCATGTGTTTCTCAACGCAGTGATCCAGAACTGCATAATGGCCACACATGATGCTCCATACTGTATAATGGCCACACATGATGCTCCATACTGTATATTGGCCACACAGTGCCCCATACTGTATAATAGCCACACATAATGCTCCATATTGTATAATGGCTCCACATGATGCTCCATACTGTATATTGGCCACACAGTGCTCCAGAGCTCCATACTGTATAATGGCCACACAGTGCTCCATACTGTATAATGGCCACACATGATGCTCCATATTATATAATGGCCACACATGATGCTCCATACTGTATAATGGCCACACATGATGCTCTATACTGTATAATGGCCACATGATGCTCCATACTGTATAATGGCCACACATGATGCTCCATACTGTATGATGGCCACATTATGCTCCATACTGTATAATAGCCCCACCTGATGCTTCGTACTGTATAATGGCCACACATGATGCTGCGTACTGTATAATGGCCACACATGATGCTCCATACTGTATAATGGCCACACATGATGCTCCTTACTGTATAATGGCTCCACATGATGCTCCATACTGTATAATGGCCACACAGTGCCCCATACTGTATAATGGCCACATATAATGCTCCATACTGTATAATGGCCACATTATGCTCCATACTGTATCATGGCCCCACATGATGCTGCGTACAGTATACTTGCCCCACGTGATGGTCCATACAGTATAATGGCCCCACATGATGCTTTGTACAGTATAATGGCCCCACACGATGCTGGGTACAGTATAATGGCCACACATAATGCTGGTTACAGTATAATGGCCACACATGGTTACCCTACCCCCATCATTGCCTTCTCCATCACTACACACACACACACACCTTTCACCGCGCACCCTCGCAGCAGCCGGCAGCTTCCACTCCCACGGCGTTGAATGGTATCATCCAGCTGCGCCGCTGACTGCTCACGTCGCTGCAGCTGTAATACGCCACTGATAAAGACCTCTCCGTGTCTCCTGTGCCAGTCAGTGTCAGAGCGAGGAGCCAGCGTCCACTCCGTACAATGATGGTGGCCTAAGAGCAGCATGAGACGTACTCTGGAGAAGGTGGTACCTGTACTGACCGCAGACCCTGAACTTAACACTGCAACTAGAAGTAGCCGTGGAATGTACCTAGCGCTCCCTAGACATCTCGACACAGCCGGAGGACTAATTACCCCTAGAGATAGAAAAGGGAAAACTATCTTGCCTCAGAGAAAATCCCCAAAGGATAGACAGCCCCCCACAAATATTGACTGTGAGAGGAGAGGGGAAAAACATACACAGACTGAAATGAGAATTTAGCAAAGGAGGCCACTTCTAGCTAAATAGAAAGGATAGGACAGAGTACTATGCGGTCAGTATTAAAACACTAGAAAATATCCACCACAGAAAATACAAAATCTCCACAGCTAACTAAAGATATGGAGGGTATATCTGCATCTCCAGAGATACCAGCTTAGCTAAACAAATCCTTATACAGACCAAGCTGGACAAGACAAAAACATGGAAAAGAACTGAACAATAAGGCCACAGCATGTGGACAGCAAAAATCAAGGCCAGAACTTATCTTTGTTGAAATGAACTGCAAAGCAGAAGAGACCAGGCAGGGATGTGAATCCTCCAGGAACAATGGACAACTGGCACTGACTAAAGGGTGAAGCAAGACTAAATAGCCCAGTCAAAATTGCAAAAAGTGAACATACCTGATAAATGCTGCGATTCAGAGACAGCAGCGCTACCACTTACAACCACCGGAGGGAGCCCAAGAGCAGAATTCACAACATTACCCCCCCTTGAGGAGGGGTCACCGAACCCTCACCAGAGCCCCCAGGCCTATCCAGACGAGCCAAATGAAAGGCACGAACCAAATCATCAGCATGAACATCGGAGGCAACAACCCAAGAATTATTCTCCTGGCCATAACCCTTCCATTTGACAAGATACTGAAGTGTTGTGAATTTGCTTTTTGCTCCCTCTAGTGGTTACTAGTTTTTTGACTCTGGTTTTTCTGTCATTCCTTTTATCCGCACCTGGGTCGTTAGTTAGGGGTGTTGCTATATAAGCTCCCTGGACCTTCAGTTCAATGCCTGGCAACGTAGTTATCAGAGCTAGTCTGCTGTGCTCTTGTCTACTGATCCTGGTTCCAGTTATATCAGCTAAGTCTGCCTTTTGCTTTTTGCTATTTGTTTTGGTTTTGTATTTTTGTCCAGCTTGTTCCTAATCTATATCCTGACCTTTGCTGGAAGCTCTAGGGGGCTGGTGTTCTCCCCCCGGACCGTTAGACGGTTCGGGGGTTCTTGAATTTCCAGTGTGGATTTTGATAGGGTTTTTGTTGACCATATAAGTTACCTTTCTTTATTCTGCTATCAGTAAGCGGGCCTCTCTGTGCTAAACCTGATTCATTTCTGTGTTTGTCATTTCCTCTTACCTCACCGTCATTATTTGTGGGGGGCTTCTATCCAGCTTTGGGGTCCCCTTCTCTGGAGGCAAGAAAGGTCTTTGTTTTCCTCTACTAGGGGTAGCTAGATTCTCCGGCTGGCGCGTGTCATCTAGAATCAACGTAGGAATGATCCCCGGCTACTTCTAGTGTTTGCGTTAGGAGTAGATATATGGTCAACCCAGTTACCACTGCCCTATGAGCTGGATTTTTGTATTCTGCAGACTTCCACGTTCCTCTGAGACCCTCGCCATTGGGGTCATAACAGTTTGCCAGGCCAGTATTAAATGTTTAATGCATTGCAGAAGAGGGATTACAAGAAAGAAGATTCTGAGTTTTTTTTTTCTTCTTCCCCTTTACCTCAGAGTGGCTATGCTTGCTGCAGACATGAATGTCCAGACCTTGATTACAAGTGTGGACCAGCTGGCTACTCGTGTGCAGGGCATACAAGACTATGTTATCAGAAATCCTAGGTCAGAACCTAAAATACCGATTCCTGAACTGTTTTCCGGAGACAGGTTTAAGTTTAGGAATTTCGTGAATAATTGTAAATTGTTTTTGTCCCTGAGACCCTGTTCATCTGGAGATTCTGCTCAGCAAGTAAAAATTGTGATTTCGTTCTTACGGGGCGACCCTCAGGATTGGGCTTTTTCGCTGGCGCCAGGAGATCCGGCATTGGCTGATCTTGATGCGTTTTTTCTGGCGCTCGGTTTACTTTATGAGGAACCCAATCTTGAGATTCAGGCAGAAAAGGCCTTGCTGGCTATGTCTCAGGGGCAGGACGAGGCTGAAGTGTATTGCCAAAAATTTCGGAAATGGTCCGTGCTGACACATTGGAACGAGTGTGCACTGGCCGCTAATTTTAGAAATGGCCTTTCTGAAGCCATTAAGAATGTTATGGTGGGTTTTCCCATTCCCACAGGTCTCAATGATACTATGGCACTGGCTATTCAAATTGACCGGCGGTTGCGGGAGCGCAAAACCGCAAATTCCCTCATGGTGTTGTCTGAACAGACACCTAATTCGGTGCAATGTGATAGAAAAACCGCAAATTCCCTCATGGTGTTGTCTGAACAGACACCTGATTTAATGCAATGTGATAGAATCCTGACTAGAAATGAGCGGAAAATTCATAGACGCCGGAATGGCTTGTGCTACTACTGTGGTGATTCTACACATGTTATCTCAGCATGCTCTAAACGTATAGCTAAGGTTGTTAGTCCTGTCACCGTTGGTAATTTGCAACCTAAATTTATTCTGTCTGTAACGTTGATTTGCTCACTGTCATCTTATCCTGTCATGGCGTTTGTAGATTCAGGTGCTGCCCTGAGTCTCATGGATCTCTCATTTGCTAAGCGCTGTGGTTTTACTCTTGAACCATTAGAAAATCCTATTCCTCTTAGGGGTATTGATGCTACGCCATTGGCAGAAAATAAGCCGCAGTATTGGACACAGGTTACCATGTGCATGACTCCTGAACACCGCGAGGTGATACGTTTTCTGGTTTTACATAAAATGCATGATTTGGTTGTTTTAGGGCTGCCATGGTTACAGACCCATAATCCAGTCCTGGACTGGAAGGCTATGTCAGTCTCAAGTTGGGGCTGTCGTGGTATTCATGGGGATTCCCTGCCTGTGTCTATTGCTTCTTCTACGCCTTCGGAAGTTCCGGAGTATTTGTCTGATTATCAGGACGTCTTCAGTGAGTCTGAGTCCAGTGCACTGCCTCCTCATAGGGACTGTGACTGTGCTATAGATTTGATCCCAGGCAGTAAATTTCCTAAGGGAAGACTGTTTAATCTGTCGGTACCTGAACATACCGCTATGCGTTCATATATCAAGGAGTCTCTGGAGAAAGGATATATTCGTCCGTCTTCTTCCCCTCTTGGTGCGGGATTCTTTTTTGTGGCAAAAAAGGACGGATCTTTGAGACCTTGTATTGATTATCGGCTTTTAAATAAGATCACTGTCAAATTTCAGTATCCTTTACCGCTGTTGTCTGACTTGTTTGCCCGGATTAAGGGTGCCAAGTGGTTCACCAAGATAGACCTTCGTGGTGCGTACAACCTTGTGCGCATTAAGCAAGGTGATGAATGGAAAACCGCATTCAATACGCCCGAAGGTCATTTTGAGTACTTGGTGATGCCTTTTGGGCTCTCCAATGCGCCTTCAGTTTTTCAGTCCTTTATGCATGACATTTTCCGGAAGTATCTGGATAAATTTTTGATTGTTTATCTGGATGATATTTTGGTTTTTTCTGATAATTGGGATTCGCATGTGGAGCAGGTCAGGTTGGTCTTTAAAATTTTGCGTGAAAATTCTTTGTTTGTCAAGGGCTCAAAGTGTCTCTTTGGTGTACAGAAGGTTCCCTTTTTGGGGTTCATTTTTTCCCCTTCTGCTGTGGAGATGGACCCAGTCAAGGTCCGAGCTATTCTTGATTGGACTCAGCCCTCGTCAGTTAAGAGTCTTCAGAAGTTCTTGGGCTTCGCTAACTTCTACCGTCGTTTTATCGCTAATTTTTCTAGCATTGTGAAACCTTTGACGGATATGACCAAGAAGGGCTCCGATGTAGCTAACTGGGCTCCTGCTGCCGTGGAGGCTTTCCAGGAGTTGAAACGCCGGTTTACTTCGGCGCCTGTTTTGTGCCAGCCTGACGTCTCACTTCCCTTTCAGGTTGAGGTGGATGCTTCGGAGATTGGGGCAGGGGCCGTTTTGTCGCAGAGAGGCCCTGGTTGCTCTGTTATGAAACCTTGTGCCTTTTTCTCTAGGAAGTTTTCGCCTGCCGAGCGAAATTATGATGTGGGCAATCGGGAGTTGTTGGCCATGAAATGGGCATTTGAGGAGTGGCGTCATTGGCTCGAGGGTGCTAAGCATCGTGTGGTGGTCTTGACTGATCACAAAAATCTGATGTATCTCGAGTCTGCTAAACGCCTTAATCCGAGACAGGCCCGCTGGTCATTGTTTTTCTCCCGCTTTGATTTTGTTGTCTCGTATTTACCAGGTTCAAAGAATGTGAAGGCCGATGCTCTTTCTAGGAGCTTTGTGCCTGATGCTCCTGGAGTCGCGGATCCTGTTGGTATTCTTAAAGATGGAGTTATCTTGTCAGCCATTTCTCCGGATCTGCGACGTGTGTTGCAGAGATTTCAGGCTGATAGGCCTGAGTCTTGTCCACCTGACAGACTGTTTGTCCCGGATAAGTGGACCAGCAGAGTCATTTCCGAGGTTCATTCCTCGGTGTTGGCAGGTCACCCGGGAATTTTTGGCACCAGAGATCTGGTGGCCAGGTCCTTTTGGTGGCCTTCCTTGTCAAGGGATGTGCGGTCATTTGTGCAGTCCTGTGGGACTTGTGCTCGAGCTAAGCCTTGCTGTTCTCGTGCCAGCGGTTTGCTCTTGCCCTTGCCTGTCCCGAAGAGACCTTGGACACATATCTCCATGGATTTCATTTCTGATCTTCCGCTATCTCAGGGCATGTCCGTTATCTGGGTGATATGTGATCGCTTCTCCAAGATGGTCCATTTGGTTCCTTTGCCTAAGCTGCCTTCCTCTTCCGATCTGGTTCCTGTGTTTTTCCAGAACGTGGTTCGTTTGCACGGTATCCCTGAGAATATTGTGTCAGACAGAGGATCCCAGTTCGTTTCCAGGTTCTGGCGATCCTTTTGTAGTAGGATGGGCATTGATTTGTCGTTTTCGTCTGCTTTCCATCCTCAGACTAATGGACAGACGGAGCGAACCAATCAGACTTTGGAGGCTTATTTGAGGTGTTTTGTCTCTGCTGATCAGGACGATTGGGTGACATTCTTGCCGTTGGCTGAGTTTGCCCTTAATAATCGGGCTAGTTCCGCCACCTTGGTTTCGCCTTTTTTCTGCAACTCTGGTTTCCATCCTCGCTTTTCTTCGGGTCATGTGGAGCCTTCTGACTGTCCTGGGGTGGATTCTGTGGTGGATAGGTTGCAGCAGATCTGGAATCATGTGGTGGACAACTTGAAGTTGTCACAGGAGAAGGCTCAGCGCTTTGCCAACCGCCGCCGCGGTGTGGGTCCCCGACTACGCGTTGGGGATTTGGTATGGCTTTCTTCCCGCTTTGTTCCTATGAAGGTCTCCTCTCCCAAATTTAAACCTCGTTTTATTGGGCCTTACAAGATATTGGAAATCCTTAATCCTGTATCTTTTCGTCTGGATCTTCCTGTGTCGTTTGCTATTCACAATGTATTTCATAGGTCCTTGTTGCGGCGGTACATTGTGCCTGTAGTTCCTTCTGCTGAGCCTCCTGCTCCGGTGTTGGTTGAGGGCGAGTTGGAGTACGTGGTGGAGAAGATCTTGGATTCTCGCCTCTCCAGGCGGAGGCTTCAGTACCTGGTCAAGTGGAAGGGCTATGGTCAGGAGGATAATTCCTGGGTGGTCGCCTCTGATGTTCATGCGGCCGATTTAGTTCGTGCCTTTCATGCCGCTCATCCTGATCGCCCTGGTGGTCGTGGTGAGGGTTCGGTGACCCCTCACTAAGGGGGGGGTACTGTTGTGAATTTGCTTTTTGCTCCCTCTAGTGGTTACTAGTTTTTTGACTCTGGTTTTTCTGTCATTCCTTTTATCCGCACCTGGGTCGTTAGTTAGGGGTGTTGCTATATAAGCTCCCTGGACCTTCAGTTCAATGCCTGGCAACGTAGTTATCAGAGCTAGTCTGCTGTGCTCTTGTCTACTGATCCTGGTTCCAGTTATATCAGCTAAGTCTGCCTTTTGCTTTTTGCTATTTGTTTTGGTTTTGTATTTTTGTCCAGCTTGTTCCTAATCTATATCCTGACCTTTGCTGGAAGCTCTAGGGGGCTGGTGTTCTCCCCCCGGACCGTTAGACGGTTCGGGGGTTCTTGAATTTCCAGTGTGGATTTTGATAGGGTTTTTGTTGACCATATAAGTTACCTTTCTTTATTCTGCTATCAGTAAGCGGGCCTCTCTGTGCTAAACCTGATTCATTTCTGTGTTTGTCATTTCCTCTTACCTCACCGTCATTATTTGTGGGGGGCTTCTATCCAGCTTTGGGGTCCCCTTCTCTGGAGGCAAGAAAGGTCTTTGTTTTCCTCTACTAGGGGTAGCTAGATTCTCCGGCTGGCGCGTGTCATCTAGAATCAACGTAGGAATGATCCCCGGCTACTTCTAGTGTTTGCGTTAGGAGTAGATATATGGTCAACCCAGTTACCACTGCCCTATGAGCTGGATTCTTGTATTCTGCAGACTTCCACGTTCCTCTGAGACCCTCGCCATTGGGGTCATAACACTGAAGCTTCCGCCTCGAAAAACGAGAATCCAAAATCTTCTCAACCACATACTCCAACTCCCCATCAATCAACACCGGGGCAGGAGGATCAACAGAGGGAACAACGGGCACCACATATTTCCGCAACAAAGATCTATGAAAAACATTATGGATGGAAAAAGAGGCTGGAAGGGCCAAACGAAAAGACACTGGATTGATAATCTCAGAAATCCTATAAGGGCCAATAAACCGAGGCTTAAACTTAGGGGAAGAAACCTTCATAGGGACATGACGGGAAGACAACCAGACCAAATCCCCAACCCGAAGCCGGGAACCAACACACCGACGACGGTTAGCAAAACGCTGAGCCCCCTCCTGAGACAACACCAAATTGTCAACAACATGAGCCCAAATTTGCTGCAACCTGTGAACCACCGAGACCACCCCAGGACAATCAGAAGGCTCAACCTGCCCCGAAGAAAAACGAGGATGAAACCCAGAGTTACAAAAGAAGGGTGAAACCTAGGTAGCAGAACTAGCCCGATTATTAAGGGCAAACTCGGCCAATGGCGAGAAAGCCACCCAATCATCCTGATCAGCAGACACAAAGCATCTCAAATAAGTTTCCAAAGTCTGATTAGTTCGCTCGGTTTGGCCATTTGTCTGAGGAAGAAATGCGGAAGAAAAAGACAAATCAATGCCCAGCCTAGCACAAAAGGCCCGCCAAAACCTAGAAACAAACTGGGAACCTCTATCGGACACAATATTCTCCGGAATGCCATGCAAACGAACCACATTCTGAAAAAACAACGGAACCAAATCAGAAGAGGAAGGCAACTTAGGCAAAGGTACCAAATGAACCATCTTAGAAAACCGGTCACAAACCACCCAGATAACTGACATCCTCTGGGAAACCGGAAGATCCAAAATAAAATCCATAGAAATATGCGTCCAAGGCCTCTCAGGGACCGGCAAAGGCAAAAGCAACCCACTAGCGTGGGAACAGCAAGGCTTGGCCCGCGCACAAGTCCCACAGGACTGCACAAAAGAACGCACATCCCGTGACAAAGAAGGCCACCAAAAGGACCTACCAACCAAATCTCTGGTACCAAAAATCGCCGGATGACCAGCTAACACAGAACAATGAACCTCCGAAATCACTTTACTAGTCCATCTGTCAGGAACAAACAATTTCCCCACTGGACAGTGGTCAGGTTTATCAGCCTGAAATTCCTGAAGAACCCATCGTAAATCAGGGGAGATGGCAGAAAGAATCACCCCTTCCTTCAGAATACCGACCGGCTCAAGGACCCCAGGAGAATCAGGCAAAAAGCTCATAGAGAGGGCATCAGCCTTAACATTCTTAGAACCCGGAAGATACGAGACCACAAAATCAAAACGGGAGAAAAACAGGGACCATCGGGCCTGTCTAGGATTCAGCTGTTTGGCAGACTCGAGATAAATCAGATTCTTATGATCGGTCAAGACCACAATACGGTGCTTGGCCCCCTCAAGCCAATGTCACCACTCCTCAAATGCCCACTTCATAGCCAACAACTCACGATTGCCGACATCATAATTGCGTTCCGCAGGCGAAAACTTTCGAGAAAAGAAGGCACACGGTTTCATCAAGTAACCATCAGAATTCCTCTGAGACAAAACGGCCCCTGCCCCAATCTCAGAAGCGTCAACCTCAACCTGAAAAGGAAGGGAAACATCCGGCTGACGCAACACAGGGGCAGAAGAAAATCGGCGTTTAAGCTCCTGAAAGGCAGAAACAGCCGCACAGGACCAATTCGTCACATCAGCGCCTTTCTTCGTCAAATCGGTCAGGGGTTTAACCACACTGGAGAAGTTGGCAATGAAACGGCGATAAAAATTAGCAAAGCCCAAAAATTTCTGAAGGCTCTTCATGGATGTGGGCTGGATCCAATCATGAATGGCCTGAACCTTAACCGGATCCATTTCTATAGATGAGGGAGAAAAAATGAAGCCCAAAAAAGAAATCTTCTGTACTCCAAAGAGGCACTTAGACCCCTTCCCAAACAAGGCATTATCACGAAGGATGTGAAATACCATCCTGACTTGTTTCACATGAGACTCCCAATCATCTGAAAAAATCAAAATATCATCCAAATATACAATCATGAATTTATCAAGATAATTCCGAAATATATCATGCATGAAGGACTGAAACACAGATGGAGCATTAGAGAGTCCGAATGGCATCACAAGGTATTCAAAATGGCCTTCGCGCATATTAAAAGCAGTTTTCCATTCGTCACCCTGCTTAATACGAACAAGATTATATGCCCCTCGAAGGTCAATCTTAGTAAACCAACTAGCCCCCTTAATCCTAGCAAACAGATCAGAAAGCAAAGGCAAAGGGTATTGGAATTTGACCGTGATCTTATTCAAGAGGCGATAATCAATACAGGGTCTCAAGGAGCCATCTTTTTTGCAACAAAAAAAAAACCTGCTCCCAATGGTGAAGAAGATGGCCGAATATGCCCCTTCTCCATGGACTCCTTAACATAGCTCCGCATGGCGGTATGTTCTGGCACAGACAGGTTGAAAAGTCGGCCCTTAGGGAACTTACAGCCTGGAATCAAGTCAACAGCACAATCACAGTCCCTATGCGGTGGAAGGGAACTGGACTTGGGCTCATTGAATACATCCTGTAAATCTGACAAAAACTCAGGAATTTCAGAAGAGGGGGAGTGTTATGATCCCAATGGCAAGGGATCTCAGAGATTAAAGCAAAGTCTGCAAACATAAATACCAGCTCATAGGGAAGTGGTAACTAGGCTGACCATATAGCTGATCCTAGCACAAACACTAACAGTAGCCGGGGAACGTGCCTACGTTGATCCTAGACGTCTCGCGCCAGCCGGAGAACTAACTAACCCTATCAGGGAAAATAAGACCTCTCTTGCCTCCAGAGAAAAGACCCCAAAGAAATACAAGCCCCCAACAAATAATAACGGTGAGGCAAGAAGAAAAGACAAACGTAAGAATGAACTAGATTTTAGCAAAGAGAGGCCCACTGACTAAATAGCAGAAGATAGTAAGATGACTTATATGGTCAGCAAAAAACCCTGCAAAATATCCATGCTGAATATCCAAGAACCCCCAAACCGACTAACGGTGAGGGGGGAGAATATCAGCCCCCTAGAGCTTCCAGCGATATCAGGAATCACATTTTGTACAAGCTGGACAAAAATAAGAACAATGCAAATAAACAAAAGTAAGAAAGCAGGACTTAGCTTATCTTGCAAAGAACCAGGACCTGAAGACAGGAGCAAACAGAAATGAACTGATAACAACGATGCCAGGCACTGGACTGAGAATCCAGGAAGTTTAAATAGCAACACCCCAGGCCTAACAAAGCAGGTGAGTACCAACCTGGGAAAAGACAATCCAAGTGCCAAACCACAAGAGACCACAAGAGGGAGCCAAAAAGTATAGTTCACAACAGGGGAGGAGGCAATTGACATCAAAGGAACGTCACCATGAACCCCCTGACAACCCCAACTAGTCACAGACATAGATTTCCAATCTAATACCGGATTATGCACCTGTAACCATGGGAAACCCAGCACAATGGCATCATGCAAATTATGCAACACCAGAAAACGACAGTCTTCCTGATGGGCTGGCGCCATGCACATGGTCAGCTGTGTCCAAAACTGAGGTTTATTTTTAGCCAACGGTGTAGCATCAATGCCCCTCAAAGGAATAGGACTCTGCAAAGGCTGCAAGGGGAAACCACAACGTCTGGCAAATTCTAAGTCCATTAAGTTTAGAGCGGCGCCTGAATCCACAAATGCCATGACAGAAAATGACGATAATGAGCAGATCAGGGTCACAGATAACAGAAATTTAGGTTGTACAGTACTGATGGTAACAGAACTAGCGATTCTCTTGGTACGCTTAGGGCAATCAGAAATAACATGAGCAGAATCGCCGCAGTAAAAACACAACCTATTCTGACGTCTGAATCCTTGTCGTTCAGCTCTAGACACAATCCTATCACACTGCATAGGCTCAGGACTCCGCTCGGAAGACAATGCCATAGTGTGCACAACTCTGCGCTCGCGCAAGTGCCGATCAATCTGAATGGCCAGAGACATAGAATCACTCAGACCTGCAGGCGTGGGGAACCCCACCATAACATCTTTAACGGATTCAGAAAGACCCTTCTGAAGATTGCCGCCAAGGCATCCTCATTCCATTTAGTCAGTACAGACCATTTTCTAAACTTCTGGCAATATGATTCTGCCGCTTCTTGACCCTGAGACAGGGCCAACAAGGTCTTCTCAGCATGATCCACTGAATTAGGTTCGTCATACAATAACCCAAGCGCCTGAAAAAAGGTGTCTACATTAAGCAATGCTGGATTCCCAGGTTCCAGGGCAAATGCCCAATCCTGGGGGTCACCACGCAGCAGAGATATAACAATTTTAACCTGCTGGATGGGATCACCAGAGGAATGGGGTTTCAGAGCAAAAAACAGTTTACAGTTAGCTCAGAAATTTGGACCTATTCCCAAAAAACAAATCAGGAGTTGGAATTCTAGGCTCTAAAACCGGAGTCTGAACAATATAATCGGAAATACCGTGTACTCTAGCAGCAAGTTGATCCACACGAGAAGCCAATCCCTGAACATCCATGCCAGCGCTGAACTCCTGAGCCACCCAGAGGTAAAGAGGGAAGAAAAAAAAACACAACAGACTACAGAAAAAAAAAAGGCTCAGCACTTTCCTTCCCTTCTTCTGAGATGCGGTTAACTCATTGTGGGCCAGTTGTACTGTTATGATCTGGTGGCCTAAGAGCAGCATGAGACGTACTCTGGAGAAGGTGGTACCTGTACTGACCGCAGACCCTGAACCTAACACCACAACTAGAAGTAGCCGTGGAATGTACCTAGCGCCCCCTGGACATCTCGACACAGCCGGAGGACTAATTACCCCTAAAGATAGAAAAGGGAAAACTATCTTGCCTCAGAGAAAATTCCCAAAGGATAGGCAGCCCCCCACAAATATTGACTGTGAGAGGAGAGTGAAAAAACATACACAGACTGAAATCAGAATTTAGCAAAGGAGGCCACTTCTAGCTAAATAGAAAGGATAGGACAGAGTACTATGTGGTCAGTATTAAAACACTAGAAAATATCCACCACAGAAAATACAAAAACTCCACAGCTAATTAAAGATATGGAGGGTATATCTGCATCTCCAGAGATACCAGCTTGGCTAAACAAATCCTTATACAGACCAAGCTGGACAAGACAAAAACATGGAAAAGAACTGAACAATAAGGCCACAGCATGTGGACAGCAAAAATCAAGGCCAGAACTTATCTTTGTTGAAAAGAACTGCAAAGCAGGAGAGACCAGGCAGAGATGTGAATCCTCCAGGAACAATGGACAACTGGCACTGACTAAAGGGTGAAGCAAGACTAAATAGCCCAGTCAGATTTACAAGAAGTGAACACACCTGACAAATGCTGCGACTCAGAGACAGCAGCGCTACCACTTACTACCACCGGAGTGAGCCCAAGAGCAGAATTCACAACACCGCACACCTCTTACACACACGGCTCCGTACATGTCTTACACACACGACTCTGCTCCATACACCTTTCACACGCTGCTCTGCTTCGTACACCTCGTACACACGTGGCTCCGCTCCGTACACCTCGTACACACGTGGCTCCGCTCCGTACACCTCGTACACACGCGGTTCCGCTCCATACACCACGTACACACGTGGCTCCGCTCCGTACACCTCGTACACACGTGGCTCTGCTCCGTACACGTCTTACACATACGACTCTGCTCCATACACCTTTCACACGCTGCTCCGATCCATACACCTCCTGGCCTCACACATACGCTTACCCTCATCCAGCGTCATGACAACCAGCAGAGTCCTGTACACGGAGGTCCTCCCGATCATGTGACCCCCTGACTCCTCCCATCCTGTGACTTCATCACAGGTCCTGTGCGCACAGAGTAGCCAAAATGCTGCAGTGCTCTGCGAGTGCAGGGGCTCAGGGAGCTAACCGGGTGATATACACACCTCCCAACCAGTGCGGAACAACTAATGTCCCACCCGGGATCGCGGGACAGTCCCACTGGATCCGGGACGGTTGGGAGGTATGCAGTTGCTCGCCCATTACCTCTTCCTCCTTCATTTGTTCCTTGGCTCTTGCACCTTCACTAACAGTTTCCCTGGTAAAACCAGACCCCGTCTGTCGCAGCAATCCACCCTCCCTTCATACCCGCCTGTTTGACGACGGTCTGGAACTTAGAAACAATGTTATCCCTTCCGCATCCTCTTCTTCCTCCACTTCTGGGACCACCAGCTCCTATCGCAGGCTATTCAATGTCTGCTCCAGTATACCAGCATATAGATGACCAGAATAGTGATGCGGATGACATTGTCAGTGCTAACCATCTTAGGCTAGTTTCATATTTGCGTTAGAATCCGCAGCGTTTAACCTGAAACGCACGATAAACCACATGCAAACACGTGCAAACGCAAAGCTTTTTTAGACGCATAATGTAACGCATGAGTTAAAAATCGCAACGATTAAACGCTTTTTCATGCATTTTGCGTGCTTTTGTGTTTTCGGTGCTCATGCTGGAAAATATAACAAGAGAAAAATCTAGATAAACAGGCAACGCCAATGGGACTACAGTGGAAGTGTATAATGGGTTTTCTTTTTATAGACCCTTGAACTGCTGAAATCTTCGCAGTTTGCTACTGTATCCTGTGTGATGATGGATCTTCGCATGGAGAGCTTTTATTTCAACCTGGATTTAAGTTTCAAGCTGTTTCTTGCCTGTGCATTTGCTTGGGAGCAACAAAGAAATCGAGAAAGACAGAGAAGGACACGGCGTCGGCGTTTTTGGAGACAGCCCATTATTGAACTCCAGGAGAGCCATGGAGCCTACCACACGTTATATGGCGAGCTTAATGCCAACCTGGACAAATTCCCGGAATATACCAGGATGTCTCAAGAGACTTTTCGGGATTTGCTTGGTTGTGTCCAAGGAGCCATCCGGAGACAGGACACCCAGCTCCGTAAAGCGAATCCTGCAGAGGAACGTCTCCTGGTCACACTAAGGTACGTAATAAATCTAAACAAATGCCTGTCATAATTATTATTGGTCTGCCATGTATTCTTTGTATTTTCCTTTATGTCTTTAGCTAAACACCACCATAAATAGAATTTTTCTTAATTTTTTTTTCTTTATTTCTATCTTTCAGATTCCTGGCTACCAGAGAGATCTTATCATCGCTCCACTTTCAGTACCAGCTTGGAATTTCCAACTTGTCTGGAATAGTTGCGAATACCTGCCGGGCTTTGTGGAACGTTCTCCAGGATGAATTTGTACCCCTACCCACCGCAGACATGTGGATGGAAATTGCTGAAAAATTCTGGAGTGTGTGTAATTTCCCCAAGTGTTTGGGAGTGGTGGATGGAAAGCACATACAGATTACCAAACCCGCCAGATCTGCATCTGAGTACTTCAACTACAAAAAATATTTTTCTGTAGTGCTCATGGCAATAGCAGATTCAGACTGTTGCTTTATCACCATGGACATTGGAGCTTTTGGCCATGACAATGACTCCTAGACTTTCAAGAACTCGGATATGGGCCGGCGTTTGCATGGCAAAAATTTTAATTTTCCCCAGTCACGACCTCTCCCCAACACTCAAGGCCCACCGATGCCATTTGTTATGGTTGGGGATGAGGCCTTTCAGATGTGTGAAAACCTACTGAAGCCATATTCCAGTTGGGACTTGAACCACACTAAAAGGATTTATAACTACAAACTGACCAGGGCCCGAAGAACAGTTGAGTGTACCTTTGGATTCTTGTCTCAAAATGGCGCATTCTTGGGACAGCCATTAATCTAAAAATGGAGACAGTTGATGAGGCTGTCAAAGCCTGTATGGTTCTCCACAATTACATAATGGCTAAGGAGCGAACCAATATTGAACTGGATGAACCAATTGCAAACCCATTGCCAGATTACCAGCATCACCCGCTGCGGTCAACTGTTGAAGTTGGTGAAATGCAGGACCAATTTGCTGCCTATTTTGTTTCTGATATTGGACGTGTGGCATGGCAAGATAATATTGTGTAAAATGTGCTGTTGGGTTTGGGTCTGTACCAGTTATGTTCAATTTTACTAATATTTTCGGTTAATAAACAACGTGTTTTGATATCTGTACCGAGTCTCCTACGTATTTCCTCTAAAAACCACTTAGGTTGCTAGTGGTAAGGTAGTTGGCGTCATTACATCCTGATTCTGTTCTGCAGTATTTATTGGACGCAGACTGAAGAGACGATGGAGGTATAATACAAAGCAGATCTATACTCACCAAGTCATGTGTAAGAAATAATGACTTCATGAGCACAAAATCCAGCCTCATGAATTCACTATTTCTGACACCTATCATTCGGTTATTCAGTAACAGATTCTGCTCACTATTTATTTCCTTCAGATAGTTGGTTTGCATTGGAGACTATACTGGTTTTGCATCTCTCAATCCAAATGTTTCGATTATGTCTTGAATCTTGTGATTTTGATTAAGAAGGAAACTCCTGTCTTCTCTTTCTATCTGTATTCCTAGGTCCTGTTTCACATTTCCCAGATCTTTGATCTCGAAATGTTGATCCAAAGTTGTCACTATCTCCGCTTCATCCCTTTCTTTTTCAAAACAAACGAAAATATCGTCCACATATATCAGCACATAGATCCATCTGTCTGTCAGTTTTTTTGTATATAGACAAGGATCCGCTTTGTTTCTTTGAAATTGTGCATTTATGAGTACTGTGATTTTATCATTCCATGCTTTAGCGGCTTGTTTTAAACCATATATACTTTTCCGTAGCTTCAAACCATGTTTGGTTTCCTTTTATCCTTGAATCCTGGGGGTTGTTCCATGTAAATGTCTTCTGTTAAGTCTCCTGTAAAGATTATAAGGGATAACTCAGGAGACTCTTTGCATGGAACAAGGCAACTACAGGACACAGTTTTATAAGTGGTAAAGTCTATATTATCACACGGTGATTCAAACAGGTGCAGAGAGAAACTCAAGTCCACAACACTTGGTGTAAATATTAAACGCAGCTTAACAGTCTATAGGAAACTTCAGAGGAAAATGCAATCATGCAGAAAGTCTATGAAGCACAATTATTCTTGAGGATACTTGACAAGAATAAGTCCTTGGTAGTCCAAACACAGATAGATATGCTTATAAGGCAGTTCAAATAATATCTTAGCACAACCAGGGAGGCCTGGGTAAAAGTCTCAGGTTTAGGCAGAGCAGCAACAGCTTACATGTCCAGCAAATGCAGATGGAAACACACAAGCAGCCAGATGGAGGATTACTGGAAACTGATGTATGCAGCAGAAACTCAGAGCTGAGTAGCAGGATCTCCACACAGGTTCACGGGAGCAGGTGCAGGTGCAAAGCCAGGGAGTCATCAGGAGCTGGATGCAAGGCAGAATACTCTAGCACAGACTAAAGGCTGGGGTGGAGTTATATTGCAGGAAGACACAGTGCACATGAGACCAAAGACGCCATCTTGGAAAATGGCAGTAATGCACAAAAGGTAATCAAAATGTTCAGAGTCCTGACTAGGGTTGAGCAAAACGGATAGGACAAATTGAAAAATCGCCGACTTTCGGCAAAGTCGGGTTTCGTGAAACCCGACCCGATCCCACTGTGGGATTGGCCATGAGGTCGGTGATCTTTGCGCTAATGTCGCATTTTGTATGACGCTTTCAGCGCCATTTCTCAGCCAATGAAGGAGGATGCAGAGTGTGGGCAGCGTGATGACATAGGTCTCGGTCCCCACCATCTTAGAGAAGGGCATGACAGTGATTGGCTTGCTTTCTGCGGTGTCACATGGGCTATAAAGGGGCGTGCACGCAGCTTTGTCAGAAGCAGGGATATTGTTAGGGAGGAAAGATTAACCCCCAAACCGCTTGTGCTGTAGCAATTTCCACTGTCCAACACCACCTTTTCTTTGCAGGGACAGTGGAGGCTAGTTTTTTGTGCATCAGCTCTGTAGCTTATAAAGCTCCCTGATAGCTGCATTGCTGTTTGTACGCCGCTGTGCAAACCAACTGCTTTTTTAAAAGCAAAAATCCTGTTGCTCCTTTCTGCACAGTTCTATTGTTTATTTGTCCACACTTTTGTGTGCAGCAGTCCTTTTTATTGCTGCCATACTTGTCCTGAGATCATTGTAGGGAGATTGTTATTGTAGTACAATCCCTTTTTTATATATATATATCTTCCAGCCACGTTCTGCCACTTACATTGTGTAGTGTAATACAGCGGGCCTGATTTTTGCAGCAGTCTCCCACATAATAAAGGGAGATTTAAATTGCCCCTAAGTGGATCTGCGTCAGTTCTGTTTGTCGTATATCTGCCTGCCACTTTCTGCCACTTACATTGTGTAGTGTAATACAGCGGGCCTGGTTTTTTGCAGCAGTCTCCCACATAATAAAGGGAGATTTAAATTGCCCCTAAGTGGATCTGCGTCAGTTCTGTTTGTCGTATATCTGCCTGCCACTTTCTGCCACTTACATTGTGTAGTGTAATACAGCGGGCCTGTTTTTTTGCAGCAGTCTCCCACATAATAAAGGGAGATTTAAATTGCCCCTAAGTGGATCTGCGTCAGTTCTGTTTGTCGTATATCTTCCAGCCACGTTCTGCCACTTACATTGTGTAGTGTAATACAGCGGGCCTGGTTTTTTGCAGCAGTCTCCCACATAATAAAGGGAGATTTAAATTGCACCTGAGTGGATCTGCGTCAGTTCTGTTTGTCGTATATCTTCCAGGCACGTTCTGCCACTTACGCTGTGTAGTGTAATACAGCGGGCCTGATTTTTTGCAGCAGTCTCCCACATAATAAAGGGAGATTTAAATTGCCCCTAAGTGGATCTGCGTCAGTTCTGTTTGTCGTATATCTGCTAGCCACTTTCTGCCACTTACATTGTGTAGTGTAATACAGCGGGCCTGGTGTTTTGCAGCAGTCTCCCACATAATAAAGGGAGATTTAAATTGCCCTAAGTGGATCTGCATCAGTTCTGTTTGTCGTATATCTGCCAGCCACTTTCTGCCACTTACATTGTGTAGTGTAATACAGCGGGCCTGATTTTTGCAGCAGTCTCCCACCCAAAAAAGGATATGTAAATTGCCCCTAAGTGGATCTGCGTCAGATCTGTTTCACGTATATCTGCCTGCCACTTTCTGGCACTTACATTGTGTAGTGTAATACAGCGGGCCTGGTTTTTTGCAGCAGTCTCCCACATAATAAAGGGAGATTTAAATTGCCCCTAAGTGGATCTGCGTCAGTTCTGTTTGTCGTATATCTTCCAGCCACGTTCTGCCACTTACATTGTGTAGTGTAATACAGCGGGCCTGGTTTTTTGCAGCAGTCTCCCACATAATAAAGGGAGATTTAAATTGCACCTGAGTGGATCTGCGTCAGTTCTGTTTGTCGTATATCTTCCAGGCACGTTCTGCCACTTACGCTGTGTAGTGTAATACAGCGGGCCTGATTTTTTGCAGCAGTCTCCCACATAATAAAGGGAGATTTAAATTGCCCCTAAGTGGATCTGCGTCAGTTCTGTTTGTCGTATATCTGCCAGCCACTTTCTGCCACTTACATTGTGTAGTGTAATACAGCGGGCCTGGTGTTTTGCAGCAGTCTCCCACATAATAAAGGGAGATTTAAATTGCCCTAAGTGGATCTGCATCAGTTCTGTTTGTCATATATCTGCCAGCCACTTTCTGCCACTTACATTGTGTAGTGTAATACAGCGGGCCTGATTTTTGCAGCAGTCTCCCACCCAAAAAAGGATATGTAAATTGCCCCTAAGTGGATCTGCGTCAGATCTGTTTCACGTATATCTGCCTGCCACTTTCTGGCACTTACATTGTGTAGTGTAATACAGCGGGCCTGGTTTTTTGCAGCAGTCTCCCACATAATAAAGGGAGATTTAAATTGCCCCTAAGTGGATCTGCATCAGTTCTGTTTGTCGTATATCTGCTTGCCACTTTCTGCCACTTACATTGTGTAGTGTAATACAGCAGGCCTGTTTTTTTGCAGCAGTCTCCCACATAATAAAGGGAGATTTAAATTGCCCCTAAGTGGATCTGCATCAGTTCTGTTTGTCGTATATCTTCCAGCCACGTTCTGCCACTTACATTGTGTAGTGTAATACAGCGGGCCTGGTTTTTTGCAGCAGTCTCCCACATAATAAAGGGAGATTTAAATTGCACCTAAGTGGATCTGCGTCAGTTCTGTTTGTCGTATATCTTACAGGCACGTTCTGCCACTTACGTTGTGTAGTGTAATACAGCGGGCCTGATTTTTGCAGCAGTCTCCCACATAATAAAGGGAGATTTAAATTGCCCCTAAGTGGATCTGCGTCAGTTCTGTTTGTCGTATATCTGCCAGCCACTTTCTACCACTTACATTGTGTAGTGTAATACAGCGGGCCTGGGGTTTTGCAGCAGTCTCCCACATAATAAAGCGAGATTTAAATTGCCCTTAAGTGGATCTGCGTCAGTTCTGTTTGTCGTATATCTGCCTTCCACTTTCCGCCACTTACATTGTGTAGTGTAATACAGCGGGCCTGTTTTTTTGCAGCAGTCTCCCACATAATAAAGGGAGATTTAAATTGCCCCTAAGTGGATCTGCGTCAGTTCTGTTTGTCGTATATCTGCCAGCCACTTTCTGCCACTTACATTGTGTAGTGTAATACAGCGGGCCTGATTTTTGCAGCAGTCTCCCACATAATAAAGGGAGATTTAAATTGCCCCTAAGTGGATCTGCATCAGTTCTGTTTGTCGTATATCTGCCAGCCTCTTTCTGCCACTTACATTGTGTAGTGTAATACAGCGGGCCTGGTTTTTTGCAGCTGTCTCCCACATAATAAAGGGAGATTTAAATTGCCCCTAAGTGGATCTGCGTCAGTTCTGTTTGTCGTATATATCTTCCAGCCACATTCTGCCACTTACATTGTGTAGTGTAATACAGCGGGCCTGATTTTTGCAGCAGTCTCCCACATAATAAAGGGAGATTTAAATTGCCCCTAAGTGGATCTGCGTCAGTTCTGTTTGTCGTATATCTGCCTGCCACTTTCTGCCACTTACATTGTGTAGTGTAATACAGCGGGCCTGTTTTTTTGCAGCAGTCTCCCACATAATAAAGGGAGATTTAAATTGCCCCTAAGTGGATCTGCGTCATTTCTGTTTGTCGTATATCTGCCAGCCACTTTCTGCCACTTACATTGTGTAGTGTAATACAGCGGGCCTGGTTTTTTGCAGCAGTCTCCCACATAATAAAGGGAGATTTAAATTGCCACTAAGTGGATCTGCGTCAGTTCTGTTTGTCGTATATCTGCCTGCCACTTTCTGCCACTTACATTGTGTAGTGTAATACAGCGGGCCTGGTTTTTGCAGCAGTCTCCCACACAAAAATGGGAGATTTAAATTCTCAACAAGTTTATATACACCTTCTACCTTGTTTTATAGTACCATATAATGGTTGTTAGTTTGGTTACATTTTCCCAAAAATGAGGAAGTCTGGTGGAAGAGGCCGTGGGAGGTCATTGCCAGCTGGTAATGATGGTGGTGGTAGTGGTGGTGGAGCATCTGGTGGTAGTGGGAAAAGCAAAATAGCACCTAAGGCTCGAGTTGTTCAGACAGCGTCATCGTCTGGGTACACAAGGCCTCGAAGGCTCCCTTATCTGGGAGTAGGAAAACCGCTTTTAAAGCCAGAGCAGCAGGAACATGTTTTGGCTTTCATTGCTGACTCAGCCTCTAGCTCTTTCGCCTCCTCTTCCGAAAGTTAGAAATATAAAAGCAGCGAGTCGTCAGTGGATGCTCCCGGTCAGGAACAAGTCGCTTCCTTGTGTCCTTCACCCAAAGCAAAAGTGAAGGATGCGGCAGGCGACACTACAGTTTACTCCATGGAGCTCTTTACACATACCGTGCCAGGGTTAGAAAGGGAAATAGTTAACAGCCCATTACAAGATGAATTGGACATGGAGTGCACAGATGCACAGCCACAGCTAAATTATTATGCTGTTCCATTGACTCAGATCACTACATTGCCCTCGCAGTGTACTGAGCCAGAATCTGACCCTGATGAGACTATGGTGCCCCGTCCCAAATGCTATAGCACCTTACACGGTGACACAGAGGACGGTGCACAGGACATTGAAGAGGAGGTGATAGATGACCCAGTTGTTGACCCAGATTGGCAGCCATTGGGGGAACAGGGTGCCGCTGGCAGTAGCTCTGAAGCGGAGCAGGATGATCTGCAGCAGGCATCAACATCGCAACAGCTTTCATCTGGCAGGCCCGTATCAGGCCCAAAACGTGTGTCTAAAATAAAAACAGTTTTAGGACAGCTTGGCCATCCGGTGAAAGTAAAACAGCGTGCAATGCCTGAAAAGGTATTCGATAGAAGGAAGTGTGCAGTGTGGCAATTTTTTATCCAAAATCCGAATGATCAGTGCAAAGTTATCTGTAAGAAATGCTCAAAGACCTTTAGCAGAGGGAAGAATCCCCTAAATTTAAATACAATGTGCATGAGTAGACATTTAACCAGCATGCACTTGCAAGCCTGGACTAACTACCAAACGTCCCATAACGTTGGTGTACCCGCTGAGAATGAAGGTAGTCAGCAACGCTACATTGCTTCCCTCACTGTAAGCCCACCGTTTAGGACACCACCTGCAGCAAATGTGGAGGTATCGTCGCAAGGCCAAGGCAGTCAGGGAATCACCAGGTTCTTGGGAGGAAACACTGCATGTAGGCCAACATCAAGAATACCATCACCAACCCTCTCTCAATCTGCCATGTCCACCACCACCCCCGCTAGTTCCACCATATGCAGCTCTCCAGTCCAGCTCACCCTACACGAGACTCTCGTTAGGAAAAGGAAGTACTCATCCTCTCATCCGCGTACACAGGGTTTGAACGCCCACATTGCTAGACTAATCTCGTTAGAGATGATGCCCTACCGGTTGGTTGAAAGCGAAGCTTTCAAAGCCCTGATGGCCTACGCAGAACCACGCTATGACCTACCCAGTCAACACTTCTTTGCAAGAAAAGCCATCCCAGCCCTCCACCAGCATGTCAAAGACCGCATTGTCCATGCACTCAGGCAATCAGTTAGTAGAAAGGTGCACCTCACAACAGATGCATGGACCAGTAGGCATGGCCAGGGACGTTATGTGTCCATCACGGCGCACTGGGTTAATGTGGTGGATGCAGGGTCCACAGGGGACAGCCATAGTGGGACAGTTCTGCCTAGCCCATGGTCTAGGAAACAGTTGGCAGTAGGCGTTTGACACCCCTCCTCCTCCTCCTCCTCCAGAAGCGAAAGGTCGTCCACAGAGCACAGTCGCCCTACCACTCCATCCGCAGCTGACAGTGTTGCACACGAGGTGTCCCATTATGGAACAGCTAGTGGTAAGCGTCAGCAGGCTGTGTTGGAAATGAAGTGTTTGGGCGACAACAGACACACCGCAGAAATACTGGCAGAGTACTTGCAGCAAAACTCAGTCATGGCAGGGCAGTGTACATCTTGAGGCAGGCAAGGTAGTCAGTGATAACGGAAGGAATTTTATGGCTGCCATAGCCCTTTCAGAACTGAAACACATACCTTGCCTGGCTCACACCTTGAACCTGGTGGTGCAGTGCTTCCTGAAAAGTTATCCAGGGTTACCAGCCCTGCTCCTGAAGGTGCGAAGACTTTGCTCGCACATCCGCCGGTCGCCCGTACACTCCAGCCGTATGCAGAACCATCAGCGATCGCTGAAGCTTCCCCAGCACCGCCTAATAATCGATGTTGCAACAAGGTGGAACTCCATACTGCACATGCTTCAGAGGCTGTGCGAACAGAGGCGTGCTGTAATGTATTTGTGGGAGGATACACATACACGGGCAGGCACTTGGATGGCAGACATGGAGTTGTCAGGTGTGCAGTGGTCGAAGCAACAAGACCTCTGTCAAGTCCTTCAGTGTTTTGAGGAATGCACACGGCTGGTAAGTGCAGACGACGCCACCATAAGCATGAGCATCCCACTAATGCGTCTGCTGATGCAAAGTTTGATGCACATTAAGGAGCAGGCGTCTGCAGCCGAGGAGGAGGGAAGCCTTGATGACAGTCAGCCATTGTCTGCTCAGGGAACTCTCCTGGATGAGGTGACGGATGAAGAGGAGGAGGATGATGGGGATGAATATTTATGGGAGGAGGATGCTTCTCAGGGGGCAATAGAAACTGGTGGTGTTGCAAGGTCAGGTACAGGGTTTTTGCGGGAGACAAGTGATGTTGATTTGCAAGAAAGTGCTCCTCAGCCCAGCACAAGCAGTGAATTGACACCTGGAACATTGGCCCACATGGCTGATTATGCCTTGCGTATCCTAAAAAGGGACCCCCGCAATATCAAAATGATGACCGATGACGATTACTGGTTGGCCTGCCTCCTGGGTCCACGCTACAAAGGGAAATTACTAAATATCATGCCACATGAGAACCTTGAGCAATTATTGGCTACCAAACAAGCAACTCTTGTAGACCATTTGGTTTAGGCATTCCCAGCACACGGCGGTGGTGATGGTTCTCACACGAGCTGCAGGGGGCAACATGGCAGAGGTGTTAGAGGTGCACAAATCAGAAGTGGCGTTGGACAGAGGGGTTTTATGACCAGGTTGTGGAGTGATTTCTCAATGACCGCAGACACGACAGGTACTGCTACATCAATTCAAAGTGACAGGAGACAACATTTGTCCAGTATGGTTACAAACTATTTTTCCTCCCTTATCGATGTTCTCCCTCACACGTCATTCCCCTTTGATTACTGGGCATCTAAAATAGACACCTGGCCTGAATTGGCAGAATATGCATTACAGGAGCTTGCTTGCCCAGCTGCTAGTGTGCTATCAGAAAGAGTCTTCAGTGCTGCTGGTTCTATACTGACCGAAAAAAGGACTCGTCTGGCTACCCAAAATGTTGATGATCTAACCTTCATTAAAATGAACCAGTCATGGATTTCTAATTATTTTGCCCCACCTTCCCCTGCTGACACGTAGCTTGCCTAAAAAATGTCTTGCTTTTGGCCTCCTCTTACTGACTGCTCCAATTCCTCCATTGGCAGCTGCTGAATGTCCACCATAGGCCATTTTTTTACCTCCCTAAATGGGCTGACTCCACCCACAGGGCCGTGGTCACCCCCTAGCGCAGTGCCGTTTGTCAGGACAGGTGGGTGTGCCCACTCTTGGGCGATGGCACTGTCACAGGGTCCCTCATAGTACAATGAAGTGTCTCTGATGGTGGTGGTGCACAACCAAAGTCAGACACACCGTCGTAATATGAGGGGCCCTGTGCCAGTACCGCCGCCCACGAGAGAGTGTTCCCCCCCACGTCGAACAGTGCTCTACCACTTGCAATACTTACCTCTCCCTGCTCCACCACAGTGTAGTCTGTGCTGATAAATCCTTCAATGGCAATGCCAATACAAATTTGTTGAAATGATAGATGATAGTTAAAATATACAGGGGCCCTGGCCTCCATTTAGACCATTTAATACTTTGCGCCAACTACCACTGTCTGCTACTCAGCAGAGGAGCCCACCCCTGTACATATCTATGCCACCTGTTTATTTTTGAAAATTGTTTTGGAAGACATTTACCTCACTTTATTATTTTGGCCTACTAACTGTGTCAGACACTCCTTACAGTTGTCCTCCACTGAACAAAGCTATGCCGCCAGTTTACTGCTGTTACCAATTTTGAACTGCATTTAGCCTATTACTTTTTTGGGCCTACTAACTGTGTCTGCCACTCCTTACAATTGTCCTCCGCTGAACAACGCTATGCCGCCTGTGTACCCCTGTAACCAATTTTAAACTGCATTGAGCCTACTTTTTTATTTTAGGCCTACTAAGTCTGTCTGCGCCACTCCTTACAGTTGACCTCTACTGAACAAACCAATGCCGCCTGTGTACCCCTGTAACCAATTTTAAACTGCATTGAGCCTACTTTTTTATTTTAGGCCTACTAAGTCTGTCTGCGCCACTCCTTACAGTTGACCTCCACTGAACAAACCTATGCCGCCTATGTACCCCTGTAACTAATTTTAACCCCTTCCCGACCTTTGACGCCACATAGGCGTCATGAAAGTCGGTGCCAATCCGACCCATGACGCCTATGTGGCGTCATGGAATGATCGCGTCCCTGCAGATCGGGTGAAAGGGTTAACTCCAATTTCACCCGATCTGCAGGGACAGGGGGAGTGGTACTTCAGCCCAGGGGGGGTGGCTTCACCCCCCCTGTGGCTACGATTGCTCTGATTGGCTGTTGAAAGTGAAACAGCCAATCAGAGCGATTTGTAATATTTCACTATGAAAACTGGTGAAATATTACAATCCAGCCATGGCCGATGCTGCAATATCATCGGCCATGGCTGGAAAACCTAATCTGTCCCCCCCACACCCACCGATCTCCTCCCCAGTCCTCTGTTATGTGGTCCGCCCCCCTAGGTCGTCCTGCCCGCTCCCCCCGTCGTCCTGTCTGCTCCCCCCGTGCTCCGATGCCACCCCCCCGTGCTCAGATCCCCCCCCGTGCTCAGATCACCCCCCCCCTTATACTTACCGAGCCTCCGGGCGTCCGTCTTCTCCATGGGCGCCGCCATCTTCCAAAATGGCGGGCGCATGCGCAGTGCGCCCGCCGAATCTGCCGGCCGGCAGATTCGTCCCAGGTATATTTTGATCACTGCGATATAACCTATCACAGTGATCAAAATAAAAAAAATAGTAAATGACCCCCCCCTTTATCACCCCCATAGGTAGGGACAATAACAAAAAAAAAGAAAATATTTTTTTTTCTTTTTCCACTAGGGTTAGGGTTAGAACTAGGGTTAGAACTAGGGTTAGGGTTAGGGGTAGGGTTAGGGTTAGGGTTAGGGCATGTGCATACAGTGGGGATTTGGCTGCGGATCCGCAGCGGATTGGTCGCGGATCCGCAGCGGATTGGCCGCGGATCCGCAACGGATTGGCCGCTGCGAATTCGTAGCAGTTTTCCATCAAATTTACAGTACCATGTACACCTATGGAAAACCAAATCCGCTGTGCCCATGGTGTGGAAAATACCGTGCGGAAACGCTGTGTTGTATTTTCCGCAGCATGTCAATTTTGTGCGGATTCTGCAGCGTTTTACACCTGTTACTCAATAGGAATCCGCAGGTGAAATCCGCACAAAAAAACACTGGAAATCCGCTGTAAATCCACAGGTAAAACGCAGTGCCTTTTACCTGCGGATTTTTCAAAAATGGTGCGGAAAAATCTCACATGAATCCGCAACGTGGGCACATAGCCTTAGGGTTAGGGTTGGAATTAGAGTTAGGGTTGGAATTAGGGATAGGGTTGGAAATAGGGTTAAGATTAGGCTTGTGGTTAGGGTTACGGATAGGGTTAGGGGTGTGTTGGGGTTACAGTTGTGGTTAGGGTTGGGATTAGGGTTAGGGTTGGAATTAGGGTTAGGATTAGGGTTAGGGATGGGAATAGAGTTACGGGTGTGTTGGGGTTAGGGTTGTGGTTAGGGGTGTGTTGGGGTTAGGGTTGTGATTAGGGTTATGGCTACAGTTGGGATTAGGGTCAGGGGTGTGTTGGGGTTAGTGTTGAAGCTAGAATTGAGGGGTTTCCACTGTTTAGGCACGTCAGGGGTCTCCAAGCGCAACATGGCGCCACCATTGATTTCAGCCAATCTTGCGTTCAAAAAGTCAAATGGTGCTCCCTCCCTTCCGAGCCCCGACGTGCGCCCAAACAGTGGTTTACCCCCACATATGGGGTATCTGCGTACTCACAACAAACTGGGCAACAAATATTGGGGTCCAATTTCTCCTGTTACCCTTGTGAAAATAAAAAATTGCTTGCTAAAACATCTTTTTTGAGGAAAGAAAAATGATTTTTTATTTTCACGGCTCTGCGTTGTAAATTTCTGTGAAGCACTTGGGGGTTGAACGTGCTCACCACACATCTAGATAAGTTCCTTGGGGGTCTAGTTTCCAAAATGGGGTCACTTGTGGGGGGTTTCTACTGTTTAGGCACATCAGGGGCTCTGCAAACGTAACATGATGCCCGCAGACCATTCCATCAAAGTCTGCATTCTAAATAGTCACTACTTCCCTTCCGAGCCCCGGCATGTGCCCAAACAGTGGTTTACCCCCACATATGGGGTATCAGCGTACTCAGGAGAAACTGGACAACAACTTTTGGCATCAAATTTCTCCTGTTACCCTTGGGAAAATTAAAAAATTCTGGGCTAAAAAAATATTTTTGAGGATAGAAAATACATTTATTATTTTCACGGCTCTGCGTTATAAACTTCTGTGAAGCACTTGGGGATTCAAAGTGCTCACCACACATCTAGATTAGTTCCTTGGAAGGTCTAGTTTCCAAAATGGGGTCACTTGTGGGGGAGCTTCAATGTTTAGGCACACAGGGGCTCTCCAAACGCGACATGGTGTCCGCTAATAATTGAAGCTAATTTTCCATTCAAAAAGCCAAATGGCGTGCCTTCCCTTCCGAGCCATGCCGTGCGCCCAAACAGTGGTTTACCCCCACATATGGGGTATCATCGTACTCAGGACAAACTGGACAACAACGTTTGGGGTCCAATTTCTCCTATTACCCTTGGGAAAATAAAAAATTCCGGGCTAAAAATCATTTTTCAGGAAAGAAAAAATTTTTTTTATTTTCATGGCTCTGCGTTATAAACTTCTGTGAAGCACCTGGGGGTTTTAAGTGCTCACTATGCATCTAGATAAGTTTCTTGGGGGGTCTAGTTTCCAAAATGGGGTCACTTGTAGGGGAGCTCCAATGTTTAGGCACACAGGGGCTCTCCAAATGCGACATGGTGTCCGCTAACGATTGGAGCTAATTTTCCATTCAAAAAGTCAAATGGCGCGCCTCCCTTCCGAGCCTTGCCGTGCACCCAAACAGTGGTTTACCCCCACATATGAGGTATCGGCGTACTCAGGAGAAATTGCCCAACAAATTTTAGGATCCATTTTATCCTTTTGCCCATGTGAAAATGAAAAAATTGAGGCTAAAAGAAATTTAGTGTGAAAAAAAAAGTACTTTTTCATTTTTACGGATCAATTTGTGAAGCACCTGAGGGTTTAAAGTGCTCACTATGCTTCTAGATAAGTTCCTTGGGGGGTCTAGTTTCCAAAATGGGATCACTTGTGGGGGAGCTCCAATGTTTAGGCACACAGGGGCTCTCCAAACCTGACATGGTGTCCGCTAGCGATGGAGATAATTTTTCATTCAAAAAGTCAAATGGCGCTCCTTCCCTTACGAGTCTTACCATGTGCCCAAACAGTGGTTTACCCCCACATGTGAGGTATCGGTGTACTCAGGAGAAATTTCCCAACAAATTTTAGGATCCATTTTATCCTGTTGCCCATGTGAAAATGAAAAAATTGAGGCAAAAATAATTTTTTGCGAAAAAAAAGTACTTTTTCATTTTTACGGATTAATTTGTGAAGCACCTGGGGGTTTAAAGTGCTCACTATGCTTCTAGATAAGTTCCTTGGGGGGTCTAGTTTCCAAAATGGCATCACTTGTGGGGGAGCTCCAATGTTTAGGCACACGGGGGCTCTCCAAACGCGACATGGTGTCCGCTAAAGATTGGAGCCAAATTTTCATTCAAAAAGTCAAATGGCGCTCCTTCCCTTCCGAGCCCTGCCGTGCGCCCAAACAGTGGTTTACCCCCACATATGAGGTATCAGCATACTCAGGACAAATTGGACAACAAAGTTCGTGGTCCAGTTTCTCCTTTTACCCTTGGGAAAATAAAAAAATTGTTGCTAAAATATCATTTTTGTGACTATAAAGTTAAATGCTAATTTTTTCCTTCCATGTTGCTTCTGCTGCTGTGAAACACCTGAAGGGTTAATAAACTTCTTGAATGTGGTTTTGAGCACCTTGAGGGGTGCAGTTTTTAGAATGGTGTCACTTTTGGGTATTTTCAGCCATATAGAACCTTGTAAAAATGAGAAATCACTGGTCAAATTTTAACCCTTAAAACTTCCTAGCAAAAAAAAAAATTGTTTCCAAAATTGTGCTGATGTAAAGTAGACATGTGGGAAATGTTATTTATTAACTATTTTGTGTCACATAATTCTCTGGTTTAACAGAATAAAAATTCAAAATGTGAAAATTGCGAAATTTTCAAAATTTTCTCCAAATTTCCGTTTTTTTCACAAATAAACTCAGAAATTATCGACCTAAATTTACCACTAACATGAAGCCCAATATGTCACGAAAAAACAATCTCAGAATCGCTAGGATCCGTTGAAGCGTTCCTGAGTTATTACCTCATAAAGGGACACTGGTCAGAATTGCAAAAAATGGCCAGGTCATTAAGGTCAAAATAGGCTGGGTCATGAAGGGGTTAAACTGCATTTGCCCTACTTGTTTGGTTGGGCCTACTAACGGTGTCTGCCGCTCTTTGCTTTTCTCCTCCACTGAACAAAGCTGAGCTTCAATTTTCAGCCTCTATCAGATATAAAAACTGCATTTGGCCTACTTGTTTGGTTGGGCCTACTAACGGTGTCTGCCGCTCCTTGCTTTTCTCCTCCACGGAACAAAGCTGAGCTTCAATTTTCAGGCTTTCAGCCTATATCAAATATGAAACTGCATTTGGCTTACTTGTTTGGTTGGGCCTACTAACGGTGTCTGCCGCTCCTTGCTTTTCTCCTCCACCGAACAAAGCTGAGCTTCAATTTTCAGCCTATATCAGATATTAAACTGCATTTGGCCTACTTGTTTGGTTGGGCCTACTAACGGTGTCTGCCGCTCCTTGCTTTTCTCCTCCACTGAACAAAGCCGAGCTTCAATTTTCAGGCTTTCAGCCTATATGAACTATGAAACTGCATTTGGCCTACTTGTTTGGTTGGGCCTACTAACGGTGTTTGCCGCTGCTTGTTGTTCTCCTCCACTGAAAAAAGCTGAGCTTCAATTTTCAGGTTTTCAGCCTATATGAACTATGAAACTGCATTTGGCCTACTTGTTTGGTTGGGCCTACTAACGGTGTCTGCCGCTGCTTGTTGTTCTCCTCCACTGAACAAAGCTGAGCTTCAATTTTCAGGCTTTCAGCCTATATGAACTATGAAACTGCATTTGGCCTACTTGTTTGGCTGGGCCTACTAACAGTGTCTGCCGCTCTTTGCTTTTCTCCTCCACTGAACAAAGCTGAGCTTCAATTTTCAGCCTATATCAGATATTAAACTGCATTTGGCCTACTTGTTTGGTTGGGCCTACTAACGGTGTCTGCCGCTCCTTGCTTTTCTCCTCCACGGAACAAAGCTGAGCTTCAATTTTCAGGCTTTCAGCCTATATCAAATATGAAACTGCATTTGGCTTACTTGTTTGGTTGGGCCTACTAACGGTGTCTGCCGCTCCTTGCTTTTCTCCTCCACCGAACAAAGCTGAGCTTCAATTTTCAGCCTATATCAGATATTAAACTGCATTTGGCCTACTTGTTTGGTTGGGCCTACTAACGGTGTCTGCCGCTCCTTGCTTTTCTCCTCCACTGAACAAAGCCGAGCTTCAATTTTCAGGCTTTCAGCCTATATGAACTATGAAACTGCATTTGGCCTACTTGTTTGGTTGGGCCTACTAACGGTGTTTGCCGCTGCTTGTTGTTCTCCTCCACTGAAAAAAGCTGAGCTTCAATTTTCAGGTTTTCAGCCTATATGAACTATGAAACTGCATTTGGCCTACTTGTTTGGTTGGGCCTACTAACGGTGTCTGCCGCTGCTTGTTGTTCTCCTCCACTGAACAAAGCTGAGCTTCAATTTTCAGGCTTTCAGCCTATATGAACTATGAAACTGCATTTGGCCTACTTGTTTGGCTGGGCCTACTAACAGTGTCTGCCGCTCTTTGCTTTTCTCCTCCACTGAACAAAGCTGAGCTTCAATTTTCAGCCTATATCAGATATTAAACTGCATTTGGCCTACTTGTTTGGTTGGGCCTACTAACGGTGTCTGCCGCTCCTTGCTTTTCTCCTCCACTGAACAAAGCTGAGCTTCAATTTTCAGCCTATATCAGATATTAAACTGCATTTGGCCTACTTGTTTGGTTAGGCCTACTAACGGTGTCTGCCGCTGCTTGTTGTTCTCCTCCACTGAACAAAGCTGAGCTTCAATTTTCAGGCTTTCAGCCTATATGAACTACGAAACTGCATTTGGCCTACTTGTTTGGTTGGGCCTACTAACGGTGTCTGCCGCTGCTTGTTGTTCTCCTCCACTGAACAAAGCTGAGCTTCAATTTTCAGGCTTTCAGCCTATATGAACTATGAAACTGCATTTGGCCTGCTTGTTTGGTTGGGCCTACTAACGGTGTTTGCCGCTGCTTGTTGTTCTCCTCCACTGAAAAAAGCTGAGCTTCAATTTTCAGGTTTTCAGCCTATATGAACTATGAAACTGCATTTGGCCTACTTGTTTGGTTGGGCCTACTAACGGTGTCTGCCGCTGCTTGTTGTTCTCCTCCACTGAACAAAGCTGAGCTTCAATTTTCAGGCTTTCAGCCTATATGAACTATGAAACTGCATTTGGCCTACTTGTTTGGTTGGGCCTACTAACGGTGTCTGCCGCTGCTTGTTGTTCTTCTCCACTGAACAAAGCAGTGCCGCCTGTTTACTCCTGTTACCAATTTTGAACTTCATTTGGCCCACTTTATTTCTTGGGCCTACTAACTGTGTCTGCCACTCATTACAGTTTTCCTCCACTGAACAAAGCAATGCCGCATGTTTAGTCCTGTTACAAATTTTGAACTGCATTTAGCCTACTTTATTCTTTGGGCCTATATCTGTGTTTCCTCCTCATCCTGCCCATTGCCCAGCCACTGCTAGATGAGTCTGCTGGTACATTGACTCAGACCACTACATTCCCCTTGCACTCTACACAGTCAATATCTGACCCTTATGAAATTCTGGTTCCCCTTCCCGCATACTATACCACCTTACACGGGGACAAAGAGAAAGGTGCAGATGAAAGTGCAGGTTCCTTCATCAGGTGGGGGGCATACTCGTTGGCGACGTCACTGGCACAGGGCCCCTCATAGTATGCAAAAGTGTCTCTGCCGGTGGGAGGCGCCCCCGCCGTCAAACACACCGCTGTACTTTGAGGGGCACTGTGCCAGTGCCAATGTGAACGAGTGTGCCCCCCCCTGCTTGCTCAGGATCACAGCACTTGCAAAAGTTTAAATACTTACCTCTCCCTGCTCCACCGCCGTGATGTAATCCGCGTTTCCTGGGCCCACAGAAAACTTGAGCTAGCCCTACCCCCCCACAACTTTAGCCAAATGACCCCCAATTTTCAATGCCTAACTATTATTATAAGGCAAATTAAGATTGACAAGCTTAAGTAACAAGAATTGATGTTTTTGGCATTAAAATGGACACTGTAGGTGTTTTCCTGTCCTCCACTCACTGCCGGCTTTGCTTCCCCATTGACTTGCATTGGGTTTCGTGTTTCAGTCAGATCCCCGACTTTTCGCAATAATCGGTCGATTTCACCCGACCCGACTTTTGACAAAGTCGGGTTTCGCAAAACCCGACTCGATCCTAAAAAATTAAAAGTCGCTCAACTCTAGTCCTGACATCTCCATTCAGAAATACTGCCTTTACATCCAGATGTTTCAACTGCATTTGTTTCATTGCTGCAACTGCATGCAAAGTTCTGATTGTGGTGTGTGTGACAGCTGGAGCAAATGTCTCATCATAGTATTCTCCATATTTCTGAGAATAGCCTTTAGCTACGAGTCTTGCTCGGTATATCGATCAGCTGTGCCGTCTGCTTGGTATTTTACTTTAAAAACCCATTTACATCCTATAGCCTTTTTTTCTTTTGGTAGTTTTGTCAGTGTCCATGTCTTTGAATCATGAATGGATTTTATTTCTGTTTGTGCAGCCTTTATCCATTTGTTGGCCTCTTCTTCTGAAACTTGAGATATGTCCTCCCAAAATGTAGGTTCATAAATTTTATTTGTACTTGCCTTGTATGAAAGACATTGAGGTGATCTTCCCTTATGTGTCTGTATGGAGCTGTATCTCTTGACTTTCAGTTTTTTGATTTTCATCGATTTCCACCAGATGTTCTTGCAGTTATATCACTGTCGTTTCTCTCATTTTTCATTTCCAGTGATGACATTATGTCATCATTTAGATCTTCAATGAATGTTACACTGTTACTCAGTGTTATTCTGTCTGTCTTGGGAACTAGGATTCTGTATCCTTTGCAATTGTCACTATATCCAACAAATATTCCTTCAATGGCTCTGCTCTGAAGTTTCTTCTGGAATAAACACAAAAACTTTGCAACCAAAAACTCTTAAATGATTCACACTTGGTTTCTTACCTTGCCACAGTTTATATGGGTTTTTTTCAGCTTTCTTGAAAAAAAGTCTGTTTTGCAGAAAAGTAGCTGTCATTGCTGCTTCACCCCAGTATTTCTCTGGTAGTTTGGAGTCTGCTAGCATACATCTTATCATTTGAGTCAGAGTTCTGTTTTTCCTTTCTGCTACCCCATGCTGTTCAGGTGTGTATGGAATAGTCTTTTGATGCTCTAATCCATACTGTCTTAAGTAGTTTTCTATTTGGTGTCTTGTAAATTCATCTCCATTATCACTTCTGAGGATGATTGGCTCCCTCTGAAACATGATATTTGACTTTGTCACATAGCCTTCTAATTTTTCAAAGATTTCACTTTTGTTCTTTATCAAGTACGTGACTATATCTTGAGTAGTCATCTATGAAGGCCACCATATATCTATTACCTCTTGATGTGGTCACTTTCATGGGTCCACATACTGTACATGAGTGTGTACCAAGTCAAGTGGTCTTGTGCTTTTTCTCTCACTCTCTTTAGGTATAGATACTCTTGTAAGAAACTTTAGATTTTATATGGAGCGGCCCCCAGACGCCGGACAGCGGGGTACTCGGATCCGGGTCTCTCGGTTCTGAGGATGTCACGGTGGCCCAACCCGGTCCATGGTCCTGCTAAGGGGCGCCCAATAAAAGGTGTAGGTGGTGGTGTAGGTCAGGCATGTCAAACACGCGTCCCGAGGGCCGCATGCGGCCCTTCACAGGCATATCTGCGGCCCTCACACAAGTCTCAAATTTTGTCTCTAAACACATTCTCTCCAATATAGCAAGGAGGGTGGCAGGTCCTTTTGTCCTTAGGTATAGCACTCGTGCACTTTAATCTCCCAGGCAGGCAAGTCCCCTGATGATTAGGCCTGCAAGGAAACACGTCGGGACACTTTAATAGGGAGAGTGCAGGGCATGAATTTGCTCAGGGGTAGCTGTGGACTGCCCTTGTAAGGGCGGGAGTTTGGGACGTAGGTTTGTTGATAGCCCTTCAGGGACTGACAGGGTATTGTCTCCCGACTTCGCTGATCCATGGAACTCTCCGCTCCAGCGAATCATGGGCATCACTTACCTGGTCTATGGCAATTGGTGAGATCATTCCTGTTTTTATCTTTATGATTTTCATCTTATTTTGTTTTCATCCCGCCTGCCTAGTATTGATCTTTTGATACTTGCTGATATTTATACAATAAGATTACCTGACCTAATTTTGCACTTTGGCGCTTTTATCATTGATTAGAGGTATCTTAAATTTTGGGACAGTGCATTTTACATGTAGAACTAATGTTCCAATCACAATTTATTAGTGCCATCTATTGACACATTACCATACAGGCTGTATCATTTGGTACCTGTTTGAGGTGATTTTTTGTTTTTTTGTGTTTTTTTTGGTGTTTTATCTCCTTTAACAATAAAGGTTATGTTTTAACTCCTACTATAGCTGTGTTCCTATAATACTGGTGGGATTTTGTTGGATTACTCCAAATAGATATTTAGAATTGCTGTTTTTGCGTTTTATGAAACTAACAAAATCTTCTCAGAGAACAAGGCTGACTGATCACCACTTATCATCTTTGATCAAAGTAGGCATTGCGTTGTCATTTCAGCCTGATATACCAACAATTGTTAGCACAAAGAGGTGTCAAGCCTCAGGACAAAACACTAATGATTGAAAAAAATGATAGCAAATAAATGTTTAGTTTTTAATTGCTGTATTTTTGTTAAATATATTAGTTGTTGTTGCGCACTGCAAATATATGTTGCTGTTACATATTACTACTTCATATCTTGTTTTCATGACTGCTGTTAAAATACGTGTGTGACATTAGCTGCTGTGTGCGGCCCTCGCAACAACCTCTTGTTACTCATGTGGCCCTCGGGGTACCCTGAGTTTGACATGCCTGGTGTAGGTCACAGTAAATAACGAGGACACAGGGTTGCAGTCTCTTTACCTCTTTACTGAAGGCTTCGGCATCCGCAATCCATGGCACTGTTAACAGGGCTGGCTGAGACCGGCCGGTCCGAAGGCACCTCCAGAGTTCCCTTTGCAGGTGGAAATCAGTGCCTACCTACTAGCGCCTGGGTGTTGTAGTACTTCCCTGCTGAGCACCACGGGATAGTCCTCACAACTGTCGTGTATGTTTCTGTTCTTTCTCTCCATCCCCCAGATGATATGGATAGGACGCACCCGTATGACGGGGTAGGCCTGGAGTTATTTTATAGGGACCCTAGAGATGCCCCTCTCCCAGAATTGCCTCCGTTGTCTTCATTAGGTGATTTAGGTGAGGCAGCCAACCTAAAATTAACTGCCCTGCCGTTGGTTTGAAGTAATGCGTAGAGCCCAATACTTCCTCGGCGTTCCGGCCACCGGCTACGTGCCTCAGTAGGATGTTGCCGATCTCGGGGCACAACTCCTACTGGTTCTATCGCCTTTGTGCTGTGAACTCGTTTCTCACTTCTCCACAATATCCTTCGCTTCGTGTCCTTTCTTAAGATGCCGCTGCAATGAGGTGCAGGCACGACTCCGTAACGATCTGTCCTTGTGCTAGGCCTCTGTCAGGATCCCACCCCTGACAGGGACCCCCCTGAATCTTCCCAAGCAACGCTCTTCTCTCACTAGATGTTACCTGGGCAAAACCCAGTCAGCTTCTCTCTAACTTCCTATCCAACCCCCAGTTTTACCAGAGTGTGAGGAGTGGCCTATTACATAGAACCCTTTGCTCCCCCTGGTGGCCGGAGTGTGAAGTGTAATGTGTGACAGTGATACCTGGTCAGGTGAACTCCTTTAGTGCCATCAGATGTACCATCACTCCCCTTAGTGGTGGAGCGACAGTACTGCAATGACCAGGACTCTGGGGCGCTGCACTCCCCCCCGGTTAAATCCAGTACTCCCGGACTGGGAAAGAAGAACAACAATACATGTTAGCAAAAGACATACAAAATTTTGAAATGCAATAAACAAGTAAATTTAACAGTGCTTCCCTTTATGGGAGGTAAGGACACTTGAATGTTACAAACAAAAACATATGTACATAGTACTTAAGATTTTAAATAACACTCATTAAATAACTGACTATAAATAACGGTCATTACTACTCAGCCGGGCATTCTATCTACTAAGTGCAAATTCTGAACAATAATTTAACTTTTCCTTTAAGGGCGTAAGGTAGGTACCCACTAAATGCCTACTATAAAACTAAAAGTGCAAATCAACATTTTCCTGAGCTCTCTTTCTCCTATGCAGGACTCTCTCGTCTACCCCCACGGGCTTACTGCATCTTTCCTTGGCTCTCTATCATTAGTTCCGATAATCACTTTAACTTCATTTTTATTCACATGTCATCATCAACATTTCGATTCCTTATCATTATCTTTCTATCTACATACTACTATGTAAAACATTATTACTAGCCAACTTTCTTAAAGCAACATTATATCTCGGCTAATTGCAACAGTGAACATTCCCTTTAAGAGGGACATCTCAAGTCTCTTTGAGATAGTGCAACTCTCCAGTTGCAAGTCTGCAATAAACAAGAACTTCTGCGCTGCATCCAGGAACAGTCTCTTCAAAAAGCTCTTTCCTTTGTAAAACCAGTAGAGGGCACCTTTAAGAAGGTGCAACTATTTACAGCAACAGTTTGTGAATCATTCACAAACCATGATTCGGCAGTCTTTGTTAAACGTGAGAAACTTGCGCACACATAAAGCAACAGGGATCCCGGGTAAACGAAGCGATCCCTTTAAGAATTAACCCTAGTCGGGTTTTAGCAGCAAAGCAGCAGAAAAACAACCAGTTAACTATTTACATACTCGTGGTTCCGAGGTTTATCCTCATAGTAGATTGCAAGACACCAGCCGGTAGCGAACACTTCCTGATCGGGGAAGCTCCGGTCCCCTGTTCTCAGCTGATGCGGTGTCAGTATCAGTGGCTCGTCTCTCAGGTGCGGTCAGGTCACCCGGAGGCTGGATTCGAATGTCAGCTTTGATTGCAAGTTCAGTAGCAGCAATCACGCACACAGTGGTGATAGTGGTAGAATTTGTCAGGTCAGGGTTAGTCGCAGTCAGGACGGCAGGTGGCGCCACTGCAGGCTCGCATCGTTGGACGTTCTGAGCGCACCATCCCTGCACACTCCGATGGCGAGTGTAGGTCACCTGGTCCCCTTTACATAGTAGTGGATCGTCACATCTGTTGCGGAACGGGGTCTACACATTGTAGCTGGTAAAGATTTCAGTCGGCAGTTCCGGTTGTTGTATAGAGCCCCAACCCCATTTCTGGTGAAAGGCTAGTACAGTCCCCCGTTTTACCAAGTCCTTCTTACCGCGTGCAGTCTTTGGGTTTTGTACTTTCGGTGGGTCACTTTGTTCTGGCTCTTTTCGATTTTTCCAGTGTAGAATTAAGCATTGTTTATATTGTTCCCAAGTGAGCACAGCAATGCTGAGGCCCTCTTGTCTGGCCCCGTCTGGTCCAATCCTCGGGGTATCCCATTGGAAGATCACCCCCTCCGAGCTCACATGTAGCAGTTCTCCCATAGTTGTTGGTAATGGAGGCACCAGCTTCTCCATAGTATCGGGGGTTACCACTACCAGCTCGGTGGAGAGGAATCGGTCACTGTCGGGACGGGGAGCGGTCACGGGAGCAGGATCGATCGGGAGAGCAGGGGCGCTTTCCATACCTGCGTCTGATGTGGTTCCACCGATGCTGATCTGTTCCACTGACGAGGACACTGGAGTCGGCAGCGGCTCGGACCGCGGTTCCTCCAAGGCGTCTCTCTGGCACGGCTCCGACTTCTATTGCTTCACATCTGCTGGCTCCGTGTTCGGGATAGGTGGACTCGACTCCTCTGCCTGCGGCTCCAAGAGGTTCGGATCCTCCAGCTGCGGTGGGTTCGGATCTGCCTCCGGTCGGTGGGGAGAGCCCGGGATCACTTCGCCGTCGTTCCGGTACTCGCTGGTAACTCCCGCTGTCTCTCAGTTGGCAGCTGCACACACACATGGTTCTGCCATCTTCCCAGGGTGGGGCTCCTTCTTGTCTTGGTTCCCGATGTTGCAAATCAGGGGGCGGTTCTCTGCTTCGGGGCAGGTCGTCATCTTGCAGCAATAGTCGGAGGGGGCGGTCACCACTTTTGGCGCCGCTTTGATAGTCTCCTCCCATGACACGCCCTTCTTTCTCTGCGCTCCTCGTGGCGCTGTAATGGCGGCGGTTTTGGCGGGAATTTTTGGCGGCAATAGCAATACACAGTCTTTGCAATAAATCACGGTTCAAGCACAATTCAATCACAGTTCCAAGGCAAACATGACCTGATTCTTCAGGCTTAAGTAGATCCTGTTCATGACGCCAAGTTGGAGTGGCCCCCATATGCAGGACAGCGGGGTACTCGGATCCGGGTCTCTCGGTTCTGAGGATGTCACGGTGGACCGACCCGGTCCGTGGTCCTGCTAAGGGGCGCCCAATAAAAGGTGTAGGTGGTGGTGTAGGTCGCAGTAAATAACGAGGACACAGGGTTGCAGTCTCTTTACCTCTTTACTGAAGGCTTCGGCATCCGCAATCCAGAGCACTGTTAACAGGGCTGGCTGAAACCGGCCGGTCCGAAGGCACATCCAGATGTTATGATCCGGTGGCCTTAGAGCCGCATGAGACCTTCTCTGGAGAAGGTGGTACCTGTACAGACCGCAACCCTAAAATGACACCGCAACTAGAAGTAGCCATGGGGTGTACCTAACACATCCTAGACACCTCGACCCAGCCGGAGGACTAAATAACCCTATAGATGGAAATGGGAATTCTATCTTGCCTCAGAGCAGAAACCCCAAAGGATAGGCAGCCCCCCACAAATATTGACGGTGAATATAAGAGTAAAGACACACACAGGCTGAAAACAGAATTTAGCAAAAGAGGCACTTCTAGCTAAATAGTAAAGGATAGGACAGAGTACTAAGCGGTCAGTATTAAAACTCTGAAAATATCCACAGCAAAAAATACAAAAATACCACATCTAACTAAAGACATAGAATGTATATCTGCATCTCCAGAGAATCCAGCATGACTGAAAAAATCCAAACAAGTCTAAGCTGGACAAGACAAAACAATGAATTGTTCTGAACTGAAAAGCACACTGCATGTGTGCTGCAGGAAAATAACCAGACACTTATCTTGGCTGAATTGGCAGCAGAGCAGAAGGAACCAGACAGGGATGTAAACCCTCCAAGAACAATGGGACAACTGGCACTGACTAATGAATCCAGCACACCTAAATACCGAATAGAGCTGCAATCAGCAGAAACACCTGCCCTGGATTACAACCCAGAGACAACTGCACTATCACAAACAACCACCGGAGGGAGCCCAAGAGCAAAATTCACAACATCCAGAGTTCCCTTTGCAGGTGGAAATCAGTGCCTACCTACTAGCGCCTGGGTGTTGTAGTACTTCCCTGCTGAGCACCACGGGATAGTCCTAACAACTGTCATGTATGTTTCTGTTCTTTCTCTCCGTCCCCCAGATGATATGGATAGGATGCACCCGTATGATGGGGTAGGCCTGGAGTTATTTTATAGGGACCCTAGAGATGCCCCTCTCCCAGAATTGCCTCCGTTGTCTTCATTAGGTGATTTAGGTGAGGCAGCCAACCTAAAATTAACTGCCCTGCCGTTGGTTTGAAGTAATGCGTAGAGCCCAATACTTCCTCGGCGTTCCGGCCACCGGCTACGTGCCTCAGTAGGATGTTGCCGATCTCGGGGCACGACTCCTACTGGTTCTATTGCCTTTGTGCTGTGATCTCGTTTCTCACTTCTCCACAATATCCTTCGCTTCGTGTCCTTTCTTAAGATGCCGCCGCAATGAGGTGCAGGCACAGCTCTGTAACGATCTGTCCTTGTGCTAGGCCTCTGTCAGGATCCCACCCCTGACAGGAACCCCCCTGAATCTTCCCAAGCAACGCTCTTCTCTCACTAGATGTTACCTGGGCAAAACCCAGTCAGCTTCTCTCTAACTTCCTATCCAACCCCCAATTTTACCAGAGTGAGAGGAGTGGCCTAATACATAGAACCCTTTGCTCCCTCTGGTGGCCAGAGAGTGAAGTGTAATGTGTGACTGTGATACCTGGTCAGGTGAACTCCTTTAGTGCCATCAGACGTACCATCACTCCCCTTAGTGGCGGAGCGACAGTACTGCAACGACCAGGACTCTGGGGCGCTGCACATACAACATTCACATTTTATGGTAATTGAGCAATCGGATATCAATAGGTCTTTTGGCAAATTCCTCTTTTGTAACACCATAATACTCTCAGGATGTCTGTGTCCTAAACGTCTATGCCACATGTGAATACAATTCTTGTGATCAAGTGTACATAATTTCATCTGTTCCTTTAATGTGCCTAGATGATATAATTGTTCACCTGCTTTGACATTAATTATTACTTTATCTCCCGCTAGGATTGTACAATTATCATCTTTGAATTTTACAGTAAGTCCTTTGGTTGTCAGATGCTTTACGGATAACAATCCTCATTCTAGTCCTGGAACATATAACACATCCTTTACTAGTATTTTTGAATTATGCCCAAATCTATCAGGACAGATTAGCATTCCTTGTCCAATACATTCTGCAGTTATTTTACTCCCATCTGCAAGATAAATTGCTTCCTTCTTATTTTCATCAAGTTCAGTAAAGAAGCTTTTATCACTAGTCATGTGACTTGTTGCTCCTGAGTCAATAGACCAGCCTGACAATGACTCTTTATCAGTTATCTGATTTATTCATCTAGTGTGGTCTTTACAACCTCTAGTGTCATGTCTGCTTCAGGTCTTGTCTCTAATGCATTTATCAGAGCAGTGTATGAATCTAGTAAACTGCACAATAATATTGCTGCTATATGGCTTTCCTTAATGTCTTGTCTTCACCGACTGATCTCTGCTGTGTTACCACCCCCATCATGGGGTTTATATGCTCCTGGATGTCTTTCCTTGCACTTAATTTCATCTTGTAAAGTTTTCTTAGCAGGAATAGTTTGTGATTTAAGCTGGATCTTTCATGTAGCTTTCTCAATGCTTCCCACATTCCCTTTGATGTATTCTCACTCCTTACGTGGATTAACCCCTTCCCGACATCGGACGTACTATACCGTCCGATGTCGGGTCCCCTGCTTTGATGTGCGCTCCGGCGGTGAGCGCACATCAAAGTAGCGACATGTCAGCTGTTTTTTACAGCTGACATGTGCGCGCAATAGCGGCGGGTGAAATCGCGATCACCCACCGCTATTAACTAGTTAAATGCTGCTGTCAAACGCAGACAGCGGCATTTAACTACCGCATCCGGCCGGGCGGCCGGAAATGAGCGCATCGCCAACCCCCGTCACATGATCGGGGGTCGGCGATGAATCAGGAAGGTAACCATAGAGGTCCTTGAGACCTCTATGGTTACTGATCGCCGGTGGCTGTGAGTGCCCCCCTGTGGTCGGCGCTCACAGCACACCTGCATTTTAGCTACATAACAGCGATCTGATGATCGCTGTTATGTAGCAGAGCCGATCGGGCTGTGCCTGCTTCTAGCCTCCCATGGAGGCTATAGAAGCATGGCAAAAGTAAAAAAAAAAAAGTTTAAAAAAATGTGAAAAAAATAAAAAAAATATAAAAGTTTAAATCACCCCCCTTTCGCCCCAATCAAAATAAATCAATAAAAAAATATCAAATCTACACATATTTGGTATCGCCGTGTTCAGAATCGCCCGATCTATCAATAAAAAAAAAGCATTAACCTGATCGCAAAACGGCGTAACGAGAAAAAAAATCGAAAGGCCAGAATTACGTTTTTTTTGGGTCGCCGCGACATTGCATTAAAATGCAATAACGGGCGATCAAAAGAACGTATCTGCACCAAAATGCTATTATTAAAAACGCCAGCTCAGCACGCAAAAAATAATCCCTCACCCGACCCCAGATCATGAAAAATGGAGACGCTACGGGTATCGGAAAATGGCGCAATTTTATTTTTATTTTTTTTTGCAAAATTTGGAATTTTTTTTCACCACTAAAACATAACCTAGACATGTGAGGTGTCTATGAACTCGTACTGACCTGGAGAATCATAATGGCAGGTCAGTTTTATCATTTAGTGAACCTAGCAAAAAAAACAAACAAAAAACAAGTGTGGGATTGCACTTTTTTTGCAATTTCACCGCACTTGGAATTTTTTTCCCATTTTCTAGTACACGCCATGGTAAAACCAATGGTGTCATTCAAAAGTACAACTCGTCCCGCAAAAAATAAGCCCTCACATGGCCAAATTGACGGAAAAATAAAAAAGTTATGGCTCTGGGAAGGAGGGGAGTGAAAAACGAAAATGGAAAAACGAAAAATCCCACGGTCATGAAGGGGTTAACTGATCATCCTCCACTAATAAGCTGATAGTAGCTCTTGTTTGTCTGTTTTTCTTATCCCATGTCTGATTATATCATTAGGTCTGTCTGTAGTGATCACGTCCCATAAATCATCTTCAGACAATAACATCTCCACTTTGAACTTCCATAACTGATTGTTCTCATTGTTCATCTTAGCTACTGTGAGTCTCAGCTCTGAACTGCTGCTCATCTTTAACCCCTTTCTGCCATCGAACGGAATAGTATGTCCGATGGCATAACCCCCGTTTTGATGCGGGCTCCGACGGTGAGCCCACATCAAAGCCGGGACATGTCAGCTGTTTTTGAACAGCTGACATGTGCCCCCAATAGGCGCTGGCGGAATCGCGATCCACCCGTGCCTATTAACTAGTTAAATGCCGCTGTCAAACTCTGACAGCAGCATTTAACAAGCGCTTCCAGCCATCGGGCCGGAAATACGCGCACCGCTAACCCCCGTCACACGATCGGGGGTCAGCGGTGCATCGACATAACAACCAGTGATCTCCTGCAGACCTCTATGGTTGTTGATGCCATATTGCTGTGAGCGCCACCCTGTGGTCGGTGCTCATAGCACTGCTGTAATTCTGCTACATAGAGGCGATCTGAGCATCGCTCCTATGTAGCAGAGCAAATCAGGCTATGCCAGCTTCTAGCCTCCCATGGAGACTAATGAAGAATGGCAAAAGTAAAAAAAGAAATGTTTTTAAAAATATGAAAAAAAATAAAATAAATAAAAGTTCAAATCACCCCCCTTTCGCCCCATTCAAAATAAAACAATAAAAAAAAAATCAAACCTACACATATTTGTTATCGCCGAGTTCAGAATCGCCCGATCTATCAATAAAAAAAAGAAATAACCTGATCGCTAAATGGCGTAGCGAGAAAAAATTTAAAATGCCAGAATTACGTTTTTTTGGTGGCCCCAACATTGCATTAAAATGCAATAATGGGCGATCAAAAGAATGTATCTGCACTTAAATGGTATCATTAAAAACATCAGCTTGGCATGCAAAAAATAAGCCCACCAAAACCCGAGATCACGAAAAATGGAGATGCTGCGGGTATCGGAAAATTGCACAATTTTTCTCTTTTTTTTAGCAAAGTTTGGATTTTTTTTTACCACTTAGATAAAAAATAACCTAGACATGTTTGGTGTCTATGACTTTGTAATGACCTGGAGAATCATAATTGCAGGTCAATTTTAGCATTTAGTGAACCTAGTAAAAAAGCCAAACAAAAAAACAAGTATGGGATTGCACTTCTTTTGCAATCTCACTACACTTGGAATTTTTTACCCGTTTTCTAGTACACGACATGGTAAAACCAATGGTGTTGTTCAAAATTACAACTCATTCTGCAAAAAATAAGCCCACACATCGCCACATTGACGGAAATATAAAAAAGTTATGGCTTTGGGAAGGAGGGGAGCGAAAAATGAAAGCGCAAAACCAAAAAAAGCTCCGGGGTCCAATTTCTCCTGCTACCCTCGGGAAAATACAAAACTGGGGGCTAAAAAAATAATTTTTGTGGGAAAAAATTTTTGTTTTATTTTTACGGCTCTGCATCATTAACTTCTGTGAAGCCCTTGGTGGGTCAAATCGCTCAAAACACATCTAGATAAGTTCCTTAGGGGGTCTACTTTACAAAATGGTGTCACTTGTGGGGGGTTTCAATGTTTAGGCACATCAGTGGCTCTCCAAACGCAACATGGCGTCCCATTTCAATTCCTGTCAATTTTGCATTGAAAAGTCAAATGGTGCTACTTCCCTTCCGAGCTCTCCCATGTGCCCAAACAGTGGTTTACCCCCACATATGGGGTATCAGCGTACTCAGGACAAATTGTACAACAACTTTTGGGGTCCAATTTCTTCTCTTACCCTTGGGAAAATAAAAAATTGGGGGTGAAAAGATAATTTTTGTGAAAAAATATGATTTTTTATTTTTACGGTTCTGCATTATAAACTTCTGTGAAGCACTTGGTGGGTCAAAGTGCTCACCACACCTCTAGATAAGTTCCTTAGGGGGTCTACTTTCCAAAGTGGTGTCACTTGTGGGGGGTTTCAATGTTTAGGCACATCAGTGGCTCTCCAAACGCAACATGACGTCCCATCTCAATTCCTGTCAATTTTGCATTGAAAAGTCAAACGGCGCTCCTTCCCTTCCGAGGTCTCCCATGCGCCCAAACAGTGGTTTATCCCCACATATGGGGTATCAGTGTACTCAGGACGAATTGTACAACAACTTTTGGGGTCCAATTTCTTCTCTTACCCTTGGGAAAATAAAAAATTGGGGGCGAAAAATAATTTTTGTGAAAAAATGTGATTTTTTATTTTTACGGTTCTGCATTATAAACTTCTGTGAAGCACTTGGTGGGTCAAAGTGCTCACCACACATCTAAATAAGTTCCTTAGGGGGTCTACTTTCCAAAATGGTGTCACTTGTGGGGGGTTTCAATGTTTAGGCACATCAGGGGCTCCCCAAACGCAACATGGCGTCCCATCTCAATTCCAGTCAATTTTGCATTGAAAAGTCAAATGGCGCTCCATCGCTTCCGAGCTCGGTCATGCGCACAAACAGTGGTTTACCCCCACATATGGGGTATCGGCGTACTCAGGACAAATTGTACAACAACTTTTGGGGTCCATTTTCTCCTGTTACCCTTGGTAAAATAAAACAAATTGGAGCTGAAGTAAATTTTTTGTGAAAAAAAGTTAAATGTTCATTTTTATTTAAACATTCCAAAAATTCCTGTGAAGCACCAGAAGGGTTAATAAACTTCTTGAATATGGTTTTGAGCACCTTGAGGGGTGCAGTTTTTAGAATGGTGTCACACTTGGGTATTTTCTATCATATAGACCCCTCAAAATGACTTCAAATGAGATGTGGTCCCTAAAAAAAAATGGTGTTGTAAAAATGAGAAATTGCTGGTCAACTTTTAACCCTTATAACTCCCTAACAAAAAAAAATTTTGGTTCCAAAATTGTGCTGATGTAAAGTAGATATGTGGGAAATGTTACTTATTAAGTATTTTGTGTGACATATCTCTGTGATTTAAGGGCATAAAAATTCAAAGTTGGAAAATTGCAAAATTTTCAAAATTTTCGCCAAATTTCCATTTTTTTTGCAAATAAACGCAGGTAATATCAAAGAAATTTTACCACTATTATGAAGTACAATATGTCGCGAGAAAACCATGTCAGAATCGCCAAGATCCGTTGAAGCGTTCCAGAGTTATAACCTCATAAAGGGACAGTGGTCAGAATTGTAAAAATTGGCCCGGTCATTAACGTGCAAACCACCCTTGGGGGTGAAGGGGTTAATGGTGGGGTACATATCCGTAGTCAGAGTACGCAGTGCGGGGGACACATGTATGTATACAATATATGTGACCGTTATTTTTAGGATTAGGGCTTGTTTCCACATGCGAGAATCACGTCCGTGTCTCGCATGTAGAAACCAAGCTCTGGTGTCTGCACTCCGGAGCAGAGCGTGCGGCCGCATAGGAACACATGGAGCCGCACGCTCCGCTCCTGAGTGCCGGCGCCAGAGCTTGGTTTCTACATGCGAGACACGGACGTGTTTCTCGCATGTGGAAACAAGCCCTAACTGTGATCATCATGACAAAACGAGTCGTGGCGGGAATATATCAAAATGAAGCTCTAATCAGATCAAGAATAAACAGCAGAAAACACCAATGAGACGAAATGCCAGTGGTCACTGGATGCAAGTATTTATTCTGTAATTGTACTGTGTGACTTCAAGAGATAATGTTATTTTTAAAATCCCTTATTCTACATTCACACATTTGTGTGAAATGTCCAACCAGTCCATCAGCTCCTCCATTAGAAAAGAAGCTTTCCCAGGCTCCACCAACGGACATTGCATTAGTTATCTAACAAGAGAGGAACATATGTAATAAAAACCAGGTTGTTATATAATACGATGTGTAAGGGATGGTGCTGTACATAACAAGAGAGGGAACTGTGTAATAAGGGACGGTAGTATACATAAAAAAAGATACTTTGTAAGCTGTATACAGTGGGTGAATAAATTCAAAAAAATTCATTTTTTTGTCATTAATGTACACTCTGCACCCAATCTTGACTGAAAAAAAACTGAAATGTAGTAATTTTTTGCAAATGTATTAACCCCTTTATCTCCAAGGGTGGTTTGCATGTTAATGACCGGGCCAATTTTTACAATTCTGACCACTGTCCTTTTATGAGGTTATAACTCTGGAACGCTTCAATGGATCCCAGTGATTCTGACATTGTTTTCTCGTGACATATTGTACTTCATGATAGTGGTAAAATTTCTTTGATATTACCTGCGTTTTCCAACTTTTAATTTTTCTGCAATTAAACCACAGAGATATGTCACACAAAATACTTAATATATAACATTTCCCACATGTCTACTTTACATCAGCACAATTTTGGAACCAAAATTTCTTTTTGTTAGGGAGTGTAAGAGTTAAAAGTTGACCAACAATTTCTCATTTTTACAACACCATTTTTTTTAGGGACCACATCTAATTTGAAGTCATTTTGAGGGGTCTATATGATAGAAAATAACCAAGTGTGACACCATTCTAAAAAATGCATCCCTAAAGGTGCTCAAAACCACATTCAAGAAGTTTATTAACCCTTCAAGTGTTTCACAGGAATTTTTGGAATGTTCAAAATAAAATGAACATTTAACTTTTTTTCACAAAAAATTTACTTCAGCTCCAATTTGTTTTATTTTACCAAGGGTAACAGGAGAAAAATGGACCCCAAAAGTTGTTGTACAATTTGTCCTGAGTACACCGATACCCGATTATGTGGGGGTAAACCGCTTTTTGGGCGCATGGCAGAGCTCGGAAGCGAAGGAGCGCCATTTGACTTTTCAATGCAAAATTAACTGGAATTGAGATGGGATGCCACGTTGTGTTTGGAGAGCCCCTGATGTTCCTAAACCGTGGAAACCCCCCCACAAGTGACCCCATTTTGGAAAGTAGACCCCCTAAGGAACTTATCTAGATGTGTGGTGAGCACTTTGACCCATTAAGTGATTCACAGAAGTTTATAATGCAGAGCCGTAAAAATAAAAAATCATATTTTTTCACAAAAATGATCTTTTCGCCCCCAATTTTTTATTTTCCCAAGGGTAAGAGAAGAAATTGGACCCCAAAAGTTGTTGTACAATTTGTTCTTAGTACGCAGATGCCCCATATGTGGGGGTAAACCATTGTTTGGGCGCAAGGGAGAGCTCGGACGGGAAGGAGCGCCGTTTGACTTTTCAATGCAAAATTGACAGGAATTGAGATGGGACGCTATGTTGCGTTTGGAGAGCCACTGATGTGCCTAAACATTGAAACCGCCCACAAGTGACACCATTTTAGAAAGTAGACACCTTAAGGAACTCATCTAGATGTGTTGTGAGACCTTTGAACCCCCAAGTGCTTCACTACAGTTTATAACGCAGAGCCAAGAAAATAAAAATTCTTTTCCCACAAAAATTATTTTTTAGCCCCCAGTTTTGTATTTTCCCAAGGGTAACAGGAGAAATTGGACCCCAAAAGTTGTTGTCCAATTTGTCCTGAGTACGCTGATACCCCATATCTGGGGGGGACCACCGTTTGGGCGCATGGGAGAGCTCGGAAGGGAAGGAGCGCCATTTGGAATGCAGACTTAGATGGAATGGTCTGCAGGCGTCACATTGCGTTTGCAGAGCCCCTAATGTACACAGTAGAATCCCCCCTCAAGTGACCCCATATTGGGAATTAAACCCCCCAAGGAACTTCTCTAGATGTGTTGTGAGAACTTTGAACCATCAAGTGTTTCACTACAGTTTATAACGCAGAGCCGTGAAAATAAAAAATCTTTCTTTTTTCCACAAAAATTATTTTTTAGCCCCCAGTTTTGTATTTTCCCAAGGGTAACAGGAGAAATTAGACCACAAAAGTTGCTGTCCAATATGTCCTGAGTACGCTGATACCCCATATGTTGGGGTAAACCCCTGTTTGGGCGTACGGGAGAGCTCGGAAGGGAAGGAGCACTGTTTTACTTTTTCAACGCAGAATTGGCTGGAATTGAGATCGGACGCCATGTCGCATTTGGAGAGCCCCTGATGTGCCTAAACAGTGGAAACCCCCCAATTATCACTGAAACTCTAATCCAAACACACCCCTAACCCTAATCTCAACAGTAACCCTAACCACACCCCTAACCCTGACACACCCCTAACCCTAATCCCAACCCTATTCTCAACCGTAAATGTAATCCAAACCCTAACCCTAACTTTAGCCCCAACCCTAACTTTAGCCCCAACCCTAGCCCTAACCCTAGCCCTAGCCCTAACCCTAGCCCTAACCCTAATGGGAAAATGGTAATAAATACATTTTTTTTATTTTAAAATTTTTCCATAACTAAGGGGGTGATGAAGGGGGGATTGATTTACTATTTAAAGCGGGTTTTCAAGCAGATTTTTATGATTGGCAGCCGTCACACACTAAAAGACGCTTTTTATTACAAAACATATTTTTTGCGTTACCGCATTTTGAGAGCTATCATTTTTTCAATATTTTGGTCCACAGAGTCATGTGAGGTCTTGTTTTTTGCGGGAAGAGTTGACGTTTTTATTGGTACTATTTTCGGGCATGTGACATTTTTTGATCGCTTTTTATTCTGATTTTTGTGGGGCAGAATGACCAAAAACCAGCTATTCATGAATTTCTTTTGGGGGGGGGGGTGTTTATACTGTTCCGCATTTGCTAAAATGGATAAAGCAGTTTTATTCTTCGGGTTAGTACGATTACAGCGATCATTTTTTATGTTTTGGCGCTTTTATACGATAAAAACTATTTTATAGAAAAAATAATTATTTTTGCATCGCTTTATTCTGAGGACTATAACTTTTTAATTTTTTTGCTGATGATGCTGTATGGCGGCTCGTTTTTTACAGGACAAGATGACGTTTTCAGTGGTACCATGGTTATTTATATCCGTCTTTTTGATCGCGTGTTATTCCACTTTTTGTTCGGCGGTATGATAATAAAGCGTTGTTTTTTGCCCCTTTTTTTTGTTTTTTTTACGGTGTTCACTGAAGAGGTTAACTAGTGGGACAGTTTTATAGGTCGCGTCATTACTAAATAAGTGTACTTTTATTGTTTTTTTATTATTTAGATAAACAAAATGTATTTATGGGAACAATATATTTTTTGGGGGGGGGGAATTTTTTTTTTTTTTTACACATCTGAATATTTTTTTTTACACTATAACATTGCCCCGGGGGGGCAGCATGTTATGGTGTAAGATCGCTGATCTGACACTTTGCTGTGCACTGTGTCAGATCAGCAATCTGACGTGCACTCCTGGAGGCTTCCCGGCGCCTGCTCTGAGCAGGCACTGTGAAGCCACCTCCCTGCAGGACCCGGATGCAGCACCCCGGCCATTTTGGATCCGGGCCTGTTGCAGAGAGGAGGAGGTAAGAGACCCTCGGAGCAACACGATCACATTGCGTTGCTCCGAGGGTCTCAGGGAAGCACACAGGGAGCCCCCTCCCTGCGCGATGCTTCCCTATACCGCCGGAACACTGCGATCATGTTTGATCGCAGTGTGCCGGGGGCGGTCTGTGACTGCTCCTGGCACATAGTGCCTGATGTCAGCTACGATAGTCAGCTGACACCCGGCCGCGATCGGCCGCGCTCCCCCAGTGAGCGCGGCTGAACGCGCTGGACATACTATTCCGTCCTTGGGAAGTAGGGCCCACCCCACATGGACGGAATAGTACCTCCAATGGTAGAAAGGGGTTAAAAAAGAAAAACTGAAATATCTGAGAAACAATGATGTATTTGGGTTTTTTCACCACTCCACTCCCAAGAGATTTTTTTTCCAGTTGTTCAGTACATTAGATGGGTAAATTATTATTATTATTATTATTTATTTATATAGCACCATTAATTCCATGGTGCTGTACATGAGAAAGGGTTACATCAAAATACAAATATCACTTACAGTAAACAAAACTAACAATGACAGACTACAGAGGAAAGAGGACCCTGCCCTTGTGGGCTTACATTCTACAGGATTATGGGGAAGGAGACAGTAGGTCGAGGGTTGCAGTAGCTCCAATGGTGTTGAGGTGGCCATGTGGTCTTTACAGGCTGTAAGCTTCTTTGAAGAGGTGGGTTTTCAGGTTTCTTTTGAAGGATCCAAAAGTAGTGGATAACCGGACGTGTTGGGGCACTGAATTCCAGAGGATGGGTGATATTCGGGAAAAGTCTTGGAGGCGATTGAGTGAGGAGTGAATAAGCGTGGGGGAGAGGAGGAGGACTTGGGAGGACCAGAGATTACGTGAGGGAAGATATTGAGAGATTAGTGTGGAAATATACGAAGGAGAAAGGTTACGGATGGCTTTGTAGGTCAGTGTTAGTAATTTAAACTGGATACGCTGGGAAATTGGGAGCCAGTGAAGGGATTTGCAAAGAGGGGAAGCAGGAGTGTAGCGAGGAGAGAGATTAATTAGTCTGGCAGCAGAGTTAAGGATGGACTGGAGGGGTGCGAGAGTGTTAGAAGGTAGGCCACAGAGGAGCATGTTGCAATAGTCGAGGCGGGAGATGATTACGGCATGCACAAGCATTTTGGTAGAGTGGGTTGAGGAAAGGATGAATTCTGGAATTTTTATTTTTTTTTCCAGTTTAATATTTATTTTATTTTCAAAAAGTGACACATAACAACAAAAACATAAATTATTTCCATTACAAATTATAATTACATTAAAAAAAAAAAAAAAAAAAAAAAAAAAAATTTTAACAGCTATGTTAAGACAAATAATATTTACTCACAGTCCAGGTTTGCCAAATCTTTGCTACCTTTTTTCTCCTAGTGCGAGACTGAGACAACATTAATTATAGTGCTTTGGAACAAAGCACTATACTGTTATTCCACCGTGGTAAACTTCTTCTTATTCTTATTATTCAGTCCGCACGTAATGCGGCCCGAACCACTAAACTCACAGACTCCAGTGAGGTGTCATTTCGAAGCCAGCGTTCCTGAGAGGTGTGCTAAGTATTTTTCGTGTCGATCGGATTTGTAGTTTTTGCACAATTTGTGTTTGAAAAAAGTCTTTCAATGCGTTTCAATGGAGAAATTTTCCTATACGTTTATAATGGGCTGGTTTCTGAGGCAATTTCTAAAAATAACTGCCACCTGGCTGATTAGCTCATTGATATGCGCAGTCAGACACAGTTACTATGCCAACTCCTATGAAATCTACATCAGCTCACCAGGTCACAAGTTTTGTCAGATAATATCAGCTCTTAAAGTGACAGTACAGCACAATTCCAAACCACTATCCGTAGTCTTATGATTATTAGACTGTGGCCCGATTCTAACTCATCGGGTATTCTAGAATATGCATGTCCACGTAGTATATTGCACAGCCACGCAGTATACAGTGCAGAGCCGTGCAGTACACAGCGCAGAGCCGTGCAGTACACAGCGCAGAGCCGCGCAGTATAAAGCGCAGAGCCGTGCAGTACACAGCGCAGAGCCGCGCAGTACACAGCGCAGAGCCGTGCAGTACACAGCGCAGAGCCGCGCAGTATAAAGCGCAGAGCCGTGCAGTACACAGCGCAGAGCCGCGCAGTACACAGCGCAGAGCCGCGCAGTACACAGCGCAGAGCCGTGCAGTATAAGGCGCAGAGCCGCGCAGTACACAGCGCAGAGCCGCGCAGTACACAGCGCAGAGCCGTGCAGTACACAGCGCAGAGCCGCGCAGTTTAAAGCGCAGAGCCGTGCAGTACACAGCGCAGAGCCGCGCAGTACACAGCGCAGAGCCGTGCAGTACACAGCGCAGAGCCGCGCAGTATAAAGCGCAGAGCCGTGCAGTACACAGCGCAGAGCCGCGCAGTACACAGCGCAGAGCCGTGCAGTACACAGCGCAGAGCCGCGCAGTATAAAGCGCAGAGCCGTGCAGTACACAGCGCAGAGCCGTGCAGTACACAGCGCAGAGCCGCGCAGTACACAGCGCAGAGCCATGCAGTACACAGCGCAGAGCCGCGCAGTATAAAGCGCAGAGCCGCGCAGTATAAAGCGGAGAGCCGCGCAGTACACAGCGCAGAGCCGAGCAGTACACAGCGCAGAGCCGCGCAGTAGACAGCGCAGAGCCGTGCAGTACAGAGCGCAGAGCCGCACAGTATAAAGCGCAGAGCCGCGCAGTATACCGCGCAGAGCCGTGCAGTACACAGCGCAGAGCCGTGCAGTACACAGCGCAGAGCCGCGCAGTATAAAGCGCAGAGCCGTGCACTACACAGCGCAGAGCCGCGCAGTACACAGCGCAGAGCCGTGCAGTACACAGCGCAGAGCCGCGCAGTATAAAGCGCAGAGCCGTGCAGTACACAGCGCAGAGCCGCGCAGTACACAGCGCAGAGCCGCGCAGTACACAGCGCAGAGCCGTGCAGTATAAGGCGCAGAGCCGCGCAGTACACAGCGCAGAGCCGCGCAGTACACAGCGCAGAGCCGTGCAGTACACAGCGCAGAGCCGCGCAGTTTAAAGCGCAGAGCCGTGCAGTACACAGCGCAGAGCCGCGCAGTACACAGCGCAGAGCCGTGCAGTACACAGCGCAGAGCCGCGCAGTATAAAGCGCAGAGCCGTGCAGTACACAGCGCAGAGCCGCGCAGTACACAGCGCAGAGCCGTGCAGTACACAGCGCAGAGCCGCGCAGTATAAAGCGCAGAGCCGTGCAGTACACAGCGCAGAGCCGTGCAGTACACAGCGCAGAGCCGCGCAGTACACAGCGCAGAGCCATGCAGTACACAGCGCAGAGCCGCGCAGTATAAAGCGCAGAGCCGCGCAGTATAAAGCGGAGAGCCGCGCAGTACACAGCGCAGAGCCGAGCAGTACACAGCGCAGAGCCGCGCAGTAGACAGCGCAGAGCCGTGCAGTACAGAGCGCAGAGCCGCACAGTATAAAGCGCAGAGCCGCGCAGTATACCGCGCAGAGCCGTGCAGTACACAGCGCAGAGCCGCGCAGTACACAGCGCAGAGCCGCGCAGTACACAGCGCAGAGCCGCGCAGTACACAGCGCAGAGCCGCGCAGTACACAGCGCAGAGCCGAGCAGTACACAGCGCAGAGCCGCGCAGTACACAGCGCAGAGCCGCGCAGTACACAGCGCAGAGCCGCGCAGTATACAGCGCAGAGCTGCGCAGTACACAGCGCAGAGCCGCGCAGTACAGAGCGCAGAGCCGCACAGTATAAAGCGCAGAGCCGCGCAGTACACAGCGCAGAGCCGCGCAGTACACAGCACAGAGCCGCGCAGTACACAGTGCAGAGCCGCACAGTACACAGCACAGAGCCGCGCAGTACACAGCGCAGAGCCACCCAGTATACAGCGCAGAGCCGTGCAGTACGCAGCGTAGAGCCACGCAGTATGCAGCGCAGAGCCGCGCAGTATACAGCGCTGAGCCGCGTAGTATACAGCGCAGAGCCCCGCAGTATACAGTGCAGAGCCCCGCAGTATACAGCGCAGACACGCGCAGTACACAGCACGGACACGCGCAGTACACAGCGCAGAGCCGCGCAGTACACAGCGCAGAGCCGCGTAGTATACAGCGAAGAGCCACGCAGTATATAGCGCAGAGCCGCGCAGTACAAAGCGCAGAGCTGCGCAGTATACAGCGCAGAGCCGCGCAGTATACAGCGCAGAACGCGCAGTACACAGTGCAGAGCCGCGCAGTACACAGCGCAGAGCCGTGCAGTACACAGCGCAGAGCCGCGCAGTACACAGCGCAGAGCCACGCAGTATACAGCGCAGAGCCGCGTAGTATACAGCGCAGAGCCGCGTAGTATACAGCGCAGAGCCACGCAGTATACAGCACAGAGCCACGCAGTATACAGCGCAGAGCCACGTAGTTATACTGCCCAGTCACGTAGTATATTGTCCAGTCACATAGTATACTGCATATCCCTGTTAAAAAAAAAAAAGAATTAAAATAAAAAAGTTACATACTCACCTCCTGGAGCGGCCGGTATCTGATGGTTGTTGCACCTCCTAGAGCGGCCGGTACACGATGCTTGTTGCACCTGGAGTGGCCGGTACCCGATGCTTGTTGCGCGCTCCGGTCCCAAGAGTGCATTGCGGTCTCACGAGATGATGACGTAGCGGTGTTGTGAGACAGAAAGACGGAAGTGCCCTTAGATAATTAGATAGTAGATTACCCCGCTCACCAATTCGGAACCCGAGAGGCCCGGCCCACCAAATCGGACCCCGAGGGGCCCGGCCCACCAAATCGGACCCAGAGTGACCCCGCCCCCTAAATCAGACCCAGAGTGACCCCGCCCACCAAATCGGACCCAGAGTGGCTCCGCCCACCAAATCGGACCCAGAGTGACCCCTTCCACCAAATCAGACCCAGAGTGACCCCTTCCACCAAATCGGACCCAGAGTGACCCCTTCCACCAAATCGGGCCCAGAGTGACCCCGCCCACCAAATCGGACCCAGAGTGACCCCACCCACCAAATCGGACCCTGAGGTGCCCAGCCCACCAAATCAGACCCTGAGGTGCCCAGCCCACCAAATCGGACCGAGTGACCCCACCCACCAAATTGGTCCCTAAGGTGCCCCGCCCACCAAATCGGACCCAGAGTGGCTCCGCCCACCGAATCGGACCCAGAGTGGCCGCGCCCACAGAATCGGACCAAAAGTGACCCCGCCCACCGAATCGGACCTAGATTTACCCCGCCCACAAAATCAGACCCAGATTGACCCAACCCACCAAATCGGACCGCCTGAGGGGCACCCAAGTGTGAAAGTCTTGCAGGGGCAGCCCGGGCACCATTCCAAAGCACTATCTGTAGTTCCTTCAGGAAATACCCATCTAGTTCATATTTACAGTTCACATTCAGCTTTTCGGTCAGCTCTTTTAGGGTTGGAGGAAAGGTCTCCTTCCATTTTCTAGCCAACAGTATCCGAGCCGCTATCAATATATGTGATATCAACCCTCTAATTTGTTTAGGAAATATTTCCAATCCGATGTGTAAAATCGCCATTGAGGGAGTAATTTGTGCCATTACCCCCGTAATCTCCATAATCAGCTTCAACACACCGCCCCAGAAGGATAAAAGCTTCGGGCACAAGTACCAGATATGTCTCTGGTTGCCTACTAGTCCACATCCTCGCCAACATAAATGGGAGGATTGCGGATTAAATTTTGCAATTCTCTCTGGGGATAGATACCATCTCATTTGAGTTTTCTTTAATTGTTCCACGTGATTTATACAAGATGACACTCTCTTAACCTCCTTTATACTATTTCCCCATAGTTTTAATTCTAATACCTCCCCTAACTCTAGTTCCCATTTTTTCATATAGGGCAGTTTAATCTCTTCCACTGGATTAATTAAAGCTCTATAAAACACTGATATTCCTTTTATAATTGGACCGGATGTTACTATAAGTTTTCCCATCTTTCCCTCTCCCGTAGTACCAGAGTGTCTCGCTATTACAATTTTATTTAGAAAATTCCTAATTTGTAAATACTGATAAAAATATTTTCGTATTCCAATATATTTATTAGCCAATTGATCAAAAGGGATAACTCCAGTGATTTCCATTATGTCTGCTAAAGTTTGTATACCTGTCCCTTGCCATTGTTGGAGGTTTAAATAAGGAATATGGGGCTCAATGGCATATATTGATAATGTTTCACATGGTATCCCTAGCAGCGAGGGCAATAACAGTCTCCATAACCGGATTGCCGCCTGCATTGTTGGCAATAAGGGGGAGGTGGGTCCGGTTTGAATTAACTCTGTCTCTAGCGCCAGACGCGTGGAGCCCCGTCTAGAATAAAATTTTTCTATCTGCATCCATCTGTGGTTTCCAGTCATCTGCCACCATTCTTTTAAACCCACTAATATTGAAGCTCTATGATATGCCATTAGATCCGGAACTCCCATCCCCCCTGCTTCCATAGGTAGATATAGTGACGCCCTTGCTACGCGTGGTTTCTTATATGCCCATATATATTTACTAACTAATAGTTGTAAATCATGAATATATTTTTTTGGTATATTTAGGGGGAGGGTCCTAAAATAATACAAAATCTTTGGTAAGGCTATCATTTTGAAAGCATTAATACGGGCTGTCCAAGAAGTGGTGATTTTATGCATATCTTCTAGTAAAATTTTAATTTGTGTATGTAGATTTGTAAAATTTACTTTTATTATCTGATCTGTAGTTGTCAACATTATCCCTAAGTACGGAATTCCTTCTTTTAACCACTGAAATGAAAATAAGTTCTTCATATCTTGTATGGACTCTATTGATATTGCCACCGGGAGAATTGATGATTTATTCAGGTTTAATTTATAGAACGATATCTCACTGAATTCCTTCAGCTCCTCTAGGACTGTCGATAAGGACTGTTTGATGTTCACACAAGAAATAATAATATCATCCGCATAAAGACTTATTTTACGAGCTTCCTTTCCTACCATTACCCCTGAAATTAAAGGCGAAATCCTAATCCTTTCCGCCAGTGGTTCCATACATAGGACAAAAATTATTGGGGACAGGGGGCAGCCCTGTCGCGTCCCGTTTGTTATGTAAAAAGGTTCCGACAGAGCGCCCGCCGTCCACACTCTCGCCGAAGGGGCCGCATATATAGCTAAAATAGCTGCGAGAATTGATCCTCCCAACCCAAATTTTTCCAGTACTGCCCGGACATACCCCCAGTGCACCCTGTCAAAGGCCTTCTCTGCGTCCAATGACAGGAATGCACTGGGGAGACCAGACAGCTCCGCAATCCGAACTAGGTCTATCATTCGGCGTATTCCATCTTTCGCCTCTCTACCCCTCACAAACCCTACCTGGTCTGGTGAGACCAGATCTGGAATGATCTGATTTAAACGTGAGGCTAACATTTTAGTAAAAATTTTTATATCGTTATTCAAGAGAGCTATAGGTCTAAAATTTTCTGGGGTTGTGGGTGTTTTGCCGGGTTTCGGTAAAGTAATAATGGTAGCCTCCAAATTAACTTTCTCGATTGACCCCTCATCCCTCCACCTCGAAAATATTCTCAACATAAAAGGAACCAACTCCTCCTGAAAAATTTGGTAATAATAATTAGGAAATCCATCCGGCCCAGGAGCGCTAGCCCTTTTAGAGTGTTTTATAATCGAAATAATTTCTTCTTTTGTGAAGGGGGCATTCAGATAGCTCAATTGCTCATCTGAAATCTTAGGGAGATTCACGGATCCGAGATAATTTTTTATTCCCTGCATCGAGGGTTGTGGGATCGACGGGTCACTCCCCAGATTATACAACTCTATATAATATTTAACAAATTCTTCAGCTATTCCCATAGGATTTCTCACATAAGACCCATCTGACTTCAAAATATATTCAGTCCTATTTTTTATCTCTCTTTTTTTTATTCTTCGAGCAAGGAGGGCCCCCCCTTTATCCCCAGCAGAATACCACTTCATTTTTAATTTACGCATGTTATGTGCATACGCGGACAGCATTGAATCTCGCAATTTAAATCTGATTGAAAATAGTTCAGCAGTGATTGAAGGAGTGACTGCCTTCTTATTAATAGATTCTAGGGTTTGCAATCTGCCCAGAAGTTCTCTTTTCTCCTTCTCCTTTCCTTGTTTCAGAATAGAAGCTTGTTGTAATAACACCCCCCTTATAACCGCTTTATGTGCCATCCACAATGTTTCATCATTGATCTCCCCATTGTCATTTTGGTCAAAATATTCCCTTACTGCAGAACCTACTATCGAAGATACCCTTTAATTCAGGAGCATTTCCTCATTCATGCGCCACCTAAATATGGGCGCTTGTTGGTGAGACAATGAGAACTTAAAATATATAGGAGCATGATCTGACCATGTTATCAGACCAATCCTTGCTTCCATACTCCTTAATAAAATGTTATCATCCACCAGGAAATAATCTATTCTGCTGTATGTGTGGTGTCGATGGGAGAAAAAAGTATAATCTCTTTCTGATGCTTGGACATATCTCCAATAATCATGATAGTGAAATTCGAGTGCTAATGATCTCAACTCCCCTCGACTCCGCTCACCCCCTCGAGAACTGTCCAGCTCTCTACTCATAGGAAGATTAAAATCCCCACAAACTATTTTACCTCCTTTTCCAACTGCCTGTATTTTTTTAAATACCTTTCTAATAAATTTTCCTTGGCCCCTATTCGGAGCATATATTGTCGCTAATGTATGAATTATCCCATTTAAAGTACAGGACAAAATCAAAAATCTCCCTTCTGAGTCTACATATGTCTGTAACACTTCACATGCCACTGTACAGGGCCGGCGTCAACACCCGGCCTAGCCGGGCAATTGCCGGGGCCCTGACGAGACAGGGGGGCCCACTCACACAGTCATAGAGCCATCTGGCTGCTTTAACCCTTTCTACCCTTTCAATTTGCGCTGGCACAAGCATCTTCTCACTGTCAGTGCAGGGCCAGGCACACATAGGGGTTAATTAAGGACACAGCCAGCGTGACATTGTGGGCGGAGAGTTCTCCTGCTCTGAATCTCCTGACTGTGTGCACTCCTGAACTTATCAAGGAGACGGAGCTCCTACCAGCACCTGAGTGAGTGCAATGCTATATCGCTGTATGTTCTGACAGTCTGGGACTGGGTGACCTGGGGCGGCCATGGGCTGGGCGGCTGCAGCTGATATATATATACTACAGCAGCCTCCCAGCCCAGGCCCCCAGCACAGCCTGTATAGATACAGTGTATATAATATATATACAGGACAGGTGCTGGGGGCCTGGGCTGGGCGGCTGTTGAAGTATATACACTGCACAGTACCACTCCCCTGTATATATACACTGTACAGTACCACTCCTGTCCTGTATATATACACTGCATAGCACCACTCCTCCTGTATATATACACTGCACAGTACATCTCCCCTGTATATATACACTGCACAGTACCGCTCCTCCTGTCCTGTATATATATACACTGCACAGTACCACTCCTCCTGTCCTGTATATATACACTGCACATTACCATATCTCCTGTCCTGTATATATACACTGCACAGTACCACTCCTCCTGTCCTGTATATATACACTGCACAGTACCTCTCCTCCTGTATATATACACTGTACAGTACCACTCCTCCTGTATATATACACTGCATAGCACCACTCCTCCTGTATATATACACTGTACAGTACCACTCCTCCTGTATATATACACTGCACAGTACCACTCCTGTATATATACACTGCATAGCACCACTCCTCCTGTATATATACACTGTACAGTACCACTCCTCCTGTATATATACACTGCACAGTACCACTCCTCCTGTATATATACACTGCATAGCACCACTCCTCCTGTATATATACACCGCACAGTACCACTCCTCCTGTATATATACACTGCACAGTACCACTCCCCTCTATATATACACCGCACAGTACCTCTCCTCCTGTATATATACTGCACAGTACCGCTCCTCCTGTATATATACACTGCACAGTACCACTCCTCCTGTATATATACACCGCACAGTACCTCTCCCCTGTATATATACACCGCACAGTACCTCTCCCCTGTATATATACACTGCACAGTACCACTCCTCCTGTATATATACACTGCACAGTACCTCTCCCCTCTATATATACACCGCACAGTACCACTCCTCCTGTATATATACTGCACAGTACCTCTCCTCCTGTATATATACACTGCACAGTACCTCTCCCCTGTATATATACACTGCACAGTACCTCTCCTCCTGTATATATACACTGTACAGTACCTCTCCCCTGTATATATACACTGCACAGTACCGCTCCTCCTGTATATATACACTGCACAGTACCTCTCCCCTGTATATATACACTGCACAGTACCACTCCTCCTGTATATATACACTGCACAGTACCACTCCTCCTGTATATATACACTGCACAGTACCACTCCCCCTGTATATATACACTGCACAGTACCACTCCTCCTGTATATATACACTGCACAGTACCACTCCTCCTGTATATATACTGCACAGTACCTCTCCTCCTGTATATATACACTGTACAGTACCTCTCCCCTGTATATATACACTGTACAGTACCTCTCCCCTGTATATATACACTGCACAGTACCGCTCCTCCTGTATATATACACTGCACAGTACCTCTCCCCTGTATATATACACTGCACAGTACCACTCCTCCTGTATATATACACTGCACAGTACCACTCCTCCTGTATATATACACTGCACAGTACCACTCCCCCTGTATATATACACTGCACAGTACCACTCCTCCTGTATATATACACTGCACAGTACCACTCCTCCTGTATATATACACTGCACAGTACCACTCCTCCTGTATATATACACTGCACAGTACCACTCCTCCTGTATATATACTGCACAGTACCTCTCCTCCTGTATATATACACTGTACAGTACCTCTCCCCTGTATATATACACTGTACAGTACCTCTCCCCTGTATATGTACACTGCACAGTACCGCTCCTCCTGTATATATACACTGCACAGTACCTCTCCCCTGTATATATACACTGCACAGTACCACTCCTCCTGTATATATACACTGCACAGTACCACTCCTCCTGTATATATACACTGCACAGTACCACTCCCCCTGTATATATACACTGCACAGTACCACTCCTCCTGTATATATACACTGCACAGTACCACTCCTCCTGTATATATACACTGCACAGTACCTCTCCCCTGTATATATACACTGCAGAATTTACAATAGCTATCACTCATGTAAGAAGTGAAATCTGGCATTGTACTATACCTATATTTCTCCGCTGTATCTGGGCATCATGAATCGTGATATATTTTAAAGGGGGGGGGGCCCACTGAGACTCTTTCGCCCGGGGCCCTCAAAAACCTGGAGCCGGCCCTGCCACTGTATGTTTAATTATAATACAGACCCCACATTTTTTGGTCGTATTATTAGAAAAAAAAATATGTGGAAACTGATCATGGTGAAATCTCCTATTATCTATTTCAAGCAGATGTGTCTCCTGTAAACAAATTATTTCTGCTTGTGATTTTAACACCTCTGACCAAACCATGCTCCTTTTACTAGGGGAATTCATGCCTTTAACATTTAATGACATTATTTTTATACTCATTACAACATATATATCTCTTCTGCTATAAAGTCCTCCTCCTCCTTACCCTTTGAAATAATCCTATTAAATACACTAATATCTGTAATATCCAATGCTATAAAACAAGCAGATATCTCTGTCTCTTACAGACCCAAACTGCAAAAAAAAAAAAAAAAAACTGCAAAAAAAAAAAAAAAACTGCAAAAAAAAAAAAAAAACTGCAAAAAAAAAAAAAAACAACAACAAAAAAAATTAAACAAAAAAAAGAACCGACATACAATCAGAGCCCTATGGTTGATCACAAGTACCATAGGGGAGGCCCTGTACCTCGGGCAGCGGGCAGAGAAAAAAAAAACATCTGCCTTGTTGGGGTCTGGAAAACAAAATTTGTCTCCAGTTAATGTCTCGAGGACCGGCCACGAGGCCTACATTCTCGCCACTTTTAGACTTAGACTTCAAACTTTATTCCAGTCATTTACTACTTTCTTCCCTTTTTCCACTCTAGCAGGGGCACATGCGATTTTCCACACCGCTAGTTTCTCCTCAGCTGATTTAGATGAGACGCAGGCCACTATATTACCTTCATATATTATATGGAGTTTCACAATTCTGGAATATTTTTGAGCTGGAGGCGACAGGAGGTGGAGAGAGCTTGGATGTGCGGTTTGAAGGACAGGGCAGAGTCAAGGGTTACTCCGAGGCAGCGGATTTTGGGGACAGGGGAAAGTGTGATTTCATTTATTTTGATAGATAGATCAGGTAGGGAAGATATGCGTGATGGAGGAAAGATAATGAGTTCAGATTTGTCCACATTGAGCTTGAGGAAGCGAGAGGAGAAGAAGGAGGATATGACTGATAGACACTCTGGGATTCTGTAGAGCAGAGAGGTGACATCTAGGCCAGAGAGGTAGATCTGAGTGTCATCGGCATATAGATGGTACTGGAACCCATAGGACCTTATGCGTTGTCTCAGGCCGAGTGTATAGACTGAGAAGAGCAAGGGTCCTAGGACAGAGCCTTGGGGACTCCAACAGAGAGGGGATGAGATGAAGAGGTAGTGTGGGAGTAGGAAACGCTAAATGTGCGGTTGGCAAGGTATGAGGAGATCCAAGATAGGGCAAGGTCTTTGACCCCAAAGGAAGAGAGGATCTGTAGTAGGAGGCAGTGGTCAACTGTGTCAAAGGCAGAGGACAGGTCTAGGAGGAGGAGTATAGAGAATTGTCTGTTAGCTTTGGCTGAAAGTAAGTCATTAGTAATTTTGGTCAGGGCAGTCTCAGTGGAATGGTGGGGACGGAAGCCAGATTGTAGGTTGTCGAAGAGAGATGCAAAGTGAGAGGAAAGTTCAGCATGGACGTGCTGCTCAAGGAGTTTGGAAGCAAATGGGAGCAAAGATATGGGGCGATAGCTGGACATACTGCTTGGGTCAAGGGATGGCTTTTTGAGGATAGGTGTGATTGTGGCATGTTTGAAGGCAGAGGGGAAGGTACTAGACGTTAGTGATAGGTTGAAGAGATGGGTTAGGGATGGGATTAGTGTGGTGGTGAGGTTGGGGAGGAGGTGGGATGGGATGGGGTCAAGTGCACAAGTGGTGAGGCATGATTTGGAGAGAAGATGAGCAAGCTCCCCTTCAGAGATTTTGGAGACTGAAGTTATGAGGTTTGGGCATTGGTCTCTCATACAAAGGGGCTGTGGTGGTTGGACAACAAAGACTTGCCTTGTTTGGTCTATCTTATTTTTGAAGTGCGTGGCAAAGTCCTCAGCAACGATTAGGGAACTTGGAGGGGGCAGTGGTGGGCGGAGGAGGGAGTTAAAAGTGTTGAACAACTGTTTGGGGTTTTGGGATAAGGAAGATACAAGGGTTGTGAAGTAGGCCTGTTTAGCAGAGGTGAGAGCTGATTTGAATGCCAGTGTTGCTTGTTTGAGTGCAGTGAAATCATCTTGTGAATGCGTTTTCTTCCAACGCCATTCTGCAATTCTGGATACTTGCCGAAACTTTTTAGTGATGTTATTGTGCCAGGGTTGTCTACTGGTTCGTCGCACTCTGCTATGCATGACAGGGGCGACCGTGTCAATAGCTGATGCAAGAGTGGCATTGTAGAAAGCAGTGGCAGTGTCTGTGTTGTGGACTGAGGATATAGAGGACAGTGGTAGGATAGAGTCAGAGAGTGTGTGGGTGTCTAGGTGTGCGAGGTTCCTGCGTGGGTGCGCATGGTGCTGGACATGGGTGACAGGTGAGGAGGACAGGGATGAGAAAGTGAGTAGATGGTGGTCAGATAGAGGGAGAGGGGAGGTTGCAAAGTTAGATAGGGAGCATAATCGGGTGAAGACCAGGTCTAATGTGTGTCCGTCTGTGTGGGTGGCTGAGGAGGACCACTGAGTAAGTCCAAAGGATGTAGCAAGGGACAGGAGTTTGGAGGCTGCTGACTGGTGGGTTTCAATGGGGATGTTGAAGTCACCCATGATGATGGTGGGAATGTCAGCAGACAGAAAGTGAAGGAGCCAGGTGGAGAATTGGTCAATAAAAGCAGTGGTCGGGCCTGGAGGTCGGTATATGATGGCCATTTGGAGGTTGTAGGGGGAGTAGATGCGGACAGAGTAGACTTCAAAAGAGGGGAGGATTAGGGAGGGGAGAGGTGGGATTGGGTTAAAGGTACAGTTGGAAGAAAGGAGAAGGCCCACTCCTCCACCATATTTGTTGCCAGGGCGAGGAGTGTGGATGAAGTGGAGGCCACCGTAACATAGTGCAGCAGGGGAGGCTGTGTCAGAGGGTGTCAGCCATGTTTCGGTGATGCCCAGAAAGAAAAGATTACGAGAGGTAAAGAGGTCGTGAATCATGTGGAGTTTATTGCAGATGGAGCGGGCATTCCATAGTGATCCAGAGAGAGGGTGCAGGGGGGTGGGCGTCAGGGGCACGGATTTGAGGTGGACAAGATTTCGGGTGTTTATATTGGGTTGGGAGTGATAGGAGGGGGTAGTAATAGGAGGTATGAGCTGTGGGGGCCCAGGGTTGGGAGATATGTCACCAGCAGTGAGGAGAAGCAGAGAGAGACAGAGCAGGTGGGAGAAGGAGAGTGGGCGGCTTGTTTTGTGTTTTATTAGGAGAGATCTGAGGTTGAGGAGCAAGTCAGCAGAGGAGGTCAGGTGGGGAGGCAAGAGGGAAGGAGAGATTATTACTTGGTTAGAGGGTGCTGGGGCTTTAGGATAGCGAAGGAGAGTGAGGAGTAATGGAGCCAAAATTGTTGGAGCATATGTCAGCATGATGAGAATAAGTGTGCCGGAAAGGGAAAGAAATTTAGTACATTTATTAACAGTGGTTAGTCTTACCTTCTGTTCACTTCTGGCTCATTTCTGGCATATTTCTTCTGTCATATTTGCTATATGGAATTCAATGAACAAATTGTGCTGCAAAAAATCTGCCTTATAGAACAAAATAAATAAAAAAGCAGAAGAACAAAAAAATGACCACATGAGGAAGAGGTTGTACTAACAGACAGCCCCTGTCTAATTGCCTTTAAATAAAACTTATATACTGTGTAATAAGTGGTGAAGTCACAAACATGATATATGGTGGTTTTTCAGTGCCAGGTTCCCTCGGGCTATATTTTATGTGTAACACAATAGACCTAATTTTATTAAAACCATAGCAACCAGTAAGTATTTAGCTGTAATTTTTCAAACTCCTGTGGAAAAATAGTAGCTGAACTGTGATTGGTTGCTACGAGTGCTTCTCACTAAATTAGAATATCATCAAAAAATTACCGTATAAGCCGAGATTTTCAGCCCGTTTTTTTAGGCTGAAAGTGCCCCTCTTGGCTTATACTCGAGTCATTGTCACAGGGGGTCGGCGAGGGAAGGGGAGCGGCAGCTGTCAAATCATACTCGCCTGTTCCCGGCACGTCTCTGCATGTCCCTGCTTCTCTGGCGCCCGCAGCTTGTTCCTGTGTTCAGCAGTCACCAGGTACCGCTCATTAAAGTAATGAATGTGGATGCGACTCCACTCCCATAGGGGTGGAGTGCATATTCATTACTTTAATGAGCGGTACCATGTGACCGCTGAACACAGGAGCAAGCTGCCGGTGCCCAGAGACCATCTGTCAGTGAGAAGCTGCAGGGACCGCGCCGGGAGAAGGTGAGTATAATGGGGGAGGGTGAGCATTCCGATATTCACCTGTCCCCGTTCTACCGCCATCCTCTGGCTGTAACGTTCAGGTCAGAGGGCGTGATGACATGTTTAGGGTGCGCCCTCTGCCTGAACAGTCACTGCGGAGGACGCGACAGACAGAGCCCGGCGGTGGAATGGGGACAGGTGAATATCGCAAGTGCCGGTATCACAGTCTGCTCAGGACAACAGGTGAATATGTCATTTTATTTTTTATCGCCGCAGCAGCATGTGGGGCAAATGTTTCTATGGAGCATCTTATGAGGCCATAATCAACCTTTATGCAGCATTATACGAGGCACATTTTCTATGGAGCATCTTATGGGACCATAATCAATCTTTGTGCAGCATTATATAGGGCACATTTTCTATGGAGCATCTTATGGAGCCATAATCAACCTTTGTGCAGCATTATATGGGGCACATTTTCTATAGAGCATCTTATGGGGCCATAATCAACCTTTATACAGCATTGTATGGGGCAAATGTTTCTATGGGGCATCTTATGGGGCCATAATCAACCTTTGTGCAACATTATATGGGGCAAATGTTTCTATGGAGCATCTTATGGGGCCATAATCAATCTTTGTGCAGCATTATATGGGGCAAATGTTTCTATGGAACATCTTATGGGGCCATAATCAACCTTTATGCAGCATTGTATTGGGCAAATGTTTCTATGGAGCATCTTATGGGGCCATAATTAGCCTTTATGTAGCATTATATGGGGCACATTTTCTATGGAGTATCTTATGGGGCCATAATCAACCTTTATGCAGCATTATATGGGGCAAATGTTTCTATGGAGCATCTTATGGGGCATAATCAACCTTTGTGCAGCATTGTATGGGGCAAATGTTTCTATGGAGCATCTTATTGCAGCATTATAATGCTATAATGCTATAACCTTTGTGCAGCATTATATGAGGCATATTTTATTATGGAGCATCTTATGGGGCCCATCATGAACTTTATGGAGCATTATATGGGGCTCCTGATTCAATATGGATATTCAAAAACACTTAACCTTCTGATGTCTCAATTAATTTTACTTTTATTGGTATCTATTTTTATTTTTGAAATTTGCCAGTAGCTGCTGAATGTCCCACCCTAGGCTTATACTCGAGTCATTAAGTTTTCCCAGATTTTTGTGGCAAAATTATGGGTCTCGGCTTATACTCGGGTCAGCTTATACTCGAGTATATACGGTAATTTATTTCAGCTCTTCAATACAAAAAGTGAAGCTCATATAATATATAGAGTCATTACAAACAGAGTGATCTATTTCAAGTGTTTATTTCTGTTAATGTTGATGATTATGGCTTACAGCCAATGAAAACCCAAAAGTCATTACTTCAGTAAATTAGAATAATTAACAAAAAACATATAAAGAAAAACTGGATCCGCGCTGGTTTTGTATTCAATAAAGATCCCAGTTTGGCCATCTTTTACCATATCCCCAAGATTCACAAGAATGCTACATGCCCACCGGGTAGGCCTATTATCTCAGGGATTAACAGCTTAACAGCAAATCTGTCCCGGTATGTGGACATGCACTTACAGAAGTGCATGCAACTCATACCGGCCTACCTTAAGGATACGGGCCACATTCTTCGCACCCTTGAAAAAGTCAAATGGGAACCTCACTACTTTCTAGGCACCCTGGATATAAAATCACTCTATACAGTGATCGACCAAAAAATGGGTTGTCAAATTGCAGGGCAGTACCTTCAAACTCTGGATACATATCCGAGTACCCAGGTCACCTTTATTGAAGAGTGCATCCAATTCATCTTACAGCATAACTATTTTTGGTATGAAGGTGACTTCTTCCTGCAAACCTGTGGTACTGCAATGGGTACACGGTTTGCTCCCGCGTATGCCAACCTCTTTGTAGCCAAGTGGGAGGAGTCCTGTATTTTTCCATCCGGTAACCTCCGTACAGGTCTGGTTCTTTGGCGGCGTTTTATTGACGACGTGCTCTTCATCTGGAATGGTCCTAAGGCCGAGCTGGATCTTTTCATATCTAATCTGAATAACAACACCTTTGGGTTGGAATTCACACCCACTACTAGCACGACAAGTATAAACTTTCTGGACCTCAGCATTTTCATAGAGAACAACCAGATATTCACCAAATGCTATCGCAAGGAGGTGGACTCTAACAGTTTTATTGGTATGACCAGCTGCCATCTCCCAGTCTGGCTCACTAATGTGCCTAAGGGCCAGTACACAAGAATCAGACGGAACTGCACCACCTTAGAAGATTTTAATAAAGACTCTGCCCTCCTTACCCAACAATTTTTGGATAAGGGTTACCCTAGAGGATTACTGGAGCGTGCCGAGAAAGACATCATGGAGACACCCAGGGATGCCATATTACATAGAGTGAAATTTATCAACCAGCCAACGAATATACAGGACCAGATCCATCAGCTACCCTTTATCACTCAATTCCACGCTGGGCACACCAAATTTAGGTCCATCATTAACAAACATTGGACTATACTTCAGGGGGACAAAATCATAGGGGAATTCTTGCCACCTCTACCAAGATTCATATTTAAGAAGGCAAAATCCCTGGGCAGTATTATAGCCCCCACCACAAGACAATCCTCTAAGTACAAACAAACATCGGAGGCTCCTACTAACACTAAGACAGGATTTACACCATGCGGATTCTGTCACGGGTGCCGGCATACATCCTTCCAGAAAACATGCCGTTCTACTTTTTCGGATATGGATGACAGGAATGAGTATACCATCAGAGACAACATTACATGTGCTTCTTCTATGGTTATATACGCCATTGAGTGCCCGTGCAGAAAACTTTACGTAGGCCGCACCAAGAGACCCATGATGGTCCGGATAAAGGAACATTTCACCAATATCCATAAAGGCTTCCTGGGCCACCCACTTTCCCGGCACTTTAGTGAGAGGCATGATAAATCCACTAGGGGCATTGTATTTTGGGGTATTCAGAAAGTTAAACAAAATTTAAGAGGAGGCAACCTGATAAAAGCCATGTCCAGGGCCGAATCCCATTGGATTTTCTCCCTTAACAGCCTTGCACCGAAAGGCCTTAATCATGGGCTTGAAATATTTGCTTTTTAGACCAGTGTTTTCTTTCCCCCTTTTTTGGGGTTCCCATCGTATTAGGGAGCGCATTATCCCCATGTTCCTTGGTTGGTTTTATTTCGCATCCCCCTCTATTTGTCCCATTCAATGGGTTTTAATGGGCTTTATGGGCATCCCCCTCTATTTGTCCCATTTTATGGGTTTTAATCAGTTTTTTAGTATAATCAGTTTTTAAGTTTTCTAGTACAATTAATTTTAATTTAGTATTTATTAAAGATTTGTTTTTATCCATTTCACTTAATTTATTGCAGCAGCATTGTCCCACATCTGCACTATATATGTGTAACACATACAGGCTATAACTTCTATTAGGTCCATTTTGCGGTTCATGCCTCTTATATCCCTCACTATTTCTTATATACCAGTATTCCCATTGCACACCATCCTAGGAGCGGGCTTGTGGGGCGGACCGGGCAGTTTGAGTGACACCTTGGGGGGGTTAAATAGCGGGGCATTTTCAGGGATCAGTAACCCTGATGAAGAAGGACGCCGCTCCTTCGAAACGCGTCGGTTTGATTCCTGTGGCACCCCGTACTCTCTCCTAGCTCAGTGACGTCACACGCTGAGCCTTGCGCCAGCGAGCTCCTCCCTCGGTTGTTTCCCGCTCGCATCCAGGGACGCTACCGGCCGGAGTGGTCCCTGGCTCTGTGTAGCTCTTCCACACGGCAGCCTGCTCATTCGCCCAATCTGCCCGCACACCAGCCCAACGGACACCACCTTCTATTGAACCCGTATACACCATCATCTACTGGGTACTGGAATAACGGTTAGTGTGGCAATTTTCACCGGCTCTCCAGGCCCTTCTCTAATGCTGGTCATGGTATTTGTACATATTTGGTGTTGTGTGTAACACTGGGCACTACAGCAATCATCCCTTTGTTGTTTTATTTACTGTGCATTGTCTAAGCCTATTATTTGGTGCACATTTTGAGTTGTTTTTACAGCACTGTAGCGCGGATCCAGTTTTTCTTTATATTGTACCCTTTTCTCTGACAGTTTTAGCCTCTGTTCTGTCTTGGTTCCTGCTGCTCAGTGACTTTGGTAGGCAGCGCTGGTGTATTCTTTTGCATTATCTTCTGTTTTGTCTAGGGGCTTATACACTACAGCAGCTCCTCAATGGCTATCCATGCTCTACGCACGGATAGGGATCATAGGTTATTGTTTATTAGGGAGAGATTTTCATTTAAAGGCCCTTCAGGCAGCGATTCCCTTAGAGCTAGGGATTTACTTAAGTCCATGGAAAAATTACTCCTTTCTGAAATGCGGGATATGTGGGAGGTGGCCTCCCTTGAAAAATATGCCCTAGCCCGCTTGGTCCCAAAAGGCCTTACTGTTTATAAAACACTAGCGGGGGATTTTGGTGATCCAACCACACTGGGTGAATGGGACAGCATGTTTAACTCCTTTTCTTTAAAAATCCTGCAATTTGTGATTGACAAACGGCTATCCAATATAAACAAGACAAGCCGTCTTATTGAACAGACATTCGAGCAATTAAACAATTGCATTTTTAGTGAGGATATACAAGCTCTATCTGACAGTATTTTATATAGACTAAAAGAAAAAGAAAGAGAGATTATTGACAAGAAGATCAGGAAATTCCAAAGGGATGGAATTCCAGAAGAACTCTATATAAACCAACATCCGGACGCAAGTTTGGGTGATACACTCAATAATGACACTCAAAAACCCGACGAACTGGTAGTAATAGATGAATACAATCTATCTACCGAGCAGGACATGGCAGACATATCACTGGTATTTTCCACATATGCGGATTCCAACTCTACACAATATACACCAGTGTCAATTAGGAATAAGCTCCCTTCGGAGTCAATAGAGGCCATAACCCATACCCAGGACAATACTTTGGAAGTTTCGGTATACCCCATCACACCCACCTATGGGAATTCCAATATGCATGATGAGATTTATTCACGGCCTATCACCCCCGTACGTATTTCCAACAGGTTTTCCCCACTATCTTCAAATGGAGGAGACGTAGCTTCTGGTACCATGCACAAGAATTTGCATAACGGTGAACATCAACGTACCTCCCGACAGGCCATCCATCGAGTTACATCTACATCTACTCAAATGAGACCTGCAGAGAAACAATCTGGGGGTCCAACCACTTTACCTAGTGGTAGTACGCCCGGCAACTCGTCCTCTGGACCCACTAGGAACATTACCTCTAAAAATGGACAGAAGTCTACGCTCCTTAACAGAAATAGGGGTGCTGGCACGACATTGAAACATCACGCAAAGTCTAAGACCCTCCCACCGGTGAATCAGGATTTTTTCCGGGTAAGGTCTACAAAACTAAGAGGGGCAGGAGGGGGAGGAAACTCACCAAAACTGAAATAAGTCCTATGGTCAAGTACCCACAAAAAATATTTAATTTAAGTTCCCACAAACTAACTAATAATGAGACATCCCTTCTTCAAAAAGGTTTGAAATACGCCCCTACTTCTGTGGGGAAACCTTTTTCTCTCTATATAAGCATGAAAAAATATCTGAGGAATTTAGCTATAAAAAAATTCTTTCTCAAAAAGGAAAAAATATCCACAGGAAACACCAACCCTATTCCTGATACGTACAATCATACTACACTGGCTAATCCCTCTTCCTTTAATCCTATACATGAGCATTCTGAGGCATTTTCAACTTTTGACAAACTGGTCACGAATGACATCAGGAAATTACAAAGAGTGAAGCCCAGATTTGTTCCTTGCAACCTAACCAATGCTGAGAAGAAAGCAATTAAAGACATACAGAGTAATAACAACATTATTATTCGCCCTGCGGATAAGGGAGGAGGTATTGTTATTATGGATCAAGCCATGTATCACGATGAATCAATTCGTCTACTCAGTGATACTACCACCTACAGGAAACTGAAAGGTGACCCTACACCGCAGTTTATTAACAAACTTAAATCGCTGTGTCTAAAAGGCCAATCTCTGGGCATACTTAACAAGAAGGAATTTGGTTTTGTATTCAATAAAGATCCCAGTTTGGCCATCTTTTACCATATCCCCAAGATTCACAAGAATGCTACATGCCCACCGGGTAGGCCTATTATCTCAGGGATTAACAGCTTAACAGCAAATCTGTCCCGGTATGTGGACATGCACTTACAGAAGTGCATGCAACTCATACCGGCCTACCTTAAGGATACGGGCCACATTCTTCGCACCCTTGAAAAAGTCAAATGGGAACCTCACTACTTTCTAGGCACCCTGGATATAAAATCACTCTATACAGTGATCGACCAAAAAATGGGTTGTCAAATTGCAGGGCAGTACCTTCAAACTCTGGATACATATCCGAGTACCCAGGTCACCTTTATTGAAGAGTGCATCCAATTCATCTTACAGCATAACTATTTTTGGTATGAAGGTGACTTCTTCCTGCAAACCTGTGGTACTGCAATGGGTACACGGTTTGCTCCCGCGTATGCCAACCTCTTTGTAGCCAAGTGGGAGGAGTCCTGTATTTTTCCATCCGGTAACCTCCGTACAGGTCTGGTTCTTTGGCGGCGTTTTATTGACGACGTGCTCTTCATCTGGAATGGTCCTAAGGCCGAGCTGGATCTTTTCATATCTAATCTGAATAACAACACCTTTGGGTTGGAATTCACACCCACTACTAGCACGACAAGTATAAACTTTCTGGACCTCAGCATTTTCATAGAGAACAACCAGATATTCACCAAATGCTATCGCAAGGAGGTGGACTCTAACAGTTTTATTGGTATGACCAGCTGCCATCTCCCAGTCTGGCTCACTAATGTGCCTAAGGGCCAGTACACAAGAATCAGACGGAACTGCACCACCTTAGAAGATTTTAATAAAGACTCTGCCCTCCTTACCCAACAATTTTTGGATGAGGGTTACCCTAGAGGATTACTGGAGCGCGCCAAGAAAGACATCATGGAGACACCCAGGGATGCCATATTACATAGAGTGAAATTTATCAACCAGCCAACGAATATACAGGACCAGATCCATCAGCTATCCTTTATCACTCAATTCCACGCTGGGCACACCAAATTTAGGTCCATCATTAACAAACATTGGACTATACTTCAGGGGGACAAAATCATAGGGGAATTCTTGCCACCTCTACCAAGATTCATATTTAAGAAGGCAAAATCCCTGGGCAGTATTATAGCCCCCACCACAAGACAATCCTCTAAGTACAAACAAACATCGGAGGCTCCTACTAACACTAAGACAGGATTTACACCATGCGGATTCTGTCACGGGTGCCGGCATACATCCTTCCAGAAAACATGCCGTTCTACTTTTTCGGATATGGATGACAGGAATGAGTATACCATCAGAGACAACATTACATGTGCTTCTTCTATGGTTATATACGCCATTGAGTGCCCGTGCAGAAAACTTTACATAGGCCGCACCAAGAGACCCATGATGGTCCGGATAAAGGAACATTTCACCAATATCCATAAAGGCTTCCTGGGCCACCCACTTTCCCGGCACTTTAGTGAGAGGCATGATAAATCCACTAGGGGCATTGTATTTTGGGGTATTCAGAAAGTTAAACAAAATTTAAGAGGAGGCAACCTGATAAAAGCCATGTCCAGGGCCGAATCCCATTGGATTTTCTCCCTTAACAGCCTTGCACCGAAAGGCCTTAATCATGGGCTTGAAATATTTGCTTTTTAGACCAGTGTTTTCTTTCCCCCTTTTTTGGGGTTCCCATCGTATTAGGGAGCGCATTATCCCCATGTTCCTTGGTTGGTTTTATTTCGCATCCCCCTCTATTTGTCCCATTCAATGGGTTTTAATGGGCTTTATGGGCATCCCCCTCTATTTGTCCCATTTTATGGGTTTTAATCAGTTTTTTAGTATAATCAGTTTTTTAGTTTTCTAGTACAATTAATTTTAATTTAGTATTTATTAAAGATTTGTTTTTATCCATTTCACTTAATTTATTGCAGCAGCATTGTCCCACATCTGCACTATATATGTGTAACACATACAGGCTATAACTTCTATTAGGTCCATTTTGCGGTTCATGCCTCTTATATCCCTCACTATTTCTTATATACCAGTATTCCCATTGCACACCATCCTAGGAGCGGGCTTGTGGGGCGGACCGGGCAGTTTGAGTGACACCTTGGGGGGGTTAAATAGCGGGGCATTTTCAGGGATCAGTAACCCTGATGAAGAAGGACGCCGCTCCTTCGAAACGCGTCGGTTTGATTCCTGTGGCACCCCGTACTCTCTCCTAGCTCAGTGACGTCACACGCTGAGCCTTGCGCCAGCGAGCTCCTCCCTCGGTTGTTTCCCGCTCGCATCCAGGGACGCTACCGGCCGGAGTGGTCCCTGGCTCTGTGTAGCTCTTCCACACGGCAGCCTGCTCATTCGCCCAATCTGCCCGCACACCAGCCCAACGGACACCACCTTCTATTGAACCCGTATACACCATCATCTACTGGGTACTGGAATAACGGTTAGTGTGGCAATTTTCACCGGCTCTCCAGGCCCTTCTCTAATGCTGGTCATGGTATTTGTACATATTTGGTGTTGTGTGTAACACTGGGCACTACAGCAATCATCCCTTTGTTGTTTTATTTACTGTGCATTGTCTAAGCCTATTATTTGGTGCACATTTTGAGTTGTTTTTACAGCACTGTAGCGCGGATCCAGTTTTTCTTTATATTGTACCCTTTTCTCTGACAGTTTTAGCCTCTGTTCTGTCTTGGTTCCTGCTGCTCAGTGACTTTGGTAGGCAGCGCTGGTGTATTCTTTTGCATTATCTTCAATTAACAAAAAACACCTGCAAAGATTTCCTAAGCGTGTAAAAAGGTCTCTTAGTCTATTTCAGTAGGGTCCACAATCATGGGGAAGACTGCTGACTTGACAGATTGCAACGCGGAAAAAATGGAGTTAATGTCCACTAATAATTTAAATATTTCTCAAATAGTTTATTATTTACAAAAAAATGTCAGAACAACATATTATTATTGCTCACAATATAAGTTAAAACCAACTAGACAAGAGTGGCGATAGCACAGAAACACAGAAAACGGTGCAGCACTCGGGCTGATGCCAGATGTAAATCAATTACAGGCAAAGTGCACATTCATATAATGGTAAGTACGGGGGGAGCCTAGAAACAAGTATGAGGTAACTGATAGAGCCCTGTACACTGACTCTTAATATGTCACAGCAGACCCATCATCCCGAACACTTACTCACAATGCAGGCACCAGGACCGAGCCGCACCGTCGCCCCAACGCGCGTTTCGCGTGGGCTTCGTCAGATGTTGACAGATGTCCAGAAGGCAGTCATTGACACACTCTACAAGGAAGGTAAGCCACAAAAGGTCATTGCTAAAGAAGCTGGCTGTTCACAGAGTGCTGTATGTGGCGCCCCAGGGTCCTGGTCATCACAGTAGCATTGCTTTCCTCACGGGGAGAGTGATGTTATGTTTGGAAGCGATGAAGGATATCTTTTATCAGGTAACCACCATACACACAACATGTTCACACTCCAGGCTACAAGGGGGAGCTTTTGATCCTATTTTTAGGTGACTCCCCTGCATATGCATATATATTGTGGTTTGAAGGGAAAGAGAGTTTGAGTTTCAGTGAGAAAGTGCCAGGAAGTAGACTGGAGCAGTCTGAGGCAGGAAGAAAGTCTGAAGGGGCCATGTAGTCTGAAGTACTACAGCTCCTGGAAAGAGACATACAGAAAGCCGAACATTGTTCAGTGAGTGTGAAGGAGGGCGAAGCACAGGAGAGTAACATCAGGTGAGACCAGCTATGAACAGGCTGCCTCCTTCTGAGGCGCAGATAACCGGTAGCCGGACAACCGAGGTTGTAAGGGACTCTATGACTTACAGCAGAGACCGGCAGGACAGCTGAACTGCAAGTTACCTGTCCGCCACACACACCTGGTACACAGTGACACATAGAGCCCAGGGCGTGCTAGAGTTCCTGTAAAAAGGCTTGAGTTACCTGTCATGCAGGTATTGTCCTATCTTATAAGGGGGACAGAGAGAAGAACTGTGAGGACCTTATCTGAAGCCATAGGCAGTAAGGGACTACAACACCACCGCGCTAGAGGAAGGCTTTTAGCTCCACCTGGTAAAGGGGACTCCGGATTCGCTTCCAAGCCGGCCGGACTCTGCCTGTCATGTGATCTGGTACCCTGGACTGCGGTTGCCTGAAGTCTTCAGTAAACCAGGTAAAGAGACTGTAAACCTGTGTCCTCGTTCTTTACTGCACCATTCACTATCCATTCCATCTATCTTCCATCTACACACCGGGAGCCTAGGGATATACTTCACCTGTGGGAAGTTGTACCATCTAGCTGCCATAACATCACTCCAGAGGACCCCTTAAAGCAGCATTGGTCCCCACTAACTGAATACCACAGGTGGTGTCACGAACATAAACTTTATTCAATACCCCCTTTTACATGAGCGCCCAGGGCCACGGACCGGGTCGCCACCGTGACATCCCCCTGTGAGCACTGGACCTGTACCGGGTACCCCACGGCCCTGGCGGGCGACTCACTGTATCCAACCATATGATGGAAAGTTTGTAATGACTTTGTATAATATATGAGTTTCATTTTTTGTATCGAAGAAATGAAATAAATTTACTTTTTGATGCTATTCTAATTTAGTGAGAAGCACTTGTACAGTCAACAAGGGAATCATTTTCTTTTCTGCAATTTTGATAAATGTGGCCGTGTGAATCAGTGTTCCTTTAATATATAAGCGTTTTAAAGGGTAAAGTTCCTCCTTGTGGAGAGCACCTAATTTGTTGTAGGGAGACATATAGGCCATGCAGTGCTGCCCAGGAATTTGAATTATGCAAACTGAGAAACTTTACCCTTTACTTTCCCTGTTAGAGGCCTCTAAACCAGCCAAATCATATCTCCTGGTTTGTACTAATGAGAAGCAAATGCCCCAAAACATGTGTCTGCAAATGGAATTTCTGGTGTGCCTTCTTATACTAAGTCATATTGCGAGGCCCGTTAAAGTGGTTGTCCTGTCCAAATCAAAAACTCTGCAGTTACTCTGTGTGGCTGCAGACTCGTGAATCTCCACAGCGCATGCATTATTCAGGAACAAAATGAATGGCTTCCAACTGGTATTATAGCATAGGACAGTGGTGGTGAACCTGTGTCATGCGTGGCAAAGGCGCCAAGTCCGGGAGATGCTGCTCGCTTCATTCCCATGTTCAAATGTACATCCATGATCTTTTTGTTACTACCAAACTTTCCTTCCTCGCCATCACCGAAACCTGGCTCACCCCTTCTGACACAGCCTCTCCTGCTGCACTCTCTTATGGTGGCTTCCACCTTTCTCACACACCCCGCCCCAGCAGCAAGCATGGCGGAGGAGTTGGTTTTCTCCTGTCAGATGACTGCTCCTTCACCCCAATCCCACTGCCACCCTCTGTTACCCTCCCTTCCTTTGAGGTGCACTCTGTGCGCATCTACTCCCCCTCCAACCTCCAACTGGCTGTCATTTACCGCCCCCCAGGGCCAGCCACCATCTTCTTTGACCACTTTACCACCTGGCTACTTCATTTCCTTTCTGCAGACATCCCCACTATCATCATGGGCGATTTCAACATCCCCATTGACACTTCCCTCTCAGCTGCCACTAAACTTCTATCTCTCTCTTCCTCCTTCGGCCTCACTCAATGGTCTTCTGCAGCCACTCACAAAGATGGTCACACACTGGACCTCATCTTCACCCGCCTCTGCTCCCTATCTAACCTCTCTAACTCACCTCTTCCACTCTCTGACCACAACCTTCTCACATTCTCATCTCTCTCCACTCCATGTCTAGAGTCCCCACCCCACAAACTTTCACACCCTCGCAGAAATATTAAACATCTTGACCTACATTCATTCTCTGAATCCCTCCTCCCTCTCACAGACATAAGTTCCATACACAATGCGGATGACGCTGCCGCTCTATATAACACCACAATAGCTGTAGCTTTGGAATCTGCTGCCCCACTTACACATACCAAAGCTCGCAAAATCAACAGACAGCCCTGGCACACCAGCCTGACCAAAGAACTGAGGCGAGCTTCCAGGGCTGCTGAGCGCAGATGGAAAAGATCCCACTCCAACGACCACTTCATCGCATTCAAACAGTCCCTCACTACTTTCAAGGCCACACTCGCCACAGCTAAACAAACCTACTTCTCATCTCTCATATCCTCCCTGTCTCACAACCCTAAACAGTTATTCAACACCTTCAATTCTCTCCTCCGTCCCCCAGCACCTCCTCCCTCCCCACTTATCTCTGCTGAAGACTTTGCCTCATTCTTCAAGCAGAAGATTGATAACATCAGAGACAGTTTTGGTCAACAACCCCCAGAGCCCTTCCTCCCAACTTCCCTACCCTCCACCTCCAAAACCAACTTCCCCACCATTACAGAAGATCAACTCGCCACTCTACTCTCAAGATCGCATCTCACCACCTGTGCACTTGACCCGCTCCCATCCCACCTCATCCCAAACTTCGCCACAATCTTCATCCCAACCCTAACCCATCTCTTCAACCTATCACTAACAACTGGTGTTTTCCCCTCAAGCTTTAAACATGCCTCCATCACACCTATCCTCAAAAAGCCCTCTCTTGACCCATCCTCTGTATCTAGCTATCGCCCTATATCACTTCTCCCCTATGCCTCAAAACTACTGGAACAACACGTCTACCTTGAATTGTCCTCCCATCTCTCTTCTTGCTCCCTCTTTGACCGCTTACAATCTGGCTTCCAGTCACACCACTCCACTGAAACTGCCCTAACTAAGGTCACCAACGACCTCTTAACCGCCAAGAGCAAGCGACACTACTCTGTTCTCCTCCTCCTCGACCTGTCGGCTGCCTTTGACACAGTGGACCATTCCCTATTATTACAGACCCTCTCATCCCTTGGCATCACAGACTTGGCCCTATCCTGGATCTCATCATACCTAACAGACCGGACATTCAGCGTCTCCCACTCACACACCACCTCCTCACCTCGCCCCCTATCTGTCGGAGTCCCACAAGGTTCAGTCCTTGGGCCCCTGCTCTTCTCCATTTACACCTTTGGCCTGGGACAGCTCATAGAATCTCATGGCTTTCAGTATCACCTCTATGCTGATGACACACAGATCTACATCTCTGGACCAGATATCACCTCCCTACTAACCTGAATCCCTCAATGTCTGTCCACTATTTCATCCTTCTTCTCCGCTAGATTTCTGAAACTTAACATGGACAAAACAGAATTCATCATCTTTCCCCCATCTCACGTGACCCCCCCAACGAACCTATCCATTACAGTACACGGCTGCCCACTCTCCCCAGTCCCACAAGCTCGCTGCCTCGGGGTTATCCTTGACGCTGATCTCTCCTTCAAACCACATATCCAAGCCCTTTCCACTTCCTGCCGACTTTAACTCAAAAATATTGCACGAATCCGTTCATTCCTCAACCAAGAATCTGCAAAAACCCTAGTCCATGCCCTCATCATCTCTCGCCTTGACTACTGCAACCTCCTGCTCTGTGGCCTCCCCTCAAACACTCTCGCACCCCTCCAATCTATTCTAAACTCTGCTGCCCGACTAATCCACCTGTCCCCCCGCTATTCTCCGGCCTCTCCCCTCTGTCAATCCCTTCACTGGCTCCCCATTGCCCAGAGACTCCAGTACAAAACCCTAACCATGACGTACAAAGCCATCCACAACCTGTCTCCTCCTTACATCTGTGACCTCATCTCCCGGTACTTTCCTACACGCAACCTCCGATCCTCACAAGATCTCCTTCTCTACTCCCCTCTTATCTCCTCTTCCCACAATCGTATACAAGATTTCTCTCGCGTATCTCCCCTACTCTGGAACTCTCTACCGCAACATATCAGACTCTCACCTACCATCGAAACCTTCAAAAAGAACCTGAAGACCCACCTCTTCCGACAAGCCTACAACCTGCAGTAACCACCGATCGACCAAACCGCTGCATGACCAGCTCTATCCTCACCTACTGTATCCTCACCCATCCCTTGTAGATTGTGAGCCTTCACGGGCAGGGTCCTCTCTCCTACTGTACCAGTTATGACTTGTATTGTTCAAGATTATTGTACTTGTTTTTATTATGTATACCCCTCCTCACTTGTAAAGCGCCATGGAATAAATGGCGCTATAACAATAAATAATAATAATAATAATTTAAGTCTTTTAGACAGCAAAGGCACCGGTAAGAGCTCCAAGAGGAGGCAAACATTAAGGGTATGTGTCCACGTTCAGGATTGCATCAGGATTTGGTCAGGATTTTTCATCAGCATTTGTAAGCCAAAACCAGGAGTGGAACAATTAGAGGAAAAGTATAACAGAAACATATGCACCACTTCTGCATTTATCACCAACTCCTGGTTTTGGCTTACAAATACTGATGAAAAATCCTGACCAAATCCTGATGCAATCCTGAACGTGGACACATACTCTTAATGTATCATGGGGGGGGGGGGAGATGAATTATGGAAGGGGGCACAGGTTTGCTAGAGGAAGAGTGGAAATGGGGCATTGCTTTATTCAGAGGGGCAATGTGTGTGTATGTGTATATATATTTTGCAGAGTGGTAGTTTGTGTTTGTGTGTGTGTTTATATTTTGCAGAGGGGCTGTGTGTGAGATAAATAAGTGGGTTTTGGGTTGCTGTTTGGGCAATCTGTCTACAAGGTTCGTCATCACTGGCTTAGGATCTTAGCATCTTGTTTGTCAGCTTGCAAAGTGAAAGTAAAATTATGCTCCAGCTAAACATATAGTGGGCAGGAACTTCCTGTTTTTTTTTTGTTTTTTGTTTTTTTTTAACTGAGCTTTACTGGCAAAATAACACTATTGCTGAAGACAGAAACTCATGCACTCTTAAATAGTAGTTGACACAATAAACCCAATAATAATCAGTATTCCAACATTAAAGAAGAACCACAAAGTGGATTTCTCCAAAGTTATCAATTTCATCTGTATATTGGTCTCATTATGGCCATGTCTTTCCTTTAACTTGTAAAATTGTGCTGACTGTTTTTTTTTTATATTGACTCTTAGGATTGGTACTTCCTGATGGTGGCACTGGAGATCCAGTCCTCTGCTTTCTAACATATAATGAATTCTTTCTAGGGGGTCAGGAATGCACTATGTCTGTATACTTTACATAAATACCTTATTAATATGGGTATGTGATGGAGTATGATACAATTTTCCTGTCAGGGGCTCCATATGAATCCTAGACCTCCAGGGGTACTGACATTAATCTCCTCACTCCCTTAGATCACCAGGGATGCTCAGATGACACTTTCCCTCTCCTACCAAGCAATGACCTTTTCAAAAGTGGGATATCTTGAAGTTTCCAGGCTCCAATACAAAATCTCTAACAGGGCCCCTTCACAGGTCCTTTTTAGTATTGGTCTTTTACTGTGAGCCAAAGGGGCAACTTGCAATAAAGTATTCCAGAAAGGATGTTGTTATAGACCCCTTCAGTACTTAAACCACTAGTAAAATTGTTCTTAACAGGGTTGTATGGGATTAGAATAACATGTTTGCTTTCTTTCAGAAACAGAGCTACAACTGACCATGGTTTGTGTCTTGTATTGCATCTCAGCATTGACGTGAATGAGGCTAAACTGCATCACCCAAATACAGTGCAATTTCCACCGACGCCGGCAGCTGAGGAGATGGAGAAATTACTTTCTCTGTCTCCTCCGCAGCTGTGCTCCATTCCTGTCATGCGAGAGGATCGGAGCACAGTAGCATGACACTTGGCTCCCAATCACATCAGAACAGGAGCCAAGGGTCATTAGCATATCACATTGGATGCTCTTGCATGGAATGCTATACGCTAGTGTGACTGCGGCCTATTTCTGCCACATACTTCTCAGCATGTGATGTAGGGAGTATCTGCAAGGGTTAATTTATCTCTTTGCATTCAACCTCTCACACACCCCGATTACGTAACACACTGCCACCCCTCATCAAACACGCAGGGTGATGAGTTCCTGAAGTATGTTACTGTCTGACAATCAAAAGACTCTCTTAAAGACTATGGATTCTTTAGCACATACAAGGATCAAACTTATTAAAATTTCAAGCTTTAATATAAAAATATACAGTGCTTACAATAAAAGATAAAAATGAAATGACACACAAATATGCAAAACGGTTATACAATAAAAAGAGATAAATAAAATAAATACCTATTGTCCTGATGTTTCATTGGGGGAAGGAGAAAATGAATTATGGATATTTCCAGGATGACCCAGATTGGCCCACATATTTTCAGGATGACCCAGATTGGCCCATTTTAAAAGTTGCTGTTTGTGACTGGAAGTTGAGCTAATGGCCTTGAATTTCAAATATCCTGTTTCTCCCCTACTCCTCTCTATACAGTAAATAGCAAATATCCTGCCTAGTTACAGACAATATGTTTGTCGTTGAAGCTCAGGGTCCAGGAGCTGAGGTATCATGTTTGACACCTGCAGCAAAAGTCCCTTTGTGTTTGCAATACTGTTATATCCAGTTTCACCCTTCCATCAATTACATGTAACTCTATTACTGTTATACTTTTCCCTTATTGATTATACATTTCCTTCACAATGACCAGTGTATGTAATCTGAATAACGACCAGTTCCTCCAGGACCAGGGTCTCAATCGTCATAAATTGTCTAGACCTATGCCTACAATCGCTATAGATTCTGCACCCTTTAGCTAGGGGTATTTTACTCAGGTCATTCAAAAGATATGTCTGCAGGTAGGGACCATGCACGCATAATCAATTGATTGTTATGTGCTTGCCCTCACCTGTGGTTCTTGGACTAACTTGGCTTACATATAACACAATCCCTTGGTGGACTGACAGATTCAGGAGATAGTAAGGTGGAACGAGTACTGCTAAAGACACTGCTTGGGCACCCATTTAGCCAGGGTTGATACCTGGTCTCTGCTGGAATACGTGCCTGATTTTGAGGATGTGTTCTAAGAACAGGGATGTCAAGAACTTCCTCCTCATTGTCCATATGATTGTGCCATTAATTTAATTGCTGGGGTCAAATTGTCTAACAGCAGGTTGTATAATGTTTCAGGCCCAGAAAGACAGGCCATATAGTCATATAACAGAAAGTCAGGCAAAGGGTCATATCAGACCTTCTTCACCTCCCGATGCAGCAGGATTTTACTTGTTTAAGAAAAAAGATGGGAGTTACGTCCCTGTCTAGATTTCAGTGAACTAAATCGGATCATGGTTCGGGATCCATATCCTCTCTCTTTCATTCCAGACCTCTGTTAACCAGATTATCGGGGCTAAGTAGTTTTCTAAATTGGACCTTGGGCGGGCATGTAATCTCATCTGTATAAGGGAGGGATATGAGTGGAAGACTCCACTTGGAGGGACACTACGTAAACCTAGTTATGACATTTGGGTTGACTAATGCTCCCGCTATTTTCAGCACTTTGTTAATAACATTTTTATCATCTAGCAGGTAGATTTGTAGTAGTCTATTTGGACATATTAATATATTCGCCAGACCTCGAGTCACATCAGGTACATGTCTGTCAGGTCTTACAAATACTCAGGGGCAATAAATGATATGTCAAACCAAAGAAATGTATGTTTTCAGTTCAGGAGATCCCTTTCCTGGGTTATCTTCCACCGGTTTTTGCATGGATCCAGATTGACAACGTTCTGAAGACTTAAAAGTAGGGTTGAGCGAAACAGATCGGACAAATTAAAAAAATCGCTGACTTTCGGCAAAGTCGGGTTTCATGAAACCCGACCCGATCCTAGTGTGGGATCGGCCATGAGGTCGCCGATCTGCGCGCAAAAGTCGCGTTTCATATGACGCTTTCAGCGCCATTTTTCAGCCAATGAAGGAGGGCGCAGAGTGTGGGCAGCGTGATGACATAGGTCTCAGTCCCCACCTGTTGTGAATTCTGCTCTTGGGCTCCCTCCGGTGGTTGTAAGTGGTAGCGCTGCTGTCTCTGAATCGCAGCATTTGTCAGGTGTGTTCACTTTTTGCAATTCTGACTGGGCTATTTAGTCTTGCTTCACCCTTTAGTCAGTGCCAGTTGTCCATTGTTCCTGGAGGATTCACATCTCTGCCTGGTCTCTCCTGCTTTACAGTTCATTTCAACAAAGATAAGTTCTGGCCTTGATTTTTTGCTGTCCACATGCTGTGGCCTTATTGTTCAGTTCTTTTCCATGTTTTTGTCTTGTCCAGCTTGGTCTGTATAAGGATTTGTTTAGCCAAGCTGGTATCTCTGGAGATGCAGATATACCCTCCATATCTTTAGTTAGCTGTGGAGATTTTGTATTTTCTGTGGTGGATATTTTCTAGTGTTTTAATACTGACCACATAGTACTCTGTCCTATCCTTTCTATTTAGCTAGAAGTGGCCTCCTTTGCTAAATTCTGATTTCAGTCTGTGTATGTTTTTTCCCTCTCCTCTCACGGTCAATATTTGTGGGGGGCTGTCTATCCTTTGGGGATTTTCTCTGAGGCAAGACAGTTTTCCCTTTTCTATCTCTAGGGGTAATTAGTCCTCCGGCTGTGTCGAGATGTCTAGGGAGCGCTAGGTACATTCCACGGCTACTTCTAGTTGCGGTGTTAAGTTCAGGGTCTGCGGTTAGTACCTTCTCCAGAGTACGTCTCATGCTGCTCTTAGGCCACCAGATCATAACAGTACAACTGGCCAACAATGAGTTAACCGCATCTCAGAAGAAGGGAAGGAAAGTGCTGAGCCATTTTTGTTTCTGTAGTCTGTTGTGTTTTTTTTTTTTTTCTTCCCTCTTTACCTCTGGGTGGCTCAGGAGTTCGGCGCTGGTATGGATGTTCAGGGATTGGCTTCTCGTGTGGATCAACTTGCTGCTAGAGTACAGGGTATTTCCGATTATATCGTTCAGACTCCGGTTTTAGAGCCTAGAATTCCAACTCCTGATTTGTTTTTTGGGGATAGGTTCAAATTTCTGAGCTTTAAAAATAACTGTAAACTGTTTTTTGCTCTGAAACCCCGTTCCTCTGTTGATCCCATCCAGCAGGTTAAAATTGTTATATCTCTGCTGCGTGGTGACCCCCAGGATTGGGCATTTGCCCTGGAACCTGGGAATCCGGCGTTGCTTAATGTAGACACCTTTTTTCAGGCGCTTGGGTTATTGTATGACGAACCTAATTCAGTGGATCATGCTGAGAAGACCTTGTTGGCCCTGTCTCAGGGTCAAGAAGTGGCAGAATCATATTGCCAGAAGTTTAGAAAATGGTCTGTACTGACTAAATGGAATGAGGATGCCTTGGCGGCAGTCTTCAGAAAGGGTCCTTTATTGGCAGACAAAACTTTAAAACGACATCTTCACGGCATCGGGGAATATGCAAAGGAAGAGGTGAGCAGGGAATGACGACGGGTGTTGTGAACTCTGTTTTCAGGCTCCCTCTTGTGGTCACTGGTGGTATGGTGTGACTTTTGCTTTGGGCTCCCCCTGGTGGCTTTGTTTGTTATCCTGCTGGTCTCTGGCTATCAGCTGGTTCGTTATCCTCTGGGAGGTTCCTATATAGCTCTGTTTTACTTCCACTTGTTGCCGGCTGTCGATGTAATCAGTGCTACTCAGATTCCTTCTGACTACCTTGCTCCCAGTCCATCCAGGACAAGCTAAGTTTTGTTTGCTCTTTTTTTTGATCAGCAGTGTTTATCATGTTTTCTTGTCCAGCTTGCTAAAATGTGATTCCCCCGCTTGCTGGATGCTCTAGTGGACTGAGTTTCTCCCCACACACCATTAGTTGGTGCGTGGGTTCTTGAAATCTCAGGATGGATATTTTGTAAGGGTTTTTTATTGATCGCATAGACCCCTGCTCTATTTTCTGCTTTCTAGTACTAGTGGGCCTCTTTTGCTGAATCTGATTTCATCCCTACGTATGTGCCTTCTTCTTACTTCACCGTTAATATTTGTTGGGGGCTTCTATATCTTTGGGGATTATTTCTCTGGAGGCAAGCGAGGCCTTTCTTTCTCTTTAGGGGTAGCTAGTTCCTCAGGCTGGCTCGAGACGTCTAGGAAATTTTTAGGCACGTTCACCGGCTACCTCTAGTTGTGTTGCATAGGTTCAGATTTGCGATCAGTCCAGTTACCATCTCCCTAGAGCTTGTCCTTAGTTTATTCACTTGCTGGTCTATTCGTGATCCTCAGCCACTAAGGATCATAACAGACGGGAGACCCGTAGAAGCGCTGGATTAGCGCGAAACGGTTGCCGTCGTCATTCCCTGCTCACCTCTTCCTTTGCACATTCCCCGATGCCGTGAAGATGTCGTTTTAAAGTTTTGTCTGCCAATAAAGGACCATTACCGCACCATACTGGTGAGTGCTGCCGCATTTTTTTCTCCAGCTCACATGTTGGTATAGACTTTGTTTTCTGCGAGCACCTCCAGCACTTAAGAAGAGTACTCATTTACAGACACCACTAGTGGACTTAATGTCCTTCGCTCATATACAAGTGGCTGTGCGGCTTCATTTTTTCTATTGTTCACAATCTTCAGAAAGGGTCTTTCTGAATCCGTTAAAGATGTTATGGTGGGGTTCCCCACGCCTGCTGGTCTGAGTGATTCTATGTCTCTGGCCATTCAGATTGATCGGCGCTTGCGCGAGCGCGGGGTTGTGCACACTATGGCATTGTCTTCCGAGCGGAGTCCTGAGCCTGTGCAGTGTGATAGGATTGTGTCTAGAGCTGAACGACAAGGATTCAGACGTCAGAATAGGTTGTGTTTTTACTGCGGCGATTCTGCTCATGTTATTTTTGATTGCCCTAAGCGTACCAAGAGAATCGCTAGTTCTGTTACCATCAGTACTGTACAACCTAAATTTCTGTTATCTGTGACCCTGATCTGCTCATTGTCGTCATTTTCTGTCATGGCATTTGTGGATTCAGGCGCCGCTCTAAACTTAATGGACTTGGAATTTGCCAGACGTTGTGGTTTCCCCTTGCAGCCTTTGCAGAGTCCTATTCCTTTGAGGGGCATTGATGCTACACCGTTGGCTAAAAATAAACCTCAGTTTTGGACACAGCTGACCATGTGCATGGCGCCAGCCCATCAGGAAGATTGTCGTTTTCTGGTGTTGCATAATTTGCATGATGCTATTGTGCTGGGTTTCCCATGGTTACAGGTGCATAATCCAGTATTAGATTGGAAATCTATGTCTGTGACTAGTTGGGGTTGTCAGGGGGTTCATGGTGACGTTCCTTTGATGTCAATTGCCTCCTCCCCCTCTTCTGAAATTCCTGAGTTTTTGTCAGTTTTCCAGGATGTATTCAATGAGCCCAAGTCCAGTTCCCTTCCACCGCATAGGGACTGTGATTGTGCTATTGACTTGATTCCAGGCTGTAAGTTCCCTAAGGGCCGACTTTTCAACCTGTCTGTGCCAGAACATACCGCCATGCGGAGCTATGTTAAGGAGTCCTTGGAGAAGGGTCATATTCGGCCATCTTCTTCACCATTGGGAGCAGGTTTTTTTTTGTTGCCAAAAAAGATGGCTCCTTGAGACCCTGTATTGATTATCGCCTCTTGAATAAGATCACGGTCAAATTCCAATACCCTTTGCCTTTGCTTTCTGATCTGTTTGCTAGGATTAAGGGGGCTAGTTGGTTTACTAAGATTGACCTTCGAGGGGCATATAATCTTGTTCGTATTAAGCAGGGTGACGAATGGAAAACTGCGTTTAATACGCCCGAAGGCCATTTTGAATACCTTGTGATGCCATTCGGACTCTCTAATGCTCCATCTGTGTTTCAGACCTTCATGCATGATATATTTCGGAATTATCTTGATAAATTCATGATTGTATATTTGGATGATATTTTGATTTTTTCAGATGATTGGGAGTCTCGTGAAACAAGTCAGGATGGTATTTCAGATCCTTCGTGATAATGCCTTGTTTGTGAAGGGGTCTAAGTGCCTCTTTGGAGTACAGAAGATTTCTTTTTTGGGCTTCATTTTTTCTCCCTCATCTATAGAAATGGATCCGGTTGAGGTTCAGGCCATTCATGATTGGATCCAGCCCACATCCGTGAAGAGACTTCAGAAATTTTTGGGCTTTGCTAATTTTTATCGCCGTTTCATTGCCAACTTCTCCAGTGTGGTTAAACCCCTGACCGATTTGACGAAGAAAGGCGCTGATGTGACGAATTGGTCCTCTGCGGCTGTTTCTGCCTTTCAGGAGCTTAAACGCCGATTTACTTCTGCCCCTGTGTTGCGTCAGCCGGATGTTTCTCTTCCTTTTCAGGTTGAGGTTGACGCTTCTGAGATTGGGGCAGGGGCCGTTTTGTCTCAGAGGAATTCTGATGGTTCCTTGATGAAACCGTGTGCCTTCTTTTCTCGAAAGTTTTCGCCTGTGGAACACAATTATGATGTCGGCAATCGTGAGTTGTTGGCTATGAAGTGGGCATTTGAGGAGTGGCGACATTGGCTTGAGGGGGCCAAGCACCATATTGTGGTCTTGACCGATCATAAGAATCTGATTTATCTCGAGTCTGCCAAACGGCTGAATCCTAGACAGGCCCGATGGTCCCTGTTTTTCTCCCGTTTTGATTTTATGGTCTCGTATCTTCCGGGTTCTAAGAATGTTAAGGCTGATGCCCTCTCTAGGAGCTTTTTGCCTGATTCTCCTGGGGTCCTTGAGCCGGTCGGTATTCTGAAGGAAGGGGTGATTCTTTCTGCCATCTCCCCTGATTTACGACGGGTTCTTCAGGAATTTCAGGCTGATAAACCTGACCGCTGTCCAGTGGGGAAATTGTTTGTTCCTGACAGATGGACTAGTAAAGTGATTTCGGAGGTTCATTGTTCTGTGTTAGCTGGTCATCCTGGGATTTTTGGTACCAGAGATTTGGTTGCTAGGTCCTTTTGGTGGCCTTCTTTGTCACGGGATGTGCGTTCTTTTGTGCAGTCCTGTGGGACTTGTGCGCGGGCCAAGCCTTGCTGTTCCCGCGCTAGTGGGTTGCTTTTGCCTTTGCCGGTCCCTGAGAAGCCTTGGACACATATTTCTATGGATTTTAATTAGGATCTACCGGTTTCCCAGAGGATGTCAGTTATCTGGGTGGTTTGTGACCGGTTTTCTAAGATGGTTCATTTGGTACCTTTGCCTAAGTTGCCTTCCTCTTCTGATTTGGTTCCGTTGTTTTTTCAGCATGTGGTTCGTTTGCATGGCATTCCGGAGAATATTGTGTCCGATAGAGGTTCCCAGTTTGTTTCTAGGTTTTGGCGGGCCTTTTGTGCTAGGCTGGGCATTGATTTGTCTTTTTCTTCCGCATTTCATCCTCAGACAAATGGCCAAACCGAGCGAACTAATCAGACTTTGGAAACTTATTTGAGATGCTTTGTGTCTGCTGATAAGGATGATTGGGTGGCTTTCTTGCCATTGGCCGAGTTTTCCCTTAATAATCGGGCTAGTTCTGCTACCTTGGTTTCACCCTTCTTTTGTAACTCTGGTTTTCATCCTCGTTTTTCTTCGGGGCAGGTTGAGCCTTCTGATTGTCCTGGGGTGGACTCTGTGGTTGACAGGTTGCAGCAAATTTGGGCTCATGTTGTTGACAATTTGGTGTTGTCTCAGGAGGGGGCTCAGCGTTTTGCTAACCGTCGTCGGTGTGTTGGTTCCCGGCTTCGGGTTGGGGATTTGGTCTGGTTGTCTTCCCGTCATGTCCCTATGAAGGTTTCTTCCCCTAAGTTTAAGCCTCGGTTTATTGGCCCTTATAGGATTTCTGAGATTATCAATCCAGTGTCTTTTCGTTTGGCCTTTCCAGCCTCTTTTTCCATCCATAATGTTTTTCATAGATCTTTGTTGCAGAAATATGTGGTGCCCGTTGTTCCCTCTGTTGATCCTCCTGCCCCGGTGTTGATTGATGGGGAGTTGGAGTATGTGGTTGAGAAGATTTTGGATTCTCGTTTTTCGAGGCGGAAGCTTCAGTATCTTGTCAAATGGAAGGGTTATGGCCAGGAGGATAATTCTTGGGTTGTTGCCTCCGATGTTCATGCTGATGATTTGGTTCGTGCCTTTCATTTGGCTCGTCCGGATCAGCCTGGGGGCTCTGGTGAGGGTTCGGTGACCCCTCCTCAAGGGGGGGGGTACTGTTGTGAATTCTGCTCTTGGGCTCCCTCCGGTGGTTGTAAGTGGTAGCGCTGCTGTCTCTGAATCGCAGCATTTGTCAGGTGTGTTCACTTTTTGCAATTCTGACTGGGCTATTTAGTCTTGCTTCACCCTTTAGTCAGTGCCAGTTGTCCATTGTTCCTGGAGGATTCAGATCTCTGCCTGGTCTCTCCTGCTTTGCAGTTCATTTCAACAAAGAAAAGTTCTGGCCTTGATTTTTTGCTGTCCACATGCTGTGGCCTTATTGTTCAGTTCTATTGACCTCTCACGGTCAATATTTGTGGGGGGCTGTCTATCCTTTGGGGATTTTCTCTGAAGCAAGATAGAAAAGGGAACTATCTCTAGTGATAATTAGTCCTCCGGCTGTGTCGAGATGTCTAGGGAGCGCTAGGTACATTCCACGGCTACTTCTAGTTGCGGTGTTAAGTTCAGGGTCTGCGGTCAGTACAGGTACCACCTTCTCCAGAGTACGTTTCATGCTGCTCTTAGGCCACCAGATCATAACACCCACCATCTTAGAGAAGGGCATGACAGTGATTGGCTTGCTTTCTACGGCGTCACAGGGGCTATAAAGGGGCGTACACGCCGACCGCCATCTTACTTCTTGCGATCTTAGCATAGGGAGAGGTTGCTTCAGCTTCATCAGAAGAAGGGACATAGTTAGGGAGGGAAGATTAACCCCCAAACTGCTTGTGCTGTAGCGATTTCCACTGTCCAACAACACCTTTTTTTTGCAGGGACAGTGGAGTCTATATTTTTGTGCATCAGCTCTGTAGCTTATTAGGCTGCCTTATAAGGCTCCCTGATAGCTGCATTGCTGTTTGCACGCTGCTGTGCAAACCAACTGCTTTTTTAAAAGCAAAAATCCTGTTGCTCCTTTCTGCACAGTTATCTTGTTTATTTGTCCACACTTTTGTGTGCAGCAGTCCTTTTTATTGCTGCCATACTTGTCCTGAGATCATTGTAGGGAGATTGAAATTGTACTACAGTCATTGTATTTTTTCATATATCTTCCAGCCACTTTCTGCCACTTACGTTGTGTTGTTTTATACACTGGGCCTGAGTTTTGGTTGTCTCCCCAAAAAAAAGTGAAATTCAAATTCTGACAAAGTGGATATACTTCAGTCCTGTTGGTTTGTCGTATATCAGCCAGCCACTTTCTGCCACTTACATTGTGTTGTTTTATGCACAGGGCCTGAGTTTTGGTTCAGTCTCCCCCCCAAAAAAGGGAGATTTAAATTCCCAACAAGTTTATATACACCTTCTACCTTGTTTTACAGTACCACATAACGGTTGTTATTTTGGTTAGATTTTCCAAAAAATGAAGTCTGGTGGAAGAGCCCGTGAGCGGTGGTTGCCAGCTGGTACTGATGGTGGTGGTGGTGCATCTGGTGGCAGTGGCAAAAGCACAATAGCACCTAAGGCTGGAGGTGTTGAGCCAGCGTCATCGTCTGGCTACACAAGACCTCGAAGGCTCCCTTATCTGGGAATAGGAAAACAGCTTTTAAAGCCTGAGCAGCAGGAAAAAGTTTTGGCTTTCCTTGCTGACTCAGCCTCTAGCTCTTTCATCTCCTCTTCAGAAAGTTGCAAATATAAAAGCAGCGAGTTGTAGGTGGATGTTCCCGGTCAGGAACAAGACGTTTCCTTGTGTCCTTCACCCAAACCAAAAGTGAAGGATGCGTCAGGCAACACTACAGGTTACTCCATGGAGCTCTTTACACATACCGTGCCTGGGTTAGAAAGGGAAATTGTTAACTGCCCATTACAAGATGAATCGGACATGGAGTGTACTGATGCACAGCCACAGCTAGATTATTATGCTGTTCCATTGACTCAGATCACTACATTGCCCTCGCAGTGTACTGAGCCAGAATCTGACCCTGATTAGATGAGACTATGGTGCCCCGTCCCGAACGCTATAGCACCTCACACGATGACACAGAGGAAGGTGCACATGACATTGAAAAGGAGGTGATAGATGACCCAGTTGTTGATCCAGATTGGCAGCCATTGGGGGAAGAGGGTGCCGCTGCCAGAAGCTCAGAAGCGGAGGAGGATGATCCGCAGCAGCCATCTACATGGCAACAGCTGTCATCTGGCAGGCCCGTATCAGGCCAAAAACGTTTGTCAAAAACAAAAACAGTTTTAGGACAGCGTGGCCATCCAGTGAAAGTAGCACAGCCTGCAATGCCTGAAAAGGTATTCCATAGTAGGAAGAGTGTAGTGTGGCAATTTTTTAACCAAGATCCAAAAGATCAGTCAAAAGTTATCTGAAATGCTCATAGACCTTTAGCAGAGGGAAGAATCTTCAAAATTTAAATACAACGTGCATGCTTAGACATTTAACCAGCATGCACTTGCAAGCCTGGACTAACTACCAAACGTCCCGTACCGTTGGTGCACTGTTATGGACCTGGTGGTTAGGAGCACCCGAAATGACCTGATGGTTAAAATATAAAACCTGGGACAAGCTCTGTGGAAGTGGTAACTCTACTGACCGCAATCCCTAATCCTATCACACACACTAGAAATAGCCGTGGAGCGTACCTAACTCTCCCTAGACGCCTCTTCACAGCCTAAGAGCTAACTACCCCTAAAGATAGAAATAGAAGCCTACCTTGCCTCAGAGAAATTCCCCAAAGTAAAGGTAGCCCCCCACAAATATTGACTGTGAGTTAAGAGGGAAGTAACAAACACAGGAATGAAACAGATTTTAGCAAAGGAGGCCGAATCTTCTCTAGAAAGACAGAGGATAGGAAAGGGAACTATGCGGTCATTATTAAAAACTACAAAAACCACGCAGAGTGTGCAAAAAGACCTCCACACCGACTCACGGTGTGGAGGTGCAGCTCTGCACCCCCAGAGCTTCCAGCTAGCAAGGAAATATCATAATAGCAAGCTGGACAAAAACATAGCATGTACTGAGAAATATATTCAAAAAACCAATGAACAGCAAATGGTCTAGCAAGGACTTAGCTTCTGCTGGAGTAGACAGGTCATCAGAGAAATCCAAGAGAGATCTGAACCAGTACTGAGACATTGACAGCTGGCATGGACTAACGACCTGGGCAGAGTTTAATAGGGAAGCCAGCAGCAGCAATAAACGAGGGCAGCTGAGAAAGCCAACCTCAAAGATCAGCAGTTCCACTCAAAGCCACCAGAGGGTGTCCAAGGACAGAACTCACCAAAGTACCATTCACGACCACAGGAGGGAGCCCGAGAACGGAATTCACAACAGTACCCCCCCTTGAGGAGGGGTCACCGAACCCTCACCAGAGCCCCCAGGCCGATCAGGACGAGCCAAATGAAAGGCACGAACCAAATCGGCAGCATGGACATCGGAGGCAACAACCCAGGAATTATCCTCCTGACCATAGCCCTTCCATTTAACCAGGTACTGAAGCTTCCGTCTCGAAATACGAGAATCTAAAATCTTCACCACCGTATACTCCAACTCCCCCTCAACCAACACCGGAGCAGGAGGATCAACGGAAGGAACCATAGGCGCCACATATCTCCGCAACAACGACCTATGGAACACATTATGGATGGCAAAAGAAGCTGGAAGGGCCAAACGAAACGACACAGGATTGATAATTTCAGAAATCTTATAAGGACCAATGAAACGAGGCTTGAACTTAGGAGAAGAAACCTTCATAGGAACATAACGAGAAGACAACCAAACCAAATCCCCAACACGAAGTCGGGGACCAACACAGTTACGGCGGTTAGCAAAATGTTGCGCCTTCTCCTGAGACAACGTCAAATTGTCCACCACGTGAGTCCAAATTTGCTGCAACCTGTCCACCACAGAATCCACACCAGGACAGTCAGAAGGCTCAACCTGCCCTGAAGAAAAACGAGGATGAAAACCAGAATTACAAAAAAAATGGCGAAACCAAAGTAGCAGAACTAGCCCGATTATTAAGGGCGAATTCGGCCAATGGCAAGAAGGTCACCCAATCATCCTGATCAGCAGAAACAAAGCATCTCAGATAGGTCTCCAAGGTCTGATTGGTTCGTCCGGTTTGGCCATTTGTCTAAGGATGGAATGCTGAAGAAAAAAACAAATCAGTGCCCATCTTAGCACAAAAGGACCGCCAAAACCTAGAAACAAACTGGGAACCTCTGTCCGACACAATGTTCTCCGGAATGCCATGCAAACGAACCACATGCTGAAAATATAATGGAACCAAATCAGAGGAGGAAGGCAATTTAGGCAAGGGTACCAAATGGACCATCTTAGAAAACCGATCACAAACCACCCAGATGACAGACATCCTTTGAGAGACAGAAAGATCCGAAATAAAATCCATGGAAATATGCGTCCAGGGCCTCTTCGGGACAGGCAAAGGTAAAAGCAACCCACTGGCACGAGAACAGCAAGGTTTGGCCCGAGCACAAGTCCCACAGGACTGCACAAAAGAACGCACATCCCGTGACAAGGAAGGCCACCAAAAGGACCTAGCAACCAAATCTCTGGTGACAAAAATCCCAGGATGACCAGCCAACACTGAACAATGAACCTCAGAAATAACCCTACTAGTCCATCTATCAGGGACAAACAGTTTCTCCACTGGACAGCGGTCAGGTCTATCAGCCTGAAACTCCTGCAGCACCCGCCGCAAATCAGGGGAGATGGCAGACAGAATCACCCCCTCTTTAAGAATACCAGCCGGCTCAGGGACTCCCGGAGAATCAGGCAAAAAACTCCTAGAAAGGGCATCAGCCTTCACATTCTTAGATCCCGGAAGGTATGAGACCACAAAATCGAAACGGGAGAAAAACAGTGACCATCGAGCCTGTCTAGGGTTCAACCGCTTGGCGGACTCGAGGTAAGTCAGATTCTTGTGATCAGTCAGGACCTCAAGCCAATGTCGCCACTCCTCGAATGCCCACTTCATAGCCAACAACTCCCGATTGCCGACATCATAATTACGCTCAGCAGGCGAAAACTTTCTAGAAAAGAAAGCACACGGCTTCATCAAGGAGCCATCAGAACTTCTCTGAGACAAAACAGCCCCTGCCCCAATCTCAGAAGCATCAACCTTGACCTGAAAAGGGAGCAAAACATCTGGCTGACGCAACACAGGGGCTGAAGTAAAACAACGTTTAAGCTCCTGAAAAGCCTCAACAGCTGCAGGGGACCAATTCACCACATCAGCGCCTTTTTTCGTCAAATCAGTCAAAGGCTTAACCACACTAGAAAAATTAGCGATGAAGCGACGGTAAAAATTAGCAAAGCCCAGGAACTTCTGAAGACTCTTCACAGATGTAGGTTGAGTCCAATCGTAAATGGCCTGAACTTTAACAGGATCCATCTCGATAGTAGAAGGGGAAAAAATGAAGCCCAAAAAGGAAACCTTCTGAACTCCAAAGAGGCATTTAGAGCCCTACACAAACAACGCATTAGCACGAAGGACCTGGAACACCATCCTGACCTGCCTTACATGAGACTCCCAATCATCCGAAAAGACCAAAATATCATCCAAATATATGATCATGAACCTATCCAGATACTTCCGGAAGATGTCGTGCATAAAGGACTGAAACACAGATGGAGCATTAGAAATCCCGAATGGCATCACCAGGTACTCAAAATGGCCCTCGGGCGTATTAAATGCTGTTTTCCATTCATCGCCCTGTTTAATACGCACAAGATTATACGCCCCTCGAAGGTCAATCTTGGTAAACCAACTAGCCCCCTTAATCCGAGCAAACAAATCAGACAACAGAGGCAAAGGGTACTGAAATTTGACCGTGATTTTATTGAAAAGGCGGTAATCTATACAGGGTCTCAGAGAGCCATCCTTCATGGCCACAAAAAAGAACCCTGCTCCCAACGGCGACGAAGACGGGCGAATATGCCCTTTCTCCAAGGACTACTTTACATAACTCCGCATAGCGGCATGTTCTGGCACAGATAAATTGAAGAGTCGGCCCTTAGGGAACTTACTACCAGGAATCAAATTAATAGCGCAATCACAGTCCCTATGAGGAGGTAGGGCACTGGACTTGGGCTCATCAAATACATCCTGGTAATCCGACAAAAACTCAGGGACTTCAGAAGGAGTGGAAGAAGAAATTGACATCAAAGGAACATCACCATGTATCCCTTGACAACCCCAACTAGACACAGACATTGATTTCCAATCCAGTACTGGATTATGAACCTGTAACCATGGCAAACCCAACACGACAACATCATGCAAATTATGCAACAGCAAAAAGCGAATATTTTCCTGATGTGCGGGAGCCATGCACATGGTCAGCTGAGTCCAGTACTGAGGTTTATTCTTGGCCAATGGCGTAGCATCAATCCCCCTTAAGGGAATAGGACTCTGCAAAGGCCTCCAAGTCCATCAAGTTCAGGGCAGCGCCCGAATCCACAAATGCCATAACAGAGTAGGACGACAATGAGCAAATCAGAGTAACAGATAAGAGAAATTTAGGCTGCAAAGTACAAATGGTGACAGACCTAGCGAACCTCTTAGTGCGCTTAGGACAATCAGAGATAGCATGAGAGGAGTCACCACAGTAAAAACACAGCCCATTCTGACGCCTGTGTTCTTGCCGTTCGGCTCTGGTCAAAGTCCTATCACATTACATAGGCTCAGGCCTCCGCTCAGAGGACACCGCCAAATGGTGCACAACTTTGCGCTCGCGCAAACACCGATCAATCTGAATGGCCACAGACATTGACTCATTCAGACCAGCAGGCGTGGGGAACCCCACCATAACATCCTTAAGGGCTTCAGAAAGACCCTTTCTGAAAATTGCTGCCAGGGCACACTCATTCCATTGTGTAAGCACAGACCACTTTCTAAACTTCTGGCAATATACTTCTGCTTCATCCTGACCCTGACATAGAGTCAGCAAGATCTTTTCTGCCTTATCCACAGAATTTGGTTCGTCATAAAGCAATCCAAGCGCTAGAAAAAATGCATCTACATTAAGCAATGAAGGATTTCCTGGCTCAAGGGAGAATGCCCAGTCTTGCGGGTCGCCACGCAACAAAGAAATAATTATCTTTACTTGCTGAATGGGGTCACCAGAGGAGCGGGGTTTCAGAGCAAGAAAGTCTGCAATTATTTTTGAAATTCAAAAATTTAGATCTATCCCCAGAAAACAAATCAGGAATAGGAATTCTAGGCTCTAACATCGGATTCTGAACTACATAATCTTGAATCCATTGTACCCTTGCAGTGAGTTGATCCACACAAGAGGACAAACCTTGAATATCCATATCTACACCTGAGTCCTGAACCACCCAGAGGTTAAGGGGAAAAGAAAGACAAAACAAGCTGCAAAGAAAAAAAAATTGACTCAGAACTTCTTTTCCCTCTTTTGAGATGCATTAACACTTTGTGGGCCAGCTGTACTGTTATGGACCTGGTGGTTAGGAGCACCCGAAATGACCTGATGGTTAAAATATAAAACCTGGGACAAGCTCTGTGGAAGTGGTAACTCTACTGACCACAATCCCTAATCCTATCACACACACTAGAAATAGCCGTGGAGCATACCTAACTCTCCCTAGACGCCTCTTCACAGCCTAAGAGCTAACTACCTCTAAAGATAGAAATAGAAGCCTACCTTGCCTCAGAGAAATTCCCCAAAGTAAAGGTAGCCCCCCACAAATATTGACTGTGAGTTAAGAGGGAAGTAACAAACACAGGAATGAAACAGATTTTAGCAAAGGAGGCCGAATCTTCTCTAGAAAGACAGAGGATAGGAAAGGGAACTATGCGGTCAGTATTAAAAACTACAAAAACCACGCAGAGTGTGCAAAAAGACCTCCACACCGACTCACGGTGTGGAGGTGCAGCTCTGCACCCCCAGAGCTTCCAGCTAGCAAGGAAATATCATAATAGCAAGCTGGACAAAAACATAGCATGTACTGAGAAATATATTCGAAAAACCAATGAACAGCAAATGGACTAGCAAGGACTTAGCTTCTGCTGGAGTAGACAGGTCATCAGAGAAATCCAAGAGAGATCTGAACCAGTACTGAGACATTGACAGCTGGCATGGACTAACGACCTGGGCAGAGTTAAATAGGGAAGCCAGCAGCAGCAATAAACGAGGGCAGCTGAGAAAGCCAACCTCAAAGATTAGCAGTTCCACTCAAAGCCACCAAAGGGTGTCCAAGGACAGAACTCACCAAAGTACCATTCACGACCACAGGAGGGAGCCCGAGAAAAGAATTCACAACAGTGCACCTGCTCAGAATGAATGTAGTCAGCAACGCTACATTGCTTCCCTCATTGTAAGCCCACCGGTTAGGACACCACCAGCAGCAAATGTGGAGGTATCGTCGCAAGGCCAAAGCAGTCAGGGAATCACAAGATTATTGGTAGGAAACACTGTATGTAATCCAACATCAAGAATACCATCACCAACCCTCTCTCAATCCGCCATGTCCACCACCACCACCTCTAGTTCCACCATATGCAGCTCTACAGTCCAGCTCACCCTACAAGAGACTCTCGTTAGGAAAAGAAAGTACTCATCCTCTCATCCGCGTACACAGGGTTTGAAAGCCCACATTGCTATACTAATCTCGTTAGAGATGATGCCCTACTGGTTGGTTGAAAGTGAAGCTTTCAAAGCCCTGATGGCCTACGCAGAACCACGCTATGACCTACCCAGTCAACACTTCTTTGCGAGAAAAGCCATCCCAGCCCTCCACCAGCATGTCAAAGACCGCATTGTCCATGCACTGAGGCAATCAGTCAGTGGAAAGATGCACCTCACAACAGATGCATGGGCCAGTAGGCATGGCCAGGGACATTACGTGTCCATCACGGCGCACTGGGTTAATGTGGTGGATGCAGGGTCCACAGGGGACAGCCATAGTGGGACAGTTCTGCCTAGCCCAGGGTCTAGGAAACAGTTGGCTGTAGGCATTCGACACCCCTCCTCCTCCTCCTCCAGAAGCGAAAGCTCGTCCACAGAGCGCAGTCGCACGACCACTCCATCCGCAGCTGCCAGTGTTGCACACGAGGTGTCCCATTATCGAACAGCTAGTGGTAAGCGTCAGCAGGCTGCTTCACAAATGAAGTGTTTGGGCGACAACAGACACACCGTGGAAGTACTGGCCGAGTACTTGCAGCAACAAACTCAGTCATGGCTGGGCAGTGTACATCTTGATGCAGGCAAGGTAGTCAGTGATAACGGAAGGAATTTTATGGCTGCCATAGCCCTTTCAGAACTGAAACACATACCTTGCCTGGCTCACACCTTGAACCTGGTGGTGCAGTGCTTCCTCAAAAATTATCCAGAGTTACCAGCCCTGCTCCTGAAAGTGCGAAGACTTTGCTCGCACATCCGCCGGTCGCCCGTACACTCCAGCCGTATGCTGAACCATCAGTGATCGCTGAATCTTCCCCAGCACCGCCGAATAATCGACGTTGCAACAAAGTGGAACTCCACACTGCACATGGTTCAGAGGCTGTGCGAACAGAGGCGTGCTGTAATTTGTGAGAGGATACACATACATAGGCAGGCACTTGGATGGCAGACATGGAGTTGTCTGGTGTGCAGTGGTCGAAGCTACAAGACCTCTGTCAAGTCCTTCAGTGTTTTGAGGAATGCACACGGCTGGTCAGTGCAGACGACGCCATCATAAGCATTAGCATCCCACTAATGCGTCTGCCGATGCAAAGTTTGACGCACATTAAGAAGCAGGCATCTGCAGCCGAGGAGGAGAGAAGCCTTGATGACAGTCAGCCATTGTCTGCTCAGGGAACTCTCCTGGACGAGGTGGCGGACAAAGAGGAGGAGGAGGATGATGGGGATGAATATTTATGGGAGGAGGATTCTTCTCAGGGGGCAATAGAAACTAGTGGCGTTGCAAGGTCAGGTACAGGGTTTTTGCGGGACACAAGTGATGTTGATTTGCAAGAAAGTGCTCCTCAACCCAGCACAAACAGTGAATTGACACCTGGAACATTGGCCCACATGGCTGAGTATGCCTTGCGTATCCTAAAAAGGGACCCCCGCATTATCAAAATGATGACCGATGACAATTACTGGTTGGCCTGCTTCCTGGATCCACGATGTAAAGGAAAATTACAAAATATCATGCCACATGAGAACCTTGAGCAAATATTGGCTACCAAACAAGCAACTCTTGCAGACCGTTTGGTTCAGGCATTCCCAGCACACAGCGGCGGTGATGGTTCTCACATAAGCCGTAGGGGGCAACATGGCAGAGGTGTTAGAGGTGCACAAATCTGAAGTGGCATTGGACAGAGGGGTTTTATGACCAGGTTGTGGAGTGATTTCGCAATGACCGCTGACACGACAGGTACTGCTGCATCGATTTAAAGTGACAGGAGACAGCATTTGTCCAGTATGGTTACGAACTACTTTTCCTCCCTTATCGATGTTCTCCCTCACAGGTCATTCCCCTTTGATTACTGGCCATCTAAAATAGACACCTGGCCTGAATTGGCAGAATATGCATTACAGGAGCTCGCTTGCCCTGCTGCTAGTGTGCTATCAGTAAGAGTCTTCAGTGCTCCTGGTTCAATACTGACCAAAAAAAGGACACGTCTGGCTACCCAAAATGTTGATGATCTAACCTTCATTAAAATGAACCAATCATGGATTTCAAATTATTTTGCCCCACCTTCCCCTGCTGACACGTAGCTTGCCTGAAAAACGTCTTGGTTTTGGCCTCCTCTTACTGACTTCTCCAATTCCTCCATTTGCAGCTCCTGAATGTCTACCATAGGCCATTTTTATACCTCCCTAAATGGGCTGACTCCCCCCACAGGGCCGTGGTCACCACCTGGCGCAAGCACCCGTGCGAGTGCCGTTTGCCTGGACAGGTGGGTGGGCCCACTCTTGGGCGACAGCACTGGCACAGGGTCCCTCATAGTACAATGAAGTGTCTCTGACGGTGGTGGTGCACAACCAACGTCAGACACACCATCATAATATGAGGGGCCCTGTGCCAGTACCGCCGCCCACGAGAGTATTCCCCACGCTCGAATAGTGCTCTACCACTTGCAATACTTACCTCTCCCTGCTCCACCACTGTGTAGTCTGTGCTGCTAAATCCTTCAATGGCACTGCCAATACAAATTTGTTGAAATGATAGATGATAGTTAAAATATACAGGGGCCCTGGCCTCTATTTAGACCAGTTAATACTTTGCGCCTACTACCACTGTCCGCTACTCAACAGAGGAGCCCACCTCTGTACCTAGCTATGCCACCTGTTTATTTATGAACATTTTTTTGCCAGACATTTAGCCCACTTTATTATTTGGGCCTACTAAGTTAGTCTGCTAGTCATTACAGTTTTCCTCCACTGAACAAAGCAATGCCGCCTGTTTAGTCCTGTTACCACATTTGAACTGCATTTAGCCTACTTTATTATTTGGGCTTACTAACTGTGTCTGCCACTCATTACAGTTTTCCTCCACTGAACAAAGCAATGCCGCCTGTTTAGTCCTGTTAACACATTTGAACTGCATTTAGCCTACTTTATTATTTGGGCCTACTAACTGTGTCTGCCACTCATTACAGTTTTCCTCCACTGAACAAAGCAATGCCGCCTGTTTAGTCCTGGTACCAATTTTGAACTGCATTTAGCCTACTTTATTATTTGGGCCACTGCTAGATGAGTCTGCTGGTACATTGACCCAGACCACTACATTCCCCTTGCACTCTACACAGCCAGTATCTGACCTTGCTGAAAGTCAGGTGCCCCTTCCCGCATACTATACCACCTTACACGGGGACAAAGAGGAAGGTGCAGATGAAAGTGCAGGTTCCTTCATCAGGTGGGGGGGGCATACTCGTTGGCGACGTCACTGGCACAGGGCCCCTCATAGTACACAAAAGTGTCTCTGCCAGTGGGAGGCACCACCCGCCGTCAAACACACCGCTGTACTATGAGGGGCCCTGTGCCAGTGCCAACGAGTGGGCCCCCCCCCCCTGCTTGCTCACGATCACAGCACTTGCAAAGTTGAAATAGTTACCTCTCCCTGCTCCACCGCTGTGACGTATTCCGCGTTTCCTGGGCCCACGAAAATCTTGAGCCAGCCCTATTCCCCCACAACTTTAGCCAAATGACCCCAAGTTTTCAATGCCTAACTATGATTATAAAGTAAATTAAGACTGACAAGCTTAACCCCTTCACCACCAAGGGTGGTTTGCACGTTAATGACCGGGCCAATTTTTACAATTCTGACCACTGTCCCTTTATGAGGTTATAACTCTGGAACGCTTCAACGGATCTTGGCGATTCTGACATTGTTTTCTCGTGACATATTGTACTTCATGTTAGTGGTAAAATTTCTTCGATATAACTTGCGTTTATTTGTGAAAAAAACGAATATTTGGCGAAAATTTTGAAAATTTCGCAATTTTCCAACTTTGAATTTTTATGCCCTTAAATCACAGACATATGTCACACAAAATACTTAATAAATAACATTTCCCACATGTCTACTTTACATCAGCACAATTTTGGAACCAAAATTTTTTTTTGTGACGGAGTTATAAGGGTTAAAAGTTGACCAGCAATTTCTCATTTTTACACCATTTTTTTTTAGGGACCACATCTCATTTGAAGTCATTTTGACGGGTCTATATGATAGAAAATACCCAAGTGTGACACCATTCTAAAAACTGCACCCCTCATGGTACTCAAAACCACTTTCAAGAAGTTTATTAACCCTTCAGGTGTTTCACAGGAATTTTTGGAATGTTTAAATAAAAATGAACATTTAACTTTTTTTCACACAAAATTTATTTCAGCTCCAATTTGTTTTATTTTACCAAGGGTAACAGGAGAAAATAGACCCCAAAAGTTGTTGTGCAATTTGTCCTGAGTACGCTGATACCCCATATGTGGGTGTAAACCACAGTTTGGGCGCATGGCAGAGCTTGGAAGCAAAGGAGCGCCATTTGACTTTTCAATGCAAAATTGACTGGAATTGAGATGGGACGCCATGTTGCATTTGGAGAGCCCCTGATGTGCCTAAACATTGAAACCCCTAACAAGTGACACCATTTTGGAAAGTAGACCCCCTAAGGAACTTATCTAGATGTGTGGTGAGCACTTTGACCCAACAAGTGCTTTACAGAAGTTTATAATGCAGAGCCGTAAAAATAAAAAATCATATTTTTTCACAAAAATGATCTTTTCACCCCCAATTTTTTAATTTTCCCAAGGGTGAGAGAAGAAATTGGACCCCAAAAATTGGTGTGCAATTTGTCCTGAGTACGTTGATACCCCATATGTGGGTGTAAACCATTGTTTGGGCGCAGGGCAGAGCTCGGAAGGGAAGGAGCGCCATTTGACTTTTCAATGCAAAATTGACTGGAATTGAGATGGGACGCCATGTTGCATTTAGAGAGCCCTTGATGTGCCTAAACATTGAAACCCCTAACAAGTGACACTATTTTGGAAAGTAGACCCCCTAAGGAACTTATCTAGATGTGTGGTGAGCACTTTGACCCACCAAGTGCTTCACAGAAGTTTATAATGCAGAGCCGTAAAAATAAAAAATCATATTTTTTCACAAAAATGATCTTTTCACCCCCAATTTTTTATTTTCCCAAGGGTAAGAGAAGAAATTGGACCCCAAAAATTGTTGTGCAATTTGTCCTGAGTACACTGATACCCCATATGTGGGTGTAAACCATTGTTTGGGCGCAGGGCAGAGCTCAGAAGGGAAGGAGCGCCATTTGACTTTTCAATGCAAAATTGACTGGAATTGAGATGGGACGCCATGTTGCGTTTGGAGAGCCCCTAATGTGCCTAAACATTGAAACCCCCCACGAGTGACACCATTTTGGAAAGTAGACCCCTTAAGGAACTTATCTAGATGTGTGTTGAGCACTTTGACCCAACAAGTGCTTCACAGAAGTTTATAATGCAGAGCCGTAAAAATAAAAAATTATATTTTTTCACAAAAATGATCTTTTAACCCCCATTTTTTTATTTCCCCAAGGGTAAGAGAAGAAATTAGACCACAAAAGTTGTTGTGCAATTTGTCCTGAGTACGACGATACCCCATATGTGGGTGTAAACCATTGTTTGGGCGCATAGCAGAGCTCAGAAGGGAAGAAGCGCTATTTTACTTTTCAATGCAAAATTGACTGGAATTAAGATGGGATGCCATGTTGCGTTTGGAGAGCCCCTGATGTGCCTAAACATTAAACCCCCCCACAAGTGACACCATTTTGGAAAGTAGACCCCCTAAGGAACTTATCTAGATGTGTTTTGAGAGCTTTGAACCCCCAAGTGTTTCACTACAGTTTATAACGCAGAGCCGTGAAAATAAAAATTATTTTTTTTTTCACAAAAATGATTTTTTAGCCCCCAGTTTTGTATTTTTACAAGGGTATCAGGATAAATTGGACCTCAAAAGTTGTTGTCCAATTTGTCTGGAGTACGCTGATACCCCATTTGTGGGGGGGGACCACTGTTTGGGCGCATGACAGAGCTCGGAAGGGAAGGAGCGCCATTTGGAATGCAGACTTAAATGGATTGGTCTGCAGGCGTCACGTTGCATTTGCAGAGCCCCTGATGTACCCAAACAGTACAAACCCCCCACAAGTGACCCCATATTGGAAACTAGACCCCCCAAGGAACTTATCTAGATGTGTTGTGAGAACTTTGAACCCCCAAGTGTTTCACTACAGTTTATAACGCAGAGCCGTGAAAATAATTTTTTTTTTTTTTTCACAAAAATGAAATTTAGCCCCCAGTTTTGTATTTTCACAAGGGTATCAGGATAAATTGGACCCTAAAAGTTGTTGTCCAATTTGTCCTGAGTACGCTGATACCCCCTATGTGGGGGGGAAGCACTGTTTGGGCGCATGACAGAGCTCGGAAGGGAAGGAGCGCCATTTGGAATGCAGACTTAAATGGATTGGTCTGCAGGCGTCACGTTGCATTTGCAGAACCCCTGATGTACCCAAACAGTACAAACCCCCCACAAGTGACCCCATATTGGAAACTAGACCCCCCAAGGAACTTATCTAGATGTGTTGTGAGAACTTTGAACCCCCAAGTGTTTCACTACAGTTTATAACGCAGAGCCGTGAAAATAAAAATTATTTTTTTTTTCACAAAAATGATTTTTTAGCCCCCAGTTTTGTATTTTCACAAGGGTATCAGGATAAATTGGACCCTAAACTTTGTTGTCCAATTTGTCCTGAGTACGCTGATACCCCCTATGTGGGGGGGAACCACTGTTTGGGCGCATGACAGAGCTCGGAAGGGAAGGAGCGCCATTTGGAATGCAGACTTAAATGGATTGGTCTGCAGGCGTCACGTTGCATTTGCAGAGCCCCTGATGTACCCAAATAGTACAAACCCCCCACAAGTGACCCCATATTGGAAACTAGACCTCCCAAGGAACTTATCTAGATGTGTTGTGAGAACTTTGAACCCCCAAGTGTTTCACTACAGTTTACAACGCAGAGCCGTGAAAATAAAACATTTTTTTTTCCCACAAAAATGATTTTTAGCCCCCCAAATTTTTATTTTCCCAAGGATAACAAGAGAACTTGGACCCCAGAAGTTGTTGTTCAATTTGTCCGTAGTACGCTGATACCCCATATGTTGGGGTAAACCCCTTTTTGGACGCACGGGAGAGCTCGGAAGGGAAGGAGCACTGTTTTACTTTTTCAACGCAGAATTGGCTGGAATTGAGATTGGACGCCATGTCGCGTTTGGAGAGCCCCTGATGTGCCTAAACAGTGGAATCTCCCCAATTCTACCTGAAACCCTACCCCTAACCGTTTACTGAACATTTTCTGACAGTCATAAGTGCCACGTATATAAGTGCCACGTATATAAGTGCCACGTATTTAAGAGCCACGTATTTAAGTGCCACGTATTTAAGTGCCACGTATTTCAGTGCCACGATATTTCAGTGCCACGATATTTCAGTGCCACGTATTTCAGTGCCACGTATTTCAGGCACTGAAAAATACGTGGCACGTAAATACTTCAGTGCCACGATATTTCAGTGCCACGATATTTCAGTGCCACGTATTTCAGTGCCACGTATTTCAGGCACTGAAAAATACGTGGCACGTAAATACGTGGCACGTAAATACGTGCCACTGAAATACGTGGCACTTAAATACGTGGCACTTAAATACGTGGCACTTAAATACGTGGCACTTAAATACGTGGCACTTATATACGTGGCCACTGAAATATCGTGGCACTTATATACGTATATAAACGTATATTTCAGTGCCACGTATTTCAGTGCCACGTATTTCAGGTTAGGGGTAGGGTTAGGGGTAGGGTTAGGGTTTTTTGTTTTTTTCTTGTTTTCTTGTGTTTTTCTATAAAAACGCATGCGTTTTACCGCGTTTACATGCATTTTTTCACACATGTGTTTTTTTAAAAAAACGCATGCAGATAAAAACGCAAGTGTGAAACCAGACTAAAAGACGCTTTTTATAGCAAAAAAGTTTTTGCGTCTCCACATTTTGAGACCTATAATTTTTCCACATTTTGGTCCACAGAGTCATGTGAGGTCTTGTTTTTTGCGGGACGAGTTGACGTTTTTATTGGTAACATTTTCGGACACGAGACCATTTTTTATCACTTTTTATTCCGATTTTTGTGAGGCAGAATAACCAAAAACCAGCTATTCATGAATTTCTCTTGGGAGAGGCGTTTATACCGTTCTGCGCTTGGTAAAATTGATAAAGCAGTTTTATTCGTCGGGTCAGTACGATTACAGCGATACCTCATTTATATCATTTTTTTATGTTTTGACGCTTTTATACGATAAAAACTATTTTATAGAAAAAATAATTATTTTGGCATCGCTTTATTCTGAGGACTATAACTTTTTTATTTTTTTGCTGATGATGCTGTATGGCGGCTCGTTTTTTGCGGGACAAGATGACGTTTTCAGCGGTAACATGGTTATTTATATCCGTCTTTTTGATCTCGTGTTATTCCACTTTTTGTTCGGCGGTATGGTAATAAAGCGTTGTTTTTTGCCTCGTTTTTTTTTTTTTTTTCTTACGGTGTTTACTGAAGGGGTTAACTAGTGGGCCAGTTTTATAGGTTGGGTCGTTACGGACGCGGCGATACTAACTATGTGTACTTTTATTGTTTTTGTTTGTTTTTTTTAGATAAAGAAATGTATTTATGGGAATAATATTTTTTTTTTTATTATTATTTATTTAGGAATTTTTTTTTTTTTTTTTTTACACATGTGGAAATTTTTTTTTTTACTTTTTTACTTTGTCCCAGGGGGGGACATCACAGATCGCAGATCTGATAGTGTGCACAGCACTCTATCAGATCCGCGATCATACTTTCATCGGAGCAGGCTGCAGCTTTCATCTGCAGCCTGCTCCGACCCGGAAGTGCTCCCTGCAGGACCCGGATACAGCCCCTCGGCCATTTTGGATCCGGGGCCTGCAGGGAGAAGACGTTCGGTACGAGGTGAGTACATCACCTTGTACCGATCGTCTCAGGGAAGCCCGCAGGGAGCCCCCTCCCTGCGCGATGCTTCCCTGTACCGCCGGTACACCGCGATCATGTTTGATCGTGGTGTGCCGGGGGTTAATGTGCCGGGGGCGGTCCGTGACTGCTCCTGGCACATAGTGCCGGATGTCAGCTGCGATAGGCAGCCGACACCCGGCCGCGATCGGCCGCGCTCCCCCCGTGAGCGCGGCCGATCGCGTATGACGTACTATCCCGTCGGCGGTCATGGGGGCCCACCCCACCTCGACGGGATAGTACGTCAAATGTCGGGAAGGGGTTAAGTAATAAGAATTGATGTTTTTGGCACTAAAATGGGCACTGTAGGTGTTTTCCTATCCTCCACTCACTGCCGACTTTGATTCCGAATTGACTTGCATTGGGTTTCGTGTTTCAGTCGGCCCCCGACTTTTCGCGATAATCGGCCGATTTCACCCGACTTTTGACAAAGTTGGGTTTCGCGAAACCCGACTCGATACGAAAAAAGTAAAAGTCGCTCAACTCTACTTAAAAGCTTTGCAAAGGTTTTGTAGGGTTCACAAATTATTACCGTAAGTTCATCAAGAACTTTTCAGCAGTGGCCAAACCACTGTCGGATATGACCAGGGAAGGGACTGACTTTTCTAAATGGTCCAGTCCGGCAGTACGGCATTTTCTACTTGAACCCCTTCATGACCGGAGCTTTTTTGGGTTTTGCGTTTTCTTTTTTCACCCCCCATCCTTCCCAGAGCCATAAGTTTTTTATTTTTCTGTTAATATGGCCATGTGATGGTTTATTTTTTGCGGGACGAGTTGTACTTTTGATTGACATCATTGGTTTTACCATGTTGTGTACTAGAAAACGGGAAAAAAAATTCCAAGTGCGGTGAAAAAAAAAGTGCAATCCCACATTTGTTTTTTGTTTGGCTTTTCTGCTAGGTTCACTAACTGCTAAAACTGACCTGCCATTATGATTCTCCAGTTCATTACGAGATCATAGACACCAAACATGTCTAGGTTCTTTTTTATCTAAGTGGTGAAAAAAATCCAAACTTTGCTAAAAAAAAAAAAAATTGCACCATTTTCCGATACCCACAACGTCTCCATTTTTCGTGATCGCTGGTTGAATGAGGGCTTACTTTTTGCATGCCAAGTTGACATTTTTAATTATACCATTTTGGTGCAGATACAATCTTTTGATCGCCCGTCATTGACCCAAAAAATGTAATTGTGGCTTATTGACTTTTTTCTCGCTACGCCGTTTAGCAATCAGGTTAATCCTTTTTTTTTTTATTGATAGGTCGGGCGATTCTGAATGTGGCAATACCGAATATGTGTATGTTTGATTTTATTTTTATTTTTTTATTTTGAATGGGGTGAAAGGGGGGTGATTCGAAGTTTTATATTTTTTTATATTTTTAAACATTTTTTTTTACTTTTTCCATGCTTCAATAGTCTGTATAGGAGACTAGAAGCTGGTACAACTCGATCGGCTCTGCTACATAGAGGCGACGGTCAGATCACCTCTATGTAGTAGAATTTCTGAGTTGCTATGAGCGCCAACCATTGTGTGGAGCTCACAGCAATCCAGCAGTGACAACTATAGATGTCTCCAGGAGACCTCCCGTTGTCATGCCGACACACCGGTGACCCGCAATCACGTGACGCAGGTCACCGGTGTGCGTATTTTCTGCGCCATTGCCGGAAGCGCCATTTAAATGCCGCTGTCAGCGTTTGACAGCAGAATTTAACTAGCTAATAGCCACGGGTGGATCGCGATTCCACCTGCAGCTATTACCGGCATATGTCAGCTGTTCAAAGGGATCAAAGGGAGGGTATCCAACATCTGCGTACTATTACGCCCAATGTTGGAAAGGGTTTAAATAAATGTTCTTACACAGCCTGACGTCACTCAGCCATTCTTTGTGGAGGCTCATACATGTGAGGTGGCGGGAACACTTTGAGGAGTCGCGTCATTTTTTTGGAGTGGGCAGTTCATCCGGTTATGGTAATCGCCAATCATAAAAATCTTTTGCATTTGGAATCTGCTAACCATTTGACATCTAGAGAGGCAAGATGATCATCGTCTTTTTACCGGATTCAACCTTTTTTTTTTACTTATAAGCCTGGGGATAATGACATTAAAATGGATGATTCATCTAGTTGTTTTCCAGGGGAAGAATTACCGTAATTGCGAGCCGATTCCTATAGCAAAGGGAAAGAGGTAGTTATTGCTACTATATGTTATGATCTGGAGAAGGAGGTCGTAGAAGCTTATAGGAGTGCCCTTGCTGCCTGTCCTTCAGGTAAACTGTTTGTCCCTGTGAATCTCCCTCTTAAAATTTTGAGTGAACATCATGATTCAGTGCTGGCTAGACATTCTGGTAGTAAAGCGACCGCGGATCTTCTTGCTCTTTGTGTTTGATGGCCTAGGGTGCACCAGAATATTTGTGAATATGTAGCTGCCTGCAGTACTTGCATGCGTTCTAAGACCCCACATACTCAACCGTCTGGGACTCTTCAACCTTTGGCCATTCCCTGTACATCATGGACTCATTTTTCTGTAGACTTCATCACTGATCTATCCATATCAGTAGGTAATATTGGTGGTGGTGGATAGATTCAGCAAGATGGCCAATTTCATTGTGCTACCTGCTTTACCAAAAGCCAAGAATCTGGTGCAAATTTTTATTAAAGAAACTGTTAAATTATATGGGATTCCATCTGATATTGTTTCTGACCGGAGGGGTTCAATTTATTTCCCAATTTTTAAAAGCATTTTGTTCTCGCTTGAGGATTCAACTTTCATTTTCCTCTGTCTTTCATCCACAGTGTAATGGACAAACTGAAAGAGTGAACCAGAATCTCGAGGCAAATCTTAGGTGCTTTGTGTCCAAGCATCAGGAGTTTTGGGTTTCTTATTTACCTCTAGCTGAGTTCGCTGTGAAGGCATACGGTTGTCATCATTAATTCTGCTCCTTGAATAGGAATTGTTCTTCAGGAGTGACTGAAGAGGAATGGTTTTCTTTATCTATTACATCAGTGTGGTAAGGAGTTTTTAATAATTTAAGGAACATGGGGTCCAAATATAAGAGTATGGCTGATCAGTGATGCTTGGTTGGTCCGGACCTGTATGCTGGTGATTTGGTGTGGTTGTCCTCGAAGAACATTAAGTTGAAGGTTCCTTCTTGGAAACTGGGAACCAGTTAATAATCTAACAGAGTTTTGCCTTTCTTTGCCACCCACTTTTAAGATTTAGAATGTGCTTCACCGATAAGGCTACTTTCACACTAGCGTCGTGCACTGCACGTCGCTATGCGTCGTTTTGTAGAAAAAACGCATCCTGCAAAAGTGCTTGCAGGATGCGTTTTTTCTCCATTGACTTGCATTAGTGACGCAGTGCGACGCATTGCCACACGTCGCAACCGTCGTGCGGCGGTTGCGTCGTGTTGCGTCGGACCGTCGCCACCAAAAAATGTTGCTTGTTTTTTGGTGCATCGTGCCCGTCTTTTCCGCCCCCGCCTCCCCGCACCTCACAATGGGGCCGCGGATGCGTTGAAAAACAGCATCCACTGCCCCCGTTGTGCGGCGCTTCCACAGTATGCGTCGGTACACCGCAACGTCGCATTGCGACGTGCAGTGCACGACGCTAATGTGAAAGTAGCCTAACTTCTCAAAAAATACATTGCTTCCTCTGAACCATCTCCATCACCACCTTCCCCAGTCATTGCTGAAGAGAATCTGGAATTCCAGATAGCAAAGATTACTGATTCTCACTTTGTATCTGGTCTCTTTAATATTTGGTACATTGGAAGGGTTATGGTACTGAGGAGAGAATGTGGGTGCCAACATCTGACATTCATGCGATCAATATAAACATCTTTCCAGGCACAGTGATCACCAGAATCAAGAAGAGATTCAGAAAGAATAAAAAATTCAATGTTTATTAATAATCCATTAAAAAAATACTATCAATATTAACCATAAAAAAGCATAAATGTCTCATCAAGAGAGACACCACAGAATAAAAATTACTTGGTCTCACAAGATCCAGGTACACAAGCTAATTAATCAAATTGCTCTTTGTATGAAGATAATAGTGAATGGCACAAACAGTCCCGGAAGAAGCCAAGGGTGAAATGTGCGTCAGGGTGGGGAGTCGCCACTCTTTTGATCTCCAGGTAGCTATGATTAGCTTGTGAACCTGGTTTAAGGTCTTGTGAGACCAAGAAATTTTTATTCTCTGGCATCTCTCTTGATGAGACATTTATGCTTTTTAATGATTAATATTGATAGTTTTTTAATGGATTGTTAATAAGCGTTGAATTTCTTATTCATTCTACATCTCTTCTTGATTCTGGTGATCACTGTCACTGGAAAGGTGTTTACAGAGCTAATTTGAAGTGCCAGTCCTATATTTATTCTGGACATTGATGTGCTAATTAATGCGATCAAGTTGGTCCAGTCTTTTCATGCTTCACATTCAGAAAACATGATTCTGAGTTTCCGGAAATCCCTCCTAGGAGGGGGGTACTGTCATGGGGATCCCTCTATATCACAGTGCAAGAAGATTGCGGTGCCAGGTTACTCAAACTCCTACACTGATTAGAACTGCTTCACCATCTGATTAAGTAGTGCAGGTTTTCCTTGTTCCTTGTTTCATTGAAGGGTTAATCAGTTCAATTGATCTCATAGAGCTCTCCATCCTCAATTGTTTCAGCTCTTCTGTGTTGGCCCCCCTCTGGTATATCTACTCACCACTGGCATTGGGAATTGCCAATGTTAGTTCTCACTTCCTGGTTTGGTATAGGAGGAGAAAGGCAGTGTTTGGAGTAGGCAGTTGGAGATTTGTTCCGGAGATTTCTACGTGAAGTTGGCTTACATATTTATCCTCATTGTCTCCCATCTGGCTTATCCTTCCTATTTCTTTCCTGTTTCCCCCTCTGTTATTTTGTGAGTGTATTTGCAGGATTGAAGTTTTCTTTTATCCCTGTCTATTAACCCCTGTCAGTCTGGTTAGTGTTTTCCTATACACTTTGGCCTCACACCTCCCTGGGTGGGGGAGGGAACAGACAAGGATTTAGATAGCAGCATTGCAAGGTACCTGACCACGATATCTCCACCTTCCAGGGTAATCCAGGGGTCAGGTATAACTTAGTGCGCCCCCTAGTTTGAAGTATGGTGTAGGTGCCCACAGTCTCTAGTCACCAAACGGTGCAATATACTGAGCATTTGCAAATTCAAACTTCACATCATGACAATGTGCCGACTAGTGTTGAGCCACCTCCCTAGTGTTCGAGTTCAGTTCGGTTCGTCGAACTGGGGTGTGTTCGATGAACACCGTCGAACCCCATTGAAACCAATGGCAGGCAAACACAAACACATACAAACACATAGAAAACATATAGAAAACACCTTAACACAGATATAGGTATGTCTTGCCCTTCTAAAATCAAGAAAGGCTGGAGTCAAAATCTAAAATCACCCTACCAACACCCAGACGCCGTGACAAAAAAAATTAAAAAATAAATATCTTTAGGTAGAATGGCGGCGGGTCCATTCAGAACACTTTCCTTAGAAGACGTAGTGGTACCCTGTTATGACCTGGGGGGTACGGAGCGGTACTGAGATGACCTGGTGGGTAAAACAAAAATAGGACTAGCTCTGAGGAGGTGGTTACTTTACTGACCGCAATCCCTACTCCTAACACCAACACTAGAAATAGCCGTGGAGCGTACCTAACTCTGCCTAGACGCCTCTGCACAGCCTAAGAACTAGCTACCCCTAAAGATGGAAACGGAAAGCTATCTCACCTCAGAGAAACCCCCAAAGGAAGATAGCCCCCCACAAATATTGACGGTGAGTGGAGAGGGAAATGACAAACTCAGAAATGAAACTAGATTTTTTAGCAAAGGAGGCCAATACTATCTAAATAGACAAAGATAGGATAGGTTGCTGTGCGGTCAGTATAAAAGCTAAAAGTCCACGCAGAGTTTACAAAAATAACCACCACACCGACTCACGGTGTGGAGGGGCAAATCTGCAACCCCAGAGCTTCCAAATAGCCGGAATATTTCATAATGACAAGCTGGACAAAGAGACATAAATTGAACTGAACAGAAGGTCATAAACAGGGAAACACCCAAAAAGTAGCAGACTTATCTTAAGCTGAAAATGGACTGGCCAACAGAGAACTTCCAGGAAAGGACTGAATGCACAGGAAATACATTGACAGCTGGCATCCACTAAAGCCAAAAGCCCAGTTAAATAACAAGGCCAGGAAACCGATTAGTGAACGCAGCTGCTAAGTTCCACTTGAAACCACCAGAGGGAGCCCAAAAGCAGAACTCCCAAAAATACCATTCTCAACCACAGGATGGAGCCCAAGAACGGAATTCACAACAGTACCCCCATTGGGAGTTGTGCCAAAAAAGGAACCCAATACATTCAGACTAATCCACCATTTGTCATATCCAAGGGGCAGGTCAGTAAACAAGAACATCGACACGGAGCCAAGTACAGTACTATGTACTGTACCTCCTTTGACGAGGCAATCAGGTGGATCAAGAAGTTGGGAAGGGGCACCCTAATGCCCAAAACAGACATTGAGGGGGCATTCCTACTACCTGTGCCTCCGAATAGTGTCCTCCCATTGGGCTGCTTCTGTGAAGGAGCATACTACATAGATCGCTGTTTGCCCATGGGGTGCTCCATATGCTGCTCACTATTTGAGGCGTTTAGTTGCTTCCTTGAATGTGTCGTCATGGACGTTTGTAAGGCGGCGCATATTATCCATTACCTCGACGACTTCTTATGCCTGGGCCCAAAAGATTCCCCACAGTGTGAATACACGCGGTAGTCCACCTGTGAGAAGGAGAGAGCTGGAGGGACAGTGGACACCCCAGAGCCGAGGGGTTAGATTGAGAAAGGAAGAAGGCGGGGTAGCTTGCTTCATGGGTGAGGTACTCCGCTTAGTAGCAGAAATTGCTACTAGGCCTAAAAGGATTTCCTGGGCTACATGCTGTTAAAAAATAGTACTTAGGTAAACAGGCGGTGTAGCTTGCTTCATGGGTGGGGTACTCTGCTCAGTAGCACAAAATGCTACTAGGTACAAAACGATTTCCTGGGCTAGATGCAGTTAAAAATTAGTAATTAGATCAACAGGTGGTGTAGATTGCTTCATGAGTGGGGTACTCTGCTGAGTAGCACTAAATTCTACTAGGCCCAAAAGGATTTCCTGGGCTAGATGCCGTTAAAAAATAGTACTTAGGTAAACAGGCGGTGTAGCTTGCTTCATGGGTGGGGTACTCTGCTGAGAAGCAGAAATTGCTACTAGGCCCAAAAAGATTTCCTGGGCTAGATGCCGTTACAAAATAGTACTTGGGTAAACAGGCGGTGTAGCTTGCTTCATGGGTGAAGTACACTGCTGAGTAGCACCAAATTCTACTAGGCCCAAAAGGATTACCTGGGCTAGATGCCATTACAAAATAGTACTTAGGTAAACAGGCGGTGTAGCTTGCTTCATGGGTGGGGTAGGCTGCTGAGTAGCACCAAATTCTACTATTCCCAGAAGGATTTCCTGGGCTAGATGCCGTTAAAAAATAGTACTTAGGTAAACAGGCGGTGTAGCTTGCTTCATGGGTGGGGTAGGCTGATGAGTAGCAGAAATTGCTACTAGGCCCAAAAGGATTTCCTGGGCCAGATGCCATTAAAAATAGTAATTAGGTAAACAGGCGGTGGGTGGCTGGGCTACTCTGCTGACAAGCAGACACTGAAGCTTTGAAGCAGACCTATGAATCCCAGGCCATAGTATGAGTAATCAACTCTGCAGACGACCTCACCCACCTGGAATTGACGATGGCAATGTCATGTAAAACACAGCAAGGGGACTCAATAAAGAGTCTCCATTTTTTCCAAAAATTCGGCCACAGACACCATTTAAAGGGAACCTGTCACCCCGTTTTTTCGGTATGAGATAAAAATACTGTTAAATAGGGCCTGAGCTGTGCATTGCAATAGTGTAGTTTGTGGACCCCGATTCCCCACCTATGCTGCCGAAATACGTTACCAAAGTAGTTGTTTTCGCCTGTCAATCAGGCTGGTCTGGTCAAAAGGGCGTGGTGTCTTCCCCCAGATTTTGCTTAGTTTTCCGTTGGTGGCGTAGTGGTGTGCGCATGCCCAAGGTCCCGAATCCTCTGCCAGGGGATTGAAAAGAGCGCGATGTTCGTTATTTCATTGGTGATCGGTGGGCGCGGCCATCTTCCTTTGGCCGCGCGTGCGCAGAAGCGGCGCTCTGCTGGCCGCGGCTTCAGGAAAATGGCCGCGGGATGCCGAGCGTGCGCAGATGGATATCGCGGCGGCCATTTTCCTGAAGCCGAGATGCGATTTAAGTTTAGGAATTTCAGGAATAATTGTAAATTGTTTCTATCTCTGAGACCCCGTTCATCTGGAGACTCAGCTCAGCAAGTTAAAATTGTTATCTCTTTTTTACGGGGCGACCCTCAGGATTGGGCTTTCTCGCTAGCGCCAGGAGATCCGGCATTGGCAAATATTGATGCGTTTTTTCTGGCGCTCGGATTGCTTTACGAGGAACCCAATCTTGAAGTTCAGGCAGAAAAAGCCTTGCTGGCTATTTCTCAGGGCCAGGATGAAGCTGAAGTGTATTGCCAAAAATTTTGGAAATGGTCCGTGCTTACTCAGTGGAATGAGTGTGCTCTGGCCGCAAATTTCAGAAATGGCCTTTCTGAAGCCATTAAGAATGTGATGGTGGGTTTCTCCATTCCTACAAGTCTGAATGATTCCATGGCGCTGGCTATTCAAATTGACCGGCGTTTGCGGGAGCGCAAAACCGCTAATCCTCTGGTGGTGTTGTCTGAACAAACACCTGATTTAATGCAATGTGGTAGAATTCAGACTAGAAATGAACGGAAAAATCATAGACGTCAGAATGGGTTGTGTTTTTACTGTGGTGATTCTACACATGTTATATCAGCATGCTCTAAACGCCTAACAAGGGTTGTTAGTCCTGTCGCCATTGGTAATTTGCAACCTAAATTTATTTTGTCTGTGACTTTAATTTGCTCATTGTCTTCCTACCCTGTTATGGCGTTTGTGGATTCAGGTGCTGCCCTGAGTCTTATGGATCTGTCATTTGCCAAGCGCTGTGGTTTTGTTCTTGAGCCGTTGGTAAATCCTATCCCTCTTAGAGGTATTGATGCTACACCATTGGCGGAAAATAAACCGCAGTTTTGGACACAGGTAACCATGTGCATGACTCCTGAGCATCGGGAGGTGATTTGTTTTCTTGTTCTGCATAAAATGCATGATTTGGTCGTTTTGGGGTTGCCATGGTTAGAGACCCATAATCCAGTCTTGGATTGGAAGGCAATGTCTGTGTCAAGTTGGGGCTGTCAGGGAATTCATGGTGATTCCCCGCCGGTGTCTATTGCTTCCTCTACTCCTTCGGAAGTTCCTGAGTATTTGTCTGATTATCAGGATGTATTCAGCGAGTCCAGGTCCAGTGCTCTGCCTCCTCATAGGGACTGTGACTGCGCCATAGATTTGATTCCAGGTAGTAAATTTCCTAAGGGAAGACTATTTAATCTGTCTGTACCTGAGCATACCGCAATGCGTTCGTATATCAAGGAATCTCTGGAGAAGGGGCATATCCGTCCATCCTCTTCCCCTCTTGGTGCGGGATTCTTTTTTGTGGCCAAGAAGGACGGATCTTTGAGACCTTGTATTGACTATCGGCTTCTGAATAAAATCACTGTTAAATTTCAGTATCCTTTGCCTCTGTTGTCGGACTTGTTTGCCCGGATTAAGGGTGCCAAGTGGTTCACCAAGATAGATCTTCGTGGTGCGTACAACCTTGTGCGCATTAAGCAAGGAGATGAATGGAAAACTGCATTTAATACGCCCGAAGGTCATTTTGAGTACTTGGTGATGCCTTTTGGGCTCTCTAATGCTCCTTCAGTGTTTCAGTCCTTTATGCATGATATTTTCAGGAAGTATCTGGACAAATTTATGATTGTTTATCTGGATGATATTCTGGTTTTCTCTGATGATTGGGACTCGCATGTAGAGCAGGTCAGGATGGTGTTTCAGGTTTTGCGTGAGAATGCTTTGTTTGTTAAGGGCTCAAAGTGTCTCTTTGGAGTACAGAAGGTTCCCTTTTTGGGTTTTATTTTTTCCCCTTCTGCAGTGGAGATGGACCCAGTCAAGGTCCGAGCTATTCATGATTGGACTCAACCCACGTCAGTTAAGAGTCTTCAGAAGTTCTTGGGTTTTGCTAAATTCTACCGTCGTTTTATCGCTAATTTTTCTAGCGTTGTTAAACCTTTGACGGATATGACCAAGAAAGGTTCTGATGTTGCTAACTGGGCTCCTGCAGCCATGGAAGCTTTCCAAGAGTTGAAGCGCCGGTTTACTTCGGCGCCTGTTTTGTGCCAGCCTGATGTCTCACTTCCCTTTCAGGTTGAAGTGGATGCTTCTGAGATTGGGGCAGGGGCCGTTTTGTCGCAGAGAGGCCTTGGTTGCTCTGTAATGAGGCCATGTGCTTTCTTCTCTAGGAAGTTTTCGCCTGCTGAGCGGAATTATGATGTTGGCAATCGGGAGTTGCTGGCCATGAAGTGGGCATTTGAGGAGTGGCGTCATTGGCTCGAGGGTGCTAAGCATCGTGTGGTGGTCTTGACTGATCACAAGAATTTGATGTATCTCGAGTCTGCTAAGCGCCTGAATCCTAGACAGGCCCGTTGGTCATTGTTTTTCTCCCGTTTTGACTTTGTGGTCTCGTATTTACCAGGTTCAAAGAATGTGAAGGCTGATGCTCTTTCAAGGAGCTTTGTGCCTGACTCTCCTGGAGTCGCAGAACCAGTTGGTATTCTTAAAGAGGGAGTAATCTTGTCAGCCATTTCTCTGGATTTGCGACGTGTGTTGCAGAGATTTTAGGCTGGTAGACCTGACTCTTGTCCACCTGACAGACTGTTTGTTCCTGATAAGTGGACCAACAGAGTCATTTCCGAGGTTCATTCCTCGGTGTTGGCAGGGCATCCGGGAATTTTTGGCACCAGAGATTTGGTGGCTAGGTCCTTTTGGTGGCCTTCCTTGTCACGGGATGTGCGGTCATTTGTGCAGTCCTGTGGGACTTGTGCTCGGGCTAAGCCTTGCTGTTCTCGTGCCAGCGGCTTGCTCTTGCCCTTGCCTGTCGCGAAGAGGCCTTGGACACACATATCCATGGATTTCATTTCAGATCTTCCGGTGTCTCAAGGAATGTCTGTCATCTGGGTGGTATGTGATCGCTTTTCCAAGATGGTCCATTTGGTATCTTTGCCTAAATTGCCTTCCTCTTCCGATCTGGTTCCCTTGTTCTTTCAGAATGTGGTTCGTTTACACGGCATTCCTGAGAATATCGTGTCTGACAGAGGATCCCAGTTTGTTTCCAGGTTCTGGCGATCCTTTTGTGCTAAGATGGGCATTGATTTGTCGTTTTCGTCTGCCTTTCATCCTCAAACTAATGGACAAACGGAGCGAACTAATCAGACTCTGGAGGCTTATTTGAGGTGTTTTGTTTCTGCAGATCAGGATGATTGGGTGACCTTCTTGCCGTTGGCTGAGTTTGCCCTTAATAATCGGGCTAGTTCCGCTACTTTGGTTTCGCCATTTTTCTGCAACTCTGGTTTCCATCCTCGTTTTTCCTCGGGACATGTGGAGTCTTCTGACTGTCCTGGGGTAGATTCTGTGGTGGATAGGTTGCAGCAGATCTGGAATCATGTGGTGGACAACTTAAAGTTGTCACAGCAGAAGGCTCAGCGTTTTGCCAACCGCCGCCGCGGTGTGGGTCCCCGACTTCGTGTTGGGGATTTGGTATGGCTGTCTTCTCGATTTGTTCCTATGAAGGTCTCCTCTCCTAAATTTAAGCCTCGCTTCATCGGTCCTTACAAGATATTGGAAATCCTTAATCCTGTGTCCTTTCGCTTGGATCTTCCGGTGTCGTTTGCCATTCACAACGTGTTCCATAGGTCTTTGTTGCGGCGGTACATTGTACCTGTGGTTCCTTCTGTTGAGCCTCCTGCTCCGGTGTTGGTTGAGGGCGAGTTGGAGTACGTGGTGGAGAAGATCTTGGATTCTCGTCTCTCCAGGCGGAGGCTTCAGTATCTGGTCAAGTGGAAGGGCTATGGTCAGGAGGATAATTCCTGGGTGGTTGCCTCTGATGTGCATGCGGCCGATTTAGTTCGTGCCTTTCACGCTGCTCATCCTGATCGCCCTGGTGGTCTTGGTGAGGGTTCGGTGACCCCTCCTTAAGGGGGGGGTACTGTTGTGAATTAGACTTTTTTGGCTCCCTCTTGTGGTCACTTGTGATTTGACTCTGGGATTGTCTTTCCTCAGTTTGGCACCCACCTGGGTCGTTAGTCCAGGGGTGTTGCTATATAAACTTCCAGGATTCTCAGTCCAGTGCCTGGCATCGTTGTAATCAGTCCTTTCTGTTTGCTCCTGTCTGCTGGTCCTGGTTCTTGCAAAATTAAGCTAAGTCCTGCTTCCTTGTTTTTTGGTTATTTGCATAGCTTTTATTTTCTGTCCAGCTTGTACTAAATGTGATTCCTGTTTTTGCTGGAAGCTCTAGGGGGCTGGTATTCTCCCCCCGGGCCGTTAGACGGTTCGGGGGTTCTTGAATATCCAGCGTGGAATTTTGATAGGGTTTTTGCTGACCGTATAAGTCATCTTACTATATTCTGCTATTAGTCAGTGGGCCTCTCTTTGCTAATACCTAGCTCATTCTTACGTTTGTCTTTTCTTCTTACCTCACCGTTATTATTTGTTGGGGGCTTGTATCCAACTTTTGGGGTCTTTTCTCTGGAGGCAAGAAAGGTCTTTCTTTTCCCTTCTAGGGTTAGTTAGTTCTCCGGCTGGCGCGAGACGTCTAGAACCAACGTAGGCACGTTCCCCGGCTGCTGCTATTTGTGGTGCTAGGATTAGATATTCGGTCAGCCCAGTTACCACTGCCCTATGAGCTGGTTTTTTGTGTTTGCAGACTTGGTATTTATTTCTGAGACCCTCTGCCATTGGGGTCATAACAGTCTCCCTCATCTGATGAGTCTTCCATGCCCAGCCCCAGTTCGTCCTCCACTTCTTCCTTGCCTCCTGGACCTTCCTCAACAGTTTGGCTGCTACCATGCGCCCTCTCCCCCAGCCTCCAATGCCAGTCGCCTTGGTGCTGCCAACCGTCTGGACCTTGGAGATATTATCCCTTCCACATATGACTCCTCCTGTTCCTCCTCCTCCTCTTGTTCCACCACCTGACTTCGAATACTGTTTAAGGTGTGCTCCAGCATGTAAATCACCGGAATAGTCATGCTGATAATGGCATCGTCAGCACTAAACATCTTCGTTGCTATTTCAATACTGTGCAGAATGATGCATAGGTCCCTGATCTCAGACCACTCCTGCAGCCTGATTTGCCTCACCTTTGGATCTCGTTAGCCCAGGCTATACATCATAACGTATTGCACCAGGGCTCGTCGGTGCTGCCACAGTCGCTGCAACATGTGCAGAGTTTAATTCCACAGTGTGGGCACATCGCATTTCAGCCGGTGAACTGGCAGGCCCAACGACTTCTGTAGAGATGTAAGTCGTTGAGCTGTGGGATGCAAACGGCGGAAGTGAGCACACAGCGACCGTGCCCTCTGCAAGAAGCCCATCTAGTCCGGGATAGTGGGATAAAAATTGCTGGACAATCAGGTTCAAAACGTGAGCCATACAAGGCACGTGTGTGACATTGCCCCGGCGAAGGGCCGCGCCCACCTTTGCAGCATTGTCGCACACGGCCTTCCCTGGCTGCAGGTTGAGTGGAGACAACCATTGATGGAACTCGGTCTCCAGAGCTGACCACAACTCCTCAGCTGTGTGACTCACATTTCCCAGACATTTCAATGTAAACACTGCCTGATGCCGTTGAGCCCTGGTGACAGCATAGTAAGGAGGTGTGCAGTTAGAACGCGGGTGGCATTACCAGACAGGCTTTGGGTGCAGGTGGAGGACCGAGAGGAGGTTGAGGAGGCAGAAGCAGTGGAGGAACTTCTAGATACAGAGGATCGACAAGCAACTCGTGGAGACGGCAAGACTTGGACAGCAGCCCCTTCTCCTGATGTCGCCATAGTTACCCAGTGCCCAGTCACCGACATGTAACACCCCTGTTCATGTCTACTCGTCCAAGTGTCTGTGGTGAAATGCACCCTGTCACACACAGAGTTTCTCAAGGAAGCGGTGATGTTGTGTGCGACATACTGGTGTAGCGCAGGCACAGCTTTCTTTGAGACATAGTGGCGACTGGGCATCTGGTACTGGGGCACTGCGACGGACATAAGGTCTCGAAAATCCTCTGTGTCCACCAGGCGTAAAGGCAGCATTTCTGTAGCCAACAGCTTGCAGATGGTGAAATTCTTCCTCTTAGCTTTGTCATGGCTAGGAGGAAATGGTCTTTTACATGTCCACATCTGAGGGACTGAGGGCTAGCTGCCGTGCTTAGAGTTGAGTAGGGTGTCCCCGGCAAACTGCTGGTCTGTGAGGAAGGTGCAGGTGGAGATGTTATGTTGCCTTGATCAAAATGTGGTGTCGATGTTGGAGAGTGCTAAACACCAGCAGGTGTTTGCACTTGCAAATGTCCTGATGATCTGCCAATCACACTGGCTGTTGCGGGTAAAGAGGTGGAAGGTCTGCGTCCAAAACCATGTGCGACTGCTGTCCCCACAGTCACAGAGGATGAAGAGGACGCGGATGTACATGATGGGGCAGATGGTGGTTGACCTGGCCCACTAGGCCGCATTGTAGCACAGTGAGCTTCCCACTGCAACTTATGCCTCATATCCATGTGACAGTTCATGCATGAAGTACTCAAGCTAGTCATTTTTTGGCCTCTACTGAGATTGTTGACAAATCTTACAGACAACATGAGTTGGGTCATCCTTTGCGATGTCAAAAAATGCCCAGGCTATGCAAGGCTTAGAGCCCGTGCGACCTGAAGAGCCACCACGACTTCTGCTCAGAGGCACAGTCGGGGTTGAGGATGCAGTTGTTGACGTGCTTCCAGTACTCCGTCTCTGTCCAGGAAGGCGCAATGTAACCTCGTCATCAGACTCGTCTCTAGCATCCTCCTCCACCTCCTCTGCTGACCTCATGGACTGGCGGACTGTGGGTTGACAGTAAGTGGGGTCTCCAACCTCGTCATCATCATCCTGTGTGTTCTCACACCCGTCATCCTCAGAGCCAACCTCTTCCTGCCCTGACCGAAAAGTCAAGTTTTCGTTCCAATCAGGTATCTCAGTCTCATCATCATCTTCCTCATTGTCTCCACCAACAGGAGTTAGTTTGAGAACGAGGGTCTACATTATGCTCAGAACCTTCTTTATCTGGGCCTGGATCCGACTCACAAAGATTCTGGGCATCAGTGCAGATCATTTCCTCGTCTGGATTCACAGAAGCTCTGGAGCAGACCTCTAATTCCCAGGCTATAGTATGAGTAAACAGCTCTGCAGACTCAACAATCTGTGTTACCCCGTGCTCAGACGGGCGGCTGGAGACTTGGGAGCTGTGAGGAAGCAAGTGCGATTGGGGTGACAACTCTGAGGACTGGAGTAGTTGTGATGTTGAAGTTGACATGGAGGAGAGCCCACTTGAACGAGCACTTGATATCCATTCAAGCACCTGCTGTTTTTGTGCCTCATCTGGAATTTTTGGCGATGCTCGTGGTGATGGTCATAGGAAAGGGATCATATCAGATTGTCCACAAAAAGAAGTAGACATCTTACTTTGGCTGGAAGATGGTCTTTCTTCTGCGGATGTTACTGTTGCTTTACCACCTACCCCATGGACACAACCTTTTTTTCCCTTTCCAACACGCCTATTCCCCTTTCCACCAGCAGCAGGCCTTTTGCCACTCATTTTGGTGCTTAACTAATTGGCAACTCTGCATCTGTAGTTGTTGGCACAACAACCGATGGATGAAAACTGAGCAGAACTGAGTGGCCAAACTGTGGTACTAGGCCCAAAAGGATTTACTGGGTTAGATGCAGTAAAAATGTAGATACACAGGCGGTGTAGTTAGCTTCACAGGTGGGCTACTCCGCTGAAGTGCAGACACTGCTCCTAGTCCCAAAACTATTTACTGGGTTAGATGCAGTAAAAATTTAGATACACAGGCGTGCAGACACTGCTCCTACTGTAAGCCCAAAACTAATTACTGGGTTAGATGCAGTAAAAATTTAGATACACAGGCGTGCAGACACTGCTCCTACTGTAAGCCCAAAACTAATTACTGGGTTAGATGCAGTAAAAATTTAGATACACAGGCGTGCAGACACTGCTCCTAATCCCAAAACTATTTACTGGGTTAGATGCAGTAAAAATTTAGATACACAGGCGTGCAGACACTGCTCCTAGGCCCAAAACTATTTACTGGGTTAGATGCAGTAAACATTTAGATACACAGGCGTGCAGACACTGCTCCTAGTCCCAAAACTATTTACTGGGTTAACCCCCTTTTCTATTAGCAGCATGCCTATATATTCCTTGTTTGTAATTCTTTCCCTTTCTTTTTATTTAATACATAGGGGTCATTAACTGGGGTGTTTACTGTTTGAGCTTCCATATAGGAATTTCTTTCTATGTCCCTTTGCGGACCTATTAGGTTATTTACGGCCAAGCCTCCCTCCCTCCTCCCCTCAGCGGTGTGCGCTTCCTGCATCGCCGGCGTGTGTCCCCCCATGGCGACGCGTCCTGTTCGTCACGTGTGCCGCCGCTCTCTCTGACGCGTCGGAGGGGGATGTGGACAGGTGACGTGAGACGCCGGTCTATGTGGACATCACATCCGGTTACAGATAACGGAAGCGCCGCACACATGCCGCTGCCACCACTGATTTTTAAAGGTATAAATAAGGATTCTTTCTACTCCCCACTCATACTACATTTCCCCAACGAAGAAGCTAAACGCGAAACGTGCGTCGGGTTCTGCGCTGCCTACACAAGTTATGTATTGCCTCCATTCCTAGCCTCTCTCTATTCTTTATTTATGTTAGCACTATGCACTTATCCATTAATTACCAGTATTGGCTGCCTGCTATATCCCCGGCACATGGCACTTTCTTATTGCCTCTATGAATTATATTAACTGTGGGCTCCTGCTCATTTGTTTATAATTGAATTTATTATATATAAAAAAACGTTTTTGTCACTTGGCACTTTATTTTCTATTTATGAACTGTGCACTCTTATAATACTGAGTTATTAATTTAAGAACTATGGATTTTTTATATGATTACATATTTACTTAATTGGATTAACTAGCAGTATCCTTGCCCTGTATGGTGTGGGGCAGCCTTGTGCTTTGCTTTTTTGGTCTGGGTGCACTAATTTTTACTAATATGCAGTATTTATTATCGTTCTACCCAGCCCTGGAGCTATGCATTGTGATGTATTAATATTCTGAATTTTTTGAGAGGGCTTAATAAGCTTTATAATTGCATATAATTCCTGTATGGGTATCTTATTATAATATTTTGGAGTGCAATGCACTGTGCTTGGCAGCTATTTTGTATTGTTTCCCCTTTTATTTGTGTACTGTACGTATATGTGTAATAAAATGACATTTTAATCTTCTACTATGGCATTACTTCCGTTGTGTTTGTAGGATTATTTACTGGGTTAGATGCAGTAAAAATTTAGATACACAGGCGTGCAGACACTGCTCCTAGTCCCAAAACTATTTACTGGGTTAGATGCAGTAAAAATTTAGATACACAGGTGTGCAGACACTGCTCCTAGGCCCAAAACTATTTACTGGGTTAGATGCAGTAAAAATTTAGATACACAGTCGTGCAGGCACTGCTCCTAGGCCCAAAACTATTTACTGGGTTAGATGCAGTAAAAATTTAGATACACAGGCGTGCAGACACTGCTCCTAGGCCCAAAACTATTTACTGGGTTAGATGCAGTAAAAATTTAGATACACAGGCCTGCGGACACTCATCCTAGTCCCAAAACTATTTACTGGGTTAGATGCAGTAAAAATTTAGATACACAGGCATGCAGACACTGCTCCTAGGCCCAAAACTATTTACTGGGTTAGATGCAGTAAAAATTTAGATACACAGGCGTGCAGACACTGCTTCTAGGCCCAAAACTATTTACTGGGTTAGATGCAGTAAAAATTTAGATACACAGGGGTGCAGACACTGCTCCTAGGCCCAAAACTATTTACTGGGTTAAATGCAGTAAAAATTGAGATACACAGGCGGTGTAGTTAGCTTCACAGGCGGGCTACTCAGATGACTATCAGACAATGCTACTAGCCCCAAAGGATTGGCTGAGCTAGATTACACCAAATCCTGTGACTAACATTTGCACAGCACTGGCTCAGACCTGCCTGGCAAACAGTGCTAGGAACTGCTGTAACCTACCCTGAAAAGGGCTGATATTACAACTAGTCCCGACTCCCTAAACCGCTCTGACAATTCGCTCCAAAAAAACCACTTAGTCTGTATAGCGCCCACAGCAGCAGCGGTGCCGTCTAACACTAATCTGCAGCAGTGAGGAAATGGTGGCGACGGGGCAAATGGCTGGTTCTTATAGGGCAAGGACATGTGACATACACAGCCAATGACTCATGCCCTTGCTTGTGTGCATCATATGCACATTGCTGTGTGTGTGCGCACTGCTGATAGGCTGAGAGACTGCACCGCCCCTCTGTAAATGCGGGAAAGAATTAAAAAATGGAGATTGGCGTTATTTCAGCACAGATCTATCCTCCGCCCACTATACACTGAAACAGTCTATTAACAATGATAAATAGTTTTAATGTAAAAATCAAGTTAGGCTTTTGGTGAACGAACAGTTATCGAACAGAAACTTGAGCAGCCGAATTTTAAGCAAATTGGGTTCGTCGAATGACTCGAACACCGCCCAAAACAGCTCAAATTTGAAATTGGCGAACAGTTCGACTCGAACACCACCTATGTCTAGTGCCGACACCACCACTCCCTTCTGAAAAATACGCACAGTTTTCCCCCACTGGAAAACTCCTAGACAAAGCATCGGCCTCTATGTTTTAAATTAGGGTGAAAGGAAACTAAGAAATTAAACCTATTGAAAAACAACAACCACTGAACTTAACTCAGTGTAAATCGTTTTGCAAGCTTAAGGTAGAGGAGATTCTTATGGTCTGTAATCACTGTAACATGGTGAATCGCTCCTTCAAAAAAGTGCCACCACTCCAGAAACACTAGCTGGATCGCAAGTATTTCTCTATTAAACAATATCATAATTGCGTTCAGCCGCCAAGAGTTTCTTAGAGAAAAAGGCAAATGGACACAGCTTACCAGGAGGCAGAGCCTGAGATAATACCATTCCCACACCCACCTCAGATGTATAAACCTCCACCGTAAAGGGTTGACACACACCAGGCTGTATTAATACAAGAACCGACGAAAAGCATTCTTTCTGTTAAACTCACACAAAGCATCCTCAGACCATCTTGAGAAATATTTTTAGTCATGTTAGTAAGAGGTCATGCTATGGCAGAAATGTTTTCAATACATTTTCTGTAATATTTGCACAACCAAAAAAAACATTAGAGTGCCTTAAAGGTTATCGTATCGTATTGTAAAAGATGTAAAATACACGTCTCTTTGCTGTGAACCGTTTCTAATGATAAGGAACATTTAACAAAAGAGAAACTATTGAAAGTGTAGGGACCTGGCTACAGTCCTACATCTCAGTGGCTGGCGTAGAGCAGCAGAGTCATGGCACCTGACCTGCGTCAGCATCCACTGACCTGGCTAGCCTAGCCAGACTTCCTTAGTACCCTCCCTGTACCTACTGCTTAGCTTATGGCATGCGGCAGCCTTCTCCGATCCCAACAGAAGCTTCTAGCCGCTACCTATTCAGCTACATGATCGCTCTCTCGGATTAGATCAGATGAGAGTTTGTTCAACTATCTTCGAGGAAGGAGGCGGAGCCACAATGTTGGCACGAGAAGAGGATTCTCCACCGCGGAACGCGGCAAGAGGATTTTACAGAGATGGCTTCCATTGGAGACGGCTTCTGTTGTGAACTCTGTTTTCAGGCTCCCTCTTGTGGTCACTGGTGGTATGGTGTGACTTTTGCTTTGGGCTCCCCCTGGTGGCTTTGTTTGTTATCCTGCTGGTCTCTGGCTATCAGCTGGTTCGTTATCCTCTGGGAGGTTCCTATATAGCTCTGTTTTACTTCCACTTGTTGCCGGCCGTCGATGTAATCAGTGCTACTCAGATTCCTTCTGACTACCTTGCTCCCAGTCCATCCAGGACAAGCATTTGAGGAGTGGCGACATTGGCTCGAGGGAGCTAAACATTGTGTGGTGGTCTTGACTGATCACAAGAATTTGATTTATCTCGAGTCGGCCAAGCGGCTGAATCCCAGACAGGCTCGTTGGTCGTTGTTTTTCTCTCGATTTGATTTCATGGTCTCGTACCTGCCGGGTTCGAAGAATGTGAAGGCTGATGCTCTTTCTAGGAGTTTTGTGCCTGACTCTCCTGGAGATTCAGAGCCGGCTGGTATCCTTAGAGAAGGGGTGATTTTGTCTGCCATCTCCCCAGATTTGCGACGTGTGCTGCAAAAGTTTCAGGCGGATAGACCTGACCGCTGTCCACCGGAGAGACTGTTTGTCCCGGATAGATGGACCAACAGAGTCATCTCCGAGGTTCATTCTTCGGTGTTGGCGGGCCATCCTGGAATATTTGGTACCAGAGACTTGGTGGCCAGGTCTTTTTGGTAGCCTTCCTTGTCGCGGGATGTGCGTTCCTTTGTGCAGTCTTGTGGAATTTGTGCTCGGGCGAAGCCTTGCTGTTCTCGTGCCAGTGGTTTGCTGTTACCTTTGCCTGTCCCGAAGAGGCCTTGGACGCACATTTCCATGGATTTTATTTCAGATCTCCCTGTCTCTCAGAGAATGTCTGTCATCTGGGTGGTGTGTGATCATTTTTCTAAGATGGTCCATTTGGTGCCCTTGCCTAAGTTGCCTTCCTCCTCCGAGTTGGTTCCACTGTTTTTTCAAAATGTGGTTCGTTTGCACGGGATTCCTGAGAACATTGTTTCTGACAGAGGATCCCAGTTTGTGTCTAGATTTTGGCGGACCTTTTGTGCTAAGTTGGGCATTGAATTGTCTTTTTCGTCGGCCTTCCATCCTCAGACGAATGGCCAAACCGAGTGAACTAATCAGACCTTGGAGACTTATTTAAGATGTTTTGTTTCTGCTGACCAGGACGACTGGGTTACTTTTTTGCCGTTGGCCGAGTTTGCCCTTAATAATCGGGCTAGTTCTGCCACTTTGGTTTCTCCTTTTTTTGTAATTCGGGGTTTCATCCTCGTTTTTCCTCGGGTCAGGTGGAGCCTTCTGACTGTCCTGGAGTGGATGTTGTGGTGGATAGGTTGCATCAGATTTGGAATCATGTGGTGGACAATTTGAAGTTGTCACAAGAGAAGGCTCAGCTCTTTGCCAACCGCCGTCGCTGTGTGGGTCCCCGACTTCGCGTTGGGGACTTGGTGTGGTTGTCTTCTCGCTTCGTTCCTATGAAGGTCTCCTCTCCTAAGTTCAAGCCTCAGTTTATCGGTCCTTATAAGATTCTGGAAGTCCTTGGCCCTGTGTCATTCCGTCTGGACCTCCCGGCATCATTTGCTATTCATAATGTGTTCCATCGCTCGTTGTTGCGGAGGTATGTGGTACCTGTGGTTCCTCCGGTTGAGCCTCCTGCCCCGGTGCTGGTTGAGGGAGAATTGGAATACGTGGTGGAGAAGATCTTTGATTGTCGTGTTTCTAGACGGAGGCTCCAGTATTTGGTCAAGTGGAAGGGCTATGGTCAGGAGGATAATTCTTGGGTTGTCGCCTCTGATGTTCATGCGGCTCATCCTGATCGCCCTGGGGGTTTTCATGAGGGTTCGGTGACCCCTCCTTAAGGGGGGGGTACTGTTGTGAACTCTGTTTTCAAGCTCCCTCCTGTGGTCACTGGTGGTATGGTGTGACTTTTGCTTTGGGCTCCCCCTGGTGGCTTTGTTTGTTATCCTGCTGGTCTCTGGCTATCAGCTGGTTCGTTATCCTCTGGGAGGTTCCTATATAGCTCTGTTTTACTTCCACTTGTTGCCGGCTGCCGATGTAATCAGTGCTACTCAGATTCCTTCTGTCTACCTCGCTCCCAGTCCATCCAGGACAAGCTAAGTTTTGTTTGCTCATTTTTTGATCAGCAGTGTTTATCATGTTTTCTTGTCCAGCTTGCTAAAATGTGATTCCCTCGCTTGCTGGATGCTCTAGTGGACTGAGTTTCTCCCCACACACCATTAGTTGGTGCGTGGGTTCTTGAAATCTCAGGATGGATATTTTGTAAGGGTTTTTTATTGATCGCATAGACCCCTGCTCTATTTTCTGCTTTCTAGTACTAGTGGGCCTCTTTTGCTGAATCTGATTTCATCCCTACGTATGTGCCTTCTTCTTACTTCACCGTTAATATTTGTTGGGGGCTTCTATATCTTTGGGGATTATTTCTCTGGAGGCAAGCGAGGTCTTTCTTTCTCTTTAGGGGTAGCTAGTTCCTCAGGCTGGCTCGAGACGTCTAGGAATTATTTAGGCACGTTCACCGGCTGCCTCTAGTTGTGTTGGATAGGTTCAGATTTGCGATCAGTCCAGTTACCATCTCCTAGAGCTTGTCCTTAGTTTATTCACTTGCTGGTCTATTCGTGATCCTCAGCCACTAAGGATCATAACAGGCTTCCATTGGAGACTGCTACTAATCTTGTTGTAAGAACTACTTTGCTTTTCAGACCTGAAGAAAAACCCATTGGTGCGGCAGAATTCCGGGTCAGGATACATGTCTTGTAGCCCGCCCAAGCCAACGTTGGCGGTTCGTAACGGGTCCCTCGCTCACGTCACCTTTGTTGCTAAACTGACTTGAATATTGATGATGTGATTGATACTTTGCACTACCTCAGAAAAGACTTGAGATTGCTGTCATGGTTCTCAATGGCAAGAGAACATAGTAAAGCATACAAAAAGGACTAGCTCTTGGAAGATGGGGAACTCGAGCTGACTGTGAGCTAAACCTACCGCACAACTAACAGTGGCCGGGTAGCGTGCCTACGTTTTATCCCTAGACGCCCAGCGCCAGCCGGAGAACTGACTGACCCTAGCAGAGGAAAATACAGACCTGGCTTACCTCTAGAGAAATTTTCCCCAAAAGGCAGACAGTAGCCCCCACATATATTGTCGGTGATTTCAGAGGAAATTGACATACGAAGTATGAAGATAGGTTTAGCAAATTGAGGTCCGCTTACTAGATAGCAGGAAGACAGAAAAGGGAACTTCACAGTCAGCTGAAAACCCTTTCAAAACACCATCCTGAAATTACTTTAAGACTCTAATATCAACTCATGACACCAGAGTGGCAATTTCAGCTCACAAGAGCTTCCAGCCTCAGAAATAATCAATCACAGAGAACTGGAACAAAAATGCAAAACAAACTTAGGACTACAAGTCCAACTTAGCTGATAGTAGTCTAGGAGCAGGAACATGCAACAGAAAGGCTTCTGGTAACATTGTTGGCCGGCATAGAAATGACTGAGGAGCAAGGTTAAATAGAAAACTCCCACATCCTGATGGAAACAGGTGAACAGAGGAGATGAAGCACACAAGTGCAGTACCACCAGAAACCACCGGGGGAGCCCAGAAACCAAATTCACAACAGTACCCCCCCCCTCAAGGAGGGGGCACCGAACCCTCACCAGAACCACCAGGGCGATCAGGATGAGCCCTATGAAAGGCACGGGCCAAATCGGAGGCATGAACATCAGAGGCTGTCACCCAAGAGTTATCCTCCTGACCGTAGCCCTTCCACTTGACCAGATACTGAAGTCTCCGTCTGGAAACACGGGAGTCCAAGATCTTCTCGACAACGTACTCCAACTCACCCTCAACCAACACCGGAGCAGGAGGCTCAACGGAAGGCACAACCGGTACCTCATACCTGCGCAACAATGACCGATGGAAGACATTATGAATAGAAAAAGATGCAGGGAGGTCCAAACTAAAGGACACAGGGTTAAGAATCTCCAATATCTTGTACGGGCCGATGAACCTAGGCTTAAACTTAGGAGAAGAAACCTTCATAGGGACAAAACGAGAAGATAACCACACCAAGTCCCCAACACAAAGACGAGGACCAACACGACGACGGCGGTTGGCAAAATGCTGAGTCTTCTCCTGGGACAACTTCAAATTATCCACCACATGCCCCCAAATCTGATGCAACCTCTCCACCACAGCATCCACTCCAGGACAATCCGAAGACTCCACCTGACCGGAAGAGAAACGAGGATGAAACCCCGAATTACAGAAGAAAGGAGAAACCAAGGTGGCAGAACTAGCCCGATTATTGAGGGCAAACTCCGCCAAGGGCAAAAAGGCAACCCAATCATCCTGATCCGCAGACACAAAACACCTCAAATAAGTCTCCAAGGTCTGATTAGTTCGCTCGGTCTGGCCATTAGTCTGAGGGTGGAAAGCAGATGAAAAAGACAAATCAATGCCCATCCTAGCACAGAACGCTCGCCAAAATCTAGACACGAATTGGGTTCCCCTGTCAGAAACGATATTCTCCGGAATACCATGCAAGCGCACCACATTTTGAAAAAACAGAGGAACCAGCTCGGATGAGGAAGGCAATTTAGGCAAGGGAACCAAATGGACCATCTTAGAGAAACGGTCACACACCACCCAGATGACAGACATCTTCTGAGAAACAGGGAGATCAGAAATAAAATCCATGGAGATGTGAGTCCAAGGCCTCTTCGGAATAGGCAAGGATAACAACAATCCACTAGCCCGAGAACAACAAGGCTTGGCCCGAGCACAAACATCACAAGACTGCACAAAACCTCGCACATCTCGCGACAGGGAAGGCCACCAGAAGGACCTAGCCACCAAATCCCTGGTACCAAAGATTCCAGGATGACCTGCTAACGCAGAAGAATGGACCTCCGAGATGACTCTACTGGTCCAATCATCAGGAACAAACAATCTACCAGGCGGGCAACGATCAGGTCTATCCGCCTGAAACTCCTGCAAGACCCGTCGCAAATCTGGGGAAACAGCAGATAATATCACTCCATCCTTAAGGATACCTGTAGGTTCAGAATTACCAGGGGAATCAGGCTCAAAACTCCTAGAAAGGGCATCTGCCTTCACATTTTTAGAACCCGGTAGGTAAGAAACCACAAAATTAAATCGAGAGAAAAATAACGACCAGCGCGCCTGTCTAGGATTCAGGCGCCTGGCAGACTCAAGATAAATTAAATTCTTGTGGTCGGTCAATACCACCACCTGATGTCTAGCCCCCTCAAGCCAATGACGCCACTCCTCAAAAGCCCACTTCATAGCCAAGAGCTCCCGATTACCAATATCATAATTTCGCTCAGCGGGCGAAAACTTACGAGAAAAGAACGCACAAGGTCTCATCACGGAGCAGTCGGAACTTTTCTGCGACAAAACCGCCCCAGCTCCGATTTCTGAAGCGTCGACCTCAACCTGAAAAGGAAGAGTAACATCAGGCTGACGCAATACAGGGGCGGAAGAAAAGCGGCGCTTAAGCTCCCGAAAGGCCTCCACAGCAGCAGGGGACCACTCAGCAACATCAGCACCCTTCTTAGTCAAATCAGTCAACGGTTTAGCGACATCAGAAAAACCAGTTATAAATCGACGATAAAAATTAGCAAAGCCCAAAAACTTCTGAAGGCTCTTAAGAGAAGAGGGTTGCGTCCAATCACAAATAGCCTGAACCTTGACAGGGTCCATCTCAATGGAAGAGGGGGAAAAAATGTACCCCCAAAAACGAAATCTTTTGAACCCCAAAAACGCACTTAGAGCCCTTTACACACAAGGAATTAGAGCGCAAAACCTGAAAAACCCTCCTGACCTGTTGGACATGAGAGTCCCAGTCATCCGAAAAAATCAAAATATCATCCAGATACACAATCAAAAATTTATCCAAATATTCACGGAAAATGTCATGCATAAAGGACTGAAAGACTGAAGGGGCATTTGAAAGACCAAAAGGCATTACTAAATACTCAAAATGGCCCTCAGGCGTATTAAATGCGGTTTTCCACTCATCCCCCTGCTTAATTCGCACTAAATTATACGCCCCACGAAGATCAATCTTAGAGAACCACTTGGCCCCCATTATTCGAGCAAACAAATCAGTAAGCAGTGGCAAAGGATACTGATATTTAACCGTGATTTTATTCAAAAGCCGATAATCAATACACGGCCTCAAAGAGCCATCTTTTTTAGATACAAAGAAAAAACCGGCTCCTAAGGGAGATGACGAAGGACGAATATGTCCCTTTTCCAAGGACTCCTTAATATATTCCCGCATAGCAGCATGTTCAGGCACAGATAGATTAAATAAACGACCCTTTTGGAAACTTACTGCCCGGAATCAGATCTATAGTACAATCGCACTCTCTGTGCGGAGGTAATGAACCAATTTTAGGCTCCTCAAAAACGTCACGATAATCAGATAAAAATTCCGGAATCTCAGAGGGAATAGATGACGAAATGGAAACGAAAGGTACGTCCCCATGAGTCCCCTGACATCCCCAGCTTAACACAGACATTGCTTTCCAGTCGAGGACTGGGTTATGAGATTGCAGCCATGGCAATCCAAGCACCAACACATCATGTAGATTATACAACACAAGGAAGCGAATAATCTCCTGGTGATCCGGATTAATACGCATATTTACTTGTGTCCAGTATTGTGGTTTATTACTAGCCAATGGCGTGGAGTCAATACCCTTCAGAGGTATAGGAACTTCCAGAGGCTCTAAATCAAACCCACAGCGTTTGGCAAAGGACCAATCCATAAGACTCAAAGCGGCGCCAGAGTCGACATAGGCGTCCGCGGTAATAGACGATAAAGAGCAAATCAGGGTCACAGATAGAATAAACTTAGACTATAAAGTGCCAATTGAAACAGACTTATCAACCTTCTTAGTACGTTTAGAGCATGCTGATATAACATGAGTTGAATAACCACAATAGAAGCATAACCCATTTTTTCACCTAAAATTCTGTCGTTCGCTTCTGGACAGAATTCTATCACATTGCATAATCTCTGGCGCCTTGTCAGTAGACACCGCCAAATGGTGCACAGGTTTGCGCTCCCGCAAACGCCGATCAATCTGAATAGCCATTGTCATGGACTCATTCAGACCTGTAGGCACAGGGAACCCCACCATAACATCCTTAATGGCATCAGAGAGGCCCTCTCTGAAATTCGCCGCCAGGGCGCACTCATTCCACTGAGTAAGCACAGACCACTTACGAAATTTTTGGCAGTATATTTCAGCCTCATCTTGCCCTTGAGACAGGGCCATTAAGGCTTTTTCAGCCTGAATCTCTAAATGAGGTTCCTCATAAAGCAACCCCAAAGCCAGGAAAAACGCATCCACATTGAGCAACGCAGGATCCCCTGGTGCCAAAGCAAATGCCCAGTCCTGAGGGTCGCCCCGGAGCAAGGAAATTACAATCCTGACCTGCTGTGCAGGATCTCCAGCGGAGCGAGATCTCAGAGACAAAAATAATTTACAATTATGTTTGAAATTCTGGAAGCGAGATCTATCCCCGGAGAAAAATTCAGGTAAAGGAATTCTAGGTTCAGATATAGGAGCATGAATAACAAAATCCTGTAACCTTTGAACCTTCACAGCGAGATTATCCAAACCTGTAGCTAAACTCTGATGATCCATATTAATCAGGTGAAATCAGAACCATTCAAGGATTAGAAGGAGAGAGAGACGAAGGCTGCAGTAAGCAGAGATGCAAGAGAATCAACTAATGAGCAAACTCAGGAAAAAAAAAAAAAAAAAAAATTCTCTGCAGAGTTCTTTTCTCTCCTTTCTTCTGCCAATTATTTTAACCCTTGGCCGGCCAAACTGTCATGGTTCTCAATGGCAAGAGAACATAGTAAAGCATACAAAAAGGACTAGCTCTTGGAAGATGGGGAACTCGAGCTGACTGTGAGCTAAACCTACCGCACAACTAACAGTGGCCGGGTAGCGTGCCTACGTTTTATCCCTAGACGCCCAGCGCCAGCCGGAGAACTGACTGACCCTAGCAGAGGAAAATACAGACCTGGCTTACCTCTAGAGAAATTTTCCCCAAAAGGCAGACAGTAGCCCCCACATATATTGTCGGTGATTTCAGAGGAAATTGACATACGAAGTATGAAGATAGGTTTAGCAAATTGAGGTCCGCTTACTAGATAGCAGGAAGACAGAAAAGGGAACTTCACAGTCAGCTGAAAACCCTTTCAAAACACCATCCTGAAATTACTTTAAGACTCTAATATCAACTCATGACACCAGAGTGGCAATTTCAGCTCACAAGAGCTTCCAGCCTCAGAAATAATCAATCACAGAGAACTGGAACAAAAATGCAAAACAAACTTAGGACTACAAGTCCAACTTAGCTGATAGTAGTCTAGGAGCAGGAACATGCAACAGAAAGGCTTCTGGTAACATTGTTGGCCGGCATAGAAATGACTGAGGAGCAAGGTTAAATAGAAAACTCCCACATCCTGATGGAAACAGGTGAACAGAGGAGATGAAGCACACAAGTGCAGTACCACCAGAAACCACCGGGGGAGCCCAGAAACCAAATTCACAACAGTACCCCCCCCCTCAAGGAGGGGGCACCGAACCCTCACCAGAACCACCAGGGCGATCAGGATGAGCCCTATGAAAGGCACGGGCCAAATCGGAGGCATGAACATCAGAGGCTGTCACCCAAGAGTTATCCTCCTGACCGTAGCCCTTCCACTTGACCAGATACTGAAGTCTCCGTCTGGAAACACGGGAGTCCAAGATCTTCTCGACAACGTACTCCAACTCACCCTCAACCAACACCGGAGCAGGAGGCTCAACGGAAGGCACAACCGGTACCTCATACCTGCGCAACAATGACCGATGGAAGACATTATGAATAGAAAAAGATGCAGGGAGGTCCAAACTAAAGGACACAGGGTTAAGAATCTCCAATATCTTGTACGGGCCGATGAACCGAGGCTTAAACTTAGGAGAAGAAACCTTCATAGGGACAAAACGAGAAGATAACCACACCAAGTCCCCAACACAAAGACGAGGACCAACACGACGACGGCGGTTGGCAAAATGCTGAGTCTTCTCCTGGGACAACTTCAAATTATCCACCACATGCCCCCAAATCTGATGCAACCTCTCCACCACAGCATCCACTCCAGGACAATCCGAAGACTCCACCTGACCGGAAGAGAAACGAGGATGAAACCCCGAATTACAGAAGAAAGGAGAAACCAAGGTGGCAGAACTAGCCCGATTATTGAGGGCAAACTCCGCCAAGGGCAAAAAGGCAACCCAATCATCCTGATCCGCAGACACAAAACACCTCAAATAAGTCTCCAAGGTCTGATTAGTTCGCTCGGTCTGGCCATTAGTCTGAGGGTGGAAAGCAGATGAAAAAGACAAATCAATGCCCATCCTAGCACAGAACGCTCGCCAAAATCTAGACACGAATTGGGTTCCCCTGTCAGAAACGATATTCTCCGGAATACCATGCAAGCGCACCACATTTTGAAAAAACAGAGGAACCAGCTCGGATGAGGAAGGCAATTTAGGCAAGGGAACCAAATGGACCATCTTAGAGAAACGGTCACACACCACCCAGATGACAGACATCTTCTGAGAAACAGGGAGATCAGAAATAAAATCCATGGAGATGTGAGTCCAAGGCCTCTTCGGAATAGGCAAGGATAACAACAATCCACTAGCCCGAGAACAACAAGGCTTGGCCCGAGCACAAACATCACAAGACTGCACAAAACCTCGCACATCTCGCGACAGGGAAGGCCACCAGAAGGACCTAGCCACCAAATCCCTGGTACCAAAGATTCCAGGATGACCTGCTAACGCAGAAGAATGGACCTCCGAGATGACTCTACTGGTCCAATCATCAGGAACAAACAATCTACCAGGCGGGCAACGATCAGGTCTATCCGCCTGAAACTCCTGCAAGACCCGTCGCAAATCTGGGGAAACAGCAGATAATATCACTCCATCCTTAAGGATACCTGTAGGTTCAGAATTACCAGGGGAATCAGGCTCAAAACTCCTAGAAAGGGCATCTGCCTTCACATTTTTAGAACCCGGTAGGTAAGAAACCACAAAATTAAATCGAGAGAAAAATAACGACCAGCGCGCCTGTCTAGGATTCAGGCGCCTGGCAGACTCAAGATAAATTAAATTCTTGTGGTCGGTCAATACCACCACCTGATGTCTAGCCCCCTCAAGCCAATGACGCCACTCCTCAAAAGCCCACTTCATAGCCAAGAGCTCCCGATTACCAATATCATAATTTCGCTCAGCGGGCGAAAACTTACGAGAAAAGAACGCACAAGGTCTCATCACGGAGCAGTCGGGACTTTTCTGCGACAAAACCGCCCCAGCTCCGATTTCTGAAGCGTCGACCTCAACCTGAAAAGGAAGAGTAACATCAGGCTGACGCAATACAGGGGCGGAAGAAAAGCGGCGCTTAAGCTCCCGAAAGGCCTCCACAGCAGCAGGGGACCACTCAGCAACATCAGCACCCTTCTTAGTCAAATCAGTCAACGGTTTAGCGACATCAGAAAAACCAGTTATAAATCGACGATAAAAATTAGCAAAGCCCAAAAACTTCTGAAGGCTCTTAAGAGAAGAGGGTTGCGTCCAATCACAAATAGCCTGAACCTTGACAGGGTCCATCTCAATGGAAGAGGGGGAAAAAATGTACCCCCAAAAACGAAATCTTTTGAACCCCAAAAACGCACTTAGAGCCCTTTACACACAAGGAATTAGAGCGCAAAACCTGAAAAACCCTCCTGACCTGTTGGACATGAGAGTCCCAGTCATCCGAAAAAATCAAAATATCATCCAGATACACAATCAAAAATTTATCCAAATATTCACGGAAAATGTCATGCATAAAGGACTGAAAGACTGAAGGGGCATTTGAAAGACCAAAAGGCATTACTAAATACTCAAAATGGCCCTCAGGCGTATTAAATGCGGTTTTCCACTCATCCCCCTGCTTAATTCGCACTAAATTATACGCCCCACGAAGATCAATCTTAGAGAACCACTTGGCCCCCTTTATTCGAGCAAACAAATCAGTAAGCAGTGGCAAAGGATACTGATATTTAACCGTGATTTTATTCAAAAGCCGATAATCAATACACGGCCTCAAAGAGCCATCTTTTTTAGATACAAAGAAAAAACCGGCTCCTAAGGGAGATGACGAAGGACGAATATGTCCCTTTTCCAAGGACTCCTTAATATATTCCCGCATAGCAGCATGTTCAGGCACAGATAGATTAAATAAACGACCCTTTTGGAAACTTACTGCCCGGAATCAGATCTATAGTACAATCGCACTCTCTGTGCGGAGGTAATGAACCAATTTTAGGCTCCTCAAAAACGTCACGATAATCAGATAAAAATTCCGGAATCTCAGAGGGAATAGATGACGAAATGGAAACGAAAGGTACGTCCCCATGAGTCCCCTGACATCCCCAGCTTAACACAGACATTGCTTTCCAGTCGAGGACTGGGTTATGAGATTGCAGCCATGGCAATCCAAGCACCAACACATCATGTAGATTATACAACACAAGGAAGCGAATAATCTCCTGGTGATCCGGATTAATACGCATATTTACTTGTGTCCAGTATTGTGGTTTATTACTAGCCAATGGCGTGGAGTCAATACCCTTCAGAGGTATAGGAACTTCCAGAGGCTCTAAATCAAACCCACAGCGTTTGGCAAAGGACCAATCCATAAGACTCAAAGCGGCGCCAGAGTCGACATAGGCGTCCGCGGTAATAGACGATAAAGAGCAAATCAGGGTCACAGATAGAATAAACTTAGACTATAAAGTGCCAATTGAAACAGACTTATCAACCTTCTTAGTACGTTTAGAGCATGCTGATATAACATGAGTTGAATAACCACAATAGAAGCATAACCCATTTTTTCACCTAAAATTCTGTCGTTCGCTTCTGGACAGAATTCTATCACATTGCATAATCTCTGGCGCCTTCTCAGTAGACACCGCCAAATGGTGCACAGGTTTGCGCTCCCGCAAACGCCGATCAATCTGAATAGCCATTGTCATGGACTCATTCAGACCTGTAGGCACAGGGAACCCCACCATAACATCCTTAATGGCATCAGAGAGACCCTCTCTGAAATTCGCCGCCAGGGCGCACTCATTCCACTGAGTAAGCACAGACCACTTACGAAATTTTTGGCAGTATATTTCAGCCTCATCTTGCCCTTGAGACAGGGCCATTAAGGCTTTTTCAGCCTGAATCTCTAAATGAGGTTCCTCATAAAGCAACCCCAAAGCCAGGAAAAACGCATCCACATTGAGCAACGCAGGATCCCCTGGTGCCAAAGCAAATGCCCAGTCCTGAGGGTCGCCCCGGAGCAAGGAAATTACAATCCTGACCTGCTGTGCAGGATCTCCAGCGGAGCGAGATCTCAGAGACAAAAATAATTTACAATTATGTTTGAAATTCTGGAAGCGAGATCTATCCCCGGAGAAAAATTCAGGTAAAGGAATTCTAGGTTCAGATATAGGAGCATGAATAACAAAATCCTGTAACCTTTGAACCTTCACAGCGAGATTTTCCAAACCTGTAGCTAAACTCTGATGATCCATATTAATCAGGTGAAATCAGAACCATTCAAGGATTAGAAGGAGAGAGAGACGAAGGCTGCAGTAAGCAGAGATGCAAGAGAATCAACTAATGAGCAAACTCAGGAAAAAAAAAAAAAAAAAAATTCTCTGCAGAGTTCTTTTCTCTCCTTTCTTCTGCCAATTATTTTAACCCTTGGCCGGCCAAACTGTCATGGTTCTCAATGGCAAGAGAACATAGTAAAGCATACAAAAAGGACTAGCTCTTGGAAGATGGGGAACTCGAGCTGACTGTGAGCTAAACCTACCGCACAACTAACAGTGGCCGGGTAGCGTGCCTACGTTTTATCCCTAGACGCCCAGCGCCAGCCGGAGAACTGACTGACCCTAGCAGAGGAAAATACAGACCTGGCTTACCTCTAGAGAAATTTTCCCCAAAAGGCAGACAGTAGCCCCCACATATATTGTCGGTGATTTCAGAGGAAATTGACATACGAAGTATGAAGATAGGTTTAGCAAATTGAGGTCCGCTTACTAGATAGCAGGAAGACAGAAAAGGGAACTTCACAGTCAGCTGAAAACCCTTTCAAAACACCATCCTGAAATTACTTTAAGACTCTAATATCAACTCATGACACCAGAGTGGCAATTTCAGCTCACAAGAGCTTCCAGCCTCAGAAATAATCAATCACAGAGAACTGGAACAAAAATGCAAAACAAACTTAGGACTACAAGTCCAACTTAGCTGATAGTAGTCTAGGAGCAGGAACATGCAACAGAAAGGCTTCTGGTAACATTGTTGGCCGGCATAGAAATGACTGAGGAGCAAGGTTAAATAGAAAACTCCCACATCCTGATGGAAACAGGTGAACAGAGGAGATGAAGCACACAAGTGCAGTACCACCAGAAACCACCGGGGGAGCCCAGAAACCAAATTCACAACAGATTGCCCTTAAAGGGAATGTTCATTTGTTGCACTTTGCCTAAAAGTGATAATGTTTGAAAGTATTGAATAGTTAGATAGCATTGTGTTTTACATAGTCGATAGAATGTAGTTAACAGTATAGGGTTAAAGTTAGATAGTCTGAAATGATGTACTTTTGAATAAATTGACAGAAAATGCAGTGAGCCCGTGGGGGTAGATAGACTAATCTGCAGTTGAATAAAGTGAACCCGTGGGGGTTAGTTAAAAGTTTACACTTGGAAAGGAGTAATTGTTTTGCACTTGAATAAAAATAGAAAATGTTTGTCTTTGCACTTAATAGATAGTATACCCGTATGGGTAATTACATTCCATAGTTAGTTAATATATCTGTTGTTAAAATGTTCTATTTTTAGGAGTAGGCTGGCAATGTAAATATGTTTATTGTTTGTAACGTTCAAGTGTCCTCACCTCCCATAAAGGGAAGCTTAGTATATATTAACTTGTTTTATAGCATTTCAAAATTTGCATGTCTTTTTGCTAATGTATTGTTGTTTTCCTTTCCCAGTCCTAGAGTACTGGATTTAACTGGGGAACGGGGTGGGGTGCAGCGCCCCAGGGTCCTGGTTGTTGCAGTAATATTATTCTCCTCTCCTCCCCCCTGAGTGATGTTACGTTTGGAGACAATAAAGGAGATCTCACTAACAGGTAACACCAACACACAACACACTTCATACTCCAGTCCACCAGGGGGAGCTATGTTCCTATTTATTAGGGCACTTGTCACAATTAGGTAAAACTGGTGGTCTGGATAGGAAGTTAGGCAGAAGCTGACTGAGCTTTGCTAAGGACTGTTGCTATCTGAGCTCCGTTCAGGTAGTTAGTCCCTGACAGGGGTGGGATCACATGGATAAGGGGACTCTGGATTTGCCTCCAAACCGGCCGGACTCTGCCTGACCTGTGATCTGGTGCTCTGGACTGTGGATACTGAAGCCTTCAGTAAAAAGGTAAAGAGACTGCAACCTTGTGTCCTCGTTCTTCACTGCGCCTCACACCATCCACCATCTTCACACTGGGAAGCCCTGGGGACAAGGTATACCATCTAGCTGCCATAACATCACCCCAGCGGACCCCTTAAAGCAGCGTCGGTCACCATGACCGAATACCACAGGTGGCGTCACGAACACTTTCCCTTTAAAGACCTTTCCCCCCCATTTTCAAAGGACCTCCCGAGGGCCACGGACCGGGTCAGCCACCGTAACATCTCCTCTGAGAACAGAAGGACCCGGTACCAAGTACCCCACAGCCCTACAGGGGCGATCCATGTGTGTCTGTCTGTGTGTGTTTCTTTCTTGCAGCTCCTGTCCTACACAGTACCATACTGTATATTCAGGTCCACACTATATCTTGCATTACAGTGTGTCTGTGTATACTGTATGTATATAGTGTGGACCTGTTTACAGTATAGTGCGGTGTATATACTTTATACAGCCGCTCAGCTTCTATTCTATATACAGCCAGCACAGCAACAGCCTCTGATATATACAGGTAAACAGCCTCTGATATATACAGCAAATATTGAGATAGCTCTCAGGATATATCTAATTTTGATGGTAACAAACTGCAGTGGTGAGCGTTCCTTCTCAAAACTCAAACCTTAAGGACATCCATGAAGCATGAACGACTTGTAAATTTGGCTATCATGAGCATCGAGTCAGATATACTGCATGAATTGGACTTTAGTGACATCATTAATGATTTTGCAGCACGAAACTCAAGGAAAGTGCCTGGATTGTAAAAAATGAATGATTTTACCTTAATTACTCTGCGTAAATGATTTTTGTAAATAAACTTGCGTTCGTTTCATTTTGTGTTTTTGCATTACATATCGCAACACCTTGAAAAATGGGCCTCCCTCCAAAATGGGCCCAGGGCCACCCACCTCTTAAATCCGGCCCTGAAGAGGTGATGAATCAATTGAAAATAAGTGAACTGGATTGGGCAATTTTTTTTAATCCAACCATGAAGAACGGGCGAACTGTTTTGTCAATCATATTTGTCTCTAAACCACTATAAAGAAATATGGAAATAAAAATTTCCTGGCCCCCAATCTTAATCTTGGAAAGTATCAAACATTGATACACCATAGTGGAGTTTATACGTAGACACAGGTTGAGGAACCCAAACAACCTGGGTCTAAGAGTTTTGCGGCTGTTGTCTCTCTCTTACCACAATAAAAAACAAACTCCAAGAATCTTTAGTGGAATAGTGGCTTTCATTCCACGGAATGTCCCCCCTTACTGCATGGGCTCTGGTGATATCCCAGAATGCAATACAGGTACAGAAGGACACTCCTAGCATGTTTTAGGGTCATGGGACCTCTGCCAATACATATTGCCTAAGACCTAACACACTCCAAAGAAGGAGGGGTCTCATACATTACCAAAGCCTCCTTCATCCTGTCAGATAAACCCTAGAAAAACTAGCTTTTCAGCACTGGGTCATTTCACTGTGTATCTGCGGACCAGCACCAAAATTCAGTAATCCTCTGCCGGAAGGTTTCCTTGTTGCAGAGACCGAATCTTAAATTCGTTGTTCTATCAGGATCATCATAGATGAACCAGAGAGCCGAGAAAGTCAACTGTCAAAAAAACAGGTGAATGAGAGGGTAAGGAAAAGACTTATTCCTGCTGGTCCCCACTCCTTAAAGAAATGATTATTCACTCCCGCTGTTTTCTCTTGTCCAGAGGAGTGGTCATAAATGACAATATAACTTACACGCCACTCTGAAGGTAATAAACCAACTGCACTACCACGAAAATCTATCTGGAAGAGGCAGTTTCAGAGCAGATTGATCTGTTGTAGCAGACTGATCTCAGCTTAATTTCGTTACCTGTAATGACAAAGCCTGCAGTTGGCTTGCAGGAGCCATCACTGGATCCATACTTGAGTGTAGGGAAAAGAACAGCCAGCAATAATGTCATGCTGTGACTGTGGGATAATAGATATGCACCTACTGTATACTGATCCTCAAGCTAGGAGTTCTCTGGTTATCCCTGTCCCAGGATTACCCCTGAAGGTGGGGATGCCTGCATTCCTTCCTATGCTCCTAAGTAGCGCTAGTCTGTACAGTGTATGGTGAAATACTGTACATAACAAGACAGAAAGGGCACAAACTGAAGCACATTCACACAACACTCTGTCAAGGAAATACACAGAGGAATATAAAGTGTACAGCTCGAGGGGCAACAAACTAATATAAAGATAGCTAGGGTGAAAGGAAAGGGTTAACCAAACACCGCTCACAATAACTTTAGAAATAACCAGGAAGTTTCCACTTTCCAGATTAGGATAGAGAACTAAACTGGACCCACTGTTCAGCAAATGCCGGCAATAAATAGGGAAAGAGTAGACACAACTGATTCTCCTGCAGCATGTGACCACATGCAATCAACAAGCTGAGTCCAGCAAAGATTGAACTCCTTCTAACCTGCCTAGGAGCTGCAGCTCAGAAGTCAAAGCCAAAGCACTCTGTGCTGACTATAGCTACCTATGGATTCACAAGAGGAGTGTCTGAATCTGAGGAATCCACAGACCCTAACGCAACCATGACAATTGGAGATATTTGGGAAAACAACCTTGTGACAGTCTCCCTTTCTCTGTCCACTTCCCACATCCACCCATTCGCCTTTCCATGGAGTATAATGGGCTGTGTCACATGGAAACTGCAGTCTGTATTATCTGAACATGACAGAATTAAGCTAGTTTTTCAGGGTGGATGACAAATTCATGAGGCAGTTGGAGAGGAAGAAGTGTCTGACGAGTAGGAAAAGAAGCTCATTTCTTTAATAAACTATATTACAAAGTTTCTTATAATTGCCTGTATTAATGATTTATGTAAACTTTGTTGAAAGTACAGTTCCTTTTTAACAACCCCTTTAAACATACCTCCCAACCGTCCCGATTTCAGCGGGACAGTCCCGCTTTGGCACTGGGGTCCCGCTGTCCCGCTTCGGGCATTTAAAATCCCGAATTTGCGGCCGCCGGTGAAGCCCCGCCCACTTCCGGGACGTAGAGAGAGCCTGTTTTTTTTTTTTTTTTATAAAAGCTGCCTCCTGACCGCCCGCGCAACACCCCCCCCCCCTCCCGCCCCCTGTGCGGCGCTGCCACGCTGAAGGAGACAGCCTGCAGCAATCAAGAAGAGAGGTCAGCGATTCACTACATCTGGCTGTGTGTGCACGGAGCTCCGGCTTCTGCTCTTAGCTGCTATCCCGGCAGAGAAGGAGAGACGGGGGAGGTGCCGGGATAGTGCAGAGCTGTGAGCAGGAGACTGAAGACTTCAGCAGAGAGCTGCACATGGACATCAGCCGCCCCTGCATCACAGAGGAGATTGTGTGTGTGTGATGTGTGTGATGGCTGCGTGTGTGTGTGTGATGGCTGCGTGTGTGTGTGATGGCTGCGTGTGTGTGTGATGGCTGCGTGTGTGTGTGATGGCTGCGTGTGTGTGATGGCTGCGTGTGTGTGATGGCTGCGTGTGTGTGATGGCTGCGTGTGTGTGATGGCTGCGTGTGTGTGATGGCTGCGTGTGTGTGATGGCTGCGTGTGTGTGTGTGATGGCTGCGTGTGTGTGTGATGGCTGTGTGTGTGTGATGGCTGCATGTGTGATGGCTGCGCGTGTGTGTGTGATGGCTGTGTGTGTGTGTGTGATGGCTGTGTGTGTGATGGCTGCGTGTGTGTGTGATGGCTGTGTGTGTGTGATGGCTGGGTGTGTGTGTGTGATGGCTGTGTGTGTGTGATGGCTGTGTGTGTGTGATGGCTGCGTGTGTGTGTGTGATGGCTGCGTGTGTGTGTGTGATGGCTGTGTGTGTGATGGCTGCGTGTGTGTGTGATGGCTGTGTGTGTGTGATGGCTGGGTGTGTGTGTGTGATGGCTGTGTGTGTGTGATGGCTGCGTGTGTGTGTGTGATGGCTGCGTGTGTGTGTGTGATGGCTGCGTGTGTGTGTGTGATGGCTGCGTGTGTGTGTGATGGCTGTGTGTGTGTGATGGCTGCATGTGTGATGGCTGCGCGTGTGTGTGTGTGTGTGATGGCTGCGTGTGTGTGTGTGATGGCTGCGTGTGTGTGTGATGGCTGTGTGTGTGTGATGGCTGTGTGTGTGTGATGGCTGCGTGTGTGTGATGGCTGCGTGTGTGTGATGGCTGTGTGTGTGTGTGTGATGGCTGTGTGTGTGTGTGTGATGGCTGTGTGTGTGTGTGATGGCTGCGTGTGTGTGATGGCTGTGTGTGTGTGATGGCTGTGTGTGTGTGATGGCTGTGTGTGTGTGATGGCTGCGTGTGTGTGATGGCTGCGTGTGTGTGTGTGTGTGTGTGATGGCTGCGTGTGTGTGTGTGTGTGTGATGTCTGCGTGTGTGTGTGATGGCTGCATGTGTGTGTGATGGCTGCGTGTGTGTGTGTGTGTGATGGCTGCGTGTGTGTGTGTGTGATGGCTGCGTGTGTGTGTGATGGCTGCGTGTGTGATGCATTTGTGTCAAAGCTGCATGTGTTTGTGAGCTGCGTGCGTGTGAGCTGCGTGCCTGTATGTCATTATACAGTATGGAGCATCATGTGTGGTCATTATACAATATGGAGCATCATGTGCGGTCATTATACAGTATGGAGCATCATGTGCGGTCATTATACAGTATGGAGCATCATGTGTGGCCATTATACAGTATGGAGCATCATGTGCGGTCATTATACAGTATGGAGCATCATGTGCGGTCATTATACAATATGGAGCATCATGTGCAGTCATTATACAGTATGGAGCATCATGTGCGGTCATTATACAGTATGGAGCATCATGTGCGGTCATTATACAGTATGGAGCATCATGTGTGGCCATTATACAGTATGGAGCATCATGTGCGGCCATTATACAGTATGGAGCATCATGTGTGGCCATTATACAGTATGGAGCATCATGTGCGGCCATTATACAGTATGGAGCATCATGTGCGGTCATTATACAGTCTGGAGCATCATGTGCGGTCATTATACAGTCTGGAGCATCATGTGCGGTCATTATACAGTCTGGAGCATCATGTGCGGTCATTATACAGTCTGGAGCATCATGTGCGGTCATTATACAGTCTGGAGCATCATGTGCGGTCATTATACAGTATGGAGCATCATTTGCGGTCATACAGTATGGAGCATCATGTGCGGTCATTATACAGTATGGAGCATCATGTGCGGTCATTATACAGTATGGAGCATCATGTGGGGTCATTATACAGTATGGAGCATCATGTGCGGTCATTATACAGTATGGAGCATCATGTGCGGTCATTATACAGTCTGGAGCATCATGTGCGGTCATTATACAGTATGGAGCATCATTTGCGGTCATACAGTATGGAGCATCATGTGCGGTCATTATACAGTATGGAGCATCATGTGCGGCCATTATACAGTATGGAGCATCATGTGGGGTCATTATACAGTATGGAGCATCATGTGCGGTCATTATACAGTATGGAGCATCATGTGTGTTCATTATACAGTATGGAGCATCATGTGCGGTCATACAGTATGGAGCATCATGTGCGGTCATTATACACTATGGAGCATCATGTGCGGTCATACAGTATGGAGCATCATGTGTGTTCATTATACAGTATGGAGCGTCATGTGTGGTCATTATATATTATGGAGCGTCATGTGTGGTCATCGTACAGTATGGAGCATCATGTGTGGCCATTATACAGTATGGGGCACTGTGTGGCCATATTTTTTTGTTTATAATTATTGTATATGAAACAGTGTGATCGGCAGTGCTAAATGGGTGTGGTTGGGATGTGGATATGGGTGTGACTAATTATGAATGGGTGTGGTCAGAGGCGTGGCCTAAAATTTGCCGCGGCGCGCGAAGCGCGCCGCAAACTTTGTCCCTCTTTCCCATCTTCAAAAGTTGGGAGGTATGCCTTTAAAGATTCTAGACCAACCATTATGAATGTTGGCTATGACTTTTTGACTATGCTTGTGTGATGCCCCAGGGTCCTGGTTGTCACAGTGGCATTTCTTTCCTCACTGGGAGGGTGATGTCACACTTGGAAGCGATGGAGGATTCCTTTTGACAGGTAATTAGCACATACAACACCGTTCTGACTCCAGGCCAGAAGGGGGAGCTCTGCATCCGACTTCAGGGGAGCTGCTCTCTCTGGTTGGAAGGAGGAGTTAGTTGCTAGGCAATTAGGAAGATTTAAACAGTTGGTGCCAGACAGCAGACGGGAGCAGTCTGAGGCAGAAGGACGGGTGAGGGGCCATGTAGCCTGAAATGCTGTAGCTCCTAGATGGTGATATACAGAAGGAAGAACAGCTTTTAGCTAACGTGCCAGAGGGCGAAGCACAGGAGAGTGACAACAAGGGAGAATAGCAGCGACTGGGCTACCTCCCTGACAGAGCGCAGATACAGGTAGACCGTGGTTGTGTCATACTCTAGGAGGCACAGCAGAAACCGGTAGGACAGCTAGACTACATGTAACTTGCCCGCCCTAATACCCAAGAGACACAGTGACACATAGAGCCCGGGTCGTGATAGAGACCCTGTAAAAAGGCTCAAGTTACCTGTTATATGGGTTTGAGCCCTACCTAAAGGGGGACAGAGAGAACTGAGAGGACCTTGCCAAAAGCCTTAGGCAGTAAGGGACTATAATACCACTGCGCTAAAAGGAAGTCTTTTAACTCCACCTGGTTAAAGCTGGACTCTGAACTCGCTTCCAAGCCGGCCGGACCCTGCCTGTACCTGTGACCTGGTGCCCTGGACTGTGGCTGCTTGCTACCATCAGTAAACCAGGCTAAAGGACTGCACAACTGCATCCTTCGTTCTTTACTGCACCACTCACCATCTTCTATCTATTCACCGGGAGCCCTGGGGACCTACTTCACCTGTGGGAAGTTATACCATCTGGCTGCCATAACGTCACCCCAGAGGACCCCTTTAAGCTGCGTTGGTCATCCCTGACCGAATACCTCAGGTGGCATCATGAACTTTATTTTAAAAACCCCTTTAACGACCTTTCCTTTAACATGTGCGCCCAGGGCCAAGGACCGGGTCACCACCGCCGTGACACATCCCTTTAGGTACCGAACCCGGTACCAAGTACCCCACAGCCCTGGCGGGCGTTCCATTTGACCCCTAGAATAGATTCAATTAGATAATGGTCTCAGTGTTAAAGGGAATCTGTCAGTAGGATCAAGCCTCCTGAGCTGTATATATGGGCATAAAGGTAATAGGAAGCTGAATAAAATATTATCTTGCTAGCTGCAAAAATATTACCTTGATAGCTGCAATCCGGTGTCTTATACCAAAGTAATCCATGTTTTTCTTATATGCAAATGAGCTGATTTGGTTATAATCAGTGTGAGACATGTAACAACTGAAACTTTGCTCTCATAATCACACTCAGCTCTGTAGTGAGATCAGAACAAGCGCAGTACAGCAGAGCCAACACAGTATAGTAGAGTTGAACCTTGTCTCATTACAAACATTTGCAGCTGCACTTGTCATTACTGTGCCTAATTATAACTAACACAGTACAGCAGAGTTAAGCCTGGCCTCATTGACAACACATTTGCAGATGTCAGCTCTAATGTACTGTCCCTCTCCCCCAAACTGGCTGAATGTAACTCTGTTATATTACAGTATGCGGTCCTCATACACGTTAGCAGGGTGTGCAATGAGACATGTAGCTAAACCCCCTGTCTTCTTTAAGAAAAGAGGCTGTAAAATTGTAACCTTCTTTATTGATTGCAGATGTGACAGGAAAGGGTGAAACTATAGGATGCAATAACAGGAGCATTTCAGAATATATAACTGCACAGAGCATGAAACACAAATAGTCTGCACTACACAGGTAACATGAGGTAATATACAAACTGATGTTTACCTACTTAGTACAACAAACGTATTGATGAACACAGGATTATAACACATAGATAGTGGTTTACCAACTATGCTTAGAGCAGGCTGTTTAACCCCTTCACCCCCAAGGGTGGTTTGCACGTTAATGACCGGGCCAATTTTTACAATTCTGACCACTGTCCCTTTATGAGGTTATAACTCTGGAACGCTTCAACGGATCTTGGCGATTCTGACATTGTTTTCTCGTGACATATTGTACTTCATGATAGTGGTAAAATTTCTTCGATATAACTTGCATTTATTTGTGAAAAAAACGAATATTTGGCGAAAATTTTGAAAATTTCGCAATTTTCCAACTTTGAATTTTTATGCCCTTAAATCACAGACATATGTCACGCAAAATACTTAATAAGTAACATTTCCCACATGTCTACTTTACATCAGCACAATTTTGGAACCAACATTTTTTTTGGTGACAGACTTATAAGGGTTAAAAGTTGACCAGCAATTTCTAATTTTTACAACACCATTTTTTTTTAGGGACCACATCTCATTTGAAGTCATTTTGAGGGGTCTATATGATAGAAAATACCCAAGTGTGACACCATTCTAAAAACTGCACCCCTCAAGGTACTCAAAACCACTTTCAAGAAGTTTATTAACCCTTCAGGTGTTTCACAGGAATTTTTGGCATGTTTAAATAAAAATAAACATTTCACTTTTTTTCACACAACATTTATTTCAGCTCCAATTTGTTTTATTTTACCAAGGGTAACAGGAGAAAATAGACCCCAAAATTTGTTGTACAATTTGTCCTGAGTACGCTGATACAGCATATGTGGGGGTAAGCCACTGTTTGGGCGCATGGCAGAGCTCAGAAGGGAAGGAGCGCCATTTGACTTTTCAATGCAAAATTGACTGGAATTGAGATGGGACGCCATGTTGGGTTTGGAGAGCCCCTGATGTGCCTAAACATTGAAACCCCCCACAAGTGACACCATTTTGGAAAGTAGACCCCTTAAGGAACTTATCTAGATGTGTGTTGAGCACTTTGACCCAACAAGTGCTTCACAGAAGTTTATAATGCAGAGCCGTAAAAATAAAAAATCATATTTTTTCACAAAAATGATCTTTTCGCCCCCATTTTTTTATTTCCCCAAGGGTAAGAGAAGAAATTAGACCACAAAAGTTGTTGTGCAATTTGTCCTGAGTACGACGATACCCCATATGTGGGGGTAAACCACTGTTTGGGCGCATAGCAGAGCTCGGAAGGGAAGGAGCGCTATTTTACTTTTCAATGCAAAATTGACTGGAATTAAGATGGGATGCCATGTTGCGTTTGGAGAGCCCCTGATGTGTCTAAACATTAAAACCCCCCACAAATGACACCATTTTGGAAAGTAGACCCCCTAAGGAACTTATCTAGATGTGTTTTGATAGCTTTGAACCCCCAAGTGTTTCACTGCAGTTTATAACGCAGAGCCGTGAAAATAAAAATTCTTTTTTTTTTCACAAAAATGATTTTTAGCCCCCAGTTTTGTATTTTCACAAGGGTATCAGGATAAATTGGACCCCAAACATTGTTGTCCAATTTGTCCTGAGTACGCTGATACCCCATATGTGGGGGGGAACCACTGTTTGGGCGCATGACAGAGCTCGGAAGGGAAGGAGCGCCATTTGGAATGCAGACTTAAATGGATTGGTCTGCAGGCGTCACGTTGCATTTGCAGAGCCCCTGATGTACCCAAACAGTACAAACCCCCCACAAATGACCCCATATTGGAAACTAGACCCCCCAAGGAACTTATCTAGATGTGTTGTGAGAACTTTGAACCCCCAAGTGTTTCACTACAGTTTATAACGCAGAGCCGTGAAAATAAAAATTCTTTTTTTTTTCACAAAAATGATATTTTAGCCCCCAGTTTTGTATTTTCACAAGGGTATCAGGATAAATTGGACCCCAAACATTGTTGTCCAATTTGTCCTGAGTACGCTGATACCCCATATGTGGGGGGGAACCACTGTTTGGGCGCATGACAGAGCTCGGAAGGGAAGGAGCGCCATTTGGAATGCAGACTTAAATGGATTGGTCTGCAGGCGTCATGTTGCATTTGCAGAGCCCCTGATGTATCCAAACAGTACAAACCCCCCACAAGTGACCCCATATCGGAAACTAGACCCCCCAAGGAACCTATCTAGATGTGTTGTGAGAACTTTGAACCCCCAAGTGTTTCACTACAGTTTACAACGCAGAGCCGTGAAAATAAAAAATCTTTTTTTTCCCACAAAACTTATTTTTTGGCCCCCAGTTTTGTATTTTCCCAAGGGTAGCAGGATAAATTGGACCCCAAAAGATGATGTCCAATTTGTCCTGAGTACGCTGATACCCCATATGTTGGGGTAAACCCCTGTTTGGGCACACGGGAGAGCTCTGAAGGGAAGGAGCACTGTTTTCCTTTTTCAACGCAGAATTGGCTGGAATTCAGATCGGATGCCATGTCCCGTTTGGAGAGCCCCTGATGTGCCTAAACAGTGGAAACCCCCCAATTATAACTGAAACCCTAATCCAAACACACCCCTTACCCTAATCCCAACAGTAACCCTAACCACTCCTCTAAGGCTGGTTTCACACTTGCGTTTTTATCTGCATGCGTTTTTTAACCCCTTCCCGACCCATGACGCCACATAGGCGTCATGAAAACCCGTGCCAATCCGACCCATGATGCCTATGTGGCGTCATGGAATGATTGCGTCCCTGCAGATCGGGTGAAAGGGTTAACTCCGATTTCACCCGATCTGCAGAGACAGGGGGAGTGGTGCTTCAGCCCAGGGGGGGTGGCTTCACCCCCCCGTGGCTACGATCGCTCTGATTGGCTGTTGAAAGTGAAACTGCCAATCAGAGCGATTTGTAATATTTCACCTGAAAAACTGGTGAAATATTACAATCCAGCCATGGCCGATGCTGTAATATCATCGGCCATGGCTGGAAACACTAATGTTACCCCCCACCCCCACCCCACCGATCGCCCCCCCACCGCTCTGTTATGGGGTCCGGTCCCCTCGGTGCTGTGCTCCGCTGCCCCGTGCTCCTGCCCGCTCCCCCCGTGCTGCTGTGCCCCCCCCCCCTGTGCTCTGACACCCCCCCCGTGCCCCGATCTCCCCCCCCTTATACTCACCGAGGCTCCCGGTGTCCGTCCGCCTCCACGCTGGGCGCCGCCATCTTCCAAAATGGCGGGCGCATGCTCAGTGCGCCCGCCGAATCTGCCAGTCGGCAGATTCGTTAAAAGTACATTTTGATCGCTGTGACAGGTTCTATCACAGCGATCAAAATAAAAAAAATAATAAATAAACCCCCCCCCCTTTATCACCCCATAGGTAGGGACAATAATAAAATAAAGAAAATATTTTTTTTTTTTTTTTTCTTTTTCCACTAGGGTTAGGGTTAGAACTAGGGTTAGGGTTACGGGTAGGGTTAGGGTTAGGGGTAGGGTTAGGGTTACAGGTAGGGTTAGGGTTAGGGGTAGGGTTAGGGTTATGGCATGTGCGGATTTGGCTGCGGATCCGCAGCGGATTGGCCGCGGATCCGCAGCGGATTGGCCGCGGATCCGCAGCGGATTGGCCGCGGATCCGCAGCGGATTGGCCGCGGATCCGCAGCGGATTGGCCGCGGATCCGCAGCGGATTGGCCGCTGTGAATTCGTAGCAGTTTTCCATCAGGTTTACAGTACCATGTACACCTATGGAAAACCAAATCCACTGTGCCCATGGTGCGGAAAATTCCGTGCAGAAACGCTGCGTTGTATTTTCCGCAGCATGTCAATTCTTTGTGCGGATTCCGCAGCGTTTTACACCTGTTCCTCAATAGGAATCCGCAGGTGAAATCCGCACAAAAAAACACTGGAAATCTGCTGTAAATCCGCAGGTAAAACGCAGTGCCTTTTACCTGCAGATTTTTCAAAAATCGTGCGGAAAAATCTTACACGAATCCGCAAAGTGGGCACATACCCTTAGGGTTAGGGTTGGAATTAGAGTTAGGGTTGGAATTAGGGCTAGGGTTGGAAATAGGGTTAAGAATAGGCTTGTGGTTAGGGTTACGGATAGGGTTAGGGGTGTGTTGGGGTTACAGTTGTGGTTAGGGTTGGGATTAGGGTTAGGATTAGGGTTGGAATTAGGGTTACGGGTGTGTTGGGGTTAGGGTTGGGATTAGGGTTATGGCTACAGTTGGGATTAGGATTAGGCGTGTGTTGGGGTTAGTGTTGAAGTTAGAATTGAGGGGTTTCCACTGTTTAGGCACATCAGGGGCTCTGCAAACGCAACATGGCGCCACCATTGATTCCAGCCAATCTTGCATTCAAAAAGTCAAATGGTGCTCCCTCCCTTCCAAGCCCCGACATGCGCCCAAACAGTGGTTTACCCCCACATTTGGGGTACCAGCGTACTCAGGACAAACTGGGCAACAACTGTTGGGGTCCAATTTCTCCTGTTACCCTTGCAAAAATAAAAAATTACTTGCTAAGACATAATTTTTGAGGAAAGAACAATTATTTTTTATTTTCATGGCTCTGCGTTATAAACTTCTGTGAAGCACTTGGGGGTTGAAAGTGCTCACCACACATCTAGATAAGTTCCTTCGGGGGTCTAGTTTCCAAAATGGGGTCACTTGTGGGGTGTTTCTACTGTTTAGGCACATCAGGGGCTCTGCAAATGCAACGTGACGCCCGCAGACCATTCCATCAAAGTCTGCATTTCAAATGTCACTACTTCCCTTGCGAGCCCTGACGTGCGCCCAAACAGTGGTTTACCCCCACATATGGGGTATCACTGTACTCACAACAAACTGGGCAACAAACATTGGGGCCCAATTTCTCCTGTTACACTTGTGAAAATAAAAAATTGCTTGCTAAAACATCTTTTTTGAGGAAAGAAAAATGATTTTTTATTTTCACGGCTCTGCGTTGTAAACTTCTGTGAAGCACTTTGGGGTTGAACGTGCTCATCACACATCTAGATAAGTTCCTTGCGGGGTCTAGTTTCCAAAATGGGGTCACTTGTGGGGTGTTTCTACTGTTTAGGCACATCAGGGGCTCTGCAAATGCAATGTGACGCCCGCAGACCATTCCATCAAAGTCTGCATTTCAAATGTCACTACTTCCCTTCCGAGCCCTGACGTGTGCCCAAACAGTGGTTTACCCCCACATATGGGGTATCAGCGTACTCACAACAAACTGGGCAACAAATATTGGGGTCCAATTTCTCCTGTTACCCTTGAGAAAATAAAAAATTGCTTGCTAAAACATCTTTTTTGAGGAATGAAAAATGATTTTTTATTTTCACGGCTCTGCGTTGTAAACTTCTGTGAAGCACTTGGGGGTTGAACGTGCTCACCACACATTTAGATAAGTTCCTTGGGGGTCTAGTTTCCAAAATGGGGTCACTTGTGGGGGGTTTCTACTGTTTAGGCATATCAGGGGCTCTGCAAACGTAACATGATGCCCGCAGACCATTCCATCAAAGTCTGCATTCCAAAACGTCACTACTTCCCTTCCGAGCCCCGGCATGTGCCCAAACAGTGGTTTACCCCCACATATGGGGTATCAGCGTACTCAGGAGAAACTGGACAACAACTTTTGGGGTCCAATTTCTCCTGTTACCCTTGCAAAAATAAAAAATTCTGGGCTAAAAAAATATTTTTGAGGAAAGGAAACACATTTATTATTTTCACGGCTCTGCGTTATAAATTTCTGTGAAGCACTTGGGGGTTCAAAGTGCTCACCACACCTCTAGATAAGTTCCTTAGGGGGTCTAGTTTCCAAAATGGAGTCACTTGTGGGGAGTTCCTACTGTTTAGGCACATCAGGGGCTCTGCAAACGCAACCTGACGCCCGCAGAGCATTCCATCAAAGTCTGCATTTCAAAACGTCACTACTTCCCTTCCGAACCCCGACGTGTGCCAAAACAGTGGTTTACCCCCACATATGGGGTATCAGCGTACTCAGGAGAAACTGGACAACAACTTTTGGGGTCCAATTTCTCCTGTTACCTTTGGGAAAATAAAAAATTGTGGGCTAAAAAATCATTTTTGAGAAAAGAAAAATTATTTTTTATTTTCACGGCTCTGCGTTATAAACTTCTGTGAAGCACTTGGGGGTTCAAAGTGCTCACCACACATCTAGATTAGTTCCTTGGGAGGTCTAATTTCCAAAATGGGGTCACTTGTGCGGGAGCTCCAATGTTTAGGCACACAGGGGCTCTCCAAACGCGACATGGTGTCCGCTAATGATTGGAGCTAATTTTCCATTCAAAAAGCCAAATGGCGTGCCTTCCCTTCCGAGCCCTGCCGTGCGCCCAATCAGTGGTTTACCCCCACATATGGGGTATCATCGTACTCAGGACAAACTGGACAACAACATTTGGGGTCCAATTTCTCCTATTACCCTTGGGAAAATAAAAAATTCTGGGCTAAAAATCATTTTTGAGGAAAGAAAAATTATTTTTTATTTTCACGGCTCTGCGTTATAAACTTCTGTGAAGCACCTGGGGGTTATAAGTGCTCACTATGCATCTAGATAAGTTCCTTTGGGGGTCTAGTTTCCAAAATGGGGTAACTTGTAGGGGAGCTCCAATGTTTAGGCACACAGGGGCTCTCCAAACGCGACATGGTGTCCGCTAACGATTGGAGCTAATTTTCTATTCAAAAAGTCAAATGGCACGCCTCCCCTTCCGAGCCTTGCCATGCACCCAAACAGTGGTTTACCCCCACATATGAGGTATCAACGTACTCAGGAGAAATTGCCCAACAAATTTTAGGATCCATTTTATCCTGTTGCCCATGTGAAAATGAAAAAATTAAGGCTAAAAGAAATTTTGTGTGAAAAAAAGTACTTTTTCATTTTTACGGATCAATTTGTGAAGCACCTGAGAGTTTAAAGTGCTCACTATGCTTCTAGATAAGTTCCTTGGGGGGTCTAGTTTCCAAAATGGGGTCACTTGTGGGAGCGCTCCAATGTTTAGGCACACAGGGGCTCTCCAAACGTGACATGGTGTCTGCTAGCGATGGAGATAATTTTTCATTCAAAAAGTCAAATGGCGCTCCTTCCCTTCCGAGCCTTACCATGTGCCCAAACAGTGGTTTACCCCCACATGTGAGGTATCGGTGTACTCAGGAGAAATTGTCCAACAAATTTTAGGATCCATTTTATCCTGTTGCCTATGTGAAAATGAAAAAATTGAGGCTAAAATAATTTTTTTGTGAAAAAAAAGTACTGTTTCATTTTTACGGATCAATTTGTGAAGCACCTGGGGGTTTAAAGTGCTCACTATGCTTCTAGATAAGTTCCTTGGGGGGTCTAGTTTCCAAAATGGGGTCACTTGTGGGGGAGCTCCAATGTTTAGGCACACGGGGGCTCTCCAAACGCGACATGGTGTCCGCTAAAGATTGGAGCCAATTTTTCATTGAAAAAGTCAAATGGCGCTCCTTCCCTTCCGAGCCCTGCCGTGCGCCCAAACAGTGGTTTACCCCCACATATGAGGTATCAGCGTACTCAGGACAAATTGGACAACAACGTTCGTGGTCCAGTTTCTCCTTTTACCCTTGGGAAAATAAAAAAAATTTCGCTAAAAGATCATTTTTGTGACTAAAAAGTTAAATGTTCATTTTTTCCTTACATGTTGCTTCTGCTGCTGTGAAACACCCGAAGGGTTAATAAACTTCTTGAATGTGGTTTTGAGCACCTTGAGGGGTGCAGTTTTTAGAATGGTGTCACTTTTGGGTATTTTCAGCCGTATAGAACCCTCAAACTGACTTCAAATGTGAGGTGGTCCCTAAAAAAAATGGTTTTGTAAATTTTGTTGTAAAAATGAGAAATCACTGGTCAAATTTTAACCCTTATAACTTCCTAGCAAAAAAAATAATTGTTTCCAAAATTGAGCTGATGTAAAGTAGACATGTGGGAAATGTTATTTATTAACTATTTTGTGTCACATAACTCTCTGGTTTAACAGAATAAAAATTCAAAATGTGAAAATTGCGAAATTTTCAAAATTTTTGCCAAAATTTCCGTTTTTTTCACAAATAAACTCAGAAATTATCGACCTAAATTTACCACTAACATGAAGCCCAATATGTCACGAAAAAACAATCTCAGAATCGCTAGGATCCGTTGAAGCGTTCCTGAGTTATTACCTCATAAAGGGACACTGGTCAGAATTGCAAAAAACGGCAAGGTCATTAAGGCCAAAATAGGCTGGGTCATGAAGGGGTTAAAAAATGCATGTGTGAAAAAACGCATGTAAACGCGGTAAAACGCATGCGTTTTTTAGACGCATGCGTTTTTATAGAAAAACACAAGAAAACAAGCAAAAAACCCTAACCCTAACCCTACCCCTAACCCTACCCCTAACCCTACCCCTAACCCTAACCTGAAATGCGTGGCACTGAAATACGTTTATATACGTATATACGTATATACGTATATAAGTGCCACAATATTTCAGTGGCCACGTATATAAGTGCCTCGTATTTAAGTGCCACATATTTAAGTGCCACGTATATAAGTGCCACGTATTTAAGTGCCACATATTTAAGTGCCACGTATATAAGTGCCACGTATTTAAGTGCCACGTATATAAGTGCCACGTATATAAGTGCCACGTATTTAAGTGCCACGTATTTAAGTGCCACGTATTTCACGTAAATGCCACGATATTTCAGTGCCACGTATTTGAGTGCCACGTATATAAGTGCCACGTATATAAGTGCCACGTATTTAAGTGCCACGTATATAAGTGCCACGTATATAAGTGCCACGTATTTAAGTGCCACGTATTTCACGTAAATGCCACGATATTTCAGTGCCACGTATTTGAGTGCCACGCATTTAAGTGCCACGTATTTACGTGCCACGATATTTCAGTGCCACGTATAACCACGTAGTTATAGTATTTATACGTGGCACTGAAATATCGTGGCACTGAAATACGTGGCACTGAAATACGTGGCACTGAAATACGTGATACGTGGCACTGAAATATGTGATACGTGGCACTTAAATACGTGGCACTTAAATACGTGGCACTGAAATACGTGATACGTGGCACTTAAATACGTGGCACTGAAATACGTGATACGTGGCACTGAAATATGTGATACGTGGCACTTAAATACGTGGCACTTAAATACGTGGCACTGAAATACGTGATACGTGGCACTTAAATACGTGGCATTATGACTGTCAGAAAATGTTCATTAAACGGTTAGGGGTGAGGTTAGGGGTAGAGTTAGGGTTAGGGTTTGGATCCCTTTATCTGGTGGTGGGTGGCTTTTCAGTGTGTTTTCTGTTTTTTTTTCTATAAAAACGCATGCGTTTTTAACGCAAACGCATGTGCTTATAAACGCATGCGTTTACATAGACAGCAATGCATTTTTTTGCCGCGAAAAAACGCATGCGTTTTTTCGCGGCAAAAAAAAAACGCGCAAGAAAATGCTACAGGTTGCATTTTTGAAAATGAACGCATGCAGAAAAAAACGCATGCGTTTACAAACGCGACCAAACGCGTACAAAAAAACGCATGCGTTTTCAATGTTAAATATAGGGGGGAAAAACGCATGCGTTTTTTGTGCAAAAAACGCTGCAGACAAAAACGCAAGTGTGAAACCAGCCTAACCCAGACACACCCAACCCTATTCCCAACTGTAAATGTAATCCAAACCCTAACCCTATCTTTAGCCCCAACCCTAACTGTAGCCCCAACCCTAGCCCCAACCCTAGCCCTAACCCTAGCAATAACCCTAGCCCTAACCCTAGCCCTAACACTAGCCGTAACACTAGCCCTAACCCTAGCGCTAACCCTAGCCCTAACCCTAGCCCCAACCCTAGCCCTAACCCTAGCCCTAACCCTAACCCTAGCCCCAACCCTAACCCTAACCCTAGCCCCAACCCTAGCCCTAACCCTAGCCCTAGCCCTAGCCCCAACCCTAGCCCTAACCCTAGCCCTAACCCTTGCCCTAACCCTAACCCTAGCCCTAACTCTAGTCCTAACTATAGCCCTAACCCTAACCCTAATAGGAAAATGGAAATAAATACATTTTTTAATTTTTTTATTTTTCCCTAACTAAGGGGGTGATGAAGGGGGGTTTGATTTACGTTTATAGCGGGTTATTTAGTGCATTTTTATGATTGGCAGCTGTCACACACTGAAAGACGCTTTTCATTGCAAAAAATATTTTTTGCGTTACCACATTTTGAGAGCTGTAATTTTTCCATATTTGAGTCCACAGAGTCATGTGAGATCTTGTTTTTTGCGGGACGAGTTGACGTTTTTATTGGTAACATTTTCGGACACGTGACATTTTTTGATCGCTTTTTATTCCGATTTTTGTGAGGCAGAGTGATCAAAAACCAGCTATTCATGAATTTCTTTTGGGGGAGGCGTTTATACCGTTCCGCGTTTGGTAAAATTGATAAAGCAGTTTTATTCGTCGGGTCAGTACGATTACAGCGATATCTCATTTATATCATTTTTTTATGTTTTGGCGCTTTTATACGATAAAAACTATTTTATAGAAAAAATAATTATTTTGGTATCGCTTTATTCTCAGGACTATAACTTTTTTATTTTTTTGCTGATGATGCTGTATGGCGGCTCGTTTTTTGCGGGACAAGATGACGTTTTCAGCGGTACCATGGTTATTTATATCAGTCTTTTTGATCGTGTGTTATTCCACTTTTTGTTCGGCGGTATGATAATAAAGCGTTGTTTTTTGCCTCGGTTTTTTTTTTTTCTCACGGTGTTTACTGAAGGGGTTAACTAGTGGGACAGTTTTATAGGTTGGGTCGTTACGGACGCGGCGATACTAAATATGTGTACTTTTATTGTTTTTTTTATTTTATTTAGCTAAAGAAATGTATTTATGGGAATAATATTTTTTTTTTTTCTTTATTTAGGATATTTATTTTTTTTTTTTTTTACACACATGTGGGGAATTTTTTTTTACTTTTTTACTTTGTCCCAGGGGGGGACATTACAGATCATTGATCTGGCAGTGTGCACAGCACTCTGCCAGATCTGCGATCTGCTGTGCAGGGCTGCAGGCTTACCAAGTGTCTGCTCTGAGCAGACACTCGGTAAGCCACCTCCCTCCCTGCAGGACCTGGATGCCGCGGCCATCTTGGATCCGGGACCTGCGGCGAGGAGGGAGGTAGGAGACCCTCGGAGCAACGCGATCACATCGCGTTGCTCCGGGGGTCTCAGGGAAGCCCGCAGGGAGCCCCCTCCCTGCGCGATGCTTCCCTATACCGCCGGTACACCGCGATCATGTTTGATCGCGGTGTGCCGGGGGTTAATGTGCCGGGGGCGGTCCGTGACCGCTCCTGGCACATAGTGCCGGATGTCAGCTGCGATATGCAGCTGACACCCGGCCGCGATCGGCCGCGCTCCCCCTGTGAGCGCGGCCGATCGCGTATGACGTCAGATGTCAGAAAGGGGTTAAGGAGCATGAAGAACATGAATGGTGTAGTTTCTCCTAAGACGCATGGAGGAATAATGGCTGCCGTTCCCTCTACAGTGTCATAATAAGACCGTAATGCAACAGGAACAATCCCACAATACCCTAGGAACTTCCCACAAGACATTGCAAATTAAACTAGAATCTATGCATTAAACGGCAGCAGGTGGTGCCGTTACCTTGCAATATGAAATATAGGAAGGATTAATACACACAACAATACAATGTCTATAATATAACGGAGACATTAAAAAAATTACTAAACTTTCTAGACAGCAATTATATGGCTGGACAGAACATACAGTGTTAGCTCTGCGGTACTCTGGTAGATCTGATCTCACTGCAAAGCTGTGTGTGATTATGAGAGCCAAGTGTTAGTTATTTCATTAAAACAAGCTCAGGAGGTGGATTCTCAGGGAGATCAGCATCTGGCCCATAATCCCGAACAGCTCATTTACATATAAGAAAAATGTGGATTTCTCTGGAATAAAAGATTGGATTGCAGATATCAAGGTATCATTTTATTCAGCTTTCTATGACCTGCATATACATCATAGCCATATAGACGGCTTAGGAGGGTTGATCCTACTGACAGATTCCATTTAAGCTGCATCTCCTTTTTTTAACATTGTATTATTTTTTAGTAAAGATTGTAATCCTATTTACAATTCCATAGAACACAGATCCATGTCACCGCCGCATTGTGGTGACCATTCAGAAACGTTCCACAAAAACAGTACTGTGCTATCCTTTTCTATTCTTATTTTTTATTTTCTATTTCCATTTTTGTCTTTGAAAGGTTGCAGTGCTTTTTGTTCAGATTTTTTTTTCTATTTCTTTTTTTTTTGTTCATTACCTTCTTTTGTTCCAAAGATAACTATTTGGATAGTGAGACTTTATGATATTGAATCATTGGTAGGAAAATTTAAATAAAAAAAAGCAAAATACCAGAAAACCAGTGGTAGAGGTAAAAGAGCCTTGTACAACAGAGACATAACTTAGTATATATTCCTGTACTCTCTCTATACGCCAAAAATGAAGCTGGATCTTGGTAGAATAAAGTAATCTGTTGCTATTTCTTAAAAAACAAACAAACTGGAGGCGATATGGAAATAGAGCTCATGAACCCCCTGACCTCCCATAAATGAGCCAGAAGGCTATTGTACATTGTTTCCCAACCAGACAGAAATAATCATTTTATAAGTTACCATCCGAGGATTCATCTTCAAGAACCCATCGAAAAGCCAGGAGGATTTATCTGGTCTTGTGCGGTCCGTCCTTCTCAGAAGTAGTGTGAGATTGAAGAGGTTTGTTAGTAGAGATTAGCTCTCCATGAAGAACAGGATTTATTTTACTGCTTAATATTGAAGTGCAAACAAACAAAAATATGCATAGTGACTACTGGTGATCGGGGCAGCCCTGGCCGGAGTATAAGGTTCATTGAAAGCAGATGTGGCCCCCTGAAATGAGTGGTAGCGTTGGCTCAAAGTCACTGATAATTATTCATCCGGTTCATTCGAAGCCTGTTTATTTTCGAGATGAAAGATTTTCTCAGGAAATGCCCCTTCCCAGAACATCTGTGATATGTATTATTATGTTCTAGTGCAATGTTGCAGCACGTTTCATTAGTCATCAAAGCTTCCCAGCTATTTTTGTACTCTTGAGTATCTAAAATAAAAATGGAAGCAACTTTGAAAAAAATCTTTCTTAAAAATCCTTTAGGCTATGTGCACACGTAGGAAAAGAGGTGCAGAATTTCTCGGTCACAATCCCAGCGTATTGCTCAGCTGACCTAAGGTTCTTTAACCCCTTTCTGCCATTGGACGTACTATTCCGTCCATGTGGGGTGGGCCCTAATTCCCAAGGACGGAATAGTACGTCCAGTGCGATCGGCCACGCTCACGGGGGGAGCGCAGCCGATCGCGGCCAGGTGTCAGCTGCCTATCGCAGCTGACATCCGGCACTATGTGCCAGGAGCGGTCACGGACCACCCCCGGCACATTAACCCCCGGCACACCGCGATCAAACATGATCGCGGTGTGCCGGCGGTACAGGGAAGCATCGCGCAGGGAGGGGGCTCCCTGCGTGCTTCCCTGAGACCCCGGAGCAATGCGATGTGATCGCATTGCTGCAAGGGTCTCTTACCTCCTATCCCTGCAGACCCTGGATCCAAAATGGCCGCGGGGCTGCATCCGGGTCCTGCAGGGATTACTTCCGGGTGCAGACCAGGCTCTGGTTAGCCTGCAGCGCTGGAACTCAGATCGGTGATCTGACAGAGTGCTGTGCAAACTGTCAGATCAGCGATCTGTGATGTCCCCCCCTGGGACAAAGTAAAAAAGTAAAAAAAAAAATATGTGTAAAAAAAAAAGAAAAAAAAATTCCTAAGTAAAGAAAAAAAAAAAATTATTCCCATAAATACATTTCTTTATCTAAATAAAAAAAAAATCAAACAATAAAAGTACACATATTTAGTATCGCCGCGTCCGTAATGACCCCACCTATAAAACTATATCACTAGTTAACCCCTTCAGTGAACACCGTAAAAAAAAATTAAAAACGAGGCAAAAAACAACGGTTTATTCTCATACCGCCAAACAAAAAGTGGAATAACACGCGATCAAAAAGACGGATATAAATAACCATGGTACCACTGAAAACGACATCTTGTCCCGCAAAAAACGAGCTACAATACAGCATCATCAGCAAAAAAATAAAAAAGTTATAGTCCTCAGAATAAAGCGATGACAAAATAATTATTTTTTCTATAAAATAGTTTTTATCATATAAAAGCGCCAAAACATAAAAAAATGATATAAATGAGGTATCGCTGTAATCGTACTGACCTGAAGAATAAAACTGCTTTATCAATTTTACCAAACGCGGAACGGTATAAACGCCTCCCCCAAAAGAAATTCATGAATAGCTGGTTTTTGGTCATTCTGCCTCACAAAAATCGGAATAAAAAGCGATCAAAAAATCTCCCGTGCCCGAACATGTTACCAATAAAAACGACAACTCGTCCCACAAAAAACAAGACCTCACATGACTCTGTGGACTCAAATATGGAAAAATTATAGCTCTCAAAATGTGGTAATGCAAAAAATATTTTTTGCAATAAAAAGCGTCTTTCAGTGTGTGACGGCTGCCAATCATAAAAATCTGCTAAAAAAACCCGCTACAAAAGTAAATCAACCCCCCCTTCATCACCCGCTTAGTTAGGGAAAAATAAAAAAAAAATAAAAAATGTATTTATTTCCATTTTCCCATTAGGGTTAGGGCTAGGGTTAGGGCTAGGGCTAGGGCTAGGGTTAGGGTTAGGGCTAGGGTTAGGGTTAGGGCTAGGGTTAGGGTTAGGGCTAGGGTTAGGGCTAGAGTTAGGGTTGGGGCTAGGGTTGGGGCTAGGGTTAAGGCTACAGTTAGGGTTGGGGCTAAAGTTAGGGTTAGGGTTGGGGCTAAAGTTAGGGTTAGGGTTTGGATTACATTTAAGGTTGGGAATAGGGTTGGGACTAGGGTTAGGGGTGTGTCTGGGTTAGAGGTGTGGTTAGGGTTATCGTTGGGATTAGGGTTAGGGGTGTGTTTGGATTAGGGTTTCAGTTATAATTGGGGGGTTTCCACTGTTTAGGCACATCAGGGGCTCTCCAAATGCGACATGGCGTCCGATCTCAATTCCAGCCAATTCTGTGTTGAAAAAGTAAAACAGTGCTCCTTCCCTTCCGAGCTCTCCCGTGCGCCCAAACGGGTTTACCCCAACATATGGGGTATCAGCGTACTCGGAACACATTGGAGAACAACTTTTGGGGTCCAATTTCTCCTGTTACCCTTGGGAAAATACAAAACTGGGGGCTAAAAAATAATTTTGGGGGGAATTTTTTTTTTCACAGCTCTGCGTTATAAACTGTAGTGAAACACTTGGGGTTTCAAAGTTCTCACAACACAACTAGATAAGTTCCTTGGGGGTCTAGTTTCCAATATTGGGACGCCTGTAGACCAATCCATCTAAGTCTGCATTCCAAATGATGCTCCTTCCCTTCCGAGCTCTGCCATGCGCTCAAATGGTGGTTCCCCCCCACATATCAGGTATCAGCGTACTCAGGACAAATTGGACAACAATATTTAGGGTCCAATTTCTCCTGTTACCCCTGGAAAAATACAAAACTGGGGGCTAAAAAATAATTTTTGTGGAAAAAAAAAAATTTTTTATTTGCACGGCTGTGCGTTATAAACTGTAGTGAAACACTTGGGGGTTCAAAGCTCTCACAACACATCTAGATGAGTTCCTTAGGGGGTCTACTTTCCAAAATGGTGTCACTTGTGTTTTTTTTTTACTGTTTAGGTACATTAGGGGCTCTGCAAACGCAATGTGACGCCTGCAGACCATTCCATCTAAGTCTGTATTCCAAATGGCGCTCCATCCCTTCCGAGCCCTCCCATGCGCCCAAACGGTGGTTCCCCCCCACATATGGGGTATCAGCGTACTCAGGACAAATTGGACAACAACTTTTGGGGTCCAATTTCTCCTGTTACCCTCGGGAAAATACAAAACTGGGGGCTAAAAAACAATTTTTGTGGGAAAAAATTTTTGTTTCATTTTTACGGCTCTGCATTATAAACTTCTGTGAAGCACTTGGTGGGTCGAAGTGCTCACCACACCTCTAGATAAGTTCCTTAGGGGGTCTACTTTCCAAAATGGTTTCACTTGTGGGGGGGTTTCAATGTTTAGGCATATCAGTGGCTCTCCAAACGCAACATGGCGGCCCATCTCAATTCCTGTCAATTTTGCAGTGAAAAGTCAAATGGCGCTCCTTCCCTTCCGAGCTCTCCCATGCGCCCAAACAGTGGTTTACCCCCACATATGGGGTATCAGCGTACTCAGGACAAATTGTACAACAACTTTTGCGGTCCAATTTCTTCTCTTACCCTTGGGAAAATAAAAAATTGGGGGCGAAAATATTATTTTTGTGAAAAAATATAATTTTTTATTTTTACGGTTCTGCATTATAAACTTCTGTTAAACACTTGGTGGGTCAAAGTGCTCACCACACATCTAGATAAGTTCCTTAGGGGGTCTACTTTCCAAAATGGTGTCAATTGTGGGGGGTTTCAATGTTTAGGCACATCAGTGGCTCTCCAAACGCAACATGGCGTCCCATCTCAATTCCTGTCAATTTTGCATTGAAAAGTCAAATGGCGCTCCTTCGCTTCCGAGCTCTGTCATGCGCCCAAACAGTGGTTTACCCCCCACATATGGGGTATCGGCGCACTCAGAACAAATTGTAAACATCTTTTGGGGTCCATTTTCTCCTGTTACCCTTGGTAAAATAAAACAAATTGGAGCTGAATTAAATTTTGTGTGAAAAAAGTTAAATGTTCATTTTTATTTAAACATTCCAAAAATTCCTGTGAAACACCTGAAGGGTTAATAAACTTCTTGAAAGTGGTTTTGAGCACCTTGAGGGGTGCAGTTTTTATAATGGTGTCACACTTGGTTATTTTCTATCATATAGACCCCTCAAAACTACTTCAAATGAGATGTGGTCCCTAAAAAAAATGGTGTTGCAAAAATGAGAAATTGCTGGTCAACTTTTAACCCTTATAACTCCCTAACAAAAAAAATTTTGGTTCCAAAATTGTGCTGATGTAAAGTAGACATATGGGAAATGTTACTTATTAAGTATTTTGTGTGACATATCACTGTGATTTAATTGCATAAAAATTAAAAGTTGGAAAATTGCGAACGTTTCAAAATTTTCGCCAAATTTCTGTTTTTTTCACAAAAAAACGCAGGTAATATCAAAGAAATTTTACCACTGTCATGAAGTTTAATATATCATGAGAAAACAGTGTCAGAATCACTAGGATCCGTTGAAGCATTCCAGAGTTATAACCTCATAAAGGGACAGTGGTCAGAATTGTAAAAATTGGCCTGGTCATTAACGTGCAAACCACCCTTGGGGGTGAAGGGGTTAAAGTATCGGGAATTTTAAAAGGAGGGACCGGGATCCTAAAATTGTCCTGAAAACCCGACAACAAAAGATCTGCCCCCTTCACTGGCATCGCCCCCTTTTGAATTACCAGATTCTGGCTTTGGCTTATTCTTTTTAAAGCATCTCACGGCACCATGAGAGGATCCATTGCAGTGCGAGCACACGTGCTTGAACTTGCATGTGGATCTGCATTTACACTGGCCCTCATTAAATTGCCAGCATAAACAGTGTTTCTGGCTTCCTGATTGACCCCCGCTCCCTGGGCATTCCCTTGCGAGGTAGACTGGCCGGCGACCCCGCCCCCCCCCCCCCCAAAAGGGATGACCCAGCCTCGTAGGTGCCATGACCCGCAGCCACAATCCAATATCCTTCTGATCCCATCAAATCGCAGGACGAATCGCTTTTCTCTGCCTGAACTGATCGTCATAGCGCAGCCACGCCTGGCTTCCATACACCCTATGCGCCTCCCCAATCGAATCCATATAGCAAAGTAAGCCAGAGCAATTTTTAGGAGCCTTCTCCCCCACCACGCTTGCAAAAAAGGCGAACGCCTGTAACCAATTAACAAATGTCTGCGGGATGAGACGCCACCTCCGCTTCTCCTCCTCCTCCTCCTTCTTACTCTCATCCTTTTTGCCTTTATCTAAATTAAATTTTTCCAACGGAAGAAGTGAAAAGATTTCAACACATTCATCCTTCCAAATCTTCTCCTTAACTTCTTTCTTAAGATGAACCCAAAGAGGGCCGTCAAAACAAACGTAAACCTCCCCATGCGACCTGTCATCTAAATGGATCCTGCATTCCTTTTCCATCTGCACAGAACAGACACCGGCTCAGGACCACCCCTAGGCACAACCAAACCCCAACCCGGAACCAGGGGACCTACCCCTCGTGGTCCTACCCAAGCAGCTAACTGGCCCGGCAATGACCTATCCCCATCCAAACGTGTAAGCAAATCGCTCACATTACTCAAAAGCTCCTGAACGCCAGCACCCCCTATGTCAGATAAAGCTGCATCACCCTGGCCCACTACCAATGGCCCCACCGCCTGACCAACCCCCAACGACTGTGATAAAGGAACCGACGGAGACGGACATAACATAGAGCTATACTCACCAGGCTGTGAGGGAGCTGTGATCCCCCAGCCGCCGACCATGAGTCCATCCAGCCGATCGTTGACCTCACTCCTCCCAAAGAACCCTCAGGAGCCTGAGGTCCGCATAACGACAGTCCGGCAGATCCAGATGATGTATCCCCGACAGTCCCGATGACCCGTGAAATGCCAGATCCATAACCCTTGGGTGAGCCGGCAGGCCCGGCCAGGAAAGTGCCCCCTCGAGGCTCAGGCCCACCGCCCATTCCACTTCCCAGAGATAGCCACTGCGACTCCTCAACAGCCCTGCTGGGCGGTAATGCCGGCGAACTGGGATCCACTGGCAGGTCAGGCAGCCTCCTCTCCACCGAGGCTCCCCCAGCCGCTGCATCCACTGAGGGCATCCCCCGTCGTCTCTCACCTGACGAAGAAGCAGGACACCTGCCAGGATCGACACCCTGGTGACCTGCCGTGACATCACTGGAAGTGGCCGCAGTCCCAGCATGCGCCCCGCCCCCGGCACAGGAGGAGAAGGCCCGCACGCCATCGCAGGCCTCAGCCCAGCTGACGGATTCCTCCCAGACCGGGGCCTGCTAGGGCACTTGCAGGCAGGCACCCGGCTCAGAGGGTCCCTGAGGGGCTCATGTGTCCGTGCTGAGACCGAGGAGGCACATTGGGGGACAACCGCTCCGGGGGATGCACCCGTCAGGACCACCGCGCACCTCCGGGATCACCCGACACCGACCCCCGCTGCCTCCAATAATTGCCGCCACCTGGTTCTCCAGCCAACCCGGCGGCTGCCTCTCTGCCACCAGCCTAAGAGCCTCCAAGACCTGGGCCACGGATCCCATGGTGAGTGTGTGAAGCAAGGGAACTGCTTGCTGCGATTCCGGAGCAGGAAACTGCCTAGCTGCTCCCCCACCTAGCCCTATATACCCCCCCAATCTACATAACCCACCCCACTAAGGTATCTCCCACCCTCTCCACACCCCTGTCATGTTGGCCTTCACCTAACGCCACGGGGGAGGGGCGGCTTGCTATGGCCTGTGCTGACATGGTGTTTCGGTCTGTTGGCCCTCGTCAGTGCGCAGCATGAGAACTAATTTGGCTAGGTGATGAAGACATTTCATCACACCTCATGGCATAACATGGAAGAAATCAAAGGTACAATTGGTATACTAAAAATATGATGCACAGACACAAGCATATATTTACTCTTGCACAGACCCATATGGGACGTTATGAACAAGCATGCGTAAATATATATACAGTACAGACCAAAAGTTTGGACACACCTCATTTAAAGATTTTTCTGTATTTTCATGACTATGAAAATTCTATATTCACACTGGAGGCATCAAGACTATGAATTAACACATGTTGAATTATATACTTAACAAAAAAGTGTGAAACAACTGAAATTATGTCTCATATTCTAGGTTCTTCAAAGTAGCCACCTTTTGCATTGATGACTGCTTTGCACACTCTTGGCATTCCCTTGATGAGCTTCAAGAGGTAGTCACCGGGAATGGTTTTCAATTCACAGGTGTGCCTGTCAGATTTAATAAATGGGATTTCTTGCCTTATAAAAGGGGTTGGGACCATCAGTTGTGTTGTGCAGAAGTCTGGTGGATATACAGCTGATAGTCCTACTGAATGGACTGTTAGAATTTGTATTATGGCAAGAAAAAAACAGCCAAGTAAAGAAAAACAAGTGGCCATCATTACTTTAAGAAATGAAGGTCAGTTAGCCCGAAAAAATTGGGCAAACTTTGAAAGTGTCCCCAAGTGCAGTGGGAAAAAACCATCAAGCGCTACAAAGAAACTGGCTCACATGAGGACCGCCTAAGGAAAGGAAGACCAAGAGTCACCTCTGCATCTGAGGATAAGTTTATCTGTGTCACCAGCCTCAGAAATCGAAGGTTAACAGCAGCTCAGATTAGAGACCAGGTCAATGCCACACAGAGTTCTAGCAGCAGACACATCTCTACAACAACTGTTAAGAGAAGACATTGTGCAGCAGGCCTTCATGGTAAAATAGCTGTTAGGAAACCACTGCTAAGGACAGGTAATAAGCAAATAAGCAGAAGAGACTTGTTTGGGCTAAAGAACACAAGGAATGGACATTAGACCAGTGGAAATCTGTGCCTTGGTCTGATGAGTCCAAATTTGCGATCTTTGGTTCCAACCACCGTGTCTTTGTGCGACGCAAAAAAAGGTGAACGGATGGACTCTACATGCCTGGTTCCCACCGTGAAGCATGAAGGAGGAGGTGTGATGGTGTGGGGGTGCTTTGCTGGTGACACTGTTGGGGATTTATTCAAAATTGAAGGCATACTGAACCAGCATGGCTAACACAGCATCTTGCAGAGGCATGCTATTCCATCCGGTTTGCATTTAGTTGGACCACCATTTATTTTTCAACAGGACAATGACCCCAAACACACCTCCAGGCTGTGTAAGGGCTATTTGACCAAGAAGGAGAGTGATGGGGTGCTACGCCAGATGACCTGGCCTCCACAGTCACCAGACCTGAACCCAATTGAAATGGTTTGGGGTGAGCTGGACCGCAGAGTGAAGGCAAAAGGGCCAACAAGTGCTAAGCACCTCTGGGAACTCCTTCAAGATTGTTGGAAGACCATTCCCGGTGACTACCTCTTGAAGCTCATCAAGAGAATGCCAAGAGTATGCAAAGCAGTCATCGAAGCAAAAGGTGGCTACTTTGAAGAACCTAGACTATAAGACATAATTTCAGTTGTTTCACACTTTTTTGTTAAGTATATAATTCCACAAGTGTTAATTCATAGTTTTGATGCCTTCAGTGTGAATTTATAATTTTCATAGTCATGAAAATACAGAAAAATCTTTAAATGAGAAGGTGTGTCCAAACTTTTGGTCTGTGCTGTATATTTTCATTATTATTATATTTTTTTCATTTTTTATTTTGCTTACTTTGCTGTTTGTTTTCTCTCACCTACTATGATTACGAAGAGTTAAAGATTTTGAAATTTTAAAAGGTTAAACTTAATTGTTATTGCAAAAAAATAAAATGATGGGAGGTTTTTGACATCTAATATATAAAGCTGAATGTGTGTGTGCATGTACAGTATGTGTGTGTGTATGTCCGGGATTAGCATCTGCACCGTCGCAGCTACAGCCACAAAATTTTGCACAGTCACACGTCTGGACCCCGAGAGCGTCATAGGCTATGTTATGAGGCGAAATTTTAACCCCACGCTTTCCAATTCACCAAACAATTTTGCCCCTATCTACATAATGGGGAAAAAGTGAAAGGAAAAGTGTTGGAGGCAAATTGACAGCTGCCAGATGTGAACTTAAAGAGTGAGAGCGATGGCACCAAAGAGTATATACTGTACAGTTGCTAAGGTGGGGCTCCGACATGGGATACTCACCACACACGGAGATATAAACACACACACAAAATGCGACACACACTACCACGTGCTTGAACACATATCACCCTCAGCACACATTTCACCACACATACACCAACCTCGCCACATAAAAGTCGAAATACAAAAGTCGCCACGCAAAACTCGCCACGTGCAAAACTAGGCTCACGCAAAACCCGCCACACGTGCAAAACTCACCTCATGGAAAACTCGCCAGGCGCAAAACTCGCCACATGCAAAACTCGCCACACGTGCAAAACTCACCTCGTGGAAAACTCGCCACACGCAAAACTTGCACACGCGGAAAAATTGCCACATGCACAAAAGTTGCAACACATGCAAAAGTTGCCTCACACAAAACTTGCACATACTCAAAACGCACCACACATAAAAGTTGCCACGCGCAAAACTCGCCATGCGCAAAACTTGCTGCACAGAACTTGCTACACTAACCTGTCACATGCAACTCGACACCCAAAAAGTTGCTACACGCATGTCGCCACACAAAACTCATCTCACAAAAGTCGCTACATGCATGTAGCCACATGCAACTCAACACACACAACTTGACACATTAAACTCGCCCTAAAACACACACAAGTCTGGTATTATCCTTCAAAAATTTAAATCTGATTAATAAGCAGACAAACTACAAGAGCAACAAATGTACCATATAGGAAATACGGCAGCTGTCAGTCACATGACCTGTCTATTATGTGTATGTGTGAGCTAATATACACTGCCAGGCGGGAGGGCTTCCTGTTGGCTGAGGATTTATCAGGCTGCCAATTTAGCTTACAAATACTGAGGTAAAAATACTGACCAAATAACGTGTGAACCCGGTCTAATACTGGAGGAGATGACATACAGATATATACTATATACAGGGGAGATGACACACAGGTATATACTATATACAGGAGGAGATGACACACACATATATACTATATACAGGGGAGATGACACACAGGTATATACTATATACAGGAGGAGATGACACACAGGTACATACTATATACAGAGGGAGAAGACACACACATATATAATATATACAGGGGAGATGACACACAGGTATATACTATATACAGGGGAGATGACACACACAGGTATATACTATATACAGGGGAGATGACACACAAGTATATACTCTACACAGGAGGAGATGACACACACATATATACTATATACAGGGGAGATGACACACAGATATATACTATATACAGGAGGAGATGACACACAGGTATATACTATATACAGGAGGAGATGACACACACATATATACTATATACAGGGGAGATGACACACAGGTATATACTATATACAGGAGGAGATGACACACAGGTACATACTATATACAGGAGGAGAAGACACACACATATATAATATATACAGGGGAGATGACACACAGGTATATACTATATACAGGGGAGATGACACACAGGTATATACTATATACAGGGGAGATGACACACAAGTATATACTCTACACAGGAGGAGATGACACACAGGTATATACTATACACAGGAGGAGATGACACACAGGTATATACTATATACAGGGGAGATGACACACAGGTATATACTATATACAGGAGGAGATGACATACAGGTATATACTATATACAGGAGGAGATGACACACAGGTATATACTATATACAGGGGAGATGACACACACATATATACTATATACAGGGGAGATGACACACAGGTATATACTATATACAGGAGGAGATGACACACAGGTACATACTATATACAGGAGGAGATGACACACAGGTATATACTATATACTGGGGTGATGACACACAGGTATATACTATATACAGGAGGAGATGACATACAGGTATATACTATATACAGGAGGAGATGACACACAGGTATATACTATATACAGGGGAGATGACACAGACCTATATACTATATACAGGGGAGATGACACACAGGTATATACTATATACAGGGGAGATGACACACACATATATACTATATACAGGAGGAGATGACATACAGGTATATACTATATACAGGAGGAGATGACACACGTATATACAGGAGGAGATGACATACAGGTATATACTATATAAAAGAGGAGATGACACATAGGTATATAGCGGAGGAGATGACATACAGCAGGTATATACTATACACAGGGGAGATGACATACAGGTATATACTATATACAGGAGATGACATACAGGTATATACCATATATAGGAGGAGATGACATACAGGTATATAGTATATACAGAAGAGATGACATACAGGTATATACTATATACAGGAGGAGATAACACATAGGTATATACAATATACAGGAGGAGATGACATACAGCAGGTATATACTATTTACAGGGGAGATGACATACAGGTATATACTATATACAGGAGATGACATACAGGTGTATACTATATATAAGGGAGATGACAAACATGTATATACTGAGGCGAAAATGAGAGGTGTGAGGGGAAAATGAGGGGTGTGAGGTGAAAATGAAAAGGTGTGAGTGCAAAATGAGAGGAGTGAGGGAAAATAGTGGAGTGATCGGAAAATGACAGATGTGAGGTCGAAATGACAAGTGTTAGGGGGAATGAGAGGAGTGAGGGGGAAAATGAGAGGTGTAAGGGAGAAAATGAGAGATGTGAGGGGGGGAAATGAGAGGCGTGATGGGAAAATAAGAGAAGTGAGGTGCTATAACTAACCACAGATATTTACTATGCCCAGGCAACGCTGGGCTCTTCAGCTAGTTTATGTATAAAGATGTGGTGTGGATTAATGTACTGGTTGCAATAGTGCATGTCTTGAAAAACTTGTGAGCATAACTTGTTTGATTTGTCGAATTTGTCTCATCAAATAAAGATTGTTAATATGTATAAAAAAGGAATCTGTGCACAGTAATGTCGTTATGACGTTTCTGTGCAATACGGTCATTTTATTTAGTGTTTTTGTGGCAATTTTTGAGGCAAAATCCATTTGAAAAACACAATGTGTGCACATACCCTTATAGAGTCTTAGGAAGAGCTTCCATCAGCCAAAAGCACTTAAGCCTCATTTACATTTCAACTCAAAGGGTGATTTCTCAGTAATGGAGGAGTGGACTGACCGTGTAAAGGTATTGCAAGACTTGGCTTTGGAAGAGCTACATCTATATATATAATTGTCTAAGGGGTACTTCCGTCTGTTTGTCTGTAACGGAAATCCCGGGTCGCTGATTGTTCGTGGCTGGCTGGCCGCGACCAATCAGCGACAGGCACAGTCCGGCAACGAATTGGCCCCTCCCTACTTCCATCCAACCAGTGCCCCCTCCATACTCCCCTCCAGTCAGCACCATTATATTCTCACCTTACACCATCTGCGCCAGCCTTTCCCAGTCCTCGCGACGCTCCAGTCCCAAGAATTCATTGCGGCAATGACCGGACATGATGTAGCGGTCTCGCGAGACCGCTACATCATCACGTGTTATTGCCGCAAGGCTTTACTGGGAACGGAGTGTCGCAATGAGCATCGGTAAAGGCCTGGCCTGGATCCGGGGGCCGCCGGAAGGTGAGAATACAACTATTTTTATTGTTTTTATAACAAGGATATGGTGCCCACATTGCTATATACTTCGTGGGCTGTGTTATAAACTGCGTGGGCTGTGTTATATAGTACGTCGCTGTGCTATATACTACGTGGGCTGTGCTATATACTACGTGGCTGTGCAATATACTATGTGGGCTGTGTTATATACTGCGTGGGCTGTGCTATATACTACTACGTGGGCTGTGTTATATACTACGTGGGCTGTGCTATATACTACGTGGCTGTGCTATATACTACGTGGGCTGTGCTATATACTACGTGGGCTGTGTTATATACTATGTGGGCTGTATTATATACTGCGTGGGCTGTGCTATATACTATGTGGATGTATACTACATACATATTCTAGAATACCCGATGCGTTAGAATCGGGCCACCATCTAGTGTGAATATAAATAGGTTATTTTGGGGGGTATAATCCTGCAGACACATTCCCCTTAAAGGGGTTTTCCGGTATATGTGTGTGCTTTACCCCTCCACCCCACCCAGAGTCCAGCTCAGAGTCTCCATGACTGCTCCCGGTGTCTGTAATTGTGAGCAGCATTGACGTAACTTTGACATCACTGCAACTAATAACTGAGCTCTGCCCAAAAGATGGCATAAGCCGCTCAGAGCCAATGAGCTCAGCTATTGGGAGCAACGCTGTCAACATGACATCAGCTCTGCAGATAACAGACACTGGGAGCAGCCGCAGAGACTCATTGCTGGACACGAGGAGGGTGAGTAAAGAGGTTTTAGAAAAAAACACAATCAACAGCTGGCGAACAGGGGATTTCCAAAACTAGAAAACCCCTTTAGATTGCAAAGTTGCCAAAACGTGCAAAAACGTTTACATAAGACTGAATAGTACACATTGATTTTGGATTAAAATATTAAATAATGGCTGCAAGGTTGTGATCAAAGTGTGTACGGAGCCTTAAAGCTATGATCTTGATCCTGTACTCTGGGAAGACCCATCTAAAGTCTTCACTTTTTAAAGTATTTATTGAGAAATGTGTTTGAGATATAAAAACACACAATATTTGAGTTACTTTTTAGAGATATACACATTTATATACAGAATAGTGGTTTACAAGAAAGAGTAACAGCAAAAAGTGTTGTATGTATAACTGCCACCAGGGGGCAGAATGCTGACAATCCATCAGTACATAGAGACATTAGATATGTTGACTGGAGGCAGAGGATTACAGAGATGATGTTGATGCAGCTACTCCGTACTTAATTGCTGATCTAGAAAGAAAAGATTATAGCTGGTTCACACAAGCAAATAGTAAAAGACGGTGTGACAGTGCTAACCTGGTGTGGACGTACAACATCTGAACCCAACATGCCACTGGTCACTGAGGTGATGTATTCACCGACTGCTACTACACTTCAGAATGATAAAAGGTCCTAGGCGCAAGATCAAGATCAGACCTTCAACACCACTTTCCAGTTGTCCCATATCTTTACTACAGTATGAATTCCAAGGCTGAAAGGGACTTTATGAGGGATTGATAGAGGAGAAATATTATATTTTGATCATGGATTATTATCTTTCTATTTATAGACCCAAAAATCTTGTTTGCTATTGCAGCTGCTGCTTGGCATTGAGTACTGCTGCTTAACGTTTAATCAGAATACCCAAATCCATCTCTTGTTCTGTTATCCCCAGGTAAGTTAATTATACCTTGAATAGCCAGTCCGTACAGGGCCATATTAAGACAATGACCGGGCCTATAGGCTTTAGGTATTTCAGGCCCCCTTTAATCTCTCACCCCGCTACAGCTGACCGACAGCCTAACCCTGGTATGGAGATACTAGACCGCAGTACTAGTCCTATATCCCATACAGCCCTATACAAAACTGTTTTGTAGATCAAACTCAAGACTAGACAGTGTTGCTCATGGAGATGTAATAAGAGTGGAGGATAGTCGCTGACATATTGCTCTGTAGGTCCGTGCGGTGCAGAGTGCAAAGTGCAATTAACCATCAGACTTGAAAGACACAGGTAACAGGGCCTAAACAAAAAAAAAAATAGAAAATTGATAAGGTCTTAGTCCTTGCAGTGGCCTTAGGCTTCAGCCTAGTCTGCTTTATGAATAATACAGCCCAGAGTCCGTAGTACTATAACACAACAGAAATTGCGAAACCTATAATATCATCAGGTAGAGGTCTGTAATACAGATGTTGCATTGGGCCTCAGGATCTGACTTATATCCCATTAATATGCCAACTTCGATTGTGGCCCCCTATTAATAGATATAAATTACAATGGTGCCCAATTATCTGGGATGTTATCATTGACAACTGGGTGAGTCTCTACACCTTGACACTATCTAATCAGTGCTAATAGTTTCAGACAATGTAATGTTACACTTAATTGACAAGGGGAATGGTAACAGACAGTAGTCTATTTAGGAATAACAGAGGAACTATATAATGCAATAATGCAATAAGATCTTCTAAGAGAAGGCATCTCAGAATTATTTAGTGGAGGAAAAAAGTATGTACTAAAACGAAAAATGGGGCCAGCACACCTTTAGTATTATACTAAAGTGCACTATGTGGCCAATATACAAACACACTGTTAGGTGTCGAGTTCCCGCCGATGCACAGGAGGAATCTCGAACCATGTCCGCTGCGGTCTCCCATTCTTCATCAGCCGCAGAGGAGACTGCTCAGCAGAGACATTGGTCCCAGCATCTGGCTCAAGCGGATATTGTGCATCTGGTTACTGCTGCTGTCCCAGGTTCAGCCATTGTAACCAGCATTGATCAGCGGCGAGCAGATGCTCCAGGGACTAAATCCTGTTTTTTTTTTGCATCTACTGAGCATGCCCGTAGGACGACCTCTCATTGAAAGCCGGAGGTCACATGGTCAGGAACTGTAGCGGCTCTGATTGGCCCACTGGGAGGCTGCATCTCTAAAAGGTTCACGTGGCTGCTCGGCCATGCGCTAGTATAAACCTAATATTGTGTGTGGATGCGTGTGTGTTATCTGGTGAAAGCTCCTCATGATCCCCTTCCCTAGTGTTGTTATATGTGGTTTGGTGTTTAGTACTGACTAGCACCAGAAATACTGCGTCATTTCAGCAGCATTCACCAGTGTAGCGCTGTGCGCAGCTAGTGCTCTTTCCAGGCCCTAGTTAGGGTGGTTAGTGGCATCCGCCAGAGCAGCGCTGCGCGCACCTAGTGTGCTAAATCTATTATCGTTTAGTTTTCCCCTGGCACCACAGTTGCGGCGCCGAGCACTAGTGGGTCTAGAGGGACTCTAACCCGTGTCCTTGGGGTAGAGTCCTGTGACCAAACACTAGCGTTCACTCTGTGGTATTGTGTTGTGAATTCCGTTCTGGGGCTCCTGTTATGGACCTGGTGGTTAGGTGCACCCGGAATGACCTGATAGTTAATCTCGGAATCGGGACAAGCTCTGGGGAAGTGGGAACTCTGCTGACCGCAAACCCTACTCCTATAACACACACTAGAACTAGCCGTGGAGCGTGCCTAACCCTGCCTAGACGCCTCTTCACAGCCTAAGAGCTAACTACCCCTAAAGATAGGAAATAAAGCCTCACCTTGCCTCAGAGAAATTCCCCAAAGGAAAAGGCAGCCCCCCACAAGTATTGACTGTGAGTTAAGAGGAAATCACAAACACAGGAATGAAAATAGGTTTTAGCAAAGGAGGCCAGTCTAACTAAACAGATTGAGGATAGGAAAGGGATCTTTGCGGTCAACACAAAAAACTACAAAAAACCACGTAGAGTGTGCAAAAAGACCCCCGCACCGACTCACGGTGCGGTGGTGCCACTCTGCACCCCCAGAGCTTCCAGCTAGCAAGACAATATCATGATAGCAAGCTGGACAAGAACTTAACAAGAAAACTATGAACAACAAATGAACACGCAGGAACTTAGTTTCTGCTGAAGTAGACAGGTCATCAGAAAGATCCATAGAGAACTGAACCAGTGCTAAGACATCGACAGCTGGCATGAACTAACGATCTGAGTGGAGTTAAATAGAGCAGCCAGTCTAGCCACAAACGGGGGCAGCTGAGGAAGGAATCTCAAGACCAGCAGCTCCACTCACAGCCACCAGAGGGAGTTCACAGACAGAACTTGCCGAAGTACCATTCATGACCACAGGAGGGAGTTCGAGAACGGAATTCACAACAGTACCCCCCCCTTGAGGAGGGGTCACCGAACCCTCACCAGGGCCCCCAGGCCGATCAGGATGAGCCAAATGAAAGCCATGAACTAAATCGGCAGCATGGACATCAGAGGCAACAACCCAGGAATTATCCTCCTGACCATAGCCCTTCCATTTGACCAGGTACTAAAGTTTCCGTCTCGAAATACGAGAATCCAAAATCTTCTCCACCACATACTCCAACTCCCCCTCGACCAACACCGGAGCAGGAGGATCAACGGAGGAAACCATAGGCGCCGCATATCTCCGCAGCAACGACCTATGGAACACATTATGGATGGCAAAAGAAGCTGGAAGGGCCAAACGAAATGACACAGGATTGAGAATTTCAGAAATCTTATAAGGACCAATGAAACAAGGCTTAAACTTAGGAGAATAAACCTTCATAGGAACATAAAGAGACGACAACCAAACCAAGTCCCCAACACGAAGTCGGGGACCAACACAGCGACGGCGGTTAGCGAAACGTTGAGCCTTCTCCTGGGACAATGTCAAATTGTCCACCACGTGATTCCAAATTTGTTGCAACCTGTCCACCACAGAATGTACACCAGGACAGTCCGAAGGCTCAACCTGCCCTGAAGAAAAATGAGGATGAAAACCAGAATTACAAAAAAAAGGCGAAACCAAAGTAGCCGAACTGGCCCAATTATTAAGGGCGAACTCAGCCAATGGCAAGAAGGTCACCCAATCATCCTGATCCGCAGAAACAAAGCATCTCAGATATGTTTCCAAAGTCTGATTGGTTCGTTCGGTTTGGCCATTTTTCTGAGGTTGGAAAGCCGAAGAAAAAGACAAATCAATGCCCATCTTAGCACAAAAGGACCGCCAAAACCTTGAAACAAACTGGGAACCTCTGTCAGACACGATGTTCTCCGGAATGCCATGCAAACGAACCACATGCTGGAAAAATAATGGAACCAAATCAGAGGAGGAAGGCAACTTAGGCAAGGGTACCAAATGGACCATTTTAGAGAAGCGATCACAAACCACCCAGATGACCGACATCTTTTGAGAAACAGGGAGATCTGAAATAAAATCCATGGAAACCTGCGTCCAGGGCCTCTTCGGGACCGGCAAGGGCAAAAGTAACCCACTGGCACGAGAACAGCAGGGCTTAGCCCGAGCACAAGTCCCACAGGACTGCACGAAAGAACGCACATCCCGCGACAAGGAAGGCCACCAAAAGGACCTAGCCACCAAATCTCTGGTACCAAAAATCCCAGGATGACCAGCCAACACCGAACAATGAACCTCAGAGATAACTCTATTAGTCCATCTATCAGGGACAAACAGTTTCTCCGCTGGACAACGGTCAGGTCTATCAGCCTGGAACTCCTGCAGCACCCTCCGCAAATCGGGGGAGATGGCAGACAGAATTACCCCCTCTTTGAGAATACCAGCCGGCTCAGGAACTCCAGGAGAATCAGGCACAAAACTCCTTGAAAGGGCATCAGCCTTCACATTCTTAGAACCCGGAAGGTATGAAACCACAAAATCGAAACGGGAGAAAAACAGCGACCATCGAGCCTGTCTAGGATTCAACCGCTTGGCAGACTCGAGATAAGTCAGATTCTTGTGATCCGTTAAGACCACCACGCGATGCTTGGCTCCTCCAAGCCAATGTCGCCACTCCTCGAATGCTCACTTCATAGCCAATAACTCCCGATTGCCAACATCATAAGTACGCTCAGCAGGCGAAAACTTTCTAGAAAAGAAAGCACATGGCTTCATCACAGAGCCATCAGAACTTCTCTGAGACAAAACAGCCCCTGCTCCAATCTCAGAAGCATCAACCTCGACCTGAAAAGGGAGTGAAACATCTGGCTGACACAACACAGGAGCCGAAGAGAAACGACGTTTCAACTCCTGAAAAGCCTCAACGGCCGCAGAGGACCAATTCACCACATCAGCACCTTTCTTGGTCAAATCAGTCAACGGTTTAACAACACTAGAAAAATTAGCGATGAAGCGACGGTAAAAATTAGCAAAGCCCAGGAATTTCTGAAGGCTTTTCACAGATGTAGGCCGAGTCCAATCATAAATGGCCTGAACTTTAACAGGATCCATCTCGATAGTAGAAGGGGAAAAAATGAAACCCAAAAAGGAAACTTTCTGAACCCCAAAAAGACATTTAGATCCCTTCACAAACAAGGAATTAGCACGAAGGACCTGGAACACCATTCTGACCTGCTTCACATGAGACTCCCAATCATCCGAAAAGACCAAAATATCATCCAAATATACAATCATGAATCTATCCAGATACTTTCGGAAGATGTCATGCATAAAGGACTGAAACACAGAGGGAGCATTAGAAAGCCCGAATGGCATCACCTGGTACTCAAAATGGCCCTTGGGCGTATTAAATGCTGTTTTCCATTCATCGCCCTGTTTTATACGCACAAGATTATACGCCCCTCGAAGATCTATCTTAGTGAACCAACTAGCCCCCTTAATCCGAGCAAACAAATCAGACAGCAGAGGCAAAGGGTACTGAAATTTGACCGTGATTTTATTGAGAAGGCGGTAATCTATACAAGGTCTCAAAGAACCATCCTTCTTGGCCACAAAAAAGAACCCTGCTCCCAATGGTGATGACGACGGGCGAATATGCCCTTTCTCCAAGGACTCCTTTATATAACTCCGCATAGCGGCGTGTTCTGGCACAGATAAATTGAAAAGTCGTCCCTTAGGGAACTTGCTTCCAGGAATCAAATTAATAGCACAATCACAATCCCTATGAGGCGGTAGGGCACTGGATTTGGGCTCATCAAATACATCCCGGTAATCCGACAAAAACTCAGGGACTTCAGAAGGAGTGGAGGAAGAAATTGACAACAATGGAACATCACCATGTACCCTTTGACAACCCCAACTGGACACAGACATTGATTTCCAATCCAATACTGGATTATGGACCTGTAGCCATGGCAAACCCAACACGACCACATCATGCAGATTATGCAACACCAAAAAGCGAATATCCTCCTGATGAGCAGGAGCCATGCACATGGTCAACTGAGTCCAGTACTGAGGCTTATTCTTGGCCAAAGGCGTAGCATCAATTCCCCTCAATGGAATAGGATGCTGCAAGGGCTCCAAGAAAAAACCAAAGCGCCTGGCAAACTCCAAGTCCATCAAATTCAGGGCAGCGCCTGAATCCACAAATGCCATAACAGAGTAGGACGACAAAGAGCAAATCAGAGTAACGGACAAAAGAAATTTAGGCTGTACAGTACCAATGGTGACGGACCTAGCGAACCGCTTAGTGCGCTTAGGACAATCAGAGATAGCATGAGCGGAGTCACCACAGTAAAAACACAGCCCATTCTGACGTCTGTGTTCTTGCCGTTCAGCTCTGGTCAAAGTCATATCACATTGCATAGGCTCAGGCCTCTGCTCAGAGGATACCGCCAAATAGTGCACAGTTTTGCGCTCACGTAAGCGCCGATCGATCTGTATAACCAAGGACATAGATTCATTCATACCAGCAGGCGTGGGGAACCCCACCATAACATCCTTAAGGCCCTCAGAAAGACCCTTTCTGAAAATTGCTGCCAGGGCACACACATTCCATTGAGTAAGCACAGACCACTTTCTGAACTTCTGGCAATATACCTCCGCTTCATCCTGACCCTGACACAAAGCCAGCAAAATTTTCTCTGCCTGATCCACAGAATTCGGTTCATCATAAGGCAATCCCAGCGCCAGAAAAAACGCATCTACATTACGCAATGCAGGATCTCCTGGCGCCAGGGAGAATGCCCAGTCTTGAGGGTCGCCATGTAACAAAGAAATAATGATTTTTACTTGCTGAATGGGGTCACCAGAAGAGCGGGGTTTCAGAGCAAGAAATAGTTTACAATTATTTGTGAAATTCAGAAACTTAGATCTATCCCCAGAAAACAAATCAGGAATTGGAATTCTAGGTTCTAACATAGGATTCTGAACTACATAATTTTGAATGCTTTGTACCCTTGCAGTGAGTTGATCCACACTAGAGGACAGACCCTGAATGTCCATATCTACATCTGAGTCCTGAACCACCCAGAGGTTAAGGGGAAAAGAAAGACAAAACACACTGCAGAGAAAAAAAAAATGGTCTCAGAACTTCTCTTATCCCTCTATTGAGATGCATTAATACTTTGTGGGCAGGCTGTACTGTTATGGACCTGGTGGTTAGGTGCACCCGGAATGACCTGATAGTTAATCTCGGAATCGGGACAAGCTCTGGGGAAGTGGGAACTCTGCTGACCGCAAACCCTACTCCTATCACACACACTAGAACTAGCCGTGGAGCGTGCCTAACCCTGCCTAGACTCCTCTTCACAGCCTAAGAGCTAACTACCCCTAAAGATAGGAAATAAAGCCTCACCTTCCCTCAGAGAAATTCCCCAAAGGAAAAGGCAGCCCCCCACAAGTATTGACTGTGAGTTAAGAGGAAATCACAAACACAGGAATGAAAATAGGTTTTAGCAAAGGAGGCCAGTCTAACTAAACAGATTGAGGATAGGAAAGGGATCTTTGCGGTCAACACAAAAAACTACAAAAAAACACGCAGAGTGTGCAAAAAGACCCCCGCACCGACTCACGGTGCGGTGGTGCCACTCTGCACCCCCAGAGCTTCCAGCTAGCAAGACAATATCATGATAGCAAGCTGGACAAGAACTTAACAAGAAAACTATGAACAACAAATGAACACGCAGGAACTTAGCTTCTGCTGAACTAGACAGGTCATCAGAAAGATCCAGAGAGATCTGAACCAGTGCTAAGACATCGACAGCTGGCATGAACTAACGATCTGAGTGGAGTTAAATAGAGCAGCCAGTCTAGCCACAAACGGGGGCAGCTGAGGAAGGAATCTCAAGACCAGCAGCTCCACTCACAGCCACCAGAGGGAGTTCACAGACAGAACTTGCCGAAGTACCATTCATGACCACAGGAGGGAGTTCGAGAACGGAATTCACAACAGGCTCCCTCCTGTGGTTGTGAATGGTACTTTTTTGAGTTCTGCCCTTGGGCTCCCTCTGGTGGTTTCGAGTGGAACTGCTGCTCCTTGAGTTTGGCTGTAGCAGCTGCTTTCACTTATCGTCTCCCCTGGCCTTGCTATTTAACCTGGCTCTGGTCTTTAGTTCATGCCAGCTGTCAATGTTCTGGGTTGGATTTAGATCTCTCCTTGGATTTCTCTGATGGCCTGTCCATTTCAGCAAAAGATAAGTTCTTGCTAGTTCTTTGGTTGTCCATTTGCTATGGACCTTATTGCTCAGCTCATGTTATGTTTCTTTTTGTCCAGCTTGTCATTATGATATATTCAGGCTAGTTGGAAGCTCTGGGGAAGCAGATTTGCCCCTCCACACCGTGAGTGGGTGTGGAGATCATTTTTGTAAACTCTGCGTGGATTTTTAGTTTTTAATACTGACCGCACAGTATCCTTTTCTATTCTGTCTATCTAGATTAGTATTGGCCTCCTTTGCTAAAATCTGATTTCATTTCTGTGTACGTCATTTCCCTCTCCACTCACAGTCAATATTTGTGGGGGGCTATCTTTCCTTTTGGGGTTTTCTCTGAGGCAAGATAGCTTTCTATTTCCATCTTTAGGGGTAGTTAGTTCTTAGGCTGTGACGAGGTGTCTAGGGAGAGTCAGGAACATCCCATGGCTATTACTAGTGTTGGTGTTAGGATTAGGAACTGCAGTCAGTAAAGATACCACCTCCTCAGAGCTCGTTCCATGTTGTCTTTTAACCACCAGGTCATATAAGTGTTACTCCTTAACTACCAGGTCATAACAGTATTGTGGCCCTGTGACGCAACAGGGTTCGCCTCCTTACATACCAGGTGAAGCTAACCCGTGTGTTCACTTTACACCACTATATACTGTCCACTATTACCGAGCAGCAGGTGTCATCTCTGCACAGTGGACCCCGGGCTGCGAGCGCACCATATATCTTCCTTAATATTATTTGGTGCGTTCTGCCATCCCTAACACATACTGTACATACACGATGCGTCTGCACACTGCGTCTAATAAATACTTGAACTTCAATATTGCTGTAAAGGTTGAAAACGTCAAGTACTTAGTTAGCATTTTTTGATCAAAGAGCGCAAAGCCATCCAACTACTTCAAAGTGTACATTTAATATTTAAGGTCCCACCCTAACTACTATATGTCCTAGGTCTCCATGTGCCAAATCTAGCATGTACATTTAATACTAAAGGTGTGTGGGCCCTATTTTTCTTTTTTGTAGTACAAATGGGGTGTGCGGCCCCTCCTGGGCTTAGGGCCTTATCCACCCATCATTTCCAAACAAGGTTTTAGTTGCAAGCTACGCCTGGTCTCTTTTTCACTACCCATTCAGATGAAGCTGGTTTAGCACATGGAGAGGTAGGACACATAGTGGTTAGGGACCATCCATATTAAAAGGTACATCTTGATGTGGTTGAATTTCTTTTGCGCTCTTGATCACAAAATGCTAAGTACCTTACATTTTTATCATTTACAGCAATATTGGAGTTCATCTATTCATTTTGCTCTTTGTAATTTAGAGAGTCAGTAGACCCCAAATTTGGATGAGGTTAAAATAAAGTTAGCTTTAAAAAAAAAAAAAAATTTCACTCTTGTCGTTTTTGCTGTGTTTTATATTGTAGCTAATGTCTATTCACGGGAATGCGGCAATACTAAATACATCATTAAAGAAAATACTTCCATAATATGGAAATTGTTGATCATTAATCTTAATCTCTTATCAGCCCTTCCATCTGAAGACATCAAAGTGTTACCTCTGATACCAATAAAGTGGAGTTCATATGAGGTTTCCTCTAATTTCATACAGGCACCAATAAGTCCCACAAGCTTCAACAAGATAGAATGACCTAATGCCTGGGGACGATGTGAAATATAGACAGTGTGATTTCCATATACAATGTGTATAATATCAATGAATTTATGCACACCTGTGGATTTTTGGGTCATGTAACAGCTAATCTACAGAGTAGATAAGGGTTCCAAGGGACCTCCTTTTCAAACAGTTGTGCTCAAAAGTTTACATACCCCGGCAGAATTTTTGCTTTCTTGGCCTTTCTTCAGAGAATATGAATGATAACACCAAAACTTTTTCTCCACTCATGGTTAGTGGTTGGGTGATGCCATTTATTGTCAAACTACTGTGTTTTCTCTTTTTAAACAGTCGCCCTACAGGCTAGGGGTACTTGGTACCAGGTCCTGCGGTCAACAGGGATATGTCATGGTGGCTGTGACCCGGTCCGTGGCCCTGGGCGCCCATGTAAAAGGGAAAGGTCTTTAAAGGGATAAAGTTTATGTTCATGACACCACCTGTGGTATTTGCTCAATGGGGACTGACGCTGCTTTAAGGGGTCCGCTGGGGTGATGTTATGGCAGCTAGATGGTATATCTTCCCACAGGTGAAGTATATCCCCAGGGCTCCCGGTGTGTAGATGGTGGTATGGTGAGAGGTGCAGAGAAGAATGAGGGCACAGGATTGCAATCTCTTTACCTAGTTTACTGTTGGTTTCAGCATCCACAGTCCAGAGCACCAGATCACAGGGCAGGTAGTGTCCAGCCGGTTCGGAGGCAAGTCCAGAGTCCCCTTATCCAGGTGGAGAATAGAAGCCTTCCATTGCGCTGTAGTGGTGTAGTCCCTTACTGCTAAGCTTCACATAAGGTCCTCACAGATGTCATCTCTCTCTCTTTCTGTCCCCTGGATAGGACAGGACATAACCTGTATGACTGGTGACTTGAGCCTGTTTATAGGGTCTCTTAGATGACCCGGCTATGTGGGGTGTCACCGTGCCTCCTGGGTGTGGGTGCGGACAGGTAATGTGCAATTAGCTGTCCTGCCGTCTCTGATGTAAGGCTTGGAGGCCCTTACAACCTCGGTGTACCGGCTACTGGATTTCTACGCCTCAGAAGGAGGCAGCCTGCTCAGGGCTGGTCTCCTTCTGGTATCCTCTCCTGTGCTTCCTCTCCTGCATGCTGACTGCAATCAATTCTGCCTTCTAAAATGTCTCTTTCCGGGAGCTGCAGCTCTGTGGCATGCACAGCTCCGTTGACCCTCTGTCTTTCTCAGACGGCTGTCTGGAACTCTCTGCTAGAGCTCTGTCAGGAACTAACTAACTTTCCCACCAAACTACCAGTTATACAGTTATATGAAAAAGTTTGGGCACCCCTATTAATCTTAAGCTTAATGTTTTATAAAAATTGTTTTTTTTGCAACAGCTATTTCAGTTTCATATATCTAATAACTGTTGGACACAGTAATGTTTCTGCCTTGAAATGAGGTTTATTGTACTAACAGAAAATGTGCAATCTGCATTCAAACAAAATTTGACAGGTGCATAAGTATGGGCACCCTTATCATTTTCTTGTTTTAAATACTCCTACCTACTTTTTACTGACTTACTAAAGCACTTTTTTTTGTTTTGTAACCTCATTGACCTTTGAACTTCATAGCCAGGTGTATGCAATCATGAGAAAAGCTACTTAAAGTGGCCACTTGCAAGTTGTTCTCCTGTTTGAATCTCCTCTGAAGAGTGGCATCATGGGCCCCTCAAAACAACTGTCGAATGATCTGAAAACAAAGATTATTCAACATAGTTGTTCAGGGGAAGGATACAAAAAGCTGTCTAAGAGACTTAACCTGTCAATTTCCACTGTGATGAACAAAGTAAGGAAATGGAAGAACACAGGTACAGTTCTTGTTAAGGCCAGAAGTGGCAGGCCAAGAAAAACATCAGAAAGGCAGAGAAGAAGAATGGTGAGATCAGTCAAGGACAATCCCCAGACCACCTCCAGAGAGCTGCAGCATCAACTTGCTGCAGATGGTGTCACTGTGCATCAGTTAACTATACAACGCACTTTGCACAAGGAGAAGCTGTATGGGAGAGTAATGCGAAAGAAGCCGTTTCTGCAAGCACGCCACAAACAGAGACGGCTGAGGTATGCAAAAGCACATTTGGAGAAGCCAATTTCTTTTTGGAAGAAGGTCCTGTGGACTGCTGAAACCAAGATTGAGTTGTTTGGTCATACAAAAAGGCGTTATGCATGGCGGCAAAAAAACACAGCATTTCAAGAAAAACACTTGCTACCCACAGTAAAATTTGGTGGAGGTTCCATCATGCTTTGGTGCTGTGTGGTCAATGCCGGCACCAGAAATCTTGTTAAAGTTGAGGGACGCATGGATTCCTCTCAGTATCAGCAGATTCTTGACAATAATGTTCATGAATCAGTGACAAAGTTGAAGTTACGCAGGGGATGGATCTTTCAGCAAGACAATGATCGAAAACACAGCTCCAAATCTACTCAGGCATTCATGCAGAGGAACAATTACACTGTTCTGGAATGGCCATCCCAGTCCCCAGACCTGAATATCATTGAACATCTGTGGGATGATTTGAAGAGGGCTGTCCATGCTCGGCGACCATCAAACTTAACTGAACTGGAATTGTTTTGTAAAGAGGAATGGTCAAAAATACCTTCATTCAGGAACTCATTAAAAGCTACAGGAAGCGACTAGAGGCTGTTATTTTTTCCAAAAGGAGGATCTACTAAATATTAACCCCTTTCTGTCATTGGATGTACTATTCCGTCCATGTGGGGTGGGCCCTACTTCCCAAGGACGGAATAGTACGTCCAGCGCGATCGGCCGCGCTCTCGGGGGGAGCGCGGCCGATTGCGGCCGGGTGTCAGCTGACTATCGCAGCTGACATCCGGCACTATGTGCAAGGAGCGATCACGGACCGCCCCCGGCACATTAACCCCCGGCACACTGCGATCAAACATGATCGCAGTGTTCCGGCGGTACAGGGAAGCATCGCGCAGGGAGGAGGCTCCCTGCCTGCTTCCCTGAGACGATCGGTACAAGGCGATGTGCTCACCTTGTACCGAGCGTCTCCTCCCTGCAAGCCCCGGATCCAAAATGGCCACGGGGCTGCATCCGGGTCCTGCAGGGAGGTGGCTTCACAGCGCCTGCTCAGAGCAGGCGCCGGGAAGCCTGGAGCTGTTCACGTCAGATCGCCGATCTGACACAGTGCACAGCAAAGTGTCAGATCGGCGATCTGTCACTTTACTGTGATGTCCCCCCGGGGCAATGTAAAAATGTAAAAAAAAAAAATTACATGTGTAAAAAAAAAAAAATTACTAAATAAATAATAATAATAATAATAAAAATATTGTTCCAATAAATACATTCCTTTAGCTAAATAAAAATAAAAAACTATAACAGTACATATATTTAGTATCGCCGCGTCCGTAAGGACCCGACCTATAAAACTGTCCCACTAGTTAACCCTTTCAGTGAACACCGTAAAAACCCCCCCAAAAAAACCGAGGCACAAAACAACGCTTTATTATCATACCACCGAACAAAAAGTGGAATAACATGCGATCAAAAAGACGGAAATAAATGACCTTGGTACCGCTGAAAACGTCATCTTGTCCCGCAAAAACGAGCCGCCATACAGCATCATCAGCGAAAATCTAAAAAGTTATAGTCCTCAGAATAAAGCGATGCAAAAATAATTATTTTTTCTATAAAATAGTTTTTATCGTATAAAAGCGCCAAAACATAAAAAAATGATATAAATGAGGTATCTCTGTAATCGTACTGACCCGAAGAATAAAACTGCTTTATCCATTTTACCAAACGCGGAACGGTATAAACGCCCCCCAAAAGAAATTCATGAATAGCTGGTTTTTGGTCATTCTGCCTCACAAAAATCGGAATAAAAAGCGATCAAAACATGTCACGTGCCAGAAAATGTTACCAATAAAAACATCAACTCGTCCCGCAAGAAAACAAGACCTCACATGACTCTGTGGACCAAAATATGGAAAAATTATAGCACTCAAAATGTGGTAATGCAAAAAACATTTTTTGCAATGAAAAGCGTCTCGTAGTGTGTGACGGCTGCCAATCATAAAAATCCGCTAGAAAACCCACTATAAATAGTAAATCAAACCCCCCTTCATCACCCCCTTAGTTACGAAAAATTAAAAAAATGTATTTATTTCCATTTTCCCATTAGGGTTAGGGCTAGGGTTAGGGCTAGGGTTAGAGCCTGGGTTAGGGTTGGGGCTAGGGTTAGGGCTACAGCTAGGGTTAGGGTTGGGGCTAAAGTTAGGGTTAGGGTTTGGATTACATTTACGGTTGGAAATAGGGTTGGGATTAGGGTTAGGGGTGTGTCAGGGTTAGGGGTGTGGTTAGGGTTACAGTTGAGATTAGGGTTAGGGGTGTGTTTGGATTAGGGTTTCAGCTATAATTGGGGGGTTTCCACTGTTTAGACACATCAGGGGCTCTCCAAATGCGTAATTGCGTCCGATCTCAATTCCAGCCAATTCTGCGTTAAAAAAGTAAAACAGTGCTCCTTCCGTTCCGAGCACTCCCGTGCGCACAAACAGGGGTTTACCCCAACATATGGGATATCAGCGTACTCAAGGCGCATTGGACAACAACTTTTGGGGTCCAATTTCTCCTGTTACCCTTGGGAAAATACAAAACTGGGGGCTAAAAAATAATTTTTGTGTAAAAAAAATACATTTTTATTGTCACGGCTCTGCATTATAAACAGTAGTGAAACACTTGGGGGTTCAAAGTTCTCACAACACATCTAGATAAGTTCCTTGGGGGGGTCTAGTTTCCAATATGGGGTCACTTGTGGGGGGTTTCAACAGTTTAGGTACATTAGGGGCTCTGCAAATGCAACGTGACGCCTGCAGACCATTCCATCTAAGTCTGCATTCCAAATGGCACGCCTTCCCTTCCGAGCTCTGCCATGCACCCAAACGGTGGTTCCCCCCCACATATTGGGTATCAGCGTACTCAGGACAAATTGGAAAACAACTTTTGGGGTCCAATTTCTCCTGTTACCCTTGGGAAAATACAAAACTGGGGCTAAAAAATTATTTTTTTGGGTTAAAAAAAAAGAATTTTTATTTTCACGGCTCTGCGTTATAAATTGTAGTGAAACACTTGGGGGTTCAAAGACACATCACATCTAGATGAGTTCCTTAGGGGGTCTACTTTCTAAAATGGTGCCACTTGTGGGGGGTTTCAATGTTTAGGCACATCAGTGGCTCTCCAAACGCAACATGGCGTCCCATCTCAATTCCAGTCAATTTTGCATTGAAAAGTCAAATGGCGGTCCTTCCTTTCCGAGCTCTGCCATGCGCCCAAACAGTGGTTTACCCCCACATATGAGGCATCAGCGTACCCAGGACAAATTGTACAACAACTTTTGGAGTCCAATTTCTTCTCTTACCCTTGGGAAAATAAAAAATTGGGGGCAAAAAGATTAGTTTTGTGAAAAAATATGATTTTTTATTTTTATGGCTCTTGTTGTGAATTCCGTTCTCGGGCTCCCTCCTGTGGTCATGAATGGTACTTTGGTGAGTTCTGTCCTTGGACACCCTCTGGTGGCTTTGAGTGGAACTGCTGGTCCTTGAGGTTGGCTTTCTCAGCTGCCCTCGTTTACTGCTTGGCAGGCTTCCCTATTTAACTCCACTCAGATCGTTACTTCATGCCAGCTGTCAATGTCTCAGTACTGGTTCAGATCTCTCTTGGATTTCTCTGATGACCTGTCTGCTCCAGCAGAAGCTAAGTCCATGCTAGTTCTTTTGTTGATCATTGCTTTTTGAAAATATTTCTCTGTACATGCTATGTTCTAGTCCAGCTTGCTATCATGATATTTCCTTGCTAGCTGGAAGCTCTGGGGGTGCAGAGTTGCACCTCCACACCGTGAGTCGGTGTGGAGGTCTTTTTGCATACTCTGCGTGGTTTTTGTAGTTTTTTGTACTGACCGCACAGTTCCCTTTCCTATCCTCTGACTATTTAGTGAAGATTGGGCCTCCTTTGCTAAAACCTGTTTCATTCCTATGTTTGTACTTTCCTCTTAACTCACCGTCAATATTTGTGGGGGGCTGCCTTTTCCTTTGGGGAATTTCTCTGAGGCAAGGTAAGGCTTCTATTTCTATCTTTAGGGGTAGTTAGCTCTTAGGCTGTGAAGAGGCGTCTAGGGAGAGTTAGGAACGCTCCACGGCTATTTCTAGTGTGTGTGATAGGAGTAGGGTTTGCGGTCAGTAGAGTTCCCACTTCCCCAGAGCTTGTCCCAGATTTCTAGTTTAACCATCAGGTCATTCCGGGTGCTCCTAACCACCAGGTCCATAACAATACAGCTGGCCAGCAAAGTGTTAATGCATCTCAAAAGAGGGATAAGAGAAGTTCTGAGCCAATTTTTTTTTCTTTGCAGTGTGTTTTGTCTTTCTTTTCCCCTTAACCTCTGGGTGGTTGAGGACTCAGGTGTAGATATGGATATTCAAGGTCTGTCCTCTTTTGTGGATCAACTCACTGCAAGGGTGCAAAGTATTCAAGATTATGTAGTTCAGAATCCGATGTTAGAGCCTAGAATTCCAATTCCTGATTTGTTTTCTGGGGATAGATCTAAGTTTCTGAATTTCAAAAATAATTGCAGACTGTTTCTTGCTCTGAAACCCCGTTCCTCTGGTGACCCCATTCAGCAAGTAAAGATAATTATTTCTTTGTTACGTGGTGACCCTCAAGACTGGGCATTCTCCCTTGCGCCAGGAGATCCTGCATTGCGTAATGTAGATGCGTTTTTTCTGGCGCTTGGATTGCTTTATGACGAACCTAATTCAGTGGATCAGGCAGAGAAAATCTTGCTGGCTCTGTGCCAGGGTCATGATGAAGCAGAGGTCTATTGCCAGAAGTTTAGAAAGTGGTCTGTACTTACTCAATGGAATGAGTGTGCCCTGGCAGCAATTTTCAGAAAGGGTCTTGCTGAAGCCCTTAAGGATGTTATGGTGGGGTTCCCCACGCCTGCTGGTCTGAATGAATCAATGTCCTTGGCCATTCAGATTGATCGGCGTTTGCGCGAGCGCAAAGTTGTGCACCATTTGGCGGTGTCCTCTGAGCAGAGGCCTGAGCTTATGCAATGTGATAGGACTTTGACCAGAACTGAACGGCAAGAACATAGACGTCAGAATGGGCTGTGTTTTTACTGTGGTGACTCCACTCATGCTATCTCTGATTGTCCTAAGCGCACTAAGCGGTTCGCTAGGTCTGTCACCATTAGTACTGTACAGCCTAAATTTCTCTTGTCGGTTACTCTGATTTGCTCTTTGCCGTCCTATTCTGTTATGGCATTTGTGGATTCGGGCGCTGCCCTGAACTTGATGGACTTGGAGTTTGCCAGGCACTGTGGTTTTTCCTTGGAGCCTTTGCAGTATCCTATTCCATTAAGGGGAATTGATGCTACGCCATTGGCCAAGAATAAACCTCAGTACTGGACTCAGTTGACCATGTGCATGGCTCCTGCACATCAGGAGGATATTCGCTTTTTGGTGTTGCATAATTTGCATGATGTTGTCGTGTTGGGTTTGCCGTGGCTACAGGTTCATAATCCAGTATTGGATTGGAAATCAATGTCTGTGTCTAGTTGGGGTTGTCAAGGGGTACATGGTGATGTTCCTTTGATGTCAATTTCTTCTTCCACTCCTTCTGAAGTCCCTGAGTTTTTGTCGGATTACCGGGATGTATTTGATGAGCCCAAATCCAGTGCCCTACCTCCTCATAGGGATTGTGATCGTGCTATTAATTTGATTCCTGGTAGTAAGTTCCCTAATGGCCGACTTTTCAATTTATCTGTGCCAGAACATGCCGCTATGCGGAGTTATATAAAGGAGTCCTTGGAGAAAGGGCATATTCGCTCGTCTTCGTCACCGTTGGGAGCAGGGTTCTTTTTGTGGCCAAGAAGGATGGTTCTCTGAGACCCTGTATAGATTACCGCCTTCTCAATAAAATCACGGTCAAATTTCAGTACCCTTTGCCTCTGCTGTCTGATTTGTTTGCTCGGATTAAGGGGTCTAGTTGGTTCACCAAGATTGACCTTCGAGGGGTGTATAATCTTGTGCGTATTAAACAGGGCGATGAATGGAAGACAGCATTTAATACGCCCGAGGGCCATTTTGAGTACCTGGTGATGCCATTCGGGCTTTCTAATGCTCCATCTGTGTTTCAGTCCTTTATGCACGACATCTTCCGAAAGTATCTGGATATATTCATGATTGTATATTTGGATGATATTTCAGTCTTTTCGGATGATTGGGAGTCTCATGTGAAGCAGGTCAGGATGGTATTTCAGGTCCTTCATGCTAATGCCTTGTTTGTGAAGGGGTCTAAATGTCTCTTCGGAGTTCAGAAGGTTTCCTTTTTGGGCTTCATTTTTTCCCCTTCTACTATCGAGATGGACCCTGTTAAAGTTCAGGCCATTTATGATTGGACTCAACCTACATCTGTGAAGAGTCTTCAGAAATTCCTGTGCTTTGCTAATTTTTACTGTCGCTTCATCGCTAATTTTTCTAGTGTGGTTAAGCCTTTGACTGATTTGACAAAGAAAGGTGCTGATGTGGTGAATTGGTCCTCTGCGGCCGTTGAGGCTTTTCAGGAGCTGAAACGTCGTTTTTTCTTCGGCCCGGTGTTGCGGCAGCCAGATGTTTCGCTTCCTTTTCAGGTCGAGGTTGATGCTTCTGAGATTGGAGCAGGGGCTGTTTTGTCTCAAAGAAGTTCTGATGGCTCTGTGATGAAGCCATGTGCTTTCTTTTCTAGAAAGTTTTCGCCTGCTGAGCGTAATTATGATTTTGGCAATCGGGAGTTGTTGGCTATGAAGTGGGCATTCGAGGAGTGGCGACATTGGCTTGAGGGAGCCAAACATTGCGTAGTTGTCTTGACGGATCACAAGAATCTGACTTATCTCGAGTCTGCCAAGCGGTTGAATCCTAGACAGGCTCGATGGTCGCTGTTTTTCTCCCGTTTCGATTTTGTGGTCTCATACCTTCCGGGTTCTAAGAATGTGAAGGCTGATGCCCTTTCTAGGAGTTTTGTGCCTGATTCTCCGGGAGTCCCTGAGCCGGCTGGTATTCTCAAAGAGGGGGTGATTCTGTCGGCCATCTCCCCTGATTTGCGGCGGGTGCTGCAGGAGTTTCAGGCTGATAGACCTGACCGTTGTCCAGCAGAGAAACTGTTTGTCCCTGATAGATGGACTAGTAGAGTTATTTCTGAGGTTCATTGTTCGGTGTTGGCTGGTCATCCTGGGATTTTTGGTACCAGAGATTTGGTGGCTAGGTCCTTTTGGTGGCCTTCCTTGTCAAGGGATGTGTGTTCTTTTGTGCAGTCCTGTGGGACTTGTGCTCGGGCCAAACCTTGCTGTTCTCGTGCCAGTGGGTTACTTTTGCCTTTGCCGGTCCCGTAGAGGCCCTGGACGCATATTTCCATGGATTTTATTTCTGATCTTCCTGTCTCTCAAAGGATGTCTGTCATCTGGGTGGTTTGTGATCGCTTTTCTAAGATGGTCCATTTGGTACCCTTGCCTAAATTACCTTCCTCCTCTGATTTGATTCCATTATTTTTTTTTTCAGCATGTGGTTCGTTTGCATGGCATTCCGGAGAACATTGTGTCGGCCAGAGGTTCCCAGTTTGTTTCTAGGTTTTGGCGGTCCTTTTGTGCTAAGATGGGCATTGATTTGTCTTTTTCTTCAGCTTTCCATCCTCATACAAATGGCCAAACCGAACGAACCAATCAGACCTTGGAAACCTATCTGAGATGCTTTGTTTCTGCTGATCAGGATGATTGGGTGACCTTCTTGCCATTGGCTGAGTTCGCCCTTAATAATCGGGCTAGTTCGGCTACTTTGGTTTCGCCTTTTTTTTGTAATTCTGGTTTTCATCCTCGTTTTTCTTCAGGGCAGGTTGAGCCTTCTGACTGTCCTGGTGTGGATTCTGTGGTGGACAGGTTGCAGCAAATTTGGACTCATGTAGTGGACAATTTGACGTTGTCCCAGGAGAAGTCTCAACGATTCGCTAACCGCCGTCGCTGTGTTGGTCCCCGACTTCGTGTTGGGGATTTGGTTTGGTTGTCTTCTTGTTATGTTCCTATGAAGGTTTCTTCTCCTAAGTTTAAGCCTCGTTTCATTGGTCCTTATAAGATTTCTGAAATTCTCAATCCTGTGTCATTTCGTTTGGTCCTTCCAGCTTCTTTTGCCATCCATAATGTGTTCCATAGGTCGTTGTTGCGGAGATATGTGGCGCCTATGGTTTCTTCTGTTGATCCTCCTGCTCCAGTGTTGGTCGAGGGGGAGTTGGAGTATGTGGTGGAGAAGATTTTGGATTCTCGTTTTGTTTTTCAAGACGGAAGCTTCAGTACCTGGTTAAATGGAAGGGCTATGGCCAGGAGGATAATTCCTGGGTTGTTGCCTCCGATGTCCATGCTGCCGATTTAGTTCGTGCCTTTCATTTGGCTCCTGATCGGCCTGGGGGCTCTGGTGAGGGTTCGGTGACCCCTCCTCAAGGGGGGGTACTGTTGTGAATTCCGTTCTCGGGCTCCCTCCTGTGGTCATGAATGGTACTTTGGTGAGTTCTGTCCTTGGACACCCTCTGGTGGCTTTGAGTGGAACTACTGGTCCTTGAGGTTGGCTTTCTCAGCTGCCCTCGTTTACTGCTTGGCTGGCTTCCCTATTTAACTCCACTCAGATCGTTACTTCATGCCAGCTGTCAATGTCTCAGTACTGGTTCAGATCTCTCTTGGATTTCTCTGATGACCTGTCTGCTCCAGCAGAAGCTAAGTCCATGCTAGTTCTTTTGTTGATCATTGCTTTTTGAAAATATTTCTCTGTACATGCTATGTTCTAGTCCAGCTTGCTATCATGATATTTCCTTGCTAGCTGGAAGCTCTGGGGGTGCAGAGTTGCACCTCTACACCGTGAGTTGGTGTGGAGGTCTTTTTGCATACTCTGCGTGGTTTTTGTAGTTTTTTGTACTGCCCGCACAGTTCCCTTTCCTATCCTCTGACTATTTAGTGAAGATTGGGCCTCCTTTGCTAAAACCTGTTTCATTCCTATGTTTGTACTTTCCTCTTAACTCACCGTCAATATTTGTGGGGGGCTGCCTTTTCCTTTGGGGAACTTCTCTGAGGCAAGGTAAGGCTTCTATTTCTATCTTTAGGGGTAGTTAGCTCTTAGGCTGTGAAGAGGCATCTAGGGAGAGTTAGGAACGCTCCACGGCTATTTCTAGTGTGTGTGATAGGAGTAGGGTTTGCGGTCAGTAGAGTTCCCACTTCCCCAGAGCTTGTCCCAGATTTCTAGTTTAACCATCAGGTCATTTCGGGTGCTCCTAACCACCAGGTCCATAACAGGCTCTGCATTAAAAACTTCTGTGAATCACTTAATGGGTCAAAGTGCTCAACACACATCTAGATAAGTTCCTTAGGGGGTCTACTTTCCAAAATCGTGTCACTTGTGGGGGTTTCAATGTTTAGGCACATCAAGGGCTCTCCAAAGGCAACATGGCATCCCATCTGAATTCCAGTCAATTTTGCATTGAAAAGTCAAATGGCGCTCCTTCGCTTCCAAGCTCTGCCATGCGCCCAAACAGTGGTTTACCCCCACATGTGGGGTACCGGCGTACTCAGGACAAATTGTACAACAACTGTGGGGGTCCATATTCTCCTGTTACCCTTTATAAAATAGAACAAATTGGAGCTGAAGTAAATGTTTTGTGTAAAAAAGTTAAATGTTCATTTTTATTTAAACATTCCAAAAATTCCTGTGAAACACCTGAAGGGTTAATAAACTTCTTGAATGTGGTTTTGAGCACCTAGAGGGGTGCAGTTTTTAGAAAGGTGTCACACTTGGGTATTTTCCATCATAGAGACCCCTCAAAATGACTTCAAATGAGATGGTGGTCCCTAAAAAAAATGGTGTTGTAAAAATGAGAAATTGCTGGTCAACTTTTAACCCTTATAACTCCCTAACAAAAAAAAAATTTGGTTCCAAAATTGTGCTGATGTAAAGCAGACATGTGGGAAATGTTACTTATTAAGTATTTTGTGTGACATATCTCTGTGATTTAATTGTATAAAAATTAAATGGGAAAATTAGTGGGAATTTTCACTATGCACATCAGAGGCTTTCCAAACACAAGATGGCCACCGCTAATTGTTAAAGCAAATTTTGCATTCAAAAAGTCAAATGGTGCTCCTTCCCATCTGACCTCTGCCGTTCACACAAACAGTGGATTTCCCCCACATATGGGGTATCAGCATGCTCAGTAGAAATTGCACAACAAATTTTGGAGTCCATTTTTTCCTGTTACTCTTGTGAAAATAAAAAAATTGGGTCTAAAGTAAGTTTTTTTGTGACAAAAAGTTAAATATTCATTTTTTTTCCACATTCCAAAAATTCCTGTGAAGCACTGTAACAACGTGGCACGGTGTGGTAATCATAGCAGAGTCCACTAGGTCACAGTCAGTGAGCACCCCGGCCCCTTGCACAAAAAGAGACAGATCTGATCCCAGTCCCAGGTCACAGTTGGTTACCTTGGTCACACTGCAGCTCTCCATGCTGGAACGATGTCCTCTGGATGTACCACATGTCACACTTTGTAAGGCCAACAGTGGCAACTGGTTTAATAAAGATGATGGATGAAGAAAGGCAATGACTCCGGCTCTGTCCCTATTCACAGCAATGGCTACAGCAACAGAGGCAATAGCCCCCCAGTTGGCTCTCCAGAGCCACAAAATCTTTTGTGGCACATACACAGTCCTGGTGCACGTTGCACAGTAGTCCTCTGGCATCTCTGTTCCCCTCCATGGGTATGGCATGCTCCTCAACAAAGAAACACATTCTGCCACGGCCAATCCTAGCCGACCCTGCTTGGAAGCCTGAGCTTCCTGCTTCCTTTGACGCTGCTGAGCCAGGCCCCTCAGTTAACCATTTCCTATCCCTAAGCTGACATACATATATATTACATGGTACAATAGTAACACATTAACCCCTTTACCCCCAAGGGTGGTTTGCACGTTAATGACCAGGCCAATTTTTACAATTGTGACCACTGTCCCTTTATGAGGTTATAACTCTGGAACGCTTCAACGGATCCCAGTGATTCTGACATGGTTTTCTCGTGACATATTGTACTTCATGATAGTGGTAAAAATTTATTTGATATTACCTGCGTTTATTTGTGAAAAAAACGGAAATTTGAAAATTTCGCTAGTTTCCAACTTTGAATTTTTATGCCCTTAAATCGCAGAGATATGTCACACAAAGTACTTAAAAAGTATTTCCCACATGTCTACTTTACATCAGCACAATTTTGAAACCAATATTTTTTTTGTTAGAGAGTTATAAGGGTTAAAAGTTGACCAGCAATTTCTAATTTTTACAACACCATTTTTTTAGGGACCACATCACATTTGAAGTCATTTTGAGGGGTCTATATGATAGAAAATAACCAAGTGTGACACCATTCTAAAAACTGCACCCCTCAAGGTGCTCAAAACCACATTCAAGAAGTTTATTAACCCTTCAGGTGTTTCACAGGAATTTTTGGAATGTTTAAAAAAAAATTTCACAAAAAAATTACTTCAGCTCCAATTTGTTTTATTTTACCAAGGCTAACGGGAGAAATTGGACCCCAAAAGTTGTTGTACAATTTGTCCTGAGTACATCGATACCCCATATGTGGGGGTAAACCACTGTTTGGGCGCATGGCAGAGCTCGGAAGGGAAGGGGCACCATTTGACTTTTTAATGCTAAATTGACTAGAATTGAGATGGGACACCATGTTGCGTTTGTAGAGCCCCTGATGTGCCTAAACATTGAAACCCCCCTCAAGTGACACCATTTTGGAAACTAGACCCCCTAAGGAACTTATCTAATCATATTTTTCACAAAAATGATTTTTTCGCCCCCAATTTTTTATTTTCCCAAGGGTAAAAGAAGAAATAGAGCCCCAAATGTTGTTGTGCAATTTGTTCTGAGTATGCTGATACCCCATATGTGGGGGTAAACCACTGTTTGGGCGCAAGGCAGAGCACGGAAGGGAAGGAGCGCCGTTTGACTTTTCAATGCAAAATTGACTGGAATTGAGATGTGACACCATGTTGCGTTTGGAGAGCCACTGATGTGCCTAAACAGTGGAAACCCCCAATTCTAACTGAAACCCTAACCCAAACACACCCCTAACCCTAATCCCAACCACACCCCTAACCCCAACCACACCCCTAACCCCAACACACCCTTAACTCTAATCCCAACCCTAACCACACCCCTAACTCCAACACATCCCTAACCCTAATCCCAACCATAATCCTAACCACACCCCCTAACCCTGACACACCCCTAATCCCAACCGTAAATGTAATCCAAACCCTAACCCTAGCCCCAACCCTAGCCCCAACCCTAACCCTAACCCTGGCCCTAACCCTAGTCCTAACCCTAGCCCTAACCCTAATCCTAGCCCTAACCCTAGCCCTAACCCTAATGGGAAAATGGAAATAAATACATTTTTTTTCCCTAACTAAGGGGGTGATGAAGGGGGGTTTGATTTACTATTTATAGCAGGTTTTTTAGCGGATTTTTATTATTGGCAGCCGTCACACACTAAAAGACGCTTTTTATTGCAAAAAATATTTTTTGCGTTACCACATTTTGAGACCTATAATTTATCCATATTTTGGTCATTTTGGGCACAGAGTCATGTGAGGTCTTGTTTTTTGCGGGACGAGTTGACATTTTTATTGGTAACATTTTCTGGCACGTGACATTTTTTGATCGCTTTTTATTCCGATTTTTGTGAGGCAGAATGACCAAAAACCAGCTATTCATGAATTTCTTTTGGCGGGGGACGTTTATACCGTTCTGCGTTTGGTAAAATGGATAAAGCAGTTTTATTCGTCGTGTCAGTACGATTATAGCGATACCTCATTTGTATCATTTTTTTATGTTTTGGTGCTTTTATACGATAAAAACTATTTTATAGAGAAAATTATTTTTGCATAGCTTTATTCTGAGGACTATAACTTTTTTATTTTTGCACTGATGATGCTGTATGTCAGCTTGTTTTTTTTGCTGGACAAGATGACATTTTCAGCGGTACCATGGTTATTTATATCCGTCTTTTTGATTGCGTGTTATTCCACTTTTTGTTCCGCAGTATGATAATAAAGCGTTATTTCTTGCCTCGTTTTTTTTTTTTTTTTTATGGTGTTCACTGACGGGGTTAACTAGTGGGACAGTTTTATAGGTCGGGTCATTACGGACGCGGCGATACTAAATATGTGTACTTTTATTGTTTTTTTTATTGAGATAAAGAAATGTATTTATGGGAACAATATATTTTTTTCTTTTTTTACACATCTGAATATTTTATTTACACTATAACATTGCCCCGGGGGGGCATCATGTTATAGTGAAAGATCACTGATTTGACACTTTGCAATGCACTGTGTCAGATCAGCGATCTGACGCGCACTGCAGAGAGGCTTCCCGATGCCTGCTCTGAGCAGGCGCTGGTAAGCCACCTCCCTGCAGGACCCGGATGCAGTCCCACGGCCACAGTCAGTGAGCACCCTGGCCCCTTGCACATAAAGAGACAGAGCTGATCCCAGTCCCCAGTCACAGTTGGTTACCTTGGTCACACTGCGGCTCTCCATGCTGGAACGGCATCCTCTGGGTATACCACATGTCACACTTTATAAAAAAAAAAAAAGGGGGGTAAAACATGGATTCAAACTGCGCTGTTGTATGATGTTGTATGTATTGATATTGTGGTGTCCTGATGAAGAAGTCTTGCACTTTGAAACGCGTTGAATAAATCCACGATCCAATGGCTACATATTTGGACCTTGAATCATTCAGCAGTGCAGTTTAAATCCATGTTTTACCCCCTTTTTTTACCTTTGTTGGTCATGCATGGACTGGTGGATCTGCTGCAGCAGGATATATCTATGAGCCTTTCCTTCGGCTCAAATTGGTGAGTAGAATCTGATCTATCTAATCAATTGTATCTCGGATAAGACCTTATTGTGCTCTTTTCTCCAGCAGCATTTCTTTACATGTCACATTTTGTACGGCCAACAGTGGCAACTGATTTAACCCCTTCATGACCTTGGGATTTTCCGTTTTTCCGTGTTCGTTTTTCACTCCCCTCCTTCCCAGAGCCATAACTTTTTTATTTTTCCGTCAATTTGGCCATGTGAGGGCTTATTTTTTGCGGGACGAGTTGTACTTTTGAACGACATCATTGGTTTTACCATGTCGTGTACTAGAAAACGGGAAAAAAATTCCAAGTGCGGTGAAATTGCAAAAAAAGTGCAATCCCACACTTGTTTTTTGCTTGGCTTTTTTGCTAGGTTGAATAAATGCTAAAACTGAACTGTAGATACGTTCTTTTGATCGTCCCTTATTGCATTTTAATGCAATGTCGCGGCGACCAAAAAAACCGTAATTCTGGCGTTTCGATTTTTTTTCTCGTTACGCCGTTTAGCGATCAGGTTAATGCTTTTTTTATTGATAGATCGGGCGATTCTGAACGTGGTGATACCAAATATGTGTAGGTTTGATTTTTTTTTATTGATTTATTTTGATTGGGGCGAAAGGGGAGTGATTTAAACTTTTATATTTTTTTTACTTTTTTCACATTTCTTTTAACTTTTTTTTTTAAACTTTTGCCATGCTTCAATAGCCTCCATAGGAGGCTAGAAGCAGGCACAACCCGATCGGCTCTGCTACATAACAGCAATCATCAGATCGCTGCTATGCAGCAGAAATGCAGGTGTGCTGTGAGCGCCGACCACAGGGGGGCGCTCACAGCTACCAGCGATCAGTAACCATAGAGGTCTCAAGGACCTCTATGGTTACAATGGAGAAGCATCGCCGACCTCCGATCATGTGACAGGGGTCGGCGATGCGCTCATATCCGGCCGCCCGGCCGGATGCGGTAGTTAAATGCCACTGTCTGCGTTTGACAGCGGCATTTAACTAGTTAATAGCGGCGGGTGAATCGCGATTTCACCCACCGCTATTGCGGGCACATGTCAGCTGTTCAAAACAGCTGACATGTCCCGGCTTTGATGCGGGCTCACCGCGGAGCCCTGCATTAAAGCAGGGGAGCTGACCTTGGACGTACTATCCCGTCCGAGGTCAGTAAGGGGTTAAAGGGACTCTGTCATCTGAATTTGGAGGGAACAATTTTCAGTCATATGGGCGGGGTTTTCGGGTGTTTGATTCACCCTTTCCTTACCTGCTAGCTGCATGCTGGCTGCAATATTGGATTGAAGTTCATTCTCTGTCCTCCGTAGTACATGCCTGCACAAGGCAATCTTGTTCCCCTCCATGGGTATGGAAAGCTCCCCAGCAAAGGAGCAGGTCCTGCCACAGCCAAGCCTTCATTTTTTCAATAGATATTCAACATTATGTACTTAAACTTGAATGATACCATTAACGATGAGCAGGACTGTACCAGAGCAGGAACCTTCATGATATTTTGCATGACCCACTCATGCCACCAAAATAGTTCTGCCTGAAAAGGAATAAACTTCATAAGACCTCTGAAGGTGTGCAGTAGTATCTGGTGCCAAAGTGTTTACAGCAGATTAATTTTAAATAATAGATGGTCCCTGGAGGAGATAACGGAAGGGGCCACATGGGATTGTGGCGCCTAAATGATTGAGTTTTTATGGTTTAGGATCCCTAGTTAGTAAATCAATAATTATCACAGTTTTTCTATCCCAATAGGTGTAATATTTGTGAGGTAATTCTGCTGGTGACTCAAGGGGGCTTGGCCCTATCAGTAACAGTGGCCCGTGATCCTTGATTGCCTGAGTCGTCTGACTGGACCTTGGTGCTGATTGGACGCTATTTTGTCAGCAAGTGGACTAGTTATACACCCTCAGGGGTTTGGATCACCTCAGCAGCTGTTTAGCATCTGGAAGAGATACACCATGAATGAACTCCTGGAGCAGTTTAGGGATCGTGTGGCTTAGACTGGCTGAGGTTCCTTGCTACCCCTCCTGCCCAGGACCCTCCAGCTGTTGCTTCCCGGTCGGACTCTGTGATAGCTGTTTAAGCTGGACCACCTGCGTCACTGGCAGCCTGGGAGAGGAGGAAGAGGAAGTTGTGCAATGTTTATTCGCCGTCGGTGTCCCCAGGTCGGAAAGAGAGAGGCCATAAGAAGAAGGAGCGCTCAGCAGCAGCCGGCAGCACAGGCCGTTTATCCAGCACTGCAACATCGCGAGAAGGCCGCCCCTGCTATCGTGGGAACACCACCCAGATCTCGGTCGGCAACAGAGAGCCAGTCGGGCCTAAAGACTTGGCACAGGTCCCACTGCTGAAACATGTGGGGCAGAGAGCGGATACGTCAGCAGGCCCTCCCGATGGCGCTGCAGGAGCCAGAAGCGCGGGTGCGGAGAACACACCACTCTGGAATCAGCTGCAGACCCCTCGCGCTGGTCCCTCGATGGCACAGGCTTGGATGTCACCAGAGGTTGTAACTGAGGAGGTGTGAGCAGCAAGACAGCGAAAGGCTCCGGTTGACCAATGGCCACAGATGGTAGCCAGCCCCATGGACAACAGGACACGGACATGGTGAGATGCATCCTATGGTAATTAGGGATGATGGGGAGGTGGAAAAGAGGCTCTACTCTTTGATTCAGAGAGCTGTTCAGGAAGTCCTGGGTGGCAAGCAGCTAGATAGTGGGTTGAATAGCCTAGTGGGTGGGTCCCATAGGCCCTCTAATGTTTCTGCTTCTCTATTAAGAGGCTATGACGTGCCATGTCTCTCCCCTCGGTTTTCATATAGCTCAGGGGATTAAGGAGGGGATTTGGTGCCAGGAATATGTGGAGATCTCTCTTCTGCCCACTTCTAAAGCTCCAAACTCTGCTTTATCTGAGAAAAAGGAGAATAAAACAGATCTGAATAGGGATATATGCCGTAATCCTAGGTAATTTCTGTCATGGTTACAAGCGTTTCCAATCTATTCAGCGGTGCTTGAGGAGAAGGAACCAGGTTTGTGTACAAGCCTGTTGCAGCATGTAGACATAATCCTAGAAGCTTACAGACACTTTGGCAGCTCCGCTTGGCTAACTTATGACGAGTGCTTCGGTCAGAAGTTGGCTGTACACCACAATGTAGTTTGGTGAATCAAGGATGTAGGCCTTTGAATTAGTCTCATGCTCGCTCAGCGTCAGTCTTTTCAGAGGTCGAACAACACGCAGAAAAAGGAGTATGTTTCTCCATTCAAATGGTTGAACATGTCGCTTCAGACATGAGTGTCCTTTTTGTGGGGGTTCCCATTCCGCCTCCGAATGCTTCAAGAAATTAGTTGTTAGCCAGCAATCTGGGTCGCCCAGGGATATTAACAGCAAAGGGTCGGATTCTGGTGAGTCTAACCGCAATGCGACCATTGCTAGACATATTTCCAGACAGGGCGAAAGCTCGGTTAATAATTGAGGGCTTTTCAACCGTTTTTTTTTGTTCCGGAGTTTTTAGGTAATGGTTGCAGGTGTTTTGTTAACCTTCGTTCGATTTTTTCGCATGAGGCCTCGGTTGAGGAGTATATTTTTAAGGAATTATCGCTGGGCCGTATAGCTGACCCATTTTTGGAATCTCCATTTCAGAATTTCAGGGTATCCCCGCTTGGGGTAGTGCCCAAAAAGGACCCTGGAGCGTTTCGGGTGATATCACCTATCTTATCCTCAAGGCGGGTCCTTGAATGACAAGGTCGTGGATTTTCCGGCAAAGGTGTCTTACACTTCTTTTGATGCATCTGTTTTCCTTCCCCAGAGGTTCGGAGTTAGTTGTCTGTTGACTAAGGCGGATATCAAATCTGCATTTCAGCTTTTGCCTGTTTGCCCTAAGGGCTTCAACTCATTGGGTTTTTGTTTTCAGGGCGAGTTCAGCTTCATTCTGATTGGAGAGGCGTTGTGCTGGCCATCAATACGCTGGCCTCGCCTTGTGCTCATGTTTCTATACTTCTTAGAAAATTGGTTTTGGTTTATTTAAAATGGAATTTGTGGTTGAAAGCTAGTTTGGTGGATGCTATGTGCAGTGGAGTAGATGGATGCTTATTTGTTAAAAATTGGTCATCACCTTTACAGGAGAGGTCAGACATCGAGAGGGAAGGGCTTCCGTATCCGCAGGAAATGTTGGAGCTACTGCGGACGTGATGGAGGATTATATTCGGAAGTCTGTTTCACCTTCAACTTGGGCAGCATACTCTGCTGTGTTGCATGAATGTGTGTCACATAATGTGGAGCCTGTTGTGGTTGATTCAGCTTTGACCTTAAGGTATCTTCAAGGGCTTGTGTGTTGTGAATTCCGTTCTCGGGCTCCCTCCTGTGGTCATGAGTGGTACTTTGTTGAGTTCTGTTCATGGGCTCCCTCTGGTGGCTTTGAGTGATACGGCTGGTCTGTAGCTGGGCTCCAGCTGCCTCGTTTTCTGCTATGCTGGCTGCCTATTTAACTCCACCTGGACCTTTACTTGTTGCCAGCTGTCGTTGTATTCAGTATTGGTTCAGATCTCTCTGGGACTTCTCTTGTGACCTGTCTCCTCCAGGAGAAGCTAAGTTCATGCTAGTTCATTTTTGCTCATTGTTTTTGGAAAATGTTTCTCAGTATATGATCAGTTCAGTCCAGCTTGCTTATATGCTATCTCCTTGCTAGCTGGAAGCTCTGGGGTGCAGAGTTGCGCCCCTCACATCGTGAGTCGGTGTGGGGGTCTTTTTGTATTCTCTGCGTGGATAATTTTGTAGTATTCTGTACTGACCGCACAGTCCCCTTGCTATCTTCTGACTATTTCGTTATTAGCGGGCCTCATTTGCTAAAACCTGTTTTCATTTCTATGTTTGTGATTTCCCCTTAACTCACCGTTATTATTTGTGGGGGGCTGCCTATACTTTGGGGAAATTTCTCTGAGGCAAGTGAGGCTTTGTTTCTCTCTAGGGGTAGCTAGCTCTCAGGCTGTGAAGAGGCGTCTAGGCAGAGTCAGGAACGCTCCACGGCTGCCTATAGTGTGTGTTGATAGGATCAGGGTTGCGGTCAGTAAAGTTCCCACATTCCCAGAGCTTGCCCGATATTTCTGGTTTACCTATCAGGTCATTTCAAGTGTTCCTAACCACCAGGTCCATAACAGTACAGCTGGCCCAAAAGAATTAATGCATTGCAAAAGAGGGATAAGAGAAGTTCTGAGCTCATTTTTTTTTCTCTGCAGTGTGTTTAGCCTCTCTCCTCCCCTTAATCTCTGGGTGGTTCAGGACTCAGCTGCAGATATGGACATTCAAAGCCTGTCCTCTAGTGTGAATCATCTCACTGTAAGGGTACAAAGCATTCAGGATTATGTAGTTCACAGTCCTATGTTAGAGCCTAAAATACCAATTCCTGATTTGTTCTCTGGAGATAGATCTAAGTTTTTGAATTTCAAAAATAATTGCAAATTGTTTCTTGGTCTGAGACCTCGCTTCTCTGGTGACCCTACTCAGCAAGTTAAAATTATTATTTCTTTGTTGCGTGGTGACCCTCAAGATTGGGCATTCTCCCTGGCGCCAGGAGATCCTGCATTGCTAAATGTGGATGCGTTTTTTCTGGCGCTTGGATTGCTTTATGAGGAACCTAATTTAGTAGACCAGGCAGAAAAGATCTTGCTGGCTCTGTCTCAGGGTCAGGATGAAGCGGAGGTTTACTGTCAGAGGTTTAGGAAGTGGTCTGTGCTCACTCAATGGAATGAGTGTGCCCTGGCAGCGATTTTCAGAAAGGGTCTTTCTGAAGCCCTTAAGGATGTTATGGTGGGGTTCCCCACGCCTGCGGGTCTGAATGAGTCAATGTCTTTGGCCATTCAGATTGATCGGCGTTTGCGGGAGCGCAAACCTGTGCACCATCTGGCGGTGTCTTCTGAGCAGAAGACTGAGTCTATGCAATGTGACAGGATTCTGACTAGAATTGAACGGCAAAATCACAGACGTCAGAATGGGTTGTGCTTTTACTGTGGTGACTCCACTCATGTTATCTCTGATTGTTCTAAGCGCACAAAAAGGTTCGCTAGGTCTGTCACCATTGGTACTGTACAGCCTAAATTTATTTTGTCTGTTACTTTGATTTGCTCTCTGTCATCCTACTCAGTTATGGCTTTTGTGGATTCAGGTGCTGCCCTGAATTTGATGGATTTGGCATTTGCCAGGCGCTGTGGTTTTATCTTGGAGCCTTTGCAATTCCCTATTCCACTAAAGGGAATTGATGCTACGCCATTGGCCAAGAATAAGCCTCAGTACTGGACTCAAGTGACCATGTGCATGACTCCTGCACATCAGGAGGTTATTCGCTTTCTGGTGTTACATAATTTGCATGATGTTGTCGTGTTGGGTTTGCCATGGCTGCAGGTTCATAATCCAGTCCTGGATTGGAAAGCAATGTCTGTATCTAGTTGGGGTTGTCAAGGGGTACATGGCGATGTTCCTTTGGTGTCAATTGCTTCTTCTACTCCTTCTGAAGTCCCTGAATTTTTGTCCGATTACCAGGATGTATTTGATGAGCCCAAATCCAGTGCCCTATCTCCTCATAGGGATTGTGATTGTGCTATAAATTTGATTCCTGGTAGTAAGTTCCCTAAGGGTCGACTTTTTAATTTATCTGTGCCAGAACATGCCGCTATGCGAAGTTATATAAAGGAGTCTTTGGAGAAAGGGCATATTCGCTCGTCCTCGTCACCCTTGGGTGCAGGGTTCTTTTTTGTGGCCAAGAAGGATGGTTCTCTGAGACCCTGTATAGATTATCGCCTTCTAAATAAAATCACGGTCAAATTTCAGTACCCTTTGCCTCTGCTGTCCGATCTGTTTGCTTGGATTAAGGGGGCTAGTTGGTTCACCAAGATAGATCTTCGAGGAGCTTATAATCTTGTGCGTATAAAACAGGGCGATGAATGGAAAACAGCATTTAATACGCCCGAAGGCCATTTTGAGTACTTGGTGATGCCATTTGGGCTTTCTAATGCCCCTTCCGTGTTTCAGTCCTTCATGCACGACATCTTCCGAGAGTATCTGGATAGATTTATGATTGTGTACCTGGATGATATTTTGGTCTTTTCTGATGATTGGGAATCTCATGTGAAGCAGGTCAGGATGGTATTTCAGGTCCTGCGTGCCAATGCCTTGTTTGTGAAGGCCTCTAAATGTCTCTTCGGAGTCCAGAAGGTTTCCTTTTTGGGCTTTATTTTTTCCCCTTCTACTATCGAGATGGATCCAGTCAAAGTCCAGGCCATTTATGACTGGACTCAACCTACATCGGTGAAGAGTCTTTAGAAGTTCTTGGGCTTTGCTAATTTTTACCGTCGCTTCATCACTAATTTTTCTAGTGTGGTTAAGCCTTTGACGGATCTGACCAAAAAGGGTGCTGATGTGACGAATGTCTTCTGCGGCCGTTGAGGCCTTTCAGGTGCTGAAACGTCGGTTTTCTTCTGCTCCTGTCTTGCGTCAGCCGGATGTTTCTCTTCCTTTTCAGGTCGAGGTTGATGCTTCTGAGATTGGAGCAGGGGCTGTCTTGTCGCAGAGAAGCTCTGATGGCTCTGTGATGAGGCCATGTGCTTTCTTTTCTAGAAAGTTTTCGCTTGCCGAGCGGAATTATGATGTTGGTAATCGGGAGTTGTTGGCAATGAAATGGGCATTCGAGGAGTGGCGACATTGGCTTGAGGGAGCCAAGCATCGCGTGGTGGTCTTGACGGATCACAAGAATTTGATTTATCTCGAGTCTGCCAAGCGGTTAAATCCTAGACAAGCTCGATGGTCGCTGTTTTTCTCCCATTTCGATTTCGTGGTTTCGTACCTTCTGGGCTCGAAGAATGTGAAGGCTGATGCCCTTTCTAGGAGTTTTGTGCCTGACTCTCCGGGAGTTTCTGAACCGGCTGGTATCCTCAGAGAGGGGGTGATTTTGTCTGCCATCTCTCCTGATTTGCGGCGGGTGCTGCAGGAATTTCAGGCCGATAGACCTGACCGTTGTCCATCGGAGAGACTGTTTGTCCCGGATAGATGGACCAGTAGAGTTATTTCCGAGGTTCATTGTTCGGTGTTGGCGGGTCATCCTGGGATTTTTGGTACCAGGGATTTGGTGGCTAGGTCCTTTTGGTGGCCTTCCTTGTCGCGGGAGGTGAGTTCCTTTGTGCAGTCCTGTGGGATTTGTGTTCGGGCCAAGCCTTGCTGTTCTCGTGCCAGTGGATTGCTTTTGCCTTTGCCTGTCCCAAAGAGGCCCTGGACGCATATTTCCATGGATTTTGTTTCGGATCTTCCAGTCTATCAGAGGATGTCTGTCATCTGGGTGGTTTGTGATCGTTTTTCTAAGATGGTCCATTTGGTGTCCTTGCCTAAGTTGCCTTCCTCCTCTGATTTGGTTCCGCTGTTTTTTCACAATGATTTGTCTTTTTCTTCGGCCTTCCATCCTCAGACGAATGGCCAAACCGAACGAACTAATCAGACCATGGAAACTTATCTGAGATGTTTTGTTTCTGCTGATCAGGATGATTGGGTGACTTTTTTGCCATTGGTTGAGTTCGCCCTCAATAATCGGGCTAGTTCTGCTACTTTGGTTTCGCCTTTTTTTTGTAATTCTGGTTTTCATCCTCGTTTTTCCTCAGATCAGGTTGAGCCTTCTGACTGTCCTGGGGTGGATTCTGTGGTGGATAGGTTGCAGCAGATTTGGAACCACGTAGTTGGCAATTTGACGTTGTCACAGGAGAAGGCTCAGCGCTTTGCTAACCGCCGCCGCTGTGTGGGTCCCCGACGTCGTGTGGGGGATTTGGTTTGGTTGTCTTCTCGTTATGTTCCTATGAAGGTTTCCTCTCCTAAGTTTAAGCCTCGTTTCATCGGTCCTTATAAGATTTCGGAAATCCTCAATCCTGTGTCATGTGTCTGTGTGTTTGGTCCTCCCAGCACCTTTTTTTTTCCATTCATAATGTGTTCCACAGGTCATTGTTGCGGAGGTATGTGGTGCCTGTGGTTCCTTCTCTTGATCCTCCTGCTCCGGTGTTGGTCGAGGGAGAATTGGAGTATGTGGTGGAGAAGATCTTGGATTCTCGTATTTAGAGACGGAAGCTTCAGTACTTGGTTAAATGGAAGGGCTATGGTCAGGAGGATAATTCCTGGGTTGTTGCCTCTGATGTCCATGCTGCCAATTTGGTTCGTGCCTTTCATTTGGCTCGTCCTGATCGGCCTGGGGGCTCTGGTGAGGGTTCGGTGACCCCTCCTCAAGGGGGGGTACTGTTGTGAATTCCGTTCTCGGGCTCCCTCCTGTGGTCATGAGTGGTACTTTGTTGAGTTCTGTTCATGGGCTCCCTCTGGTGGCTTTGAGTGATACGGCTGGTCTGTAGCTGGGCTCCAGCTGCCTCGTTTTCTGCTATGCTGGCTGCCTATTTAACTCCACCTGGACCTTTACTTATTGCCAGCTGTCGTTGTATTCAGTATTGGTTCAGATCTCTCTGGGACTTCTCTTGTGACCTGTCTCCTCCAGGAGAAGCTAAGTTCATGCTAGTTCATTTTTGCTCATTGCTTTTGGAAAATGTTTCTCAGTATATGATCAGTTCAGTCCAGCTTGCTTATATGCTATCTCCTTGCTAGCTGGAAGCTCTGGGGTGCAGAGTTGCGCCCCTCACATCGTGAGTCGGTGTGGGGGTCTTTTTGTATTCTCTGCGTGGATAATTTTGTAGTATTTTGGACTGACCGCACAGTCCCCTTGCTATCTTCTGACTATTTAGTTATTAGCGGGCCTCATTTGCTAAAACCTGTTTTCATTTCTATGTTTGTGTTTTCCCCTTAACTCACCGTTATTATTTGTGGGGGGCTGCCTATACTTTGGGCAAATTTCTCTGAGGCAAGTGAGGCTTTGTTTCTCTCTAGGGGTAGCTAGCTCTCAGGCTGTGAAGAGGCGTCTAGGCAGAGTCAGAAACGCTCCACGGCTGCCTATAGTGTGTGTTGATAGGATCAGGGTTGCGGTCAGTAAAGTTCCCACATTCCCAGAGCTTGTCCGATATTTCTGGTTTACCTATCAGGTCATTTCAAGTGTTCCTAACCACCAGGTCCATAACACTTGTGCCTAAGTACAGCCACTCTCGTATTCACAAATCTTTATCTGGTATATCCTTTTTCCTAAAATTACATGGGAGAGTTTTGTTGCTCTCGCTATTTCCCGTTAAGCAATTTATGAAAGGTCTTCAAAAACAGCACTTCCGTCCTGAGGGGAGGAGACCTATTTCACCTCATATGTTGTTGGAATTGTTAAATGTTCTAGAAAAAGATTGTTTTAATAAATTTTAGTGCTTCCTCTTTAAATCATGTTTTTCTTTGGCTTTCTTTGGGACATTTAAAGTGAGCAAATTAGTTAGCCGAAGTGCCCGTTGGCATTCAGGTATTTCCGTTCAGGATGTTCAGCTCCACACCTCAGATATCTGTTTGTTCCTTCGGGCATCGAAACGGATCAGGGGGGCAAAGGGAGTTTAATCCAGATCAAGGCGATCCCTGATTCCTTGATTTGTACGTATTAACATTTTGCAAATTGACTCCGTATACGTCCAGCGGGTGTTGGTTGACTTTTTGTACATGATAATTTTTCGGCAGTGACCATTTATCAATTTAATGCTGTCCTTCATCAATGTTTGGTTAAATTGGGCCTTTCTAGCTTACATTTTTCATCTCATTCCTTTAGAATGGGGGCCGCCACAAAGGCGGCTCAGTTGGGCCTCCAGGAGGGGACGATCAGAAAAATTGGGCGTTGGAACTTAGGTAGGGTTAAGTTGTATGTACGTCCGGATTTACGTCTTTAATCTGTTTCTGCTTATTTTCCAGGTCCTCTGTCTGTTTGGATCATTGGACATTCTTTCGTCCATTTGGTGCGGAAGCGCGCAGCTGCCAGAATTTACACAGAGAACCTTTCTTTAGACCCTGATAGAGTTAGGTTATGGTGGTTCGGGGAGCGGGGAATGTGCTGGGAATCATTATGTGCTACAATCTTTCAGCTGCTTTCCATAAACCCCACCTCCGGATTTGCTCGTGTTCCATCTGGCCGGCAACGACCTCGGGAGAATCCATTTAGTGGAGCTTATTTGGCAAACATGATCTTAAAGTGCTCAAGTCTATGTTTCCGAGGTGTTCTTTGATTGTTTTCTGAGGTCATTCCCCGGTTGGCTTGGACATGGTTAATATGCGCTTCATGGAGGCAATTCGCAAGCGCCTCATTAGAACCATGTAGCGTTTTCTTCCAGTCCTAGGGGGTTTCAAGGTTTGCCATAGGGAGTTAGAGGGTTTCTTGCTGGGTTTGTATAGAGAGGATGGAGTCCATTTATCACCGGTTGGGTTTGATATTTTCAATGTTAGTTTAGGTGCTGCGGTGGACATGGCTGTGTGGTCTTGGGGGCCTCTCAAGCGTGAGCCCTTTTGGGATAAATTAACCATGTTTTGGGGTGTTTTTTGGAAGTATTTTGTTTAGTCAAGTCTTCGACTAAACTGACTGAGTTGTTTAAGTGTTTAATTTAATAAAGAGTATTTTAATTATTTACATAGGTAACCCTCAATAAAACCTTATGGCCATCTCATGCCAAGACATTGTCTTTAGCCTTTATTTCGGCTGATTAGAGTTAAGTTCTAAAATGGGGTCTGCAATCCCATGGAAGGTCCCTGGAGGGGAAAACAGAAGTAGGAGTATGAGTTTTTATGGTTTAGGATCCCTAGTTAGTAAATCAATAATTGTCACAGTTTTTCTATCCCATTAGGTGTAATATTTATGAGGTAATTCTGCTGGTCACTCAAGGGGGCTCGGTCCTGTCCTTAGTAACAGTGGCTCATGATCCTTGATTGTCTGAGTCATCTGACTGGACATTGGTGCTGATTGGACTCTATTTTGGCAGCAAGTGGACTAGTTATACGCCCTCAGGGGGTTGGATCACCTCAGCAGCTGTTCAGCATCTGGAAGAGATGCACCCACCAGCCCACGCCTTTGTGTATTTTCATTTTATCTTTTTATGTCGTCTGGTTTTATTGGAGGGATAAATTAACCCATGTTTTGGGGTGTTTTTTGGAAGTATTTTGCTTAGTCATGTTTTCAACTAAACTGATTGAGTTGTTTAAGTGTTTAATAATAAAGAGCATTTTAATGATTTATATAGTTCACCCTCAATAAAGCCTTATGGCCATCTCACGCTAAGGCATTGTCTGCAGACTTTATTTCGGCTGATTAGAGTTAAGTTCTAAAATGGGGTCTCCAATCCTATGAATAAATATATAATCCACTGCCAACAAAGTCCAATTTCAGACTGTCGATCACATTTCTCTCATAGAGATAAGTTGCTGGCTGATATGTCAACGCTTGGATCTTGTCATGGAGAATACAGGAGCACTCGACTGAGCGAGTGCTCCTTTTTATGAGAGAGTCAGCTGAATGACAGGCATCTAATGTGTATGGGGGACGTTAGTGCAGTGTGTGTAAAAACAATGTTAACCTCAGTACTTGTGTACCCAGGCTAGTCAGGGAGTGCAATAATGTCATACCAAGCTCACAGCAATGTAATTGACAAAGCACCATAAGTAAAGAGAAGAGAGACTTTGTCAATCAGAACAGTGAACTGCAGGGATGAATGACTTACATGAATGCACAAGTGCTCAGGTTAACATTGTTTCTACATATATTGCACTAACATTTAGGTGTAATAAAAACATGATTAAAACTTTATTAGGAGCCTGGTAAGGTGCTCCTGTTATGTCGGCGACACACATTAGTTGGCTGTCCACTGAACCATGCTTTGGCCGATTGTTTGTCTAATAGTCATTTTAGCCTACTCCATACACTGGAGCGCTCAATTTGCTGAGCGCTTCTGTTCTATATGTGAAAGCAGCTGACTGAGACATCAATGGGCGGCTTATCTCATAGGGTACCGTCACACAGTGAAATTTCCATCGCTGCGACGGCACGATTCGTGACGTCGCAGCGTCGTATGAATATCGCTCCAGCGTCGTAGACTGCGGTCACACTTTGCAATCACGGCGCTGGAGCGATGCCGAAGTCCCCGGGTAACCAGGGTAAACATCGGGTTACTAAGCGCAGGGCCGCGCTTAGTAACCCGATGTTTACCCTGGTTACCAGCGTTAACGTAAAAAAACAAACAGTACATACTCACATTCCGGTGTCTGTCCCCCGGCGTTCTGCTTCTCTCCACTGTGTAAGCGCCATAGCCGGAAAGCAGAGCTCGCTTTCCGGCCGGCAGGCGCTCACACAGTGCAGAGAAGCTGAGACGCCGGAGGACTGACACCGGAATGTAAGTATGTACTGTTTGTTTTTTTTACGTTAACGCTGGTAACCAGGGTAAACATCGGGTTACTAAGCTCGGCCCTGCGCTTAGTTACCCGATGTTTACCCTGGTTACAAGCGAACACATCGCTGGATCGCTGTCACACACAACGATCCAGCGATGTCAGTGGGTGATCAAGCGACGAAAGAAAGTTCCAAACGATGTGCTACGATGTACGATTCTCAGCAGGGTCCCTGATCGCTGCTGCGTGTCAGACACTGCGATATCGTAACGATATCGCTAGAACGTCACGAATCGTACCGTCGTAGCGATGGAAATTTCACTGTGTGACGGTACCCTTAGAGAACAATACCATCAGAAGTCCTAAATCAGACAAGCCCAATTGACTTTTCTCCTGATCATCATTTGGCTGATGCCCCCATATACATTAGACCTTTGGCCAATGCCGTTGATTTTACATTATAAGTACAAATTGCTTTGACAGATTCCCTTTAATGGCATAGAAAGGGTGAATGAACCTGTTTGCCTGTTTTTCCACACCTGGCATTCTTGGTCTGAATACAGTCTGAAGGACAGGTCAGGGATTTTCTGACCTGAACTCAAGAGCTTCATAGATATATATAGGTCTAAGGCTGTGGCCAGTCTGGACATTGTGGTACTTTTACTAAGACCGTGAATTTTGAGAGACCAAAGCTAGCTATACAGGAGGGGCCAGAGACAAGCACTATTAAATATAGAAGGATTTTGGCTCTTCATGATAAATAGTATATTTCCAATAGGTCTAAATTAGAAGTGTTGGCGACGGATCAATTTCTGTACTGTACAGCCATTCAACACAGTATATATATTCAGGAACAAAGATAACAGCTTACAACTGGTATTTGTTATAGCTTAGGATTTTAGTCTGTCAGCTTGCAAAGTGAATGTAAAAACTGTGCTCAGCTATACATACAGTGAAGATGAATTTCCTTGCTTTGTGTTTTTTAAACAGTGCTTTACAGGCTACATAACACTATTGCTGCAGAGAGAAACTCATGCACTATTAACCTCTTCATGACCAAAGGTATTTTTGTTCTTGCGTTTTCGTTGTTTGCTCCCCTTCTTCCGAGAGCCATAACTTTTTTATTTTACCATCAATATGGCCATGTGAGAGCTTGTTTTTTTGTGGCGCGAGTTGTACTTTTGAATGCCATCACTGGTTTTAACATATCATGTACTGGAAAACAGGGAAAAAAATTCCAAGTGCAGTAAAATTGCAAAAAATGTGCAATCTCACAGTTGTTTGGTTTTTGTTTGGCTTTTTTACTATGTTCACTAAATGTCTAGGTTCTTTTTAATCTAAGTGATGAAAAAAAATTCCAAACTTTGTTAAAAAAATAAAAACTTGCGCCATTTTCCGATAACCGCATCATCTCCATTTTTTGTGATCTTGGGTAGGGTAAAGGCTTATTTTTTGCGTGCCGGAGCTGACATTTTTAATGATACCATTTTGGTGCAGATACAATCTTTTGATAACCCGTTATTGCATTTTAATACTATGTTGCGGTGACCAAAAAACGTAATTCTGGCATTTTGTCTTTTTTCTCGCTACACCATTTAGCGATCAGGTTAATCCTTTTTTTATTGATTTATTGGGTGATTCTGAATGTGGTGATACCAAATATGTGTATGTTTGATTTTTTTATTTGTTATATTTTAAATGGGGCAAAAAGGGGGTGATTTAAACTTTTATATATTTTTTATTTTTTTAATATTTTTAAAAACTTTTTTTTTTTTTTTACTTTTGGCATGCTTCAATAGTCTCCATGGGAGACTAGAAGCTGCCATAACCCGATCGGCTCTGCTACATGCAGGCTATGATCAGATCACCTGTATGTAGCAGAATTGCTGACTTGCTATGATTGCCGACCAACGGGTGGTGCTCATAGCAATCCGGCAGTGACAACCATAGAGGTGTCCAGGAGACCTACAGTTGTCATGCCAACCCATCGGTGACCCACAATCACGTGACGGGGTCACCGATGGGCGGATTTCCGGCGTGATTGCCCGAAGTGCATGTTAAATGCCGCTGTCAATGTTTGACAGCGGCATTTAACGGGTTAATAGCCATGGGTGGATCGCAATTCCACCTGAAGCCCTTCCGGGCACATCAGCTGTTCAAAACAGCTGACATGTGTCGGGAAAGATGGAGCCCACATCAGAGGGATGGAGTGAGACATGGGCATACTATTATGCCCAAAGTCATTAAGGGGTTAAACAAAAGTAAATAATAGTTGATGCAATATATACAATGATAAACATTATTCCAACACTCCCACTCAACAACTACTTATCCTGTTAGTACCATAGTGGTTCTGAATTCTTCAAATGTGGCTCTTAGAAGTGGCCTTGTCATAATATCAGTTATCATCTGATCAGTTTCGCACTAAATAAACTCAGTTATGCCACTTTCAAATTACGCAGGTGATGATATTTGAAGTCAATGTGTTTGGTTCTTGATTTGATCTTCTTGCTGCATGCAAGTTTAATGCTTTCTTGGTTGTATTCATAAATCACCGTGAAATGACGTGATGGTTTACCATGTTTGCCTAGTAATTGGTTTAGCCAAACAACCTCTTGACTTGCGTGGGCTGCAAAACCATACTACGCTTCTGTGGATGACAAAGCTGCAGACATTTGTTTTCTGCTAGACCAAGAAACTGAAGTTTCTTCAAACTTGAACAAATAGCTGCTTTTCGATTTATGATCACTTACGTCACCAGTCAAGTCTGCATCCACATAGTCTGAGTTTTAGCTCTCCTGTTACAGATATCCTTAAATTTATGTCTTGAGTCTCTTTCAAATATTGAAGAATCTCTTAATGGAATTACAGTCTTTTTGGAGCGTTTTTTTTGCACATATCTGCAGAGAATTCCAATTGTTGCTGTGTTATCTGGTCGAGTAATATTTTCTATGTATAGAAATGTTCCCACTGCCTAACATTCCAAACTGATTCAGAATTGAGTTGATTTTTGCACTTTGGTTTAGAAGAGAGCTACCACCTTCTTCTCTTTGGACCAGGATTCCTAGATAATATGTCACATTTCCAAGGTCTTTTATTTCAGAATGCTGATTCAGAATATTAGTCATCTTTGCAATTTCTGTTTCCTGTTGATGAACCATAATCAGATCGTCCACATATAAGAGAATATACATCCACTTTCCGTCTTTACATTTTGCGCATAAACACAGATCTGCTTGACCTCTTTTAAATTCTTCTTCCATTAAGACTTTGTTCATTTTGGTCTTTCATGCTCTTGACGATTGTTTAAAACCATAGAGAGATTTTTGTAGTGTGAGGGGTTGACACGCTTACCTGCTTTTTCAGATAGACACAGGAACGCTTTGGTAGTGACACTCCTGCTGGTTTATTAAAGTCCACATACAAGATTTTCTATTTGCACTGGTTCACTTTTAATGAGTGCTTGCTTTCATCTAGGGAATTGCTGTCCCTTGCACTTTATTTTGATACCACTTGGCGCTTTGTTGTGACAGTAAATACTGTCCTCACGTGTGATTCTATTATATTTATATATTTTTTGCGTTTTTTTGCACATATTTTGCAATTTTTGCACAGTTATAATAGCATATGGGTCTATAGTCATTATCCTTTTTAGGGATTTTAAATGAACTGATTATGTATACTGATTGACTTCTTCCAAATATTTATCCTGCATACATGCGTATTGTTTTTATTTCTTATTTATTGTGGAATGTTGTTGCCGCAATTAATTAATAAAATTTAGTAATATTTCACCTATTTTCTTGCCTGACTCCCTGTTAGTCCATTGTTTCTGCACCGTGGTGTCTTTTATACATATATTGGAGTGGTCTCCACTTTTTCTTTTCCTCCAAAGCACCATTATTAATTTATATACACAATATATATATATATATATATATATATATATAGAGAGAGAGAGAGATATAGAGATATATATATAGAGATATAGATATGCATATACTGAAAAATTGGATATTATATATTTATTGGTGCTTTGGTTGCTGGTTCTCTAGGATAGATAGAATAGATATATACACATAGAATAGGTAGATATATAGATGTCAGTATGTCAGTGACACACACGCACATCTACTATATAATTGTCTAAGGGTCTCTTCCGTCTTTCTGTTTGTCCTTCTGTCTGTCTGTCTGTCTTTCTTTCTGTCACGGATATTCATTGGTCGCGGCCTCTGTCTCTCATGGAATCCAAGTCGCTGATTGCCTGTCATGACTGCCGCGACCAATCATTGACAGCCACAGTCCGATTAGTCCCTCCCTACTACACTGCAGTCAGTGCCTGGCGCCCGCTCCACACTCCCCGCAGTCACCGCTCACACAGGGTTAATGCCAGCGGTAATGGACAGCGTTATGCCGTGGGTAACTCACTCCATTACCGCCGCTATTAACCCTGTGTCACCAAGTTTTTACTATTGATGCTGCCTATGCAGCGTCAATAGTAAAAAGATCTAATGTTAAAAATAACAAAAAAAATAAAAAATCATTATATACTCACCTACGCCGCCTTTCCCGCTCCTCGCGACGCTCCGGTGACCACTCCATGCAAGCGGCAGGTTCCGGTGCTAAGGATGGTGTGCGACAAGGACCTGTCATGATGTCATGGTCATGTGACCGCGACGTCATCACAGGTCCTGCGCGCCTGTGCGAGAAGGACCTGCCATGACGTCACGGTCATGTGACCGCGACGTCATCACACCCTGGGACCGGAAGCTGCTGCCTGCACCGCACACAGGCGACAGAACTACAAGGGTACCCTCGGAAGTATATGTTTTATATGTTTATTTTTTATTTTTTAACCTGTGACATACGTGGCTGGGCAATATACTACATAGCTGGGCAATATACTACATGACTGGCCAATATACTACGTGGCTGTGCAATATACTACGTGGCTCTGTGCTGTATACTATGTCGCTGTGCAATATACTACGTGGCTCTGTGCTGTATACTACGTCACTGGGCAATATACTACGTAACTGGGCAATATACTAAGAGGCTCTGTGCTGTATTCTACGTCACTGGGCAATATACTACGTAACTGGGCAATATACTACGTGGCTGGACAATATACTACGTCACTGGGCAATATACTACGTGATTGGCCAATATACTATGTGGCTGGGCAATATACTACGTGGCTCTGTGCTGTATACTACGTCACTGGGCAATATACTATGTGACTCTGTGCTGTATACTACATCACTGTGCAATATACTACGTAACTGGGCAATATACTACGTGGCTGGACAATATACTACGTCACTGGGCAATATACTACGTGATTGGCCAATATACTACATGGCTGGGCAATATACTACGTGGCTCTGTGCTGTATTCTACGTAACTGGGTAATATACTACGTAACTGGGCAATATACTACGTGGCTGGGCAATATACTACGTCACTGGGCAATATACTATGTAACTGGGCAATATACTACGTGGCTGGGCAACATACTACATGGGCTGTGCAGTGTACTACATGGGCTGTGCAATATACTACGTGGACATGCATATTCTAGAATACCCGATGCGTTAGAATCGGGCCACCATCTAGTATATATATATATATATATATATATATATATATATATATATATATATATACACACATACACAGTACAGACCAAAAGTTTGGACACACCTTCTCATGTAAAGATTTTTCTGTATTTTCATGACTATGAAAATTGTACATTCACACTGAAGGCATCAAAACTATGAATTAACATATGTGGAATTTTATACTTACAAAAAAGTGTGAAACAACTGAAATTATGTCTTATATTATATTCTGCGCCTGTCGCTGATTGGTCACAACCAGCCGCGAACAATCAGTGAAGCCAGGGCCGTCTCCAGGTTTTTGAGGGCCCAAGCGAAAGAGTCTCAGTGGGCTCCCTCTTTAACACATACCACGATTCATGATGCACAGATACAGCAGAGAAATATAGCACAGCCAAGTAGCGTATAACACAGCCCACGTAGTATATAACAGCCCACGTAGTATATAGCACAGCCCACGTAGTATATAACACTTCCCACGTTTTATATAAGACTGCCACGTAGTATATAACACAGCCCACACAGTACATAACACAGCCCACGTAGTATATAGCACAGCCATGTAGTACATAGCACAGCCACGTAGTATATAACACAGCCACGTAGTATATTGCCCAGCCATGTAGTATATAGCACAGCCCACATAGTAAATAGCACAGACACGTAGTATATTGCCCAGTCACGTAGTATATTGCCCAGCCATGTAGTATATAGCAGACACGTAGTATATTGCCTAGCCACATAGTATATAGCACAGACATGTAGTATATTGCCCAGCCACGTAGTATATAGCACAGACACGTAGTATATTGCCCAGCCACGTAGTATATAGCACAGACATGTAGTATATTGCCCAGCCACATAGTATATTGCCCAACTACGTAATATATAGCACAGACACGTAGTATATTACCCAGCCACATAGTATATTGCACAGCCACGTAGTATATAGCACAGCCACGTAGTATATAGCACAGCCACGTAGTATATAGCACAGAGACGTAGTATATAACACTGCCCATGCAATATATAAGACAGGCCATGTAGTATAGAGCACAGCGATGTAGCATATTGCCCAGCCACGTAATATATACCACAGCCACATAGTATATAGCACAGCCCACATAGTATATAGCACAGAGATGTAGTATATAACACAGCCCACGTAGTATATAACACAGCCCACGTAGTACAGTATCTAACACAGCCCACGTAGTATATAGCAATGTGGGCACCATATCCCTGTTAAAAAAAGAATTAAAATAAAAAATAGTTATATACTCACCCTCCGTCGGCCCCCCGGATCCAGGCGAGGCGTTTATCGATGCTCCTCACGACGCTCTGGCCCCAAGAGTGCATTGCGGTCTCACAAGACCACTACGTCATCATCTCGCGAGACCGCAATGCATGGACCGGTCACCGGAGCGTCGCGAGGAGCGTGAAAGGCGCCAGAAGGTGAGAATAATGATTTTTTATTTGTTTTCTTATTTTTAACATTAGATCTTTTTACTATTGATGCTGCATAGTCAGCATCAATAGTAAAAAGTTGGTCACACAGGGTTAATAGCAGCGTTAACGGAGTGCGTTACACTGCGGCATAACACGGTCCGTTAACGCTGCCATTAACCCTGTGTGAGCGCTGACTGGAGGGGAGTATGGAGGGGGCACTGACTGCGGGGAGTAAGGAGCGGCCATTGTGCCCGTCGCTGATTGGTCGTGGCCGCTTTGCCGCGACCAATCAGTGACTTGGGATTTCCGTGACAGAAAGACAGACAGAAAGACGGAAGTGACGCTTAGACAATTATATAGTAGTGTAGATAACTCCAAAACTTTTCTTCCACTCATGGTTAGTGGTTGGGTGAAGCCATTTATTAAATCATAATGACAATGGAGCGCCCCCAGACGCAGGACTGCGGGCTACGCGCCTCAGTAAGATGTTGCCACGATCTTAAGGCACGACTCCTACTGGTTCTATTCTCCTTTTTGCTGCGATCTCGTTTCTCACTTCTCCACAATAATAGATCGCTTCGTATCCTTTCTTAAGATGCCGCCGCATTCAAGTGCAGGTGCGGCTCCGTAATGTTCTGTCCTGTTCGCTAGGTCACTGTCAGGATCCCACCCCTGACAGGGACCCCCTGAATCTTCCCCCGCAACACCTTCTGCCACAGGATGTTGCCTGGATCAAACCCAGTCAGCTTCTGACTAACTTCCTATCCAGCCCCCACTTTTACCCAAGTGTGAGGAGTGGCCTAATGCATAGAACCTTTTGCTCCCCCTGGTGGCTGAAGTGTGAAATGTATTGTGTGACTGTGATACCTGGTCAGGTGAACTCCTTTTGTGCAATCAGACGTAACATCACTCCCCTGAGTGGCAGAGCGACATTACTGCAACGACCAGGTCTCTGGGGCGCTGCAACAACCCAAAACATCCTAATGACCTTGATCAAAAGTTTACATACCCCATTTCTTAATCCGTGTATTTCCTCTCTAACATCAATGACAGCTTGAAGTCTTTTGTGGTAGTTGTGGATGAGGTTCTTTATTTTCTCAGGTGGTAAAGCTGCCCACTCTTGTTGGCAAAAAGCCTTCAGTTCCTGTAGATTCCTGGGCTGCCTTGCATGATCTAAGTGCTTGAGAGCTTCCCAGAGTGGCTCAATGATATTGAGGTCAAGAGACAGGAGGATCATATGTGAGGGTCGATATGTATCCCCCAGGATACGCATAGAAGCATATTGAGGCTGCTGTAGTACATTGCAGTCACAGGCATAGCTGTGATTGCAGTGCAAAATAAAATTGTGGACCTGGTCAAGTTATTTGGCTAAGGCAATGTTTAGGAAAACCCATTAAAGGCTTTTATTTTTGAAGGGAACTACAGGATGGTAGTAGGGCGGTTCGCTCTCTCCAGCCCGGTCTTACAAGTGGCCCATGGAAACAGATTCCATTTAAAAACCCTGCAGTGAAGGGTTGGGTGTGTCAGTCTTGGTTTGAAACTCCAGAGCAGGTGGCTCTGCAAGATCTGGCTTGTGTGAAGTAGCACGGAGCCAAGCGAAGCCAAAACGCCTCGCACCCTTCAATGTGACAAGGTGGTGCAGTCGCTCATGACAACCGGTCTCGGATGCTGTCTTGACGCCCCGGCTGCGATCCAGAGGATACCTTTTGTTTTTTTCCATTTGTGAGTTACGTTGGACATTAAAGACACTTTGCTTTGAACTTTCCTGTGGTCCCTGCCTATCTGCGCACTGCACCAACCCCGCTGCAATACAATATATATATGCGTGTCTGTTTTGAAGCAGATTTCTTTTGAAAACAATGTGTAAATGACATAGAGCAGGGGTATCAAACTGCATTCCTTGAGGGCCTCAAACCATGCTTGTTTTCCAGATTTCCTTCTCATTGCACAAGGTGCTGGAATCATTCTGTGCAGGTGATTAAATGATCACCTGTGCAATACAAGGAAATCCCGAAAACATGACCTGTTTGCAGCCCTTGAGGAATGCAGTTTGACACCCCTGACATAGAGAATTGCTCCATTTGAAAGCTCATGTTAAAATCTCATTGCAATAGGATAGCAATCGCACTGCATTCAGATGTAAATCGGATGCTAGGTGTAAAAAAATCGGATTGTACTCGCATGACACTTGCATTACACTCGTGTGACTCTCGGCAGGGAGACTCGGACCGATTTGTCATACATTTAGTGTGACTCCAGCCTTATGCTCATCTCCGGTGCTGGGGTCATTCCAGCGTAGTCGGCACTATCTCTCCCGGGTCTCGATAACAATGTAACGCAATCCCTGAGTCCAATAAGCTGCCACATCACTCTCTCCGCCTTCAGATACAGTAAATCACATACATCCAGAGGAAGTGAGCGCTCCTGTTCTGTCAGTTCCTTCGGATGTATGTGATACATCCAAAGGTAGAAAGAATAAAGAGACTGCTGATTGGCAGCAGGGATCATTGACATTGATGTTGACCGCCGGGAGAGTACATTTGTGAAATACTAAACTGTGAAAAACAGACTTTTGTTGCATTAACTATAGGTTACATTATTTTCTTTCTGATGTTGGGGGGTGGGCGAAAACTGGGAAGCAAAATGACTGCTCAGATTAAACTGTTATAGTTATGGTTGACTAAGGTGAGAAAGTTGTGCTCTGTGGCACATTTTTTGTATGATGCCCAGTGTGCCAGGAATTGCAAGGTTATTGATTGGTAATAAAAAAGTTATGACACAGACTACATGTCCACAGGGCCTACATATCTTGTCAACTTTATCACGGAGATAGTGATGAATAAGGGAGCTCATCTGTTGCTGATCATGATGATTGCTGCTACTCCTGAGCTACCTTTCCTTTGGATCTTGCTTTCTTCAGAGGTCATTATCCGTTTTACCCCATTTGAATCTTGAGATAAAAGACTGATAATTAGTTTACATGATGAAATCTGCTGACCTTGAAAAATCCACAAAAAAAAATTACCTATGCATAATCTCTCTGGGAGGCTACTGAACATGCTATTGAAAATAAAGTCTGGAGAAATCACTATAGGCATAATGTTGATTGCTTGATAAATATGTTAATATGTGGCTGTAAAGAACAACATATACAGTAGATGGTTACAATAAATTAGCATCTAGAGTTGATTAGGACAGTATGCTCTGCACTTTAGGTTCACAATCTGTGGTACTTGTAACCCAGAGAGTGCATGTCATGTCTCAAGGGGCTACCCACATTGTTGTGATTTTACTGGCAAGCCTTGGGGGACTTAGATGCTTTTCTTTGAGTAGGGGTACAAAGCATAGGAACTAGAGATGATCAAATATTTTGAAGCTTGAATTTGCCAAATAAGTTAATTATGTCCCAAAAATTCGATTTGCAGTGAATTGTAATACGGCAAAGCTTCCATTTGCATGAATTTTCAATCCAATTTAATAGCCCAGCACACTGACATACTTTTCATGTTGTTTAAAATAAAAAAATTATCGAAAAATTATCCTTTTTATCGATTTAGGTATTTGTTAACAGGCACTCTGTTCTTTACAGAACACTGACTCAAACTAATGATGTCGCTGTCAGAGGTACAGTGCCTTGCGAAAGTATTTGGCTCCCTGGAACTTTTCAACCTTTTCCCACATATCATGCTTCAAACATAAATATGCCAAATGTAAATTTTTGGTGAAGAATCAACAAGTAGAACACAAATTGTGAAGTTGAACGAAATTTATTGGTTATTTTACATTTTTGAGGAAATTCAAAAACGGAAAAGTGGGGCGTGCAATATTATTCTGCCCCTTTAACTTAATACTTTCTTGCGCCACCTTTTGCTGCGATTACAGCTGCAAGTCGCTTGGGGTATGTCTATATCAGTTTTGTACATCGAGAGACTGAAATTCTTGCCCATTGTTCCTTGGCAAACATCTCTAGCTCAGTGAGGTTTGATGGAGATCATTTGTGAACAGCAGATTTCAGCTCTTTCCACAGATTCTCGATTGGATTGAGGTCTGGACTTTGACTTGGCCATTCTAACACCTGGATACGTTTATTTGTGAACCATTCCTTTGTAGATTTTGCTTTATGTTTGGGATCATTGTCTTGTTGGAAGGCAAATCTCCGTCCCAGTCTCAGGTCTTTTGCAGACTCCAGCAGTTTTTCTTCAAGAATGGTCCTGTATTTGGCTCCATCCATCTTCCCATCAATTTTAACCATCTTCCCTGTCCCTGCCGAAGAAAAGCAGGCCAAAAACATGATGCTGCCACCACCATGTTTGACAGTGGGGATGGTGTGTTCAGGGTGATGAGCTGTGTTGCCTTTACACCAAACATATCATTTGGCATTGTTGCCAAAAAGTTAGATTTTGGTTTCATCTGGCTAAAGCACCTTCTTCCACATGTTTGGTGTGTCTCCCAGGTGGCTTGTTGCAAACTTTAAACAACACTTTTTATGGATATTTTTGAGAAATGGCTTTCTTCTTGCCACTCTTCCATAAAGGCCAGATTTGTGCAGTGTACGACTGATTGTTGTCCTATGGACAGACTGTCCCACCTCGGCTGTAGATCTCTGCAGTTCATCCAGAGTGATCATGGGCCTCTTGGCTGCATCTCTGATCAGACTTCTCCTTGTTTGAGATGAAAGTTTAGAGGGATGGCTGGGTCTTGGTAGATTTCCAGTGATATGATAGTGCAGCACCCCAGAGACCTGGTCGTTGCAGTAACATCGCTCTGCCACTAAGGGGAGTGATGGTACGTCTGATTGCACTGAAGGAGTTCACCTGACCAGGTATCACAGGCACCAATACACTTCACAGTCTGGCCTCCAGGGGGAGCAAAGGGTACTATGTATTAGGCCACTCCTCACAATCTGGTAAAACTGGGGGTTGGATAGAAAGTTAGAGAGAAGCTGACTGGGTTGGAACCAGGCAACATCCTGTGGCAGAGGGTGTTGCGGGGGAAGATTCAGGGGGGTCCCTGTCAGGGGTGGGATCCTGACAGAGGCCTAGCGAACAAGACAGAACGTTAAGGAACCGCACCTGCACTATATTGCGGCGGTATCTCAAGAAAGGACAAGAAGCGAGGTTTATTGTGGAGAAGTGAGAAAAGAGATCACAGCAAAAAGGAGATAATACCAGTAGGAGTCGTGCCGTAAGATCGAGGCAACATCCTACTGAGGCGCGTAGCCGGTGGCCGGAACGCCGAGGAAGTATTAGGCTCCAAGCATTACTTCAAACCAACGGCAGGACAGTTAATTATATAGGTTGGCTGTCTCACCTAAATCACCTAAGCAGACATAGGAGGCAATTGTGAGAGAGGGGCGACACTAGGGTCCCGGAAGAACTCCAGGCCTACCCGTCATACGGGTGCGTCCTAGCCAAATCATCTGGGGGACGGAGAGAACGAACATCAGAATAGAAACGAGAGTTGTGAGGAAGAACATCAGGAACAGACACAACAGTTCTGAGGACTATCCCGTGGTGCTCAGCAGGGAAGTACTACAACACACAGGCGCTAGAAGGTAGACACTGATTTCCACCTGCAAAGGAAACTCTGGATGTGCCTTCGGACCAGCCGGTCTCAGCCTGCCCTGTTAGCAGTGCTCCGGATTGCGGATCCTGAAGCCTACAGTAAAGAGGTAAAGAGACTGCAACCCTGTGTCTTCGTTATTTCAGCGCAGCACGCACCACCACATTTAATTGGATGCCCCTTAGCAGGGTCACGGACCGGGTCAGGCCACCGTGACAACCCCAAGACCAAGACAGAGAGGCCCGGTACCGAGTGCCCCGCGGCCCTGCGTCTGGGGGCGCTCCAAACTTGGCGTCACGAACAGGATCTACTGAAGCCTGAAGAAACAGGTCATGTGTGCCTTGGAACTGTGATTGAATTGTGCCTAAACCGTGATTTATTGCAAAGACTGTGCGTTGCCATTGCCGCCAAAAATTCCTGCCAAAATCGCCGCCATTGCCGCGCCGAAGAAGAAGGGCGTGCCATGGGAGGAGACTGCCAAAGTGGCGCCAGGAACGGCGACCGCCCCCTCTTACTATTGCTGCAAATTGACGACCTGCCCCGAAGCAGAGAAGAACCACCTCCTGGTGTGCAACCGCGGGAACTCAGACAAGAAGAAGCCCGACCCCCACGAAATGGCGGAGCCCAGTGCATGTGCAGCTATCGACGTCGAGACAGCGAAGATGACCAGCGAGTGCCGGAGCGATGACGCAGCGATCCCGGGTTATCCCCACCGGCTGGGGACGGACCCGAACCCACCGCAGCTGAGGGACCCAAACTTCTTGGAGCCGCCGGTGGAGGAGCCGAGTCCACTTATCCCAACTATGGAGCCAGCAGATGCGAAGCCATGGAGGGCGGAGCCATGTTGGGGGGACGCCTTGAAAGAGCCGCGGTCCGCGTTGCTGCCGACTCCAGTGTCCTTGTCAGTGGAACAGATTGGCATCGGTGGAACCACATCAGACGCAGGTATGGAAAGCACCCCTACCCCACCGATCGATCCAGCTCCAGTGACCGCTCCTCGCCCTGACAGTGACCGATTCCTCTCAGCGGAGCTGGTGGTGACGACCCCCGACACTATGGAGAAGCTGGTGCCTCCGCTACCGACAAAGATGGGGGAACCCTTAGACGTGAGCTCGGAGGGGGTGATCTTTCAGTTGGATACCCCCTGGATTGGGCCAGATGGAGCCCGGGAGGAGGGCCTCACCATTGCTGTGCTCACTTGGGAACAATATAAACAATGCATAATTCTACACTGGAAAAACCGAAAAGAGACAGAACGAATTGACCCACCAAAAGTACAAAACCCAAAGCCCCCACACGGCAAGAAAGACTTGGTAAAGCGGGGAACTGTGCTGGACTTTCACCCAAAGCGGGGTTGGGGCTCGATACAAGAACCGGGACTACCGACTGACATCTTCTTTACTAGTTACAACGTGAAGACTCCGTTCCGCAACCGATGCGACGACCCATTACTGCAAAAGGGGGATCAGGTGACCTACACTCGCCACCGGAGAGCGCAAGGATGGTGCGCCCGGAATGTCCAACGCTGCGGACCTGTAGAGGCGCCACCTGTTGTCCCGACCATGACCAATCCGGATTTGACAGATCTTGCTACTATCGCCATTGTGCGCCTTGTTGCCGCTACTGAGCTTGCAACCAAAGTTGACATTCAAATCCAGACACCGGGTGACCTGACTGCACCTGAGAGACGAACCACCGATACCGACACCGCATCAGCCGAGAGCAGGGGACCGGAGCCCCCGCAGTCAGGAGGCGTTCACTACCGGCTGATATCTTGCAACTTGCTATGAGCCCGAGAGCCCTACCAACTGTAAATAGTTCCTTTAGCTGTTTGTCTCCGTGTTGCTGCTGATACCCGATCAGGGTTACTTTTAAAGGGATCCCTTAGTTGACCCGGGATCCCTTTTATTTTTGCTTTTTGTGTTTTTGCTTCTTTTGTACGTCACCATGTTAAAAAAGACTGCCGAATCATGGACGGTGAATGGTTCACAAACTGCACTGTAAATAGTTCGCACCTTATTAAGGGTGCCCCCTACTGGTTTTACAAGAAAAAGAACTCTTTTAGAAGAAACTGTTCCTGGAAACAGTACAGGAGTTCATGCTGTAAACGGACTTGCAACTTGAGAAGTTGCGCTACCTCAAAGAGACTTGGTTCCCTCTTAACCCCTTCCTGACATCAGACGTACTATCCCGTCGAGGTGGGGTGGGCCCGTATGACCGCCGACGGGATAGTACGTCATCACCGATCAGCGGCGCTCACGGGGGGAGCGCGGCCGATCGCGGCCGGGTGTCAGCTGCATATCGCAGCTGACATCCGGCACTATGTGCCAGGAGCGGTCATGGACCGCCCCCGGCACATTAACCCCCGGCACACCGCGATCAAACATGATCGCAGTGTACCGGCGGTATAGGGAAGCATCGCGCAGGGAGGGGGCTCCCTGCGGGCTTCCCTGAGACCCCTGGAGCAACGCGATGTGATCGCGTTGCTGCGAGGGTCTCCTACCTCCTTCCCGGCTGCAGGTCCCGGATCCAAGATGGCCGCGGCATCCGGGTCCTGCAGGGAAGGAGGTGGCTTACCGAGTGTCTGCTCAGAGCAGACACTTGGTAAGCCTGCAGCCCTGCACGGCAGATCGTCGATCTGGCAGAGTGCTGTGCACACTGCCAGATCAATGATCTGTGATGTCCCCCCCTGGGACAAAGTAAAAAAGTAAAAAAAAAATTTTTCCACATGTGTAAAAAAAAATAAAAAAAAAATTCCTAAATAAATAATAAAAAAAAAATATATTATTCCCATAAATACATTTCTTTATCTAAATAAAAAAAACAAAACAATAAAAGTACACATATTTAGTATCGCCGCGTCCGTAACTACCCAACCTATAAAACTGCCCCACTAGTTAACCCCTTCAGTAAACACCGTAAGAAAAAAAAAAAAAAAACGAGGCAAAAAACAACGCTTTATTACCATACCGCCAAACAAAAAGTGGAATAACACGCGATCAAAAAGACTGATATAAATATCCATGGTACCGCTGAAAACGTCATCTTGTCCCGCAAAAAACAAGCCGCCATACAGCATCATCAGCAAAAAAATAAAAAAGTTATAGTCCTGAGAATAAAGCGATACCAAAATAATTATTTTTTCTATATTTTAGTTTTTATCGTATAAAAGCGCCAAAACATAAAAAAATGATATAAATGAGATATCGCTGTAATCATACTGACCCGACGAATAAAAATGCTTTATCAATTTTACCAAACGCGGAACGGTATAAACGCCTCTCCCAAAAGAAATTCATGAATAGCTGGTTTTTGGTCATTCTGCCTCACAAAAATCGGAATAAAAAGCGATCAAAAATGGTCACGTGTCCAAAAATGTTACCAATAAAAACGTCAACTCGTCCCGCAAAAAACAAGACCTCACATGACTCTGTGGAGCAAAATGTGGAAAAATTATAGGTCTCAAAATGTGGAGACGCAAAAACTTTTTTGCTATAAAAAGCGTCGCTGGTTTCACACTTGCGTTTTTGTCTGCAGCGTTTTTTGCACAAAAAAACGCATGCGTTTTTTCCCTATATTTAACATTGAAAACGCATGCGGTTTTTTTGTACGCGTTTGGTCGCGTTTTCAAACGCATGCGGTTTTTTTCTGCATGCGTTCATTTTCAGAAATACAACCTGCAGTATTTTCTTGCGTTTTTAAGCACATGCGTTTGTTTGCGTTAAAAACGCATGCATTTTTATCGAAAAAAAACAGAAAACACACTGAAAAGCCACCCACCACCATCAAGGTGATAAAGGGATCCAAACCCTAACCCTAACTCTACCCCTAACCTCACCCCTAACCGTTTAATGAACATTTTCTGACAGTCATTGTGCCACGTATTTCAGTGCCACGTATTTCAGTGCCACGTATTTCAGTGCCACGTGTTTCAGTGCCACGTATTTCAGTGCCACGTATCACGTATTTCAGTGCCACGTATCACGTATTTCAGTGCCACGTATCACGTATTTCAGTGCCACATATTTTAGTACCACGTATTTCAGTTGCACGTATTTCAGTGCCACGTATTTCAGTGCCACGTATTTCAGTGCCACGTATTTCAGTGCCACGTATTTCAGTGCCACGTATTTCAGTGCCACGTATCACGTATTTCAGTGCCACGTGTTTCAGTGCCACGTATTTAAGTACCACGTATCACGTATTTCAGTGCCACGTATTTCAGTGCCACGTATTTCAGTGCCACGTATTTCAGTCACGTTTAGGGTTAGGGTTAGGGTTAGGGTTAGGGCTAGGGTTGGAGGTAAAGTTAGGGTTGGGGCTAAAGTTAGGGTTAGGGTTTGGATTACATTTACGTTTGGATTAGGGTTGGGATTAGAATTATGGGTGTGTCAGGGCTAGGGGTGTGGTTAGGGTTACCGTTGGGATTAGGGTTAGGGGTGTGTTTGGGTTAGGGTTTCAGGTAGAATTGGGGAGTTTCCACTGTCCAGGCACATCAGGGGCTCTCCAAGCGCGACATGGCGTCCAATCTCAATTCCAGCCAATTCTGCGTTGAAAAAGTAAAACAGTGCTCCTTCCCTTCCGAGCTCTCCCGTGCGCCCAAAAAGGGGTTTACCCCAACATATGTGTTATCAGCGTACTCTGGACAAATTGAACAACAACTTCTGGGGTCCAAGTTCTCTTGTTATCCTTAGGAAAATAAAAATTTGGGGGGCTAAAAATCATTTTTGTGGGAAAAAAAAGATGTTTTATTTTCACGGCTCTGCGTTATAAACTGTAGTGAAACACTTGGGGGGTTCAAAGTTCTCACAACACATCTAGATAAGTTCCTTGGGAGGTCTAGTTTCCAATATGGGGTCACTTGTGGGGGGTTTGTACTGTTTGGGTACATCAGGGGCTCTGCAAATGCAACGTGACGCCTGCAGACCAATCCATTTAAGGCTGCATTCCAAATGGCGCTCCTTCCCTTCCGAGCTCTGTCATGCACCCAAACAGTGGTTCCCCCCCACATATGGGGTATCAGCGTACTCAGGACAAATTGGACAACAACTTTTGGGGTCTAATTTATCCTGTTACCCTTGTGAAAATACAAAACTGGGGGCTAAAAAATCATTTTTGTGAAAAAAAAAAGAATTTTTATTTTCACGGCTTTGCGCTATAAACTTTAGTGAAACACTTGGGGGTTCAAAGCTCTCAAAACACATCTAGATAAGTTCCTTAGGGGGTCTACTTTCCAAAATGGTGTCACTTGTAGGGAGTTTCAATGTTTAGGCACATCAGGGGCTCTCCAAACGCAACATGGCGTCCCATCTCAATTCCAGTCAATTTTGCATTGAAAAGTCAAATGGCGCTCCTTCCCTTCCAAGCTCTGCCATGCGCCCAAACAATGGTTTACACCCACATATGGGGTATCATCGTACTCAGGACAAATTGCACAACATTTTTTGGGGTCCAATTTCTTCTCTTACCCTTGGGAAAATAAAAAATTGGGGGCAAAAAGATCATTTTTGTGAAAAAATATGATTTTTTATTTTTACGGCTCTGCATTATAAACTTCTGTGAAGCACTTGGTGGCTCAAAGTGCTCACCACACATCTAGATAAGTTCCTTAGGGGGTCTACTTTCCAAAATGGTGTCACTTGTAGGGAGTTTCAATGTTTTGGCACATCAGGGGCTCTCCAAACGCAACATGGCGTCCCATCTCAATTCCAGTCAATTTTGCATTGAAAAGTCAAATAGCGCTCCTTCCCTTCCAAGCTCTGCCATGCGCCCAAACAATGGTTTACACCCACATATGGGGTATCAGCGTACTCAGGACAAATTGCACAACATTTTTTGGGGTCCAATTTCTTCTCTTACCCTTGGGAAAATAAAAAATTGGGGGCGAAAAAATCATTTTTGTGAAAAAATATGATTTTTTATTTTTACGGCTCTGCATTATAAACTTCTGTGAAGCACTTGGTGGGTCAAAGTGCTCACCACACATCAAGATAAGTTCCTTAGGGGGTCTACTTTCCAAAATGGTGTCACTTGTCGGGGGTTTCAGTGTTTAGGCACATCAGGGGCTCTCCAAACGCAACATGGCGTCCCATCTCAATTCCAGTCAATTTTGCATTGAAAAGTCAAATGGCGCTCCTTTCCTTCCGAGCTCTGCCATACGCCCAAACAGTGGTTTACCCTCACATATGGGGTATCAGCGTACTCAGGACAAATTGTACAACAACTTTGGGGGTCCATTTTCTCCTGTTACCCTTGGTAAAATAAAACAAATTGGAGCTGAAATAAATTGTGTGTGAAAAAAAGTTAAATGTTCATTTTTATTTAAACATTCCAAAAATTCCTGTGAAACACCTGAAGGGTTAATAAACTTCTTGAATGTGGTTTTGAGCACCTTGAGGGGTGCAGTTTTTAGAATGGTGTCACACTTGGGTATTTTCTATCATATAGACCCCTCAAAATGACTTCAAATGAGATGTGGTCCCTAAAAAAAAATGGTGTTGTAAAAATGAGAAATTGCTGGTCAACTTTTAACCCTTATAACTCCGTCACAAAAAAAAATTTTGGTTCCAAAATTGTACTGATGTAAAGTAGACATGTGGGAAATGTTACTTATTAAGTATTTTGCGTGACATATGTCTGTGATTTAAGGGCATAAAAATTCAAAGTTGGAAAATTGCAAAATTTTCAAAATTTTCGCCAAATTTCCATTTTTTTCACAAATAAACGCAAGTTATATCGAATAAATTTTACCACTAACATGAAGTACAATATGTCACGAGAAAACAGTGTCAGAATCGCCAACATCCGTCAAAGCGTTCCAGAGTTATAGCCTCATAAAGGGACAGTGGTCAGAATTGTAAAAATTGGCCCGGTCATTAACGTGCAAACCACCCTTGGGGGTGAAGGGGTTAAAGGGAATGTTCACTTGTTGCACTTAATGTATAATGTTACCTTAAAAGAAAGTGAATAGTAATAATGTTTTATATAGCAAGTTATATGTAGCCAGCTAGTTAGTTATAAAAAATGTTTAATAATGTTATTATAAGACTGAGGACAGGAAAGAACTGAAAGCTGAATTTCAGGGAAAAATGAACCTGTAGAGGTCAGTGAGTCCTCCTGGAAACCATAGAAAGATGGTTGATCAATCTTATACTGTGAATTAAGAAAAGAAAAGCTTACGGAAGGAAAGAGGCAGTAGGCCTGGGCTGATAGACAGGCGGTCCTGCATAAGACGAATCAGAGAGTCAAAAGGAAAGTTAATTTATACTTCAGAGTTTATAGTACACCTTTAGTGGGTTCAGCCTATACGCCCTTAAAGGAAGAGTTAAATTATTGTTCGGAATTTGCACTTAAGTAGAATACCCGGCTGGGTAATAGAAGTTATTTATAGTATGTTATTTAAAATATTTAAACATGTTTCTGTTTGTAACGTTTAAGAGTCCTCACCTCCCATAAAGGGAAGCAGTTAAAAATGTATTTGTTCAAATGCATTTCAAAAATTTGTATGTCTTTTTCTGACATGTATTGTTGTTTTCTTCCCAGTCCAGGAGTACTGGATTTAACCGGGGGGGAGTGCAGCGCCCCAGAGACCTGGTCGTTGCAGTAACATCGCTCTGCCACTAAGGGGAGTGATGGTACGTCTGATTGCACTGAAGGAGTTCACCTGACCAGGTATCACAGGCACCAATACACTTCACAGTCTGGCCTCCAGGGGCAGCAAAGGGTACTATGTATTAGGCCGCTCCTCACAATCTGGTAAAACTGGGGGTTGGATAGGAAGTTAGAGAGAAGCTGACTGGGTTGGAACCAGGCAACATCCTGTGGCAGAGGGTGTTGCGGGGGAAGATTCAGGGGGGTCCCTGTCAGGGGTGGGATCCTTACAGAGGCCTAGCGAACAAGACAGAACGTTAAGGAACCGCACCTGCACTACATTGTGGCGGTATCTCAAGAAAGGACAAGAAGCGAGGTTTATTGTGGAGAAGTGAGAAAAGAGATCACAGCAAAAAGGAGATAATACCAGTAGGAGTCGTGCCGTAAGATCGAGGCAACATCCTACTGAGGTGCGTAGCCGGTGGCCGGAACGCCGAGGAAGTATTAGGCTCCAAGCATTACTTCAAACCAACGGCAGGACAGTTAATTATATAGGTTGGCTGTCTCACCTAAATCACCTAAACAGACATAGGAGGCAATTGTGGGAGAGGGGCGACACTAGGGTCCCGGAAGAACTCCAGGCCTACCCGTCATACGGGTGCGTCCTAGCCAAATCATCTGGGGGACGGAGAGAACGAACATCAGAATAGAAACGAGAGTTGTGAGGAAGAACATCAGGAACAGACAACAGTTGTGAGGACTATCCCGTGGTGCTCAGCAGGGAAGTACTACAACACACAGGCGGGCATATAATCTTGTTCGTATTAAGCAGGGTGATGAATGGAAAACTGCGTTTAATACGCCCGAGGGCCATTTTGAATACCTTCTGATGCCATTCAGGCTCTCTAATGCGCCATCTGTTTTTCAGTCCTTCATGCATGATATCTTCCGGACTTATTATTATTATTATTTATTTATATAGCACCATTGGTTCCATGGTGCTGTACATGAGAAGGGGTTACATACAGGTTACAGATATCACTTACAGTAAACAAACTAACAATGACAGACTGATACAGAGGGGCGAGGACCCTGCCCTTGCGGGCTTACATTCTACAGGATTATGGGGAAGGAGACAGTAGGTTGGGGGTTGCAGGAGCTCCGGTGTTGGTGAGGCGGTAGCTTCGGTAGTGATGAGGAGGCAGCGGGGTCAGTGCAGGCTGTAGGCTTTCCTGAAGAGATGAGTTTTCAGGTTCCGTCTGAAGGATCCGACTGTGGTTGATAGTCGGACGTGTTGGGGCAGAGAGTTCCAGAGGATGGGGGATATTCGGGAGAAGTCTTGGAAGCGATTGGATGAGGAGCGAATAAGTGTGGAGGAGAGAAGGAGGTCTTGGGAGGACCGGAGATTACGTGAGGGAAGATATCGGGAGATTAGTTCAGAGATATAAGGAAGAGACAGGTTATGGATGGCTTTGTAGGTCAGTATTAGTAATTTGAACTGAATACGCTGAGGGAATGGGAGCCAGTGAAGAGATTTGCAGAGGGGGGAAGTGGAGGAGTAGCGAGGAGAGAGATGGATTAGTCGGGCAGCAGAGTTAAGGATGGACTGGAGGTGCAAGGGTGTTAGCAGGGAGGCCACAGAAAAGGATGTTGCAGTAGTCAAGGCGGGAGATGATGAGGGCATGCACAAGCATTTTAGTAGATTGAGGGTTGAGGAAAGGACGGATTCTGGAGATATTTTTGAGCTGGAGGCGACAGGAGGTGGAAAGAGCTTGGATGTGCGGTTTGAAGGACAGGGCAGGGTCGAAGGTTACTCCGAGGCAGCGGACTTCGGGTACGGGGGAAAGCATGATGTCGTTGATTGCGATAGATAGGTCAGGTAAGGAAGATTCGTGGGATGGACGAAAGATGATGAGTTCAGATTTGTCCACATTGAGTTTGAGGAAACGAGAGGAGAAGAAGGAGGATATGGCTGATAGACACTCTGGGATTCTGGACAGCAGAGCGGTGACGTCTGGGCCAGAGAAGTAGATCTGAGTGTCATCAGCATAGAGGTGGTACTGGAATCCATGGGACTTTATGAGTTGTCAAAAGCCAAGTGTATAGATTGAGAAGAGTAGGGGTCCTAGAACAGAGCCTTGGGGGACTCCAACAGAGAGAGGGTGGGATGAGGAGGTAGTGTGGGAGTGGGAGACGCTGAATGTCCGGTTTATCTTGATAAATTCATGATTGTATATTTGGATGACATTTTGATTTTTTCCAATGATTGGGAGTCTCATGTGGAACAGGTCAGGATGGTATTTCAGATCCTTCGTGATAATGCTTTGTTCGTGAAGGGGTCTAAGTGTCTCTTTGGAGTGCAGAAGGTTTCTTTTTTGGGCTTCATTTTTTCTCCCTCATCTATGGAGATGGATCCGGTTAAGGTTCAGGCCATTCATGATTGGATTCAACCCACATCCGTGAAGAGCCTTCAGAAATTTTTGGGCTTTGCTAATTTTTATCACCGTTTCATTGCTAACTTCTCCAGTGTGGTTAAACCCTTTTACCAATTTGACGAAGAAAGGCGCTGATGTGACGAATTGGTCCTCTGCAGCTGTCTCTGCCTTTCAGGAGCTTAAACACCGATTTACTTCTGCTCCGGTGTGCTTCTGAGATTGGGGCAGGGGCCGTTTTGTCTCAGAGGGATCCTGTTGGTTTCTTGATGAAACCGTGTGCCTTCTTTTCCTGTAAGTTTTCGCCTGCTGAACGCAATTATGATGTCGGCAATCGGGAGTTGTTGGCTATGAAGTGGGCGTTTGAGGAGTGGCGACATTGGCTTGAGGGAGCTAAGCACCGTATTGTGGTCTTGACCGATCATAAAAATCTGATTTACCTCGAGTCTGCCAGACTGCTGAATCCTAGACAGGCTCGATGGTCCTTGTTTTTTTCCTGTTTTGATTTCGTGGTCTCATATCTTCCGGGTTCTAAGAATATCAAGGCTGATGCCCTCTCTAGGAGTTTTTTGCCTGATTCTCCTGAGGTCCTTGAACCGGTCGGCATTCTGAAGGAGGGGGTGGTCCTTTCTGCCATTTCTCCTGATTTACGACGGGTTCTTCAGGAATTTCAGGCTGACAAACCTGACCGCTGTCCAGTGGGGAAACTGTTTGTTCTTGATAGATAGACTAGTAGAGTGAGTTCTGAGGTTCATTGTTCTGTGTTGGCTGGCCATCCTGGTATTTTTGGTAACAGAGATTTGGTTGGTAGGTCCTTTTGGTGGCCTTCCTTGTCACGTGGTGTGCATTCTTTTGTGCAGTCCTGTGGGACTTGTGCGCGGGCCAAGCCTTGTTGTTCCCGTGCTAGTGGGTTGCTTTTTCCTTTGCCGGTCCCTGAGAGGCCTTGGACGCATATTTCTATGGATTTTATTTCTGATCTTCCGGTTTCTCAGAGGATCTCGGTTATCTGGGTTGTTTGTGACTGGTTCTCTAAGATGGTTCATTTGGTGCCTTTGCCTAAATTGCCTTCCTCTTCTGATCTGGTTCCGTTGTTTTTTCAGCATGTGGTTCGTTTGCATGGCATTCTGGAGAATATTGTGTCCGACAGAGGTTCCCAATTTGTTTCTAGGTTTTGGCGGGCCTTTTGTGCTAGGCTGGGCATTGATTTGTCTTTTTCTTCCGCATTCCATCCTCAGACAAATGGCCAGACCGAGCGAACTAATCAGACTTTGGAAACTTATTTGAGATGCTTTGTGTCTGCTGATCAGGATGATTGGGTGGCTTTCTTGCCATTGGCCGAGTTTGCCCTTAATAATCGGGCTAGTTCGGCTACTTTGGTTTCGCCCTTCTTTTGTAATTTTGCTTTTCATCCTCGTTTTTCTTCAGGGCAGGTTGAGCCTTCTGACTGTCCCGGCGTGGATTCTGTGGTGGACAGGTTGCAGCAGATTTGGGCTCATGTGGTGGACAATTTGGTGTTGTCTCAGGAGGAGGCTTAACGTTTTGCTAACCGTCGTCGGTGCGTTGGTTCCCGGCTTCGGGTTGGGGATCTGGTCTGGCTGTCTTCCCGTCATGTTCCTATGAAGGTTTCTTCCCCTAAGTTTAAGCCTCGGTTTATTGGTCCTGATAGGATTTCTGAGATTATTAATCCGGTGTCTTTTCGAATGGCCCTTCCGGCCTCGTTTGCTATCCATAATGTCTTCCATAGATCTTTATTGCGGAAATATGTGGTGCCCGTTGTTCCCTCTGTTGATCCTCCGGCCCCTGTGTTGGTTGATGGGGAGTTGGAGTATATAAATGTTAATAAATATCACAGTACACCAGTTGGTGGCAATATATTCCAATAACAATCAATTTATATATATATATAAAGAAAAAAATTTTTTATATTATTATTCAGACACCATAAGCCACCAGGGTGCGCTGTGTGACAACTTCTGTGGTAACCACAGTCTAAACCGAGCTAAAACCAAAACAATACAGGAAGAATTCAACACCAGTTGGAAAAACAAAGCAGGAATTATCATTAAAATATGCCTTTATTTGTGGGTATGGCAGTGGCTACAGAAAAAACATTTATTTACAAATTAATACAAATATATATAAAATAGCGCGGCACCAGGATTATAAGGTATGTCTAATATTCCTATGTTGGAGTATGTGGTTGAGAAGATTTTGGATTCTCGCTTTTCGAGGAGGAGGCTTCAGTACCTTGTCCAATGGAAGGGTTGTGGCCAGGAGGATAATTCTTGGGTTTTTGCCTCTGATGTCTGTCATGATTCTCAATGGCGAGAGAACATAGCCCAGCATATATGAGAACTAGCTCTTGGAAGATGGAAACTATACTGACCATGAACTAAACCTGCCGCACAACTAGAAGTGGCCGGGTAGCATGCCTACGTTTTTTAACCCTAGATGCCCAGCGCCAGCCGGAGAACTACCTAATCCTAGCAGAGGAAAAGACAGTCCTGGCTCACCTCTAGAGAAATTTTCCCAAAAGGCAGACAGAGGCCCCCACATATATTGGCGGTGATTTTAGATGAAATGACAAACGTAGTATGAAAATAGGTTTAGCAAAATCGAGGTCCGCTTTCTAGATAGCAGGAAGACAGAAAGGACACTTTCATGGTCAGCAGAAAACCCTATCAAAACACCATCCAGAAATTCCTTTAAGACTCTAGCATTAACTCATAACACCAGAGTGGCAATTTCCGATCACAAGAGCTTTCCAGACACAGTAACGAAACAGCAGCTGTGAACAGGAACAAAATGCAAAAACACACAAGGACAAAAGTCCAACTTAGCTGGGAGTTGTCTAGTAGCAGGAACAAGCACAGAAGGCTTCTGATTACATTGTTGACCGGCAAGAAACTGACAGAGGAGCAAGGTTATATAGCGACTCCCACATCCTGATAGGAGCAGGTGAACAGAGGGGATGATGCACACAAGTTCAATTCCACAAGTGGCCACCGGGGGAGCCCAGAATCCAATTTCACAACAGATGTCCATGCTGCTGATTTGGTCCGTGCCTTTCATCTGGCGCAGCCTGATCGACCTGGGGGCTCTGGTGAGGGTTTGGTGCCCCCTCCTCAAGGGGGGGTACTGTTGTGAATTTTGCTCTTGGGTTCCCTCCGGTGGTTGTTGGTGGTAATGCAGCTGTCCCTGGGTTGCAATCCTGGGCAGGTGTTTCTGCTGATTGCAGCTCTGACTGGGCTGTTTAGGTGTGCAGGATTCATTAGTCATTGCCAGTTGTCCATTGTTCTTGGAGGGTTTGCATCTCTGTCTGGTTCCTCCTGCCCTGCTGCCAAAATCAGCAAAGATAAGTGTCTGGTTTTGTTTCTGCAGCACACATGCAGTGTTCTTTACAATTCAGTGCTATTCATTGTTTTTCTTAGTCCAGCTTTGCCTGTGTTTGGATTTATTCAGTCAAGTTGGATTCTCAGGAGATGCAGATATACATTCCATGTCTTTAGTTAGATGGTGGAATTTTTGTATTATCTGCTGTGGATATTTTTAGGGTTTTAATACTGACCGTTTAGTATTCTGTCCTATCCTTTTCTATTTAGCTAGAGTGGCTAAGATTTGCTAAATCCTGTTTTCTGCCTGTGTGTGTCCTTTCATCTTATACTCACAGTCAATATTTGTGGGGGGCTGCCTATCCTTTGGGGTACTGCTCTGAGGCAAGATAGAATTCCCATTTCCATCTATAGGGGTATTTAGTCCTCCGGCTGTGACGAGGTGTCTAGGATGTGTTAGGTACACCCCACGGCTACTTCTAGTTGCGGTGTCAGTTTAGGGACTGCGGTCAGTATAGGTTCCACCTACTCCAGAGAAAGTCCATGCGGCTCCAAGGTCACCAGATCATAACAGAGGACCCCTGCAACTCCCTATACACCATGTCCCATTTGTCACGGGGGAACTGGGTAGACTAAGGTTGGTTACCCGGGCCCCTGCTATATCCCTCAGGCTAGGGAAACCCTCTCTGTCCCTTTCCCAGAAGTTACACTAAAGGTGTGCATGTCTGGGCCGCCAGGTCTGACCCTGACTCCTGTTTCAGCCCTAACCTGAAACCACCACCCGCCACCCAGTGAAGAGACCACACACCAATCCCCACAGAAAGCACAGACAGGGAAAACTGAAAAACGCACCACGCCGCAGACACACAGGAATACACTATAATGTGCACAGGGCAAAACAAATACAAATAGGAAGGAGGAATATGACAAAGGATTATACACCACCAGATACGATATTCCTACAACAAGACCACCACTCCAGACCGGAATCACCAGGAAAAGCACAAGCTATAATTGGCTCGTTTGTACCTTGTACCTACGCTTAGCAAGCGCTGTTTCATTCTCCTCCAAACGGATGACAGTTGTGCTCCTAACTTGTCTCTCCTCTGGGACGCCAGTAGAGCCCCCCTGACGCAGAGTACAAAACTGAGGATGGAGCCCGTAAACACAAAAGAACGGGGACTCCCCAGACGATTCCTGGTGGTGATTATTTATAGCAAACTCAGCCAAAGGAAGGAACGTCGACCACTCCTCCTGATTGTCAGAAACAAAACAGCATAAGTACTGCTCCAAATTCAGGTTCATACACTTGGTCTGACCATTTGACTGAGGATGAAACGCAGAAGAATGCGACAACTTGATCCCCAGCCGTGAGTAAAAAGCTTTCCAAAATTTTGCCACAAACTGAGTACCCCTATCAGACACGATGTCAGACGGGACCCCGTGAAGTCTGACCACCTCCTGCACAAAAACCTGAGCCAGAGTCTTAGCGTTAGGCAACGAAGGCAAAGACACAAAGTGCGACATCTTTGAGAACCGATCAACAACCACCAGAATAACCGTGTTCCCAGCAGATGAGGGCAAATCTGTGATAAAATCCATGGAAATCTCCGTCCATGGCCAACTGGGTACCCCGAGAGGATGTAGTGTGCCAGCAGGACGAGAGCGGGACGTCTTAGCCCTAGCGCACGTGGTACATGCTGATACGTATGAGACCACGTCCTGTCGGATTTTGGGCCACCAAAACCGACGGGACACCAACTCCAAGGTACCCCTAACCCCTGGATGGCCAGCCAGGACAGCATCATGATGCTCACCCAACACCTTTAGGCGAAGATGGAGCGGTACAAACGGTTTGTTAATGGGAAGCTCTGAAGGTACCTCCACCTGAGCCTTGGCAATCTCAGCCTCAACCTCGGTCGTGAGAGCCAAGACCACTACACCCTTTTGGAGGATGGGTACTGGATCTTCCCGAGGTTCTCCCCCCCAGAAAACACCTGGAAAAAGCATCCGCCTTAGTGTTCTTAGACCCAGGTCGGTACGTAACAAAAAAGTTCAACCGCGTGAAAAACAATGCCCAGCGAGCCTGCCTGGGGGACAGACGCTTGGCTGACTCCAAATACAGCAGATTTTTATGGTCGGTGATAACTGTAACCTGATGGACCGACCCCTCCAAAAAGTGTCGCCATTCCTCAAAAGCCAACTTGATAGCCAACAACTCCCTGTTGCCAATATCATAATTACGTTCGGCAGACGACAGCTTCTTGGAAAAGTAGGCGCAAGGACGCAACTCGCCCAAGGATGAGCCTTGTGACAGCACCGCCCCCACTCCAACCTCAGACGCATCAACTTCCACAGTAAATGGTTTTGATACGTCCGGTTGCACCAGAATGGGGGCCGAAGCAAAACTGTTCTTCAGAAATTCAAATGCGCGCACAGCAGCCTAAGGCTAGGCAGAGAAATTGGTACCCTTTTTCGTCATGTCAGTAAGCGGTTTAGCAATGGTAGAAAAATCTTTGATAAACTTTTTATAATAGTTGGAAAACCCAAGCAACCGCTGGAGTGCTTTCAGGTTATCAGGCCGTTCACAATGCAGCACCGCTTGCACCTTAGCGGCGTCCATTTTAAGCCCTGAAGCAGACACAATATAACCCAAGAAAGGCAACTCCTGAACCGAAAATACATATTTCTCAAGTTTTGCATAGAGCTTATTTTCCCTGAGAAGCTCTAACACCTGCCTCACAAGCTCTAAATGAGTATCACGGTCGCATGAATAAATGAGAATGTCATCTAGGTACACAATAACGAATTTTCCCAGAACATGCGAGAATACATCATTTATGAAATGTTGAAAAACTGCAGGCGCGTTTGTCAACCCAAATGGCATCACCAAATTTTCAAAATGACCCTCAGGAGTATTAAAAGCCGTCTTCCACTCATCACCTTGACGGACTCTTATGAGGTTGTAAGCCCCCCTGAGGTCAAGCTTGGAAAACCACTTAGCACCAGCCACCTGGTTGAACAAATCAGGTATCAGTGGCATAGGGTATGGATCATGAACCGTAATCTGGTTTAACTCCCTGAAATCCAGACACGGGCGTAGTCCACCATCTTTCTTTTTAATGAAGAAGAACCCCGCTGCCACTGGCGAGGACGAAGGCCTGATGTGCCCTTTGCTCAGACTCTCAGCAATGTAATCTTTTAAAGCTTGCCTCTCAGGAACAGAGATGTTGAACATCCTTGCTTTCGGCAATTTAGCCCCTGGTTTAAACCTAATAGTACAGTCATAGGGGCGATGTGGTGGCAATTCTGAGCAACCCTTCTCTGAGAACACATCCGCGAAATCCAGCAGTGACTCAGGAATGCTTGGAGTCACAGCAGACACACATGTGGCCAGGCAATTCTCCTGGCAAAATCCGCTCCACTGAATTATGTCCTGAGTTTTCCAGTCAATAACCGGGTTGTGCATAGATAACCATGGAAAACCCAGAACCATTTGTGCAGGAAGATTACTGAGCACCCTACATGTAACCTGCTCAGAATGTAGGACCCCAATGTGGAGTTTAACCTCAGCCACAAACTCAGTAATCTCCCCCTGTGGGAGAGGGGTAGCATTGATGGTGACCACCCGGATAGGATGAGGCTATTTTTCGACCGTGAACCCGGCCGTATGCGCAAACTCCTCATCAATGAGATTAGTGGCCGAACCACTATCCACAAAAACAGTGATTGTCAGCTCTCTGCCAGCCACCATAACTCTGGCAGGGAGCATACATTGAGAGACCACCATGGAGGATATGCATAAGCTCAGATTGGCCTCCTCCACACCCTCTGAGCTTAGTAGATTTCCGCCGTTGCGCTTTTTTTTAGAAAACAGAGGACAAGCATTTACATAATGCCCCTTTTTACAACAGCAAAAACAGAGTCCCTGCTTCCTGAGCGAGAGGGCTTGATGACGTGACACCCCTACGATTTGCATAGGCTCCGTGGGCTCACCTGCAGCAACCTCACGTGCACCTACAACCTCCCCCATAGGCGGCATCTCTAGCGCCCCCTGATGCAAACGGCGATCAATGCGGACAAAAAGACTCATGGCAGACTCTACAGAGGCAGGAGTCTCATACATCAGAAGGGCTTGTTTAACCCTTCTTGAAACCCCACATACAAACTGACTCCGCAGTGCCAGGTCATTCCATTGTGTGTCCACCGCCCAGCGGCGAAATTCAGAACAGTAATCCTCCGCCATTCGCTCCCCCTGGCAGAGAGCGCGTATTTTAGATTCTGCTAGAGCCAATCTGTCAGGGTCATCAAATATGAGTCCAAGAGCAGAAAAAAAAACTCTCTACTGAGTTAAATGCATCTGAATCAGAAGGTAATGAAAACGCCCATGCTTGGGGGTCTCCGTTCAGTAATGACAAAACCAAGCCCACACGCTAAGCCTCATTACCTGAGGAAAGCGGGCGCAAGTGCAGCGCCCCAGAGTCCTGGTCGTTGCAGTACTGAAGCTCTGCCGCTAAGGGGAGCTATGGTACGTCCGATGGCACTGAAGGAGTTCATCTGACCAGGTATCACATACACCAATACATTTCACAGTCGGGCCTCCAGGGGGAGCTAAGGGTGCTATTTATTAGGCCACTCCTCACCTGGTGGGTAAAACTGGGGGTCAGGCAGGAAGTTAGACAGAAAGCTGACTGGGTTGGAACCAGGCAACACCTTGTGGCAGAGGGTGTTGTGGGGGAAGATTCGGTTGGGTCCCTGTCAGGGGTGGGATCCTGACAGAGGCCTAGCAACGAGAAAGAACGTTACGGGACCGTGCCTGCTCAGCATAGCGGTGGTGCCCTAAGAAAGGATAAGAAGCGAGATATATTGTGCTGAGTGAGAAACGAGATCAAAGCAAGAAGGAGAATACCAGTAGGAGTCGTGCTGTAAGACCGAGGCAACATCTTACTGAGGCGCACAGCCGGCGGCCGGAACGCCGAGGAAGTATTTATATATCTAGCTTTAAGCAATACTTCAAACCAACGGCAGGACATAGGGGGCAACCTGTGGAGAGGGGCGACTCTAGGGTCCCGGAAGAGCTCCGAGCCTACCCATCATACGGGTGCGTCCCAACCGTAACATCAGGGAGGGACGGAGGATTAGCAGAACATGATCTAATCGAGTTGTGAGGGAACACGAGAAACAGACACAACAGTTGTGGGGACTTTCCGTAAGCACAGCAAGGGAGGACCACAACACATAGCGCTAGCAGGAAGGCACAGATTTCCACCTGCAAAGAGAACTCTGGAGGTGCCATTGGACCGGCCGGACTTGCGCAGCCTGGTTAACCGTATTCTGGACTGAGGACCCAGAGATCTTCAGTAAAGAGGTAAAGAGACTGCAACCTGGTGTCCTCGTTATTTACTGCGACCGGCACTTCACAACTACACCACCATTCACCACCCTTGCACCGGACGTCCCCGCGCAGGCAGGGCCACGGACCGGGTCTAGCCACCGTGACAACCCCAGAACAAGAGACTCAGAGGCCCGGTACCGGGTGCCCCTCAGCCCTGCGGCAGTGGGGGCGCTACACATACGAAAATACAATTTGCAAGCTTCACGGAAAACAACAAATTTACTGCGTTCCCCAGCAAACCTCTCAGGTAAAGGGATTTTTGGCTCTGCAACTCTACCTGCAGTTTCCACTTGCACATTAGATACCACAAGACCCTGTTGCTGAACTGCCCCCTTCAATTCAGTGACCTGTAAGAACAGCGCCCTCAACTGGCGGTTTAAGGAAGTCATGGGATCCATGACACACAAAAAAAAATATATATATATTTTTTTTGGGGGGGGGCTGATTATAATGTCACGGGGGAACTGGGTAGACTAAGGTTGGTTACTCGGGCCCCTGCGATATCCCTCAGGCTAGGGAAACCCTGTCTGTCCCTTTCCCAGAAGTTACACTAAAGGTGTGCATGTCTGGGCCGTCAGGCCTGACCCTGACTCCTGTTTCAGTCCTAACCTGAAACCACTACCCGCCACCCAGTGAAGAGACCACACACCAATCCCCACAGAAAGCACAGACAGGGAAAACTGAAAAACGCACCACGCCGCAGACACACAGGAATATACTATAATGTGCACAGGGCAAAACAAATACAAATAGGAAGGAGGAATATGACCAAGGATTATACACCACCAGATACGATATTCCTACAACAAGACCACCACTCCAGACCGGAATCACCAGGTAAAGAACAAGCTATAATCGGTGACGCCCAAAGTCCAGGGCGACTATTTAAAGGCCGTGGGCGTAACCCAGCCTCCAACCTGATTACCAGCTAGATTAACCCCGAGCAAGCTGGATAAAATCTAGCCGACGCCACTGAGCGTGTAGTGGACGTAAGTGGAATTACTGCTGTCTGTCGAACGCCCTAGTGTGAACAGCGTCCGACATGACACCATTAGCCCCTCTATACACAGTATGATGGCCCCCACAGCGCTCTATACACAGTATGATAAATCCATAGCTCCTTTACACAAAGTATGATGGCCCTCACAGCTTTCTATGCAAATATGATGGCCCCACAGGTTGCTATGCAAAGTAACATGTCCCCCCCACACAGATCGTGGCTGCTGTGATGAGTGGTGACGTTAATAAGGTTACCATAGTTAATCTGCTGTGAAATGTGCTAACCTTACTGACATCACCACTCGTTTACTGCCAATTCTCACACTACGCATATCCATGGCCCTTCCCAGCCTATTAATATCAGTATGCAGCTGTCTGCGTAGCCTTTGCTGGTTATTAAAAATAAATGGCACCCCATGCTATTTTTTGGAGGGGCCCGCCCATTTCAATAACCAGTGAAGGCTAAGCATACATCTGGGGGCTTTTATTAATAGGCTGGGAAGCTTCATGTTTATTGGCCCCTTCCAGACTAATAAGACCTTTGAGATGTGTGTGTAAAAATCGGACGGCACTTGCATGGTCCATGTACTGTGTGATTTTTCTTTCTCACACCCATTGACTTGCATTGGCAAGTGCGATCCGATTCTCGCTGACAATTGCAGCATGCTGCAATTTTTTTTTCGGAGCTGAGAAAAATCTTGCAGATGAGAACTGAATCATTGTATAACATTGGTCAGAGTGTAATGCAATGTTTTCTCGCATTGCACCGTATTATGCCACGTTCGCACGTTCAGTATTTGGTCAGTATTTGACCTCAGTATTTGTAAGCCAAAACCAGGAGTGGAACAATCAGAGGAAAAGTATAATAGAAACATGTGCACCACTTCTGTATTTATCACCCACTCCTGGTTTTGGCTTACAAATACTGAGGTAAAATACTGACCAAATACTGAACGTGTGAACTTTGCCTTATTTACCAGTGTGAGCAAGCCCTTAATGACCTTACTGATACCTCCTGAGTAGATATGTTGGTCATATGACGTTTTTGTAGGTGAGGGTGTAGGAATAGCTAAATTCTTTCTACCTGGATATAATCTTTACACCTTACTGTTTTTTTTTTAATATCATATCATTTATCAATGATCAAAGTCCAGATAGTTATCTGTGTAAACAAGATTGTAAGATCTCTGGGACGCTGACCTGATAAAGTGCTCAAGATGTCCTTAAAGGGATAGTGTGCTAGATGATGGCATTTAGGCCGGTTTCACACGTCAGTGGCTCCAGTACGTGAGGTGACAGTTTCCTCACGTACCGGAGACACTGACACACGTAGACCCATAAAAATCAATGCATGCATGCATGCGGACACATAGATCTTTATTTTAAACACTATTATTCATATTTTCTCTGCAGCAAACGCTGCTGCAGGGAACATATGAATTGCGGCTTCAGCACGATGCAGGGTACCACACGCGTGGGTACCACACGCTCAGTGTGGTACCCACTCGCCATACGGGCGGCACACGTGTGCCGCACGTATGGCCTACGTGAGTTCCCAGGCACACGGATACGGATAACTCCGGTACCGATTTATTCCGGTACCGGAATTATCTGGACGTGTGGGACAGCCCTAAGGTAAGGCTATGTGCACACGTTCCGGATTGGTGTGCGGATTTTTCCGCACTGTTTTTGAAAAATCCGCAGGTAAACCGCACTGCGGATTACCCGTGGATTTGCCACGGATTTACCGGGGTTTTTGTGCGGATTCCACCTGCGGTTTTACACTTGCGGATTCCTATTGAGGAGCAGGTATAAACCGCTGCGGAATCCGCATTAAGAATTGACATGCTGCAGAAAAAACATCACTGCGTTTCCGCGTGTTTTTTTCCGCAGCATGTGCACAGCGGATTTTGTTTTCCATACGTTTACATGGTACTGTACAACGCATGGAAAACAGCTGCAGATTCGCAGCGTCAAATCCGCTGCAGATCCACAGCAAAATCCGCAACGTGTGCACATAGCCTCAGGAGTAAAAAAAGGGAAGAAAAAACTATTTTAGTGTAGAATTACCGTATTCCTCACCATGTCACTTATTGATTAAGAAATATGGTATGCTACTTATGTGCTGGGTTCTACCTGGCTTAAATGATCCAGATTAGACAATGTGTAAGCCATGTTCTTCTTTCCAATACTTATCCAATTCTTACAAATATGTGGGGGGCTTGATAAACATGGAGGTGGAAGCCCCCTCTCCATTAAACATCTGCAATTGTCAAATGGGACCCGTTGGATCTCCAATCTAATAATAAATTAGGGGGTTGGATCCACACCATCAGGACTTCATGACGTCTGCTGTCAATATACATGGCTGCCGCTATGCTCTTGCTTATAGGGGGGCTGGGAAGGTGAGCCATAGAGAGTACATTGGTGGGGGTCTCACACTGTTGACCTGATTTAGCTTCTCCTGCAGCTTTGTGACTTGTAGACAATTCGGGGTCAAAGGGGATTTTCTTACCAAAATAATGACTCTGTGGTTAAAAAAAACAGCTTCCTACCTTGACCCTCAAGAATAGACAATATTTGCCAGTCAAGGAAGAAAAACCTTGATGACCACAGTGTTCCTTCCATCACATTTAATTAACTGAATGCATTATAATTGGGAGGTAACATGCTAATGTTTGGTATTGATGTCCATGCCAATATTGCCATTAGGTGGTGCTGTACTATTGATGACCTGTGTATTTGTACACTGTGAAAAAGACACCAGCTTTGTCTTTAAAGGGATTTGCATGTCTGTGTGGTAATGAGCACCAGCCTTCAGTGTTCATGACCCATAACCCGCAGGCAGCTCTATTTTTGGATTTCAAAGCTTTCTTATCCTAGTGGGACTAGTCACCGAGGGAAATTTATTACAAGAAAAACATGGCAAACAAGGCAATCTCTCTCTCTCTATGGATTGAAAATATTGTACCCTAGGGAAATAGATCAATGTTGGGGGCTGGACGTTCAGGACACAGAGCAACCACAATTTTATCTTTCATTCCAGAAAGACTGGAACATTTATACATGACATGGACAGCCCACTGATTTCAATGAGAATTGTGTAATACCTCAAATCTCCTGTGGAGGCACTGCAGGGAAATTGAAGACTTGCTGGCAGATTTCCCTACAGATTACAGCTAATAATTATTGGGGTTGAGAGCTATGGCTTGGTCCTGTACATAAGTATCCTCGTGCAAGTAAACTACTTCTGGAGACCCCAAAATTAAGGAAACACTTCTATTTTATTTTTTTTTAACTTTGGATGTAGAAGGATATTTAAATACATTCACCGTATACGTCGATAGACAAACATTTCTTGACGCATGCACATGCTTATATATACCAATGTGCACCTGGCATTAATTGCTTAGATACATTATCTTCCAGCAATGTTTTAAGCAAAATTTAAGCTGCTGAAGTGTTTAACTAAAACATAATGATCTGCAATAGATGAATTTTTATTCACTGACTGCAAGCAGAGATCTGAATAATGATGATAAATTGGAGGAAACACTAGTTTACAATAAAAAAAAAATTGAAAAAAGAACTCACAGAACAATCTGTATTCTTCATTCACTAACTGTTATCTGTTTACGCTTGTGTTACAAATCTGCAAATATTTCTTGTTCTCAGAAACAATAGTCTGTATGTTCTCCCCGTGTTTGCGTGGGTTTCCTCTGGGGTCTCATGTTTCCTCCTACACTCCAAAGAGATACTGATAGGGAATCTAGATTGTGAGCTCCAATGGGGACAGTGCCAATAATGTCTGTAAAGTGCTGTGGAATTATTGGCGCTATATAAAAATAAAGCTTATTATTATTATTATTATTATTATTATTATTAAGAGTTCTGCCATGTGGATGAGATGTTCCCACACATGGATGATGCAGGAGGCTCAGCAGTGGTAATGCTGCTCATGTCCTGTAGGAGGCGCCTGCTCACCAGCTTTATATCTCCTCTCTGATCTCTTCTTATGCACAGAGCAGCAGGGTATCTCTCCAGTACTGCTCTGCTCCAGCAGCCTGTAGTCACCTCACTTGTCAGTGGCTCAGGCAGGAATGGTCACCCCAGGACAGGGCTGCCTGGCAGGGATTATCTAGAGCAGTTGTGGCATCACCTTCTGGATACTTTACACCTGGGTTCATGGAGCAGAGGCTATTGATTATACTGGGACTGCTGGTCACTTCTAACACAGGTAAGTGGACCCCCAATGTATGGGGTGCTGCTTTATACCAGATTAGGGTGCAAATAGCACCCCCTCACATATGGTGTAACTACAACTCCCAGCAGTTAGGGTGTGTGGATCACCAGATGCAAGTGATTGAGACTAAGAACCACAACGTGATTGAATGAATTGGGATATCTGGTTATGTAAGATGATGTCCTATTCCCCACCTATGTGTATTTAATATATAGGCTTGATGTTTCTCAGGTCATTTTTGGGGTTCATGTGTATGGTTCTGGAAATGGTAAGAATTGGGGTGTCTTCTTTAGCCGTGGATTTGTACTGTAGGATAAGAGGGTGTGTGAAATTTTTGGAAGCGGTTGTACTTCAGAGGTATAAGAAAGTCCTCCATATGGATGTGATCTGGAACTCAGCACTGACATCTCACAGCTTCCATGCAAGTTAAGGGGACCATACCATGTCACTGGTCTTGGAAGTCTACCGAAGTCATCTCTTGGAGGTCCCATATGTCTTATGACAGGAGCTTACTGGAATACAATGTGAACTCCAAGATCTCATGCAACGTTCTGCAATTTGGTTGAGTACAATGCGTATCGTTGTGGTCCCATGCAATTTTAATTTATTACATAATATGAGATTTAAAATAATCCAATTTCATACAATCTCATAATACAGCACATTAGATATATTGTTAGCGTTTTTTTTATATCGTCATATGTTCCAGGGGGGGCAATCACAACAACTTTACAGCGTACATTTATTATATGCTCCAGGATTAGGTGCCCTTTTGGTCTACATTAGGCCAATATGTTGATATACAGTATACCTCTTTATATTATATATATATTTTTATTATTATTATTATTATTATTATTATATATTTTTTTTTATTTTATTTTTTTTTTCTGTCCTCATTTGGACATCCATTTTCTTTTCTTGTATGACAGAAAAATGCAGACCGCTTTTAATCTGTGTTCTGGATCCAATTTTCCTTTAGTTTTGGTCTGTGTCAAATTTTTACCATTGATGTGGCATCCGGTATCTGGAAAAAAAAAATCCAAGCTTCCCCTACCTACTAAACAGTAAAAGGTGACAAGCAAAAGGAAGGCATCTGCTATCTGTTTTTCTCATACACATTCACTTAAATGGGTCAAATATGAACCATAATTGGATCAAAAATGGACACTCAGTCTAAAGAAAAACCCCAGAAAATCTGAACAAGTGAACGTCCCCATAGAAAACGTCCCCCATATATTCTATCTATGAGCATGTACCTGAAACTCGGATCTCTGAATGAGACATTAGTCTGCATTATTTTGCTTTATTTTCACGGATTTCTTTTTTTCTGCCAAAAATGCTGCAGCATTTTTAACTACTGCAGTTACTTTAAAAGTCGGAAGCAAATTCTTTTTTTTACCATGTCTTTTTTGGGGGGTGATGAGGAGAGGTATACCGCTGTTTTTCTTGTCATTCTTCCTATAGACATTCCATATTACAAATGCGGCCAGATTTTTTTTATTAAATAAAAAAAAAATCAAACCATAAATGAAGAATTATTTAAAACCACAGTGTTTGTCTTGTAAGCAAATAAAAACACTAATAAAAAGCTGTATGTGAATGAGGCATAAAGCAGTTATAACCTGATCAAAGGCTAGAAGCACCCTGATCTTATACATTTTCAATGGTGGGATGTTTTGTTTGCTTTTTTTGGACATAAATATATATTTTTTAATTTTTAGGAGGAGGGGTTTAAATAAAAAAAATCAAGCCAACTACGGTAATAAGGCTATGTTCACATGGGATTTTTTTTTTTTTTTTGCCACTATTATGACAAAAAAAATGCATAGTTTGCCACAATTTTTGAAAATCTCAGCAAAAGCGTTGTGTTTTTGTGGCAGTGGTGAGGGTGCTACTTTCACCAATGTTAAACCAGTTTCTCCAACCCTTCCTCAATTATATACATTTATAATGACTGCCCAAGGCTACAGGGACCTTGCATGCCATACAGAGATCATGTGATATACTTTGTACAGTGTTACGGTATATGTTGGTGCTGTATAAATAATCGTTTTATTATAAATTTGTCGATTTTTCTATAGTGTTTGCTGAAACTGTAGGCTGGTATTACGTTGGGACAGACTCTCTCCTGTTTGTCCATAAATCTCGTGTCTGATTCGGTGCCAGGCAATGCTGAAGCCTATGTAATGTATGGCCACAAAGGCGTCTCAAGAACTGTGGGCATGTTCCTTCTTTCTAGGATATATCCATGTTCCCAACATTTGTCCCTTATGTGAATGTGGTACATGTTCATGTGCAGAACTATTATTCAACCTGGCTAAAAATACCATTGTTTGGTACGTATCAGTACATAGTACCAGTGCATCAACATTTGAAGGGTATGTCCACATTTGCAATCCTCTTCTTATTGCTCTATCTAAAAATACAAAAATGGATGAACATTGTCTTCCTTAAAAATCTCCCACCGTCTTGTGTACACAGCTGCTGAGCTGATCTATTTGCCTCCATGGTTGCAATAATTTGTATTATTTTGTTACAATAGAGTAATACAGTTACATAATAATGAAAAAAGCAAAAGTATTCATGCCCTTCAACAGTAAACATTGTTATTATATGGCCAGCCTCTACTTCAAACTCCCAACTTTTCCCCTCTTTCTTGTGCTTTAGGGTTTGTTCTGGCTCTTCTGCCCCAGCTCTCAGGTGCTAAGGGCATCCTTCAAGTTAAGGAGGGAGGAAGAAAAGCTAGCAGGGGAGAGAAGGAGTCATCGACTATTTTTCTCCAATCGGGAGTAACTCTTCCCCCTGGGTCAGCTTCACCTGGACCTCAAGGAACCCCAATTCCTGGATATGAGCAGATGAGCCCAAGCTTTCACCTGGAGCCAGATTCAGGGGGAGCCCATAGGAGGGAACGACGCTGTACATGTTACACGTACAAGGACAAGGAGTGTGTCTACTACTGTCACCTAGACATCATATGGATCAATACGCCTGAGTAAGTAAAGGTACTCGTCCTACCTCATCTTCTGTATGACGGAAGGGGTATCCTTTCAGAGCTGTGGGACATGACCGGTTGTAGTTGTGTTAGGGGCCATCCATAATGAGTGTTCTGAGGTCCACATGGGTCCCTCACCTCTGTGGCTCGGATTTGAATAGTACAGCCTCAGTTTACAGTCTGATGGACAACAACTTGGGTTGTATAGAGTTTTATAATCTCTGCAGTGGGTTCCTTTGCCTAAGCTTCGGAGTGTATATTCTGTATACTATGTTATTGGCTCCTGTACATGTATTCCTATGTACCTCCTCCATAGACATTTCATCGGCAGAGGTCCAGCATCTGTGTTCTCCCACCTTCTTATGTAGAAAACCTAATGAGCCCCAGTCTGGAGTAATGACTACACATTTACCACATAGCTTTACTCTACAGCTCATCAATTAAATGTAGGATAGACCACTATGCTTTGAAGACCACTCCTTGGATGATTCTGAAAGACCCATTCATCCCCATGGAGAAGAATGCTACCTGCTGTTTCTGCCCTCAAGCTGAGAATATGGATTTGAACCAATTCCGTTTAAAATGTACCAGATGGGCATTATCCCTTAAGATATGGCCTGACATTATTGAATCCTATGGTTGCTCTGTGCATAGGGCATAGGTTTAGGAAGAAGATGGGGTTCTGGTCGGCAAATGTAACCCATGGATGTGACTCTATGACTCTAGGTAGCTTTAACAATTTCTTTTGCCTTCTGTTCTTGTATGTTAAGTTTAATTTATTTGACTGAAAGATTAATTATTGCCGTAATTTAAAGGCTATTTATACTTTGACATGGCATATTATTCTACATATGATAGTAAAATTGATAAAATTGCACCAAGTATAAGGCTGCAATTGTCATTCTTTCACTTTTTTAACCACTTGTGGGAGTGTCCCTCCCAGTAGTATAGGCTGGGTGTGAGGTCTGTGTGTATCCAGGATGTTGCTGCCTTTACTTACCTTCGTGTATCAGTACAGCTCTGATACTGCAATTGTTTCCTCTCCATGAGCTTTCCTCATTGTCTATTGCCTGTTTTCTCTACTCCCCATAAGACTTTACATACTTTCTCCCCTCTCCACAGCAGATCTGTGTACAGCCACCTCTTGCTCTCTCCTTTTATTAGGATGGTAGAACATTTTTAATGAAGACTATTTAGAACTAACTTTTCATGTGTGAAGCAAATGAACAATCATAAAAATATTTATGTGTGACGGTGTGTATAGCTTACAAAAATTATGGCTGGGGAAAAAAGATAAAATAGTTTAATCACCAATGCAAAAAGTGAACAAACTAATGAGACTGTGGATATGTTATTTTTATTAATAGGATATTTGGATATCTTGCGACTATATACAATTTAGAGTATGTAATCTGTATAGACAGACATTAAATTCTAAGTTTGCATCCAATACCTGGCAAAGAGAGTCACAGATATTGTTTCCTGAAATGTAATATTCTCTGGGGTCTCCTTCAGCCCTTCGGTTTGTTGAGGTGATTGCCAAACTTTTTTGGAGCTGATTTTCCCCTTCTTTGGGAATGTCTTGGACATGCAACAAGAACTGTTAGTTATGGTTATTATAGATGCGATTAAACTAAGGGGCCCAAAAGGTTCCTCTACCAAATTAGAAAAACCCAGTTTTATACATGTCACATGGTTGGCAGAGCAAAGAGGGATTGTGACGGATTGTACATTGAGACCCAGTTGCTTTATTATGTCTCCAGGTCCACATCCAGTGCGAATATATGTTCCCACGGGGAGTACATGAGTGGATTTTTTGTATGCTGAAAATCTGCTGTGTATTATTGTGAATGAGGTTTAAATGGAATGCTAGAGGATGTCATATTTATTCTGCGAATGTCGCTGTAGTTTTTATCCTTTGCAGTAATGATGATACATCTCGGCAATAAAAACAACTGCAGTGTAAGATGGCAGCAGAAACGTCCCATGGGCTCGTTCTCTTATTATGATTATATTGGCATGCTACAGAGTTGGCTCAGACATTTCCGCAATTGAAAATCTATTCATTATATGTGGATGTGTTTTGGTTTTTTTGTTGGTGTTTTTTTTTTTTTGCAAAGGGTGTATGGATTTCTGCAAACCATGGGGCTGTTCCTCTAATAAATCGCTGGCAAGTAATTATAGGGTATACAGTATAAGAAGTGTGGAGTGGAAGAAGGAATAATTGTGCAAATGCTTGGGGCCTTGTCTAGAAATATCATAAGCATCAATGAATATTGATGGGTATATTTGGGGTTAGGGTCACACAACCGGTTTTTATCCACATCCGAGAAAAACGGTTCCATTTTCTGATTAAAGTTTGATCAGAGCGGCATCATTTTTTCTCGGATGTGAAGAGAAAAACATTTTCAGCACTTTCTCCATCTTGTCTGTCCATGAAAATTGGACCACACTAGGATGTCATCAGAGTGCGGTCAGATATTTTTTTTTCACAGACCCATAGACTTGCATTGCCGGTTGGACCAATGTCGGTAATGCAAGTCTAAGCCCACGTTCACACGTTCAGTATTTGGTCAGTATTCTACATCAAAATTTGGAAGCCAAAATCAGGAGTGGGAACAATGCAGAAATGATGCACATTTTTCTATTACACTTTTCCTGTGACTGTTCCATTCCTGGTTTTGGCTTACAGATCCTGAGGTAAAATACTGAACATGTGAATGTGGCCTATGGGTCATAATAGGATCTGTCTCCGATATTTTCTGTGGAACACTCGGTCCGAGAAAAAACTCAGACATGTGCACAGCACATGCCCAGAAGTGCTCTGCTCCACCTGGCAACAATCAGGGCTGGAGATGCTGCTGCCCATGTGTTTAGCTCACAGATGATTGTAGTAGACCCTCATCTATGAGAAGAATCAGATCTGTACAGTAGACAAGCACGATGAAACTGCTGAGAGCCCTCACCTCAAAATGAGATTCCATCACCATTTTGCCTAGCAAACTGAGCGTTCATAAATCCTATTGTTCCAGATATCTGTCCCTATATTTTTGGGATTAGCAGGGATAACCAAATTTGGAGCGCTCCTTTGGATATGCCATAACACTCTGGGATGGGAGATACTCCTTTAGAACAGCTGTCTAGGATTAGAAGAACGTGACATGACTGCTCCAGACCTGTGTATGGGTTGTGTCTGTAGCTTATCTACTTTGTAGTAAATAGAGGTGAGACGCAATATCACACACAACCTGGAGTGGCGCTATTCTTGGACATAAAGTATCTTTAGGGTATATAAAAAGATTTTTTTTTTCGTACATATCTTGTCATGGACTGTGGGACAGAAATGTTAATTGATCATGGACCACTTGTATATGTTTGTAGTCAATGCTATACAACCAGGAATAATTTGCATATTCTACTTGGGAATAAATGTATCTTTTCTTTTTTTTTAAATCTTCTACCTGGAATGTGAATTGAGCTCCTAATGTCTACCAGACTTACCACCTGATCTGGTACCAATGCTGGGCCCCTGCCTCTTAGTAAAGAGTGAACTACTTCACCATTCATTAGATATAATTTAAGGAGCCCTGGTGGTCTACGGAAATGGAGTGTGGGAGCAGGGAAATAGCAAAATTTTTATATTTGAATGGAAAAATGATTAGCAAAGATTATGACAAGATGAAGAGACTCCAACATCTGGCTCCAGTTAGACTCAGTAGTGGTCTGGCCCAGTGTAGCAGGATCTTACTGTGTGCACAGGAGCTTGTGTAACATAGCATTAGGTCAGCTCTAAATGGTACCGTATCAGCCCCTAATCCTGGCCTCCTGCAGAGCGACATCTACGCTGTGTAGTAATAAGAGTAGAGCGTAGGCTCTTTAGATAATTGCACCTCTGCTTGTATATGACCATTAGAAAGGTTATACAGCGACTCATGTGTCCACATCCGGCGGAGAGAGACTCTGCTCGTGTACAGTCCATTAGCCACATGCCATGTCTTGTGCGTGCCTAGCAGGTATCATACGCCTGCCCTGTTTCTGAGAATAGGATGTGTCGTGTGCACTATACCTGCTGAGTGCACTTCACACTCGCTTGATCGCCATGTCGATAGCGTCTCTGACCTCCTTATACAGAAGTGAGAGGTGCTGGATAACTGCTTCAGGCCCTGCACATCTTTAGGAGCAAAAATTGCCAAAGTTGTACCTCCTCTTGAGGTGAATTCAGTAAGGAATTATGTTGGCATTTAAGTCTATTCTGAGATCTGTTCTTAAACAATTCTTGTCGACAGGTCTAGGTAACTTATCTGTACCTTGTACACTGTGATGTAGCATTTCACAGTGCCCAGTTGTATCATACCCCCTGAAGATCCAGGGTATTCCTTCCTGTTCCTGAATTTCGGGGGTATGTGCCAACTTCAACTATGCCTTTGTCCTCGGGACTCAGAGTAGAAGACAATTTTGGAGCAGAGAACCATCAGATCCTATTCCACCATCACATAACAACTCAGAGAAGCAGGATGCACAGGCAAGAGGGATGCCTATGTGGCAGCATCATACTGTGTGTGAGGGGGGAAACCTGTGAGATATTAAAGTACATATGAGTCATATTACTGTGTGTGTTTATTGTAGGAGAGTCACTATATTTGGGTAATGTATTATTGGGACATCATACTGTGGGGACATTACACTGTGAGGATGGGGAAGACTGAGAGCATAACACTGTCACTTTTGGGGCATCATGATGTCTATGGGGGCATCATACTGTGTGTGGTGACATTATCATGTGCGGGTCATATTACTGTGTTTGTGAATTTGTTATAAGAACATTATGGTATGTGAGGTCATTCTACTGTGTGTGGGGGAGACTGTGAGAGCATAACATTGTGTCTTGGATAATGGGGGGCTTCATACTGCGTGTAGGGGCATACTTCCGTGTGTTTGGTTGTGAGGACATCAATGTCTGTGAGGGTTGTGGGGCATCATACTGTGTGTGTGGGTAAATATACTATTTGTGGGTCATATTACTGTGTGTGAATCTGTTTTGGTGGGCGTCATACTATGTATGAAGTAATATACTGTCGAGGCATCATACGGTTTGTAATGGACACTGTGGATGGCTATGAAATTCATACCATGATGTGTGGGATCACTAATGGGCTTCACTAAGAGCAATGTTTCTTTTGTGATTACATATAAAGGACTTTGAACGTTAGGATTAGGATAAAATAAACAATTGCTGGGCATTAGGATCTACGGGAGTTAGACGGGCAGGCGGGATCTGAGGGTGCTAGGCAGGCACTGTATTATGTGAGGGTGCTGGACTGGGCCATTTATATATGTGGAATATATTTTACAGCAGTTTACTTTGAGAGTGTAAATAGTTAACATGTATATTACTGCGCTGGAAGCCTGGTGAAAGGTTTCTTTTCTTGTGTGGAAAGGTAACACTTATTTGCCTGGCTCTGATTTCCTTCATGGCCTCTGCTTTCTTCTATCTAGCCCCAGGCCCGTACTGCCATAAATCTTCTTTAGCTGTAATAACCCCAATCCTCAGTCAGTTCTGGCTTAAGGATGCTGCAATCCATGTGAACATTTATTGAACAGAATCTGTAGTTTCACCCTCTCCAGATTTTGGGCAAGTAACTTGAAAAGACGGTACTTGGTTTTGAATCAGCCTTTAGCCATCAGTCTTGGTCACCTTTCATGAACCTTGAGTTTGTTCCCTCCATGGTAAACCAAGGTGATGCAGGTGTAGAAACCTTTGTTTTCTTTTGAACCCTTTTATCAGGTGTCTGGTTATGTTTTCATATGCCATATTGTTATACATGTCCTGTTGTCCTTATTAAATTTCAAATACTTTTCACATTTTAGCCATTTTCTGCTGTTGGGTCAAATCCATGTAATTAATTATGTGCTATTTGCTCAATGGAGCAGACAAATGTATATTTTGATTTTTGGCTCATCGCTTGATAGACTTGGGTAATTCTTGGGCAGAGACTTAACTTTAAGCTCCTGGGCCCCAATGCAAAATCTATATACGCATCCCCACCTATCATATGCCTTTTATAATACTGGCATCTTCTCAAAAGCGCACTTTTCCTTCACCCCCCCCCCCCCCCAAAGGCGTGAGGAACCAGCCTTGTTTCGATAGTGGCGTGTGATAATAATTGATATTTTTAGGTCTTAGGCACAGGTCACTGCGTCTCTGAAGTCGGGTCTACACTTCAATGCTTCAGAGGCGCACTCCCCATGACCAGAAGTTCAGAAGATTGCTCACTGACATTACAGTATGTATACACAAAGCTGTCAAGTGGGTGGGGTCAGCTTTCTGAGGCCTGCTACATGCTAAATCTAAAAACACTGATCGTGTCACAACTGCTACACCCAGTAAACTAAGTGACACATTGCTTGAATTAGGGTCACAATTCCTACATTATACTGCTCTCAGATGAGGTAGCAAAAACCTGGTGACAGATTCCTTTTAAGCAATTGATTTCAAGGTATGTCAAATGAGGCAAAACCCTAAGGTCAAATTCACACACAGTTTTTCCCAACTGATGGCTGTCCATTGTTAAAATGGATGACACACTGATCCAAAAGGTGTAATGGAATTCTTTAAAAAAGTAATGTTTTCACGTATTGAGTAATTTGATGGGAAGATCATGATGTCTTCAAGCCCAGCATTTAGCTGAGCCACTGGAATAAAGGCATTGCCCAAGTTTTAAAACATATTGCCCAACTGCATAAACTGTTTTAAACTGATAAAGAAAACTATTACTTACCGGTCCTACACTCCTCGCTGCAGCGCCACCATTCTTATGATCTCAGTCGTTCTGCAGAGATGACCACTTCAGCCAATTGCTCCCCTTTAAAAAAAAAAACAAAAAAAAAAAACCAACAACCACCATAAAGATCATCCTCATAGCTAGGCCCGTTTTTCAGTCCATCATATATTATGCATAGACATTACCTCCTTTTGAGAAGACTATCCTGAAGACCATGGTTTTGTTGTTTTTTTAAACCACACTTTAGAGTCTCAGAATGGTTTTAGAGACGTGTCATCCATAGATGGCGACAAACATAAAATAGTGGGATACTATCTCTCTACAAGAGTCTATTTTGGACATTTTATTTAGTTTTTGTCCTTGACTTTTGTCATTCAAGTTTCTCTATTCCTCTATGGTGCAGTGTTCTGAACTTTTTCACCTTGTGCACGTTCTATAATAAGTATTATGTGTGTCATAAATGATGACGTTAGTTCCAGTCATATATTTATTAATAGAGATCGTTACATATTTTGGATATAAAGAACATCTCATGATCTCTGGAGCCTTGTAAAATTATGTCCTACATGATGTTCCGCTAAAGAACAACGGAACCAGCTCACCGCATAGCCACTGCCGGTGCATGGAACTCCACGTGGATCAGCGCAGTCATCAGGTAAGAAGCAAACGAAAAAACTTGATAAAGATCAGTAGAAACGCATCGCTGTTTGTGCCCTGGTGTGTATTTGAAGAGCGTGTTTCCACTGCTTTTATTTCGGCAAAATAAAGTTTCAAGCCTGGATTTTATCAATGTGGTGCTGGAACAAGTTTTTTCGTTTGCTTCCTACATGATGTTGCCCATGGTCTCATATTACGTACATCACACAGAGAATGCGCAGATCTGGAAATGACAATATACAAATGTTGACTTGTGATCTTAAATGTCTTGAGGAACCAAAATAATCTAGCCTAATGCCAAAGGATTTTTCAACTACTTGACTTAGAATTGGCAACCGATGTGGTGTTCTGCCAGGTTGGAGGGGGCAGAACATGACTCCGGAAGTGAACACCAAGTGCTTGTGCCTTGCACTAGACATAATCGTCATCCTGGTCTTGAAATTTGCTTATCCCTTCCCTATGGGCACATCTATACTCTGTGTAAGGTCTATACATCAGCTGTAATATTGAAACCACTGACAGCTGAAGTGAATAACATTAATTGTCTCGTGACAATAGCTTCTGTCAGGGGTAGGGTTGTAGGATTTATTAGGCAGCAAGGGAACAGTCAAGTGTTTGAATCTAATGTGATGGAACCTGGAAAAACGGGCAAGTGTAAGGAGGATGTGAGCAACTTTATCAAGGGCAAAATTGTGATGTCAAGAAAACAGGGTCATGGCATCTCCAAAATAGCAAGTCTTGTGGGGTGTTCCTGTCATTCATTTATTATTAGGTACCAAAATGGCTCAAAATAAAACAACTGGTGAACAGTTCATGGGTCCTAATGCTGATAGATACTCATAAGGAGTGAAGGGTAGTCCACCTGCTTCGATCTCACAGAAGACATACTATAGAACAAATTGGTAAGAAAAATATGTTACTGCTGACTATAGAAGAATGGTGTCAGATCACAGAGTGCATGGCAGCTTGCTTCGTGTGAGACTAGTCTGACTGGCCATGCTGAATCCTGTCAACTGTCGTAAGCACCTAAAGGAGGCATCAGAACTGGATCATGGAGCAGTGGATGAAGGTGATGTGGTCTGATGACATATCATGTTTTCTTTTATATCATGTGGACGGCCGGGTGCATATGTGCCCCCTACCTAGGGAAGGTGCATTATGGGAAGAAGACAAGACAGTGGAAACAATGTGAAGCTCTGGTTGATGTTTTGTTTGCTGAGAAACCTTGGCCTCTGACACTTATGTGGATATGACACATACCGCCTATCTAATTATTGCGCAGACCAAGTACACCATTCATGGCAGGGCTATTCCCTAGTGGCAACACCCTCTTTCACCAGGATAATGTCCTTGCCATGCTTCAGAAACCGTTCAGGAATTGGTCAAGGAGTTCAAGGTAATTACTCCAGATTCCCCAGCTCTCAATCTGATGGAGCATGTGTGGAATGTGCTGGGAAAACAAGTCTGATCCATATGTGCCGCACCTCATATCTTACAGGTATAAAGCATTCTGATGCTAACAGCATAGTGTCAGATGCACAAGACATCTTCAGAGCTCTTGTAGAGTCAATTCCTCAAGGGGTCAAGGCTGTTTTGGTGCCACCAAGGTCTCTTATTAGTAAGCAGGTGGGTTTAATATTTTGGCTGTTTGATTTGTATTTCCTGGCGAACTCAGGAGTGGATCCCATTAGAAGACCTATTTTTGTCAAATCATTTTCTGCTTTCCTCTGATTTCATCAAAGAGAGAAAGAAAATGTACCCCTAAGGGCTCATGCACTACCTGGTTTTAAGGATCTGTCTATGAAATCCATTTAAACTATATGCCCATATTGTGCTTCCGATTTTCTGCATAAAATGTTCCATCACATGCTGTACTATGGGAATATGATCCCTCAACAGTCAATGGTGTACATGGTCGAGAGAGGGGAGTGGACATTTGTCTACCTGATCCATTTTCTTTCTACCAATGCTGATTGTAGTGGCAAGTCTCTGAAACGTGAAATACTGCATAGGTTCTCGCTACCCAGCCATAGAAGGGATGAGGCTTAGGGGGCCTTTGTCTGTAAAGACCCTATTGCTGTTATAGTCTGCCTCTTTAGTATGAGCACCCTTACTAGAATCATGACTTGTGCTGTTCTGCCCCACCATTTCACATTGTTTTCTATTTCCTCCAGGAGCTTTCGCAATTTAAGTCTTGGGGCCAAGTCTTCCAAGGCATCCAGTTATAATGTCAAGTATGGCATAGTGCCAGCCTTACTCAACAACTTTGGCCTCTGCTGTTTCTTCTATTGCTTACTCTGGATTATTGCAATGTCTATGAGAACTCAGCAGGATAAGATTCTGGAATACGGCCAAAGTATAACTGCAGACGTCTGAGTAAAGTTTCCTGAAAGGGGGCATCTAATTTGGAAAGTCTTTTTTTATAAAAAAAAAAAAAAAAAAAGTTGAGTGCATGGTATCACCGTTCCCTAGTTAGTGCTTAGCCACAATCAGTGGAGGAACCCAGAAGTAGGGGGTTCAATTCTCCTGCAGCACAACCACTGGTGAAATAAAGCATTATATAATTCCAATAGAAGTCAATGGGCTGGCCACATCATACCTTGAAAATATTGAGTCCTACAGTCCTAATGGAGCCTAGTAATTTGTGCATATGAGGGATCTTTTAAATCCTTGGCCTGAAATGTAATCTTCATGGGTAAAGAATAAGAATCAATTTTTATCTATTTTCTATGTATGTGTTTTATGCTGTGTAAAGAGTTTTTTTTTTTTTTTTATTAGGCAGAATATAAATTTCTGCAGTCACTCCTATACTGTAGATTGATAAATCCTAATAGTGTGCAATTTGCAAAGAGAGTAGTCTGCATATTTTTCGATCAAGTGCCGACTAGAAACTTTCCCTGCTAGCAGATAAGAAGCTATTAGGCACATTACCATGACTATTATTATTATTATTATTTATTGTTATAGCGCCATTTATTCCATGGCGCTTTACAAGTGAGGAGGGGTATACATAATAAAAACAAGTACAATAATCTTGAACAATACAAGTCATAACTGGTACAGTAGGAGAGAGGACCCTGCCCGCGAAGGCTCACAATCTACAAGGGATGGCTGAGAATACAGTAGGTGAGGGTAGAGCTGGTCATGCAGCGGTTTGGTCGATCGGTGGTTACTGCAGGTTGTAGGCTTGTCGGAAGAGGTGGGTCTTCAGATTCTTTTTGAAGGTTTCGATGGTGGGCGAGAGTCTGATGTGTTGTGGTAGAGGGTTCCAGAGTAGGGGTGATACGCGAGAGAAATCTTGTATACGATTGTGGGAAGAGGAGATAAGAGGGGAGTAGAGAAGGAGATCTTGTGAGGATCGGAGGTTGCGTGTAGGAAAGTACCGGGAGATGAGGTCACAGATGTAAGGAGGAGACAGGTTGTGGATGGCTTTGTACGTCATGGTTAGGGTTTTGTACTGGAGTCTCTGGGCAATGGGGAGCCAGTGAAGGGATTGACAGAGGGGAGAGACCGGGGAATAGCGGGGGAACAGGTGGATTAGTCGGGCAGCAGAGTTTAGAATAGATTGGATGGGTGCGAGAGTGTTTGAGGGGAGGCCACAGAGCAGGAGGTTGCAGTAATCAAGGCGAGAGATGATGAGGGCATGGACTAGGGTTTTTGCAGATTCTTGGTTGAGGAATGAACGGATTTGTGCAATATTTTTGAGTTGAAGTCGGCAGGAAGTGGAAAGGGCTTGGATATGTGGTTTGAAGGAGAGATCAGCGTCAAGGATAACCCCGAGGCAGCGAGCTTGTGGGACTGGGGAGAGTGGGCAGCCATTTACTGTAATGGATAGGTTCGTTGGGGGGGTCACGTGAGATGGGGGAAAGATCATGAATTCTGTTTTGTCCATGTTAAGTTTGAGAAATCTAGCGGAGAAGAAGGATGAAATAGTGGACAGACATTGAGGGATTCTGGTTAGTAGGGAGGTGATATCTGGTCCAATTACATACTTGCAGTTTTGTGCTTAGCACATGAGCTGGTGATAGAGAAGAATCCTTAGAGTATGCATATTGCACACTGTCAGGATTCAGAATGTATGACTGCAAAAATGTATGTTCATCCCGAAAACCCTATTTAAGCAGTTTTTTAATTATGAACTAAAATATTTAACCATCCCTCTCCCAACCCACACTCCTACCTTTGAGTTATAAGTTCTATTTATTTATGTCCATGCCCCAATTTGGTGAGTTATGTAGGGCTTGTGCAAATACAAAGCTGAAAATTGGATCAAGCAACACCTAAGGTTAAAGCATGAGGAAGAAACAGAGAAGGAGCCTGATTCTCTTGAGTGAGGCCATTTCACACACTTTGAAACAATGTTGCAGTTGGATTGGAAACCAGTCCTCCAGAACTGAAGAGAGGAAATGATCCAGCTTCCAGGCTTGCAAAAATGTATTGGATGAAAAAATATTAATAGATTCCATCATCAGTGTAGACACAGCTATGAGGTTCGAACATCCATTGCGTTAACAAAGCTTTGCATAATCTGACAATGCAGCTGTGTGACCTTAGCCTAAGGTGATGAACATCTTATTACCCCAGACACCAATGATATGATTCAGCCAAACTGGAATTCCTAATGCTGTGATAGAGGCTTTTCTGGTCTCTTAGAACTATATGTGATCTGGTCCCATATTTTGGACTGTTCTGTGTAGCTTTGAATCTGCCACGGCAAAAGTAGAAATCCATAAGCTTTGAAACTTTATGAAAGCAGCACTTCTCCCATCAAAGTTTTTATCCTCTTAATATATTGCAGTCGTCATATTACGCGGCACTGTGTACGTACAATTGCTCATTTTGACCTTCTACCGTAACCCAGTTAATTTTTCTCTTTTCTATCAGGTTTATGACATCACGTGATTAAAAGCAGACTAGGAGTATGTATACTCCAGGAGTATATAGAACACATATATACCCTCCAGTCCCAGGTGAGAAATCGGCAAATCCCCACAGCATGCAGTGCGTGCTCTAGGGGGGTTCGTAAGTCTGCAGTCACACAGAGTGACTGCAGACTTATCTATTTGGCCCAGACAAACCCCTTCAGTTTCTTGCAATGCATCAGTGAATGTGGGAAAAAAGGAGAGATGGTGCTGCTGGCTTTAGATTACAAATGTTTCCTTGACTAATACGTAGTAAGAACTCTTAAAGGGGTGGTACGATGACTATACTGTTTTTTTATACATATCTATCTTTTACACACTAAGCATTTTCCTAATTTGCTTTGTTATAAAATACACTACACATGACCCTATACTGCTAATTAGTGATGAGCGAATATACTCGTTACTCGAGATTTCCCGAGTACGCTCGGGTCTCCTCCCAGTATTTTTTAGTGCTCGGAGATTTAGTTTTTATTGCCGCAGCAGAATGATTTACATCTGTTTGCCAGCATGAGTACATATGGGGATTCCCTAGCAACCAGGCAACCCTCACATGTACTTACAGTATGCTGGCGAACAGATGTAAATCATTCAGCAGCGGCAATAAAAACTAAATCTCCGAGCACTAAAAAATACCCGGAGGACACCCGAGCATGCTTGGGAAATCTCGAGTAACGAGTATATTCGTTCATCACTACTGCTAATCCCTAAATATTTGTGGATCGCCCCCAGGCACAGGGCAGTGGGGTACTCGGTACCGGGTCCCTCTGTCTCGGTTCTGGGGATGTCACGGTGGCCCGACCCGGTCCGTGGCCCTGCTAAGGGGCGCCCAATTAAAGGTGTAGTTTGTCAAGTGTTCGTGACGCCACCTGTGGTATTCGGTCAGGATGACCGACGCTACTTAGGGGTCCGCTGGGGTGATATTATGGCAGCTAGATGGTATACCTTCCCACAGGTGAAGTATGTCCCCAGGGCTTCCCAGTAAGGCAGATGATGATGGTGTAAGTCGCAGTAAATAATGAGAACACAAGGTTGCAGTCTCTTTACCTTTTACTGTAGACTTCAGCGTCCACAATCCAGAGCACTGTTCACAGGGCTGGCTGAATCCGGCCGGTCCGAAGGCACATCCAGAGTTCCCTTTGCAGGTGGAAATCAGTAGCCTTCCTACTAGCGCCTGTGTGTTGTAGTACTTCCCTGCTGAGCACCACGGGATAGTCCTCACAACTGTCGTGTATGTTTCTGATATTCTCTCTTTGTCCCCCAGATGGTATGGATAGGACGACCCGTATGACGGGGTAGGCCTGGAGTTATTTTATAGGCAGCCTAGAGACGCCCCTCTCCCACAATTTGCCTCCGTTGTCTGCATTAGGTTAAAGGTTGGGCAGCCAACTTGGAATTAACTGTCCTGCCGTAGTTTGAAGTAATGCGTAGAGCCTATTACTCCCTCGGTGTTCTGGCCACCGGCTACGCGCCTCAGAAGGAGGCCGCCAATCTCGGGGCAGACCCTCCTCCCGGTGTTATCTCCTTGTGCTGTGATCTCGTTGCTCACTCTCCACAATATACTTCGCTTCGTGTCCTTTCTTAAGATGCTGCCGCAATGAGGTGCAGGCGCAGCTCCGTAACGTTCTATCTCTCGCTCTGTCTCTGTCAGGATCCCACCCCTGACAGGGACCTCTGTCTGCAGCTCAGATGTTCCTCCTTCTCCCCCTGTCTGCCTGACAGGTCTTTTCTGGGTCAAACCCAGTAGCGTTCTGTCTGACTTCCTATCCAAACTACCAGTTTTACCCGTGTGTGAGGAGTGGCCTAGTAAATAGAACCGCTGCTCCCCCTGGTGGACTGGAGTGTGAAGTTTAGTGTGTGACTGTGATACCTGGTCAGGTGAACTCCTTTAGTGCCATCAGACGTACCATCACTCCCCCTGGTGGAAGAGCGACAATACTGCAACGACCAGGACTCTGGGGCACTGCACTTGTTTTTTTACTTCACTTTCTGTAATGTGTTGTTTTTAAAAAAGTTTCAAATGAGACACCAAAGGAGGCTGGAGCTGCACTCGCTTCCCTGCAGCGTCTATCGTCCCACCTGCAACACAACATAATCAGGGGCCGGGCTGCAGTTACCTCAGTTTTCTTTAACCTCCCCTCTCTGAAGATGCTCTGAATCTAGAAGCTGTGGGAGTAGTGACCAAAGTGCCGACACTCTGCTTCTGTCCCTGCCGGACACAGCTTCTTCAGGTCAAGCAAGACCTCACGGGACAGTAATAGAACACGATGGGAGGCAGTGTAGCAGTGACTGAACGACACCACTGAGCAGAAGTCAAATTCAGTATAGTAGACGAGGAGGCAGAAACAAAGCACCAGGTTTATTGAAAGACAGAGGACGATATGCCTGAACATAAAACTAACGGTTCTTGTAATGATAATGGCAATAATAGATACAAGGAGAGAGGGCTGGAACTTGTCACACAAGCTGCTTTCCAGCTATGGCAGTGCAAAGTTTAATACAAACCATATTCTACAAACTAGTCTCTTCTAGCTTCCTACCTGGATTCTGATAATTGTGCCACACTGCTACAGCACCCTAGCTAAAGTACCCTTCTCTAAACCCTAACACAGTTGAACACCAGTGTCACACTCGCGGTTCTATAGTGCTTATGAGAACGTCTGATAGCTTCTGCTTGGTCCCATTGTAGTGTAGCTGTGTTTGTTGTGTTGAGCTCTTCCTTCAGGTTAACGGATCCATCTTCAAGGTCTGGACAAGCCTTGTTCCCACTTTCAATGCTGATGGATTACTGGTACCACAGCATTGTTTTCTCTTTCAGGTTACAGGTGCTCTGGGATAACCACCTTGGCTGTGTCATACGACTCTTTTCTTCTGATGCAGTCCTGATGATCGATCCTGCGGTCACCGGGCACTATATTCTCCCTTGAAGCTGTTTGTTCATTTACCAGCTCTCAGTGTCAGGACACACTTATTGTCCTCTCTCCCAAGCATGAGTCTCTCTCTACAGTTTCTGAACAGACACTTCCTGCTTCTTACTCTAACCAACACATGGCAAGGGAGCATCGTCTCTCAAAGTCACACTGTAATTCAGTTCTTGACAGGGGCTGACCCCCTACAACCGCATTACCACCCCACAGCTTGTATCACCGACCTCCAAAGATTTGGTTGGCGGTGATAGAAGAAGGGCGAGTGACACCAGCCCCAACCTCCTGATATTGCTTCATTTAAGAATCCACTCAATCGAAACGTCATAAGAAGTGAAGTAAAAATAAAAAACATTTATGCATTAACTGTACAGCCAAAGTGTATAGTATTTCATAATAAAGAAAATTACAAGTGCCTAGGGTGTAAAAATTAGATATTTACAAAGGACATTTTAGATATTGGACCATTGCTTTCAGATGCCAATCAGATCAGATTGATCACATTTAAAAGTAAATTAGCATTTGTATGTATTCAATGATAGACTGCATAGATTATGAAAATGATGTGATTGAAACATCGTGTTTACCAGTCTCTTCCTTTGCTTTGATGAGGGGAATAACCTGAAACAGCTGTATGTAAATGGAAATTCTGGTTTAGCTTTACATCCTAAAGTGCCCCACACTAGACTAACACTAGACTAACGTTAGCCGAACCCACCGACAACTACATATTTTTCTGAAGGTCTATTGTGCATGTCTGATTTCGGATTACCTATCCTTTTTGTTCACACTGAAATACACAATGTGCACAATTATTAGACAATATGTATATTTAGTGATTCATTTTATTATTCTACAGTGCTGACGGTCAATCCAAAAGGTTAATAAACCTGAATATTTAAGAAGGAAAAATATATATATTTTTTTACTTAAAAGAATATCCATGTACAGTATTACTCAACTAAATGAAAAATGTAAGTTTTCTCATCTCAATTGTTTTTTATTCATCATTATTATTCATTCAAAAATATCAAGGACAAATATAGTCACCCTTCTTTTCAATAACAGTCACATGACTTCCATGCATGGAGTCTGACAGTTTCTTAATCTGATGTCTATCAACTTTTTGGGCAGCACTAAGCAAAACCTCCCAGTCACTGATAAGAGATATGACTGTTTGTTCTCCTTTACTGTTAAGGCACCGTCACACTCAGCGACACTGCAGCGATATAGACAACGATACGATCGCTGGAGCGTCGCTGTTTAGGTCGCTGTAGAGATGTCAAACACAGCAGCTCCAGAACGATGCAGGAGCGATCCTGTGTCGTAATGGTGACTCATTTATCATTCTCACAGGTCGTTACCTCCATGTAAAACATTGCTGACATCATTGCTTTTGCTGTCAAACACAACGATACACGCCGATCTGACGACCAAATAAAGTTCTGGACTTCTAGCTCCGACCAGCGATATCACATCGGGATCCAGATCGCTGCTGCGTGTCAAACACAACGAGATCCCTAACCAGGACGCTGCAACGTCACGGATCGTTCTCGTTGTAAAGTTGCTCACTGTGAAGGTACCTTAAATCTACTGTTTACGAAGGGCCAACAAGTTCTCAATAGGGTTTAGGTCAGGTGAGGAAGGGGCCATGTCATTATTCTTTCATCTTTTAAGGAGTTGTCCAGTCTAAATTCATAAGTCACACTCTGTGTGACTGTAGACTTATGAATTCCCCCAGCTCACGCACCGTGCGGGTTTCAGCCTCCTTACCTCGGCCATGTCGCTGATCACTGAACACCTTGTACTTTTGAACTCTCCAGGGAGGTTGCAGTTCTGGAATATGACAGCACTGGAAGATTATGTCTTCCTGATCGAGCGATGTCTGATTCTTCTCAAAGCTTTGGCAGTTAATGGATGTCTTTTTTTTCTTAACACGGTTTTTGTAACCCTGTTGACTCTTTGCAACCAAACATTTGATGGTTCTGTAATCTCGCCCCAGTATCTTAGTAATTTCAAGAATTCTTCCTTCTTCCGTAAGACTTGCAGCTATTTTTGACTTTTTAGAGTCCTGTAAATCTTTTTTTTGCCTGAGGAAAACAGGCTGTCTAATAATTCTACATACCGGTACCTTGATAAAAGGGTGCTGTATCCTTAGGCCTCATCTCCCTCATTACACAAATTGACATTACCTGATCTGCTTCATTCAATAAACATTCAAGTTTACACAGCTTGGAGTTGAAAAACATGCCTAATACCCGGCACTGCCGCCAGCACTTGGGACCGGAGCGTTCAGCTGCATACAAATACATTGAGGCAAGAGACTCGAGTGAGTTTCTCGCATTGCACTCGCAAGTGAAGCACCCACCAGGGCCGTGGGGTACCCGGTCCGGGTTGGACAGTTCTTTGGGGGATGTCACGGCAGCAGTGACCCAGTCCATGGCCCTGGGCGTCCAATAAAATTTAAATGAAGGGGGAATAAAGTTTATAGGGGAGTAGTTCGTTATGCCATACGTGATGCTCGGCAATAAAGAAATGACCGATGCTGTGGTTCAAATCCACTGGGGCAGTTGGTGACGCAGCAGAGATGTTACAGCTCTCCATGGCTAGAGCTAGGTCCCAGGGCAGTTAAAATGTTAATGTCAATGATGGACTGTTGTAGTGCAGGGCAGGTGATGCAATAATAATTATGAGAATACAGCAGGGTGCAGTTTTCACACTTTACTCACAGTCAGTTGGTTACAGTCCCCAGCCGGGTGCTGTGTCCTCCAGGTCTGTGGTCCAGCCAACTCTCAGGTAATTTGGGTGCACTTTTCTGAGTCTCCCTTCTTGTGTACCTTTCTAGGCCATCTCTCTGCGCTGGCTTCATCCTCCTGCCCTGCGCCTCACACACAATGTCCCAAGCCAGCAGCCTCGGGTCCTGTCGGGCGACGCTCTCCTGGTCCCCTTGACCCTATATGGCTGCCTTTTCAGCAAATGTATGTGGATTTGGCTGTGGCTCATACAAATACCACAGCCTCCGGTTTGCTAGCTACGACTTGCTGTTCCTCCACTAGTCTGGGGCCGGTCCCCCACTATCACTTGGTCCTTCCACCCGACCATGGTTGGCATGGATTCGGGTGCCATGGGTGGATTCCTCACTTCCCTGGCCCCTAGGACCCCATCTCTCTCTCTCAGGAGCTCCTCTCTTCATGTCTGCTCTGATCAACTCCTCCCCACCAACTTTCCCTCCAACTGTCACAACTCTCCCTGCCAGAGCTGGGGCTCCCCCTTCTGCCTGGAGCAGTGTCGTGTTGAATGCACATGTGCGAGTCCCGGGTAGTGCCCTCTCCTTACCCGAGAGCTAGATACCACACCTCTGGCTGAGGTGCAGTACCTCTGTAGCGACTGGACCCTCAGGAGCGCCACACAAGTGTGACCCGGCCTATGAGAGAGGCAGCCGAGGTGGTTGCCAGCTTAACTATGACCATCCTTAGGCCAACAGCCATCTAGGTGTAGTGATGTTTCAAGAGTGTTTAACCCCTTAACGACCAGATGTATTTTTGGTTTTACACTTTCATTTTTTGCTCCCCTTCATCCCAAAGCTATAACTTTTTTTTTTTTGGGGGGGGGGGTCAAAATGGCCATGTGAGGGCTTGTTTTTTGCAGGACACATTGTACTTTTAAAATACACTATTGGTTTTAACATATTGTGTACTGGAAAATGGGAAAAAAAATTCCAAGTGTGGTGAAATTGCAAAAAAAGTGCAATGACACAGTTGTTTTTTTTTTTTTAACTTTTTTTTTACCATATTCAGCAAATGCTAAAACTGACCTGCTGTCATGATTCTCCAGGTCATTATGTGTTCATAAAGGCTGTAAAGGTACGGATGAATGACCTCGGGGAGACCAAAACATCCCACACCGCGGAGACACCATCATGTGTTTCTCAACGCAATGATCCAGAACACTGCCCCCATCCCTTATGGAAAATATGCAAATGCATGTAGAGCACCTGCGGAGACACCATCACGTGTTTCTCAACGCAAGCAATGAATAGCCAGGCCTTTCTCCGGGAAGGAACAACCACGGGAAGGGCAGCATCCAATAAAGGAAAACATCCAATACAGGAAAACCACCTATGCCAAGCATGGTATCCATCCACAGACAGCTGTTTCGGGGGTTTTGCCCCTCATCAGTGTGGAGTAGGAAACTGGCTATTAGGAGCAGTGCCTGGTAAAAAGGCTGTAAGGGTACGGATGAATGACCTCGGGGAGACCAAAACATCCCACACCGCGGAGACCCCATCACGTGTTTCTCAACGCAGTGATCCAGAACACTGCCCCCATCCCTTATGGGAAATATGCAATATGCATATGTGTTCATAGACACTAAACATGTCTAGGTTCTTTTTTTTTATTTACCGTATATACTCGAGTATAAGCCGACCCAAGTATAAGCCAGCCCGAGACCCCTAATTTTTACACAAAAAACTGGGAAAACTTAATGACTCGAGTATAAGCCTAGGGTGGAAAATGTAGCAGCTACCGGTAAATTTAAAAAATAAAAATAGGTACCAATAAAAGTAAAATTAATTGAGACATCAGTAGGTTAAGTGTTTTTGAATATCCATATTGAATCAGGAGCCCCATATAATGCTCCATACAGTTCATGATGGGCCCATAAGATGCTCCATACAAAATACACCCCATATAATGCTCCATAACGTTTATGATGGGCCCCATAAGATGCTCCATATTAAAATATGCCCCATATAATGCTACATAAAGCAGGGTGTCAAACTGCATTCCTCAAGGGCTGCAAACAGGTCATGCTCTTTGCTTTCATATGGTATGTTCAACTACCCAGCTCTCCTACTATGAAGCGCACATAGTACATCACCCAGCTTTGCACACAGACTTTCCTCTGCTCTTTGCTTTCATATGGTATGTTCATCTACCCAGCTCTCCTACTATGAAGCGCACATAGTACATCACCCAGCTTTGCACACAGACTTTCCTCTGCTCTTTGCTTTCATATGGTATGTTCATCTACCCAGCTCTCCTACTATGAAGCGCACATAGTACATCACCCAGCTTTGCACACAGACTTTCCTCTGCTCTATGCTTTCATATGGTATGCCTTTCAGCTAACCCCCACTTACCCTGTGATATTTATGACCTTGTTTACTTAGGCCTGATTGTATGCATCTGGTCCACTCTTGATTCTCTGACCAAGATGAGCAGAGACCACTCCTCTCTGCTTCACACCTGAACGCACTTAGTTTTCCATATATTGCATAGCACAAGTCTGCAGGACTTCAGTCTGCAGTGTGATTTCTAGAAGTGTGTTCTAAAAGTGTGGATTACATTAGAATTAAAACCTGAATTGGAACTGAAGGTAACTGGCCAGTCACTGCAAACAATGTTTCTGTTTGTTGTCACTTTTACCCCTATAATCTTTCACTTTCTGCTACCTCCCCCATTCCCCACACCAAGTAAGGAACTGTTCATCTCCTCTTCAATCCTCCCCATCCATCTCACCTCCTCCTCAGAACTGTTCCTTAACATACAATCCTCTGTCTCAAAGCACAGGCAGCCCCCTCACGCCCTCTCCTGCTCCCACCTGCTAACACTATCTCTGCTCCTTCTCACTGCTGGTGATATCTCTCCAAATCCTGGTCCTCCTCACCATATTCCCACAGTCATTTCTACCTCCCACCCACGCTCAATCACAAACTTCCGTAACCTCTCTAACCTTATACCCATTCACCCAGCCCCCATTTCCACAGTCCCACTAACAGGAGCTCTGTGGAACGCTCACTCTGTCTGTAACAAGCTTCCCTACATCCATGATCTTTTTGTTACTACCAAACTTTCCTTCCTCGCCATCACCGAAACCTGGCTCACCCCTTCTGACACAGCCTCCCCTGCTGCACTCTCTTACGGTGGCTTCCACCTTTCTCACACACCCCACCCCAGCAGTAAGCATGGCGGAGGAGTTGGTTTTCTCCTGTCAGATAACTGCTCCTTCACCCCAATCCCACTGCCACCCTCTGTTACCCTCCCTTCCTTTGAGGTGCACTCTGTGCGCATCTACTCCCCCTCCAACCTCCAACTGGCTGTCATTTACCGCCCCCCAGGGCCAACCACCATCTTCTTTGACCACTTCACCACCTGGCTACTTCATTTCCTTTCTGCAGACATCCCCACTATCATCATGGGCGATTTCAACATCCCCATTGACACTTCCCTCTCAGCTGCCACTAAACTTCTATCTCTCACTTCCTCCTTCGGCCTCACTCAATGGTCTTCTGCAGCCACTCACAAAGATGGTCACACACTGGACCTCATCTTCACCCGCCTCTGCTCCTTATCTAACCTCTTTAACTCACCTCTTCCTCTTTCTGACCACAACCTTCTCACATTCTCATCTCTCTCCACTCCATGTCTACAATCCCCACCCCACAAACTTTCACACCCTCGCAGAAATCTTAAACATCTTGACCTACATTCATTCTCTGAATCCCTCCACCCTCTCACAGACATAAGTTCCATACACAATGCGGATGACGCTGCCGCTTTATATAACACCACAATAGCTGTAGCTCTGGAATCTGCTGCCCCACTTACACATACCAAAGCTCGCAAAATCAACAGACAGCCCTGGCACACCAGCCTGACCAAAGAACTGAGGCGAGCTTCCAGGGCTGCTGAGCGCAGATGGAAAAGATCCCACTCCAACGACCACTTCATCGCATTCAAACAGTCCCTCACTACTTTCAAGACCACACTCGCCACAGCTAAACAAACCTACCTCTCATCTCTCATATCCTCCCTGTCTCACAACCCTAAACAGTTATTCAACACCTTCAATTCTCTCCTCCGTCCCCCAGCACCTCCTCCCTCCCCACTTATCTCTGCTGAAGACTTTGCCTCATTCTTCAAGCAGAAGATTGATAACATCAGAGACAGTTTTGGTCAACAAGCCCCAGAGCCCTTCCTCCCAACTTCCCTACCCTCCACCTCCAAAACCAACTTCTCCACCATTACAGAAGATCAACTCGCCACTCTACTCTCAAGATCACATCTCACCACCTGTGCACTTGACCCGCTCCCATCCCACCTCATCCCAAACCTCACCACAGTCTTCATCCCAACCCTAACCCATCTCTTCAACCTATCACTAACGACTGGTGTTTTCCCCTCAAGCTTTAAACATGCCTCCATCACACCTATCCTCAAAAAGCCCTCTCTTGACCCATCCTCTGTATCTAGCTATCACCCTATATCACTTCTCCCCTATGCCTCAAAACTACTGGAACAACACGTCTACCTTGAACTGTCCTCCCATCTCTCTTCTTGCTCCCTCTTTGACCGCTCACAATCTGGCTTCCGGTCACACCATTCCACTGAAACTGCCCTAACTAAGGTCACCAATGACCTCTTAACCGCCAAGAGCAAGCGACACTACTCTGTTCTCCTCCTCCTCGACCTGTCGGCTGCCTTTGACACAGTGGACCATTCCCTATTATTACAGACCCTCTCATCCCTTGGCATCACAGACTTGGCCCTGTCCTGGATCTCCTCATACCTAACAGACCAGACATTCAGCGTCTCCCACTCACACACCACCTCCTCACCTCGCCCCCTATCTGTCGGAGTCCCACAAGGTTCAGTCCTTGGGCCCCTGCTCTTCTCCATTTACACCTTTGGCCTGGGACAGCTCATAGAATCTCATGGCTTCCATTATCACCTCTATGCTGATGACACACAGATCTACATCTCTGGACCAGACATCACCTCCCTACTAACCAGAATCCCTCAATGTCTGTCCACTATTTCATCCTTTTTCTCCGCTAGATTTCTCAAACTTAACATGGACAAAACAGAATTCATCATCTTTCCCCCATCTCACGTGACCCCCCCAACGAACCTATCCATTACAGTAAATGGCTGCCCACTCTCCCCAGTCCCACAAGCTCGCTGCCTCGGGGTAATCCTTGATGCTGATCTCTCCTTCAAGCCACATATCCAAGCCCTTTCCACTTCCTGCCGACTTCAACTCAAAAATATTTCACGAATCCGTTCATTCCTCAACCAAGAATCTGCAAAAACCCTAGTCCATGCCCTCATCATCTCTCGCCTTGACTACTGGAACCTCCTGCTCTGTGGCCTCCCCTCGAACACTCTCGCACCCCTCCAATCTATTCTAAACTCTGCTGCCCGACTAATCCACCTGTCCCCCCGCTATTCTCCGGCCTCTCCCCTCTGTCAATCCCTTCACTGGCTCCCCATTGCCCAGAGACTCCAGTATAAAACCCTAACCATGACGTACAAAGCCATCCACAACCTGTCTCCTCCATACATCTGTGACCTCGTCTCCCGGTACTTACCTACACGCAACCTCCGATCCTCACAAGATCTCCTTCTCTACTCCCCTCTTATCTCCTCTTCCCACAATCGCATACAAGATTTCTCTCGCGTATCTCCCCTACTCTGGAACCCTCTACCACAACACATCAGACTCTCGCCTACCATCAAAATCTTCAAAAAGAATCTGAAGACTCACCTCTACCGACAAGCCTACAACCTGCAGTAACCACCGATCAACCAAACCGCTGCATGACCAGCTCTACCCTCACCTACTGTATTCTCACCCATCCCTTGTAGATTGTGAGCCTTCGCGGGCAGGGTTCTCTCTCCTCCTGTACCAGTTGTGACTTGTATTGTTCAAGATTATTGTACTGGTTTTTATTATGTATACCCCTCCTCACATGTAAAGCGCCATGGAATAAATGGCGCTATAATAATAAATAATAATAATAATAATGTTTTCAGGATTTCCTTGTATTGCACACGTGATCATTTAATCACCTGCCCAGAATGATTCCAGCACCTTGTGCAAGGAGAAGGAAATCTTGAAAACACGCATGGTTTGAGGCACTCGAGGAATGCAGTTTGACACCCCTGAAAAGGTTAATAACGGCCCCATAAGATGCTCCATAGAGACATTTGCCCCCTATAATGCTGCACAAATGTTGATTATGGCCCCATAAGATGCTCCATAGAAATATTAGCCACATATAATACTGCACAAATGCTGATTATGGCCCCATAAGATGCTCCATAGAGACATTTGCCCCATACAATGCTGCAAAAATGATGATTATGGCCCCATAAGATGCTCCATAGAAAATATGCCACATGTAATGCTGCATAAAAGTTGATTGTGACCCCATAAGATGCTCCATAGAAAATGTGCCCCATATAATGCTGCACAAATGTTGATTATGGCCCCATAAGATGCTCCATAAAGATATTTGCCCCATATAATGCTGCATAAAAGTTGATTATTGCCCCATAAGATGCTCCATAGGAAATTTGTCCCATATAATGCTGCATAAAAGTTGTTTATTGCCCCTTAAGATGCTCCATAGGAAATTTGCCCCATATAATGCTGCAGAAAAGTAGATTATGGCCCCATAAAGTGCAGTTTATGCTGATATTATTAACTGTACAGTATATCTGCTGCTGCTGCAATAAATAAAATGACATACTCACCTCTCGTCGCTGCCCGCTGCTCCTCAGCGTCCTCCGCAGTGACTATTCAGGCAGAGGGCCGCACGCACACTAACCAGTCATCGCACCCTCTGACCTGAACGTCACAGACAGAGGACGCTGGAGACGGAGCAGCACCGACTGTGGAACGTGGGACAGGTGAATATGCCCCCGTTATACTCACTTGCTCCTGGTGCGGTCCCTGCATGTCCCTGGTTCTCAGGGCACTGACAGCTTCTTCCAGCGTTGAGCTGTCACCTGTACTGCTCATTACAGTAATGAATATGCGACTCCAACCCTATGGGAGTGGAGTTGCGTCCATATTCATTACTGTAATGAGCGGTACCACGTGACCGCTCAACACAAAAAGAAGCTGTCAGTGCCTGGAGAACCAGGAATGTGCAGGGACCGCACCAGGAGCAAGTAAGTATGATTAGACAGCTGCCGCTCCCCCTTCCCTTCCGACCCCTGGGAATGACTCGAGTATAAGCCGAGAAGGGCAATTTCAGCCTAAAAAAATGGGCTGAAATTCTCGGTTTATACTCGAGTATATACGGTAAGTGCTGAAAAAAATATCCAAAGTTTGTAAAAAAAAATAAATAAAAAATTGCGCCACTTTCCGATACCCGTAGCGTCTCCATTTTTCGTGATCTCGGGTTGGGTGAGGGCTTTTTTTTTTTTTATACCGAGCTGACGTTTTTAATTATATCATTTTGATGCAGATACAATCTTTTGATCACCTATTATTACATTTTTATGCAATGTTATGCAATGTTGCAGCGAATTCTGTCATTTTGACTTTTTTTTTCTCATTACGCCGTTCAGGGATGGGGTTAATTTTTTTTATATTGGATTGATTGGGCGATTCTGAACGCAGCAGTACCAAATATCTGCATGTTTTATTATCTTATTGTTTTATTTTGAATAGGGGAAAGAGGGGGTGATTATATATATATATATATATATATATATATATATATATATATATATATTTAAAACATTTCTTTAACCCCTTTCTGACATCTGACGTACTATCCCGTCGAGGTGGGGTGGGCCCGTATGACCACCGACGGGATAGTACGTCATACGCGATCGGCCGCGCTCACGCATATAGCGCACATAGTACATCACCCAGCTTTGCACACAGACTTTCCTCTGCTCCTAGCATTGTGATGGTATGTTCATCCACCCAGCTCTCCTGCTATGAAGCGCACATAGTACATCACCCAGCTTTGCACACAGACTTTCCTCTGCTCCTAGCATTGTGATGGTATGTTCATCCACCCAGCTCTCCTGCTATGAAGCGCACATAGTACATCACCCAGCTTTGCACACAGACTTTCCTCTGCTCCTAGCATTGTGATGGTATGTTCATCCACCCAGCTCTCCTGCTATGAAGCGCATATAGTACATCACCCAGCTTTGCACACAGACTTCCCTCTGCTTTTTGCTTTCATATGGTATGCCTTTCAGCTAACCCCAGCTCACCCTGTGATATTTATGACCTTGTTTACTTAGGCTTGATTGTATGCATCTGGTCCACTCTTAATTCTCTGACCAAGATGAGCAGAGACCACTCCTCTCTGCTTCACACCTGAACGCACTTAGTTTTCCATATATTGCATAGCACAAGTCTGCAGGACTGTAGTCTGCAGTGTGATTTCTAGAAGTGTGTTCTAAAAGTGTGGATTACATTAGAATTAAAACCTGAATTGGAACTGAAGGTAACTGGCCAGTCACTGCAAACAATGTTTCTGTTTGTCACTTTTACCCCTATATTCTTTCACTTTCTGCTACCTCCCCCAATCCCCACACCAAGTAAGGAACTGTTCATCTCCTCTTCAATCCTCCCCATCCATCTCACCTCCTCCTCAGAACAGTTCCTTAACATACAATCCTCTGTCTCAAAGCACAGGCAGCCCCCTCATGCCCTCTCCTGCTCCCACCTGCTAACACTTTCTCTGCTACTTCTCACTGCTGGTGATATCTCTCCAAATCCTGGTCCTCCTCACCATATTCCCACAGTCATTTCTACCTCCCACCCATGCTCCATCACAAACTTCCGTAACCTCTCTAACCTTATACCCATTCACCCAGCCCCCGCTTCCCCAGCCCAACTAACAGGAGCTCTGTGGAACGCTCGCTCTGTCTGTAACAAGCTTCCCTACATCCATGATCTTTTTGTTACTACCAAACTTTCCTTCCTCGCCATCACCGAAACCTGGCTCACCCCTTCTGACACAGCCTCCCCTGCTGCACTCTCTTACGGTGGCTTCCACCTTTCTCACACACCCCGCCCCAGCAGCAAGCATGGCGGAGGAGTTGGTTTTCTCCTGTCAGGTAACTGCTCCTTCACCCCAATCCCACTGCCACCCTCTGTTACCCTCCCTTCCTTTGAGGTGCACTCTGTGCGCATCTACTCCCCCTCCAACCTCCAACTGGCTGTCATTTACCGCCCCCCAGGGCCAGCCACCATCTTCTTTGACCACTTCACCACCTGGCTACTTCATTTCCTTTCTGCAGACATCCCCACTATCATCATGGGCGATTTCAACATCCCCATTGACACTTCCCTCTCAGCTGACACTAAACTTCTATCTCTCACTTCCTCCTTCGGCCTCACTCAATGGTCTTCTGCAGCCACTCACAAAGATGGTCACACACTGGACCTCATCTTCACCCACCTCTGCTCCCTATCTAACCTCTCTAACTCACTTCTTCCTCTCTCTGACCACAACCTTCTCACATTCTCATCTCTCTCCACTCCATGTCTACAATCCCCACCCCACAAACTTTCACACCCTCGCAGAAATCTTAAACATCTTGACCTACATTCATTCTCTGAATCCCTCCTCCCTCTCACAGACATAAGTTCCATACACAATGCGGATGACGCTGCCACTCTATATAACACCACAATAGCTGTAGCTTTGGAATCTGCTGCCCCACTTACACATACCAAAGCTCGCAAAATCAACAGACAGCCCTGGCACACCAGCCTGACCAAAGAACTGAGGCGAGCTTCCAGGGCTGCTGAGAGCAGATGGAAAAGATCCCACTCCAACGACCACTTCATCGCATTCAAACAGTCCCTCACTACTTTCAAGACCACACTCGCCACAACTAAACAAACCTACTTCTCATCTCTCATATCCTCCCTGTCTCACAACCCTAAACAGTTATTCAACACCTTCAATTCTCTCCTCCATCCCCCAGCACCTCCTCCCTCCCCACTTATCTCCGCTGAAGACTTTGCCTCATTCTTCAAGCAGAAGATTGATAACATCAGAGACAGTTTTGGTCAACAAGCCCCAGAGCCCTTCCTCCCAACTTCCCTACCCTCCACCTCCAAAACCAACTTCTCCACCAGTACAGAAGATCAACTCTCCACTCTACTCTCAAGATCGCATCTCACCACCTGTGCACTTGACCCGCTCCCATCCCACCTCATCCCAAACCTCACCACAATCTTCATCCCAACCCTAACCCATCTCTTCAACCTATCACTAACAACTGGTGTTTTCCCCTTTAAACAGCTTTAAAAAGCTTTAAACATGCCTCCATCACACCTATCCTCAAAAAGCCCTCTCTTGACCCATCCTCTGTATCTAGCTATCACCCTATATCACTTCTCCCCTATGCCTCAAAACTACTGGAACAACACGTCTACCTTGAACTGTCCTCCCATCTCTCTTCTTGCTCCCTCTTTGACCGCTTACAATCTGGCTTCCGGTCACACCATTCCACTGAAACTGCCCTAACTAAGGTCACCAATGACCTCTTAACCGCCAAGAGCAAGCGACACTACTCCGTTCTCCTCCTCCTCGACCTGTCGGCTGCCTTTGACACAGTGGACCATTCCCTATTATTACAGACGCTCTCATCCCTTGGCATCACAGACTTGGCCCTATCCTGGATCTCCTCATACCTAACAGACCGGACATTCAGCGTCTGCCACTCACACACCACCTCCTCACCTCGCCCCCTATCTGTCGGAGTCCCACAAGGTTCAGTCCTTGGGCCCCTGCTCTTCTCCATTTACACCTTTGGCCTGGGACAGCTCATAGAATCTCATGGCTTTCAGTATCACCTCTATGCTGATGACACACAGATCTCCATCTCTGGACCAGATATCACCTCCCTACTAACCAGAATCCCTCAATGTCTGTCCACTATTTCATCCTTCTTCTCCGCTAGATTTCTAAAACTTAACATGGACAAAACAGAATTCATCATCTTTCCCCCATCTCACGCGACCCCCCCAACGAACCTATCCATTACAGTAAATGGCTGCCCACTCTCCCCAGTCCCACAAGCTCGCTGCCTCGGGGTAATCCTTGACGCTGATCTCTCCTTCAAACCACATATCCAAGCCCTTTCCACTTCCTGCCGACTTCAACTCAAAAATATTTCACGAATCCGTTCATTCCTCAACCAAGAATCTGCAAAAACCCTAGTCCATGCCCTCATCATCTCTCGCCTCGACTACTGCAACCTCCTGCTCTGTGGCCTCCCCTCGAACACTCTCGCACCCCTCCAATCTATTCTAAACTCTGCTGCCCGACTAATCCACCTGTCCCCCCGCTATTCTCTGGCCTCTCCCCTCTGTCAATCCCTTCACTGGCTCCCCATTGCCCAGAGACTCCAGTACAAAACCCTAACGATGACATACAAAGCCATCCACAACCTGTCTCCTCCATACATCTGTGACCTCGTCTCCCGGTACTTACCTACACGCAACCTCCGATCCTCACAAGATCTCCTTCTCTACTCCCCTCTTATCTCCTCTTCCCACAATCGTATACAAGATTTCTCTCGCGTATCACCCCTACTCTGGAACCTTCTACCACAACACATCAGACTCTCGCCTACCATCAGAATCTTCAAAAAGAATCTGAAGACCCACCTCTTCCGACAAGCCTACAACCTTCAGTAACCACCGATCAACCAACCGCTGCACGATCAGCTCTATCCTCACCTACTGTATTCTCACCCATCCCTTGTAGATTGTGAGCCTTCGCGGGCAGGGTCCTCACTCCTCCTGTACCAGTTATGACTTGTATTGTTTAAGATTATTGTACTTGTTTTTATTATGTATACCCCTCCTCACTTGTAAAGCGCCATGGAATAAATGGCGCTATAACAATAAATAATAATAATAATAATATCGCAGCTGACATCCGGCACTATGTGCCAGGAGCGGTCACGGACCGCCCCCGGCACATTAACCCCCGGCACACCGCGATCAAACATGATCACGGTGTGCCGGCGGTATAGGGAAGCATCGCGCAGAGAGGGGGCTCCCTGCGGGCTTCCCTGAGACCCCCGAAGCAACGCGATGTGATCGCGTTGCTGCGAGAGTCTCCTACCTCCTTCCTCGCTGCAGGTCCAGGATCCAAGATGGCCGCGGCATCCGGGTCCTGCAGGGAGGGAGGTGGCTTACCGAGTGCCTGCTCAGAGCAGGCGCTGGTAAGCCTGCAGTGCTGTGAGGCAGATCGGTGATCTGACAGAGTGCTGTGCACACTGTCAGATCACCGATCTGTTATGTCCCCCCCTGGGACAAAGTAAAAAAGTAAAAAACAAAAAATTTCCACTTGTGTAAAAAAAAAAAAAAATCCTAAATAAAGAAAAAAATATATATATTATTCCTATAAATACATTTCTTTATCTAAATAAAAAAAAACCCAAAACAATAAAAGTACATATGTTTAGTATTGCCGCGTCCGTAACGACCCAACCTATAAAACTGTCCCACTAGTTAACCCCTTCAGTAAAAACCGTAAGAAAAAAAAAAAAAAAAACGAGGCAAAAAACAACGCTTTGTTACCATACCGCGGAACAAAAAGTGGAATAACACGCGATCAAAAAGACAGATATAAATAATCATGGTACCACTGAAAACGTCATCTTGTCCCGCAAAAAACAAGCCACAATACAGCATCATCAGCGAAAAAATAAAAAAGTTATAGTCCTGAGAATAAAGCGATACCAAAATAATTATTTTTTCTATAAAATAGTTTTTATCGTATAAAAGCGCCAAAACATTAAAAAAATGATATAAATGAGGTATCGCTGTAATCGTACTGACCCGATGAATAAAACGTGCCCGAAAATGTTACCAATAAAAACGTCAACTCGTCCCACAAAAAACAAGACCTGACATGACTCTGTGGACTCAAATATGGAAAAATTATAGCTCTCAAAATGTGGTAACGCAAAAAAATATTTTTTGCAATAAAAAGCGTCTTTCAGTGTGTCACGGCTGCCAATCATAAAAATCCGCTAAATAACCCGCTATAAAGGTAAATCAAACCCCCCTTCATCACCCCCTTAGTTAGGGAAAAATAAAAAAAATGTATTTATTTCCATTTTCCCATTAGGGTTAGGGCTAGGGTTAGGGCTACGGTTGGGGCTTGGGTTGGGGCTAGGGTTAGGGCTAGGGTTAGGGCTAGGGTTAGGGCTAGGGTTAGGGCTAGGGTTGGGGCTAGGGTTAAGGCTACAGTTAGGGTTGGGTCTAAAGTTAGGGTTAGGGTTTGGATTACATTTACGGTTGGGAATAGGGTTGGGTGTGTCTGGGTTAGGGGTGTGGTTAGGGTTACTGTTGGGATTAGGGTAAGGGGTGTGTTTGGATTAGGGTATCAGTTGTATTATAATTGGGGGGTTTCCACTGTTTAGGCACATCAGGGGCTCTCCAAACGGGACATGGCATCCGATCTCAATTCCAGCCAATTCAGCGTTGAAAAAGTAAAACAGTGCTCCTTCCCTTCAGAGCTCTCCCGTGTGCCCAAACAGGGGTTTACCCCAACATATGTGGTAACGGCGTGCTCAGGACAAATTGGACAACATCTTTTGGGGTCCAATATCTCCTGTTACCCTTGGAAAAATACAAAACTGGGGGCTAAAAAATAAGTTTTGTGGGAAAAAAAAGGATTTTTTATTTTCACGGCTCTGCGTTGTAAACTGTAGCAAAACACTTGGGGGTTCAAAGTTCTCACAACACATCTAGATAAGTTCCTTGGGGGGTCTAGTTTCCAATATGGAATCACTTGTGGGGGGTTTGTACTGTTTGGGTACATCAGGGGCTCTGCAAATGCAAAGTGACGCCTGCAGACCAATCCATTTAAGTCTGCATTCCAAATGGCGCTCCTTCCCTTCCGAGCTCTGTCATGTGCCCAAACAGTGGTTCCCCCCCACATATGGGGCATCAGCGTACTCAGGACAAATTGGACAACAACTTTTGGGGTCCAATTTATCCTGATACACTTGTGAAAATACAAAACTGGGGGCTAAAAAATCATTTTTGTGAAAAAAAAAAGAATTTTTATTTTCACGGCTCTGCGTTATAAACTGTAGTGAAACACTTGGGGGTTCAAAGCTCTCAAAAAACATCTAGATAAGTTCCTTAGGGGGTCTACTTTCCAAAATGGTGTCACTTGTCGGGGTTTTTAATGTTTAGGCACATCAGGGGCTCTCCAAACGCAACATGGCGTCCCATCTTAATTCCAGTCAATTTTGCATTGAAAAGTAAAATAGCGCTCCTTCCCTTCCGAGCTCTGCTATGTGCCCAAACAGTGGTTTACCCCCACATATGGGGTATCGTCGTACTCAGGACAAATTGCACAACAACTTTTGTGGTCTAATTTCTTCTCTTACCCTTGGGGAAATAAAAAAATGGGGGCGAAAAGATCATTTTTGTGAAAAAATATGATTTTTTATTTTTACGGCTCTGCATTATAAACTTCTGTGAAGCACTTGTTGGGTCAAAGTGCTCAACACACATCTAGATAAGTTCCTTAAGGGGTCTACTTTCCAAAATGGTGTCACTTGTGGAGGGTTTCAATGTTTAGGCACATCATGGGCTCTCCAAACGCAACATGGCGTCCAATCTCAATTCCAGTCAATTTTGCATTGAAAAGTCAAATGGCGCTCCTTCCCTTCCGAGCTCTGCCCTGCGCCCTAACAATGGTTTACACCCACATATGGGGTATCAGCGTACTCAGGACAAATTGCACAACAGTTTTTGGGGTCCAATTTCTTCTCTTACCCTTGGGAAAATAAAAAATTGGCGAAAATATCATTTTTGTGAAAAAATATGATTTTTTATTTTTACGGCTCTGCATTATAAACTTCTGTGAAGCACTTGTTGGGTCAAAGTGCTCACCACACATCTAGATAAGTTCCTTAGGGGGTCTACTTTCCAAAATGGTGTCACTTGTGGGGGGTTTCAATGTTTAGGCACATCAGGGGCTCTCCAAATGCAACATGGAGTCCCATCTCAATTCCAGTCAATTTTGCATTGAAAAGTCAAATGGCGCTCCTTTCCTTCCGAGCTCTGCCATGCGCCCAAACAGTGGTTTACCCCCACTTATGGGGTATCACCATACTCAGGACAAATTGTACAACAACTTTTGGGGTCCATTTTCTCCTGTTACCCTTGGTAAAATAAAACAAATTGGAGCTGAAATAAATTTTGTGTGAAAAAAAGTTAAATGTTCATTTTTATTTAAACATTCCAAAAATTCCTGTGAAACACCTGAAGGGTTAATAAACTTCTTGAAAGTGGTTTTGAGTACCTTGAGGGGTGCAGTTTTTAGAATGGTGTCACACTTGGGTATTTTCTATCATATAGAGCCCTCAAAATGACTTCAAATGAGATGTGGTCCCTAAAAAAAAATGGTGTTGTAAAAATGAGAAATTGCTGGTCAACTTTTAGCCCTTATAACTCCCTAACAAAAAAAAAATTTTGGTTCCAAAATTGTGCTGATGTAAAGTAGACATGTGGGAAATGTTACTTATTAAGTATTTTGCATGACATATGTCTGTGATTTAAGGGCATAAAAATTCAAAGTTGGAAAATTGCGAAATTTTCAAAATTTTCGCCAAATATTCATTTTTTTCACAAATAAACGGAAGTTATATCGAAAAAATTTTACCACTATCATGAAGTACAATATGTCCCGAGAAAACATTGTCAGAATCGCCAAGATCCGTTGAAGCGTTCCAGAGTTATAACCTCATAAAGGGACAGTGGTCAGAATTGTAAAAATTGGCCTGGTCATTAACGTGCAAACCACCCTTGGGGGTGAAGGGGTTAAACTTTTGGCATGCTTCAGTAGTCTCCATGGGAGACTAGAAGCTGCCATAATCCGATCGGCTCTGCTACATACAGACGATGATCAGATCACCTGTATGTAGCAGAAATGTTCACTTGCTATGAGCGCTGACCACCGGGTGGCGCTCATAGCAATCTGGCAGTGACAACCATAGAGGTCTGCTGGAGACCTCTGATTGTTATGTTGACCCATCGATGACCTGCGATCACGTGACTGGGTCACCGATGGGCTGGATTTCTGGCGAGCTTGCCGGAAACACACGTTAAATGCCACTGTCAGAGTTTGACAGCATAATTTAACTAGTTAGCCACAGGTAGATCACAATTCCACTTGTGGCTGTTAGAAGCACATGTCGGCTGTTCAAAACAGCTGACATGTGCCTGGAAAAATGTACTATTATGCCCGATGTCGGAAAGGGGTTAAATTCTGACATAGAAAAAATATTTATTTGCACCGTGTTAGGCAGTAGACAGAAAAATATTGAAATTTGAGAGTCCTCATTGGGTGTTACCTTTTAATGACTAACTGAAAAAATGGTAATAAATAGCAAACTTTCGAGACTACTCAGGTCTCTTCATCGGGCAAAATAAGGTTGCTTGTGAAGAAAGGGAGTCCAGCTTCAAGCTGGACTCCCTTCCTTCACAAGCAATACTAACGGTTGGCAGAGACGAGACTCTGGGCTTCACCACAACAGAAACTTACCTGGTTTCAATCAAGGTTGAGCTGAATTTTTTCGTTGCTGCTGTTTATTAACATCTTTTCATTTGGCCATTAAAACATATCAACCACTGTGGACTCTCAAATTGTAATTTTTGTTTTTTAAATCCTGATGGGGTTTCCATCTTTGTTTTTATATTTTTAATTAATTTAATGAATGTTTGGTAGTTCTGGAGCCAGTATGAAAGCATCGTTAAACTGTATAAGATCTTTACAGTCTTGAGCTTGTTTGCAAGAGAAAAAAGTAAAAATTCATTGTGACCGATTCAGTAAGATGCTACAAGGAATCAGAAGACACCAGAAGATATTTTTGATATGGCTTTGCATTGCCCATTATGAGTGAATTTATATTTCTAATATATCCTTCCATAGTTTGTGGACACTATGAATGGGGGATGTCACTTTAGAGCCCGACCTATAAGCCAGTTTTTGTACTACAAAGTATTCTTCCGCAAAAAGCTCTCAAACTTTTCCAAACCAGAAAGAGTTACTAAGTAAGCTAATTGATATTGTGCGGCACTAGAGACCTTGTTCTCTTCCACAGTGAAGAGTTTATTTGCATATTTTACATAGGACTGCACAACCTATCTAATTCCATTTAAAGTTCCTCTGTGGTTCATATTGGACGCTTTGACGTATCTGACAAAATATGGCAGTAAATATGATCACAACTGACATAAGTGTTCTCCTCAGACATTGACTAGTGTCTGTTCTAGGAATGAACCCTGTGGAGAGACTGAACTTTCTTGAAGTCTTACACCACTTCAAAGCAATACGAAGTTATATTGGTGCTAGATGCTGGAAGATAGTCTAATCCCAAGACCAGGGCGCCCATGCTGAGCCCTGAAAGGTGATACAAGGTGCACGTCCTGTGATGTTCTCCTGGCTCCAAGAGAATGCAACCTCGGCACGCGATGGAAATGCTGCAATCCATTTTTGGGACACAAGCTTCATCTCTAGCTGCATATCGCACGTTTAATATTCCGAATGCTTGCCAAGATATCTCAGACTCGCCGAAACATGCTTGAGAGTTGGGTACCCAGGGACATGTGCAGGCAAATTCATGGAATTTTGGGGTGATAACTCATTTCGTGGAAATGGCATGTAGCTTGGTTCAGGGCATCTGTCTATTTAATACATATATGTCGTCGTGGTTAATTTGCTTACAGTATAAAAGATATGCCGTATCTATTCTCACTTTAAGAATTACATTACTTATCTTGTATTGGACCATTATTCCTCCAGAGCTGAACTCACAATTCTGCTGTTTGTCTGGTAATATACTTATTGACATACACTGATCAGCTACGATCTTTTAATGCATGAGAACTGTTAGTAATTTTAATAAATTGATAGGTGCTGTCCCCCTTTTCCCCATATCTCTGTGTAAATCACGTTGGCGCTGATGTTACTACATTACTATCATTATATATGCTGTCGACACCTATGGTACCATGTGAGACTAAGACATTTGCAGGGTGGCAATATTTGGTGCCAATATCGCTCGTTATGTGGAAGTGAAGTATAATAGTACTGGTTCCTTGACTCTCTCTTTGCTGGCACAGATAGCACTGCTTACCAGTAACTTCCTAAGGCTTGCTATGGCTCATTAGGTGGAGTGTAATGACAGTGTTACTGTCTTCCTGACTCTCTTTGTAAATATTGTTGGCACAGATAGTACTGCCTATCTGTATCTTCTTGTAAATTATGTAAACTGAGATTTCACTAAGACTTGCTATGGGTCAGAATGTTAAGCGGAGTGTAATGACACTAGGACTGTTTTCAGGACTCTTTTTACTCTATATAAGTAGGTTGTACTGACTCCTTGTATCTCCCTGTGCTTCACGTAATTGCAGAGAGTACTGCTGCCCTGTCTCTCTCTGTGCTCCTAATCGTACTGCTGCCCTGTCTCTCTTGTGATATATGACTGCTCAGATAGTATTGCTTTCCTGTCTCATTTGTCTTTATATCCTGAAATAACGCTGGAGCGTTCACCATTGGGGAAAGTGCTGCGTCCACTTTGACAGCTCATTTTATGCTGTGTCACCAGTTTTATGTGATGATTGTGTGGCTGGGACAAACTCTGATGGTGGACTTTGACATTTGCTGTGTAGTTATTATATGAGATAAATAGGGAATGTGATTTATACTGAACTCTGGTGCACTGGGCGCTTATCGTCATATTAAATGTCTTAAAGGGCAATTCCACCCAAAATGCATGAGATGAAGTTTCTCATCAGCATTGTGATCTAAGGACTAAGTTTTCTCCTTATACAGAGTGACATGCCAGGTCTGGCATGCCATTATGAGGAGATTTAAACACCTTGCGTGCTCCTCTGGGAAATTAAATATGCAAATTTTCTCTTCAGAGAGGAACAGGACTTGAACTCTAGTGAGATCTATTGGAAGTAGCCATCCTACAAGTCAATATCGACCCTTAAACTAGCCAATCATCAGTATAAAGTAATGAGATGATCTGATTGGGCTGGGTATGAGGCTAAAACCGGACGTTAAGGGGTAATTTTTCTCCTTATGGAGAATGACATGCCAGGTCTGATTCAAACCAGAATTTATACTTTGCATTCATGAGGGGTAGACAAAACCCCAAAACACAGTGTCTGCAAATTGAGATTCTGATTTGGCTTTTAACCAAAGTCATGTGGCAAGGCTCGTTAAAAGTTCAATATTGACTTTTAGAATTGATACTTCCTATAGGGGGCACTAGAGTTCAAGTCCTCTCCCTCTCTGCAGAGAAAATTTGCATATCACCACCATTGTGAAGTCCTGTTCATGAAATGCTTAGGAAAAGTAAAGGAAATTTTCTGGGTCCACCCAGAGTGGGAGATGTTTAAATTTAATTTTGGTGTATCCCATCTCTGATCATGGTCAGAACCCTACATAGCAATCCTTTCAAGAATCCCGCTTTACAGGACAGTCTATGCTTTGACCAATTGTACTTTACTTTTTCCCATTTGCTCCCCATTTCCTACATTTGAAATTCATCAATACTAATGCAATATTGGCTCCATGCAGATAGAATTCATTTTAGGTTGGTCTTGTATCTTTTTAAAATAATGTTGACATATAACGACCTTCTGTACTGCTGTGTTGGCAAACAGGAAAGATGAAAATATATTTATGTCAAGCAGCTCGTGAAAGGGACTGGATTTTTATATTTGCTATGTAGGTATATTTGACCAATTTCTTGTCCGATTAACACCAAAATTGGTATTTATAAATGGCCATTTGATCTGGTTGAACGTTACCAGAAAGTTAATATGACATGCTTAAAAATCTGACTGCCAAACACAGTGATTGTTGCCCCAAACTAAACCTTCCATTAACGATATAAGAAGGTTTAATTAGAGGGCAAACACAACAAATCAGGAAGACGAGAATAACTCTTGGTCTACATGGCTAAATCTCACCGTTTTCTTCATCTCTAAGGCTTCCTACATATATTATACTAATGTCTGCTGAACCCACTGATATTGAGAGGATTGGCCAAAAATCCAATGTATATGAGAGCCCATACAATTCAGTGTTGCAAGGAATATCGACATGGCCAATTTTGGCCTACCAATCATATTGTCTCACAGAGAAACTGCAGCCAGACATGTCTTTGTTGACAGCTCTCTCATCTTAAACACAGAAGATCTTGGCTGAACAAGTGCTCGTATGTGTGGGTGCAGCAACCAATATGGCTGCCAGCTGAATCATTTATCTCTGACTGCCATCAAATGTGCATGTTGGACTTAAAGAGGACCTGTAACTTGAGCAAAAACATTGAGTTAAATATCTTCTAAAAATCCCTTTGTTCTCCTGATTGTGCTGATCTTTTCTGTCTTGTCGTATGTCACTGCATTGCTGAGATATTCACATTTTGCTTCTTCTGGAGCGCAATATGTGAAATCTCTGCTTGAAGACCAAGTGGACATTTCTTCAGACTTCTCTGGGGGCGTGTGCTTTTATTTCTACATCCCAGATGCTGCCAATTGTAGCTTGGCAGTATCTGTGAATGCTAGATCATCTGTTAAGCTGTGATTTGGCAGTGTCAAAGAGGGAGAGTTGAAAGTGCATGCCCCGAGAGAAGACTGAAAAATGCCCAGTTGGTCTGCAATCAGAGATTTCACATAGTGCCCTCCAAAAGAAACAAATATGAATATCCCTGCACAGAAAAAAATGCCAGAAGGTGAGGTCAGGGATTTTTACAAGGTATTTCACTCAATTTTTTTGAGTAAATGATGAGGGTGTGGGAGCCAAAAATGTCATCCTTACAGTGATTGTGCACAGTGTTGTAATGTCTCAAATTTGCATAGGTTGAAACAGTTTTTATAGTGCATCTACTTTCCCACTCACAAAATAATTGTCCCTGATTGTCTCCATTATTAAGGTTGACATTCTCAAGTGCATATATTTATTCTTCTCTTTATTTATTTGCTATTTTTCTATTAACATTGCCCACTAGGTGGCAGTGCTTCACTGAATGCATTTGCATATGTAGTTTTACTGAACCAAAATGGATATGAATCAATGTGTGTGTACATTTTGTGGATAAAATTACTGTAGATTAGTCAGTAATCACTCGGCAATCTTTTCATTGTTTTTTTTCTATACGTTGCTGTATTATATAGCATGGAAGAGAGGGGTCATTAGTAATGATATTCAGTAGTCATTAATACTCTGGAGAGTCTGTGATTCTAATTACTGAGCTAAAAGAAGTACTGGAGAAAAAATAATATTTCCTGTCTATATTGACTTTTGTCTGAAGACCTCAGATATAACATTAGTATTAATATGACAAACTGCAGACAACTTTTAGCAAACTTAAAAAACCAACAAAAAACCCCAACCTGCACCTCCTCTTCTCAGCGTTCTGTGTGTATGCATATCTCAGTGCCCTTGCCTCACCCATTCCTCCTACCTATTGTGTCCATGCTACATTCAGGCACTTTTCTTGGGGGACTTCATCCACAGGCTCAGGTTGTATAGGTCTCCTTTGCCTCCTCATTTAAGGGGATTATCTCTCCAGTTTGGCAAAAGAGTGACACTATTTTTTAAGTATTGTTTGTTAAACTTATATGCTGTAATAGCGGATTATGCCTTCTTAGATGCGCTATGTGGATTCTATGAGTATTAGGCCCAGGCTATTTTTTGAGCATTTACCTGTTTCTTTTGCCCACAGGGCAGTGCCTTGCATATATTCTTAGTTGCAACATATTGATAGGAGGATTGCACATAGCTTTCATATACCTTTTGAGTGATTATTGGTATTGTGGAATTTGTTGACATAAAATCTGTTGTTATATATTTGGGGTGTGGCAAGGGCATGACCCTATTGTGGGTCAATGTATAGCTTTGTTTGCATTATGCAATTTTAAATGTTTTTAAATCTTTTTGCAGTGTTTGTATTTTCACTTAATAAAATTTATATATATTTTTGCTACCTTTGTTTGGTGATCCTTGTTGAATACATGCTACTTTCTTTAGTTTGTTTGTTGAATATAAATATATATATAATTGTCAGATATACGAATATGTGTCAGGACTTTTCAAATCCTATGATTCCCTGATATCAGATGCATGTAGAAAAGCCGCAGAGACACCATCACGTGTTTCTCAACGCAAGCATCGGGAAGGAACAACCACGGGAAGGGCAGCATCCAATAAAGGAAAACCACCTATGCCAAGCATGGTATCCATCCATAGACAACTGTTTCGGGGTATTTGCCCCTCATCAGTGTGGAGTAGGAAACTGGCTATTAGGAGCAGTGCCTGGTGAAAAGACTATAATCATAAGGGTGAATGACCTCGGGGAGATCAAAACATCCAATACCGCGGAGACACCATCACGTGTTTCTCAACGCAGTGATCCAGAACACTGCCCCCATCCCTTATGGGAAATATGCAAATGCATGTAGGATAGCTGCGGAGACACCATCACGTGTTTCTCAACGCAAGCAATGAATAGCCAGGTCTTTCACCGGGAAGGAACAACCATGGGAAGGGCAGCTTCCAATAAAGGAAAACCACCTATGCCAAAACATGGTATCCATCCACAGACAGCTGTTTCGGGGATCACTGCGTTGAGAAACACGTGATGGTGTCTCCGCGGTGTTGGATGATTTGATCTCCCCGAGGTCATTCACCCTTATGTTTATATTCCCTGATATCAGAGGCCGGGAAGATCTTGAGTACAACCCGCTGTGATCTTTGAAGCTAACAGCTCTCTGCTGCCCCCTATCGTCCGGACAATTACATGATTGGGTGATGATCAAGTTAGAAGGCCACACCCTGTTTGCACCACTAGGCCGGCTATCAGAAAAGTAACAGTGAATGTATGGCATATACGGTAAACAAAGGGAGGCAGTGTTTATGAAAAATATACAAAAGATTTTACACGGGGGACAAAACAACACAGCATAAACATTTACTTAAAATAAAAGGAATTAGCAGGAGAACTTACTACACCGATTGCAGAGACAAATTGTTTAGCCAAAGGAGGGCACTTCGATTTGGCCATTAATAACGGGGTCCCTACATACATGACATGTAGCTCTCTGTACGAACCCTTATGATAATTTGGATTGATCTTTTATCAGACCCTGAGTCCCACCCACACCCCCCCCCCCTGTGATGACCTCACAATGTCCCGATTATGGGCCATTCATACATTTAGGAAATCCCAAGTTATATAATAACTCCTCGTAGAGCGATCACAGAGGGTCAAGACTGATGTCATCCTTTGTATCAGGATTTTAGCTATGCTTAGGCACCAAACATGGCTTATCTACCAGTGGTTATATTGCCCCTATGGATTTTGGGGCCTTTTGGTTGGGGTTATAATTATTAGAAAATTTGTGTATCTTTGGCCTAGTTATCCCAGTGCCAACAATGTAAGTCTCATTAGTATGGGATGTATAGAAAATACAATATTCCATATTTTCTCTCCGGAGCCATACTGTCTGCTCTCTCATTGTACTGTGACCATGGTTTTTTGTAAAGGGTGTCATATCTTCTTTGATCCACTTCAGACCCTAAGGGTATGTGCACACGTCCGGATTTCTTGCAGAAATTTCCTGAAGAAAACCGGAAATTTTCTGCAAGAAATCCGCATTTTTTTTTTGCGTTTTTTTTCCGGTTTTTGTCGCGTTTTTTTAGCATTCTGCAAGCGTAATTAGCTTGCAGAATGCTAAACTGACTGACAGGTTGGTCACACTTGCCAAACATACTGTTTGACAAGTGTGACCAACTTTTTACTATAGATGCTGCTTTTGCAGCATCTATAGTAAAAGATAGAATGTTTAAAAATAATAAAAAAAATAAAAAAAATGCTTATACTCACCCGCAGACAGCTGATCTCCTCACCGGCGTCCGTTCCGTATAGCTGGTGTGTGCGCGCAGGACCTTCCATGACGTCGCGGTCACGTGAGCGGTCACATGACCGGTCTCGACCAATCACAAGACGGTGACGTCATCGGCAGGTCCTTCACCGCACACCAGCTACAGGAACCGAAGCGACAGCGTGCAGTGGAGAGGCGGGAAGACATCGAAGGTGAGTATAGGACTATTTTTTATTTTAATTCTTTTTTTTTGACCAATTATATGGTGCCCAGTCCGTGGAGGAGAGTCTCCTCTCCTCCACCCTGGGTACCAACCGCACATAATCTGCTTACTTCCCGCATGGTGTGCACAGCCCCGTGCGGGAAGTAAGCAGATCAATGGACTCCTAGGTGTGCGGAATCCCCTGCAATTCCGCATTTTAATGAACATGTTGCTTTTTTTTCCGCGATGCGATTTTTTCGTGGAAAAAAGGCTACATTTGCACAAAAAATGCGGAATACACTGAAAATAATGGGAGGCATATGTAAGCGTTTTTTTCGCGTTTTTATCACGTTTTTATAGCGAAAAAACGCGAAAAAACGCGAAAAATACTGAACGTGTGCACATGGCCTAATAAGGCCTTTTCCTGTCTCTCTGTGTGGTCAATAAACATCCTCAGCAGTCACCTGGACATAAAGAGAATCCTCGCATTTTAATTAATCTGCTTCACATAGATGTGTTGTCACTGCCATTTTAAATAAAGACAGGTTTGATTGTTAGCTCCCAGCTCCACAGGACAAATGGTTGATGAAAGGAAAAAGGGAGGGGGGACATGAGGGACCTCAAGGATTTTTAATATTTTCTCTGACAATAATCAAGAATTAACAATGTCATACAGTTAGTATAACATGGTGTAGAGTTTGGATAGCTATTTTGTCCCCCACAATTTGCATTATTGGCATCTCCAGAGCAGTCAAATCTTAAAGGGAATCTGTAGACAGGTTTTGATATATAATCTAAAAGCAGCATGATGTAGGAGCTGACACCCGGATTCCAACATTGTGTCACTTACTGTGCTGCTTGCTGTCATTTTGATAGAATCTCTGTTTTCTCTGCTGCAGATCTAGCAGTTCTCTAAATGCGGAGCTCTGTATAGCCCCGCCCACACCACTGATTGGCAGCTTTCTGTTAATACACATTGGACACAGAAAGCTGCCAATCAGTGGTGTAACGGGGTCTACCAAGCTGGGGTACCTCTTTCAGTACCACCCCGTGTTTCAGGAGGTCCGATTTGCTTTGGCTGGAGTCTGAATGAAGGACGCTGGCTGGAATTCCTTGATTACATGAGAGCATATAAAAGCTGACTGCTTCTCCACATATTTCCAGTCTCACAACACTTTATTCACAGGACACAAAATATATTACACAGATACAGAGGGCAGGCCAATAGAAAAGCAGCAGGCCAGACCTACATTACAATAGCCGCAGGGGGCCGGAGCCTGCCGATATTTACTGTGGGAATTACAAAGGTGGGGGGAGGACAGAAGGGGGATATCTTGTCCCCTCTGCCCAGGGGCGCAGCCTGTGGGCTGATGCATCTCACATGGAACCTATTATTCATACATATAACTGCACAACATAATCTGGGTGCTGAGTGGTTCCGTAACACGTAACAAGTGGTGTCTGTGGGGTTACACATAGCAGTTGAATAGAAGGCATAAGACATCTAGTCCTGTTGTGATAATCTTCTGCTGATAAAACACATTTTATTGAAACCTCAGCATACAGCTTAGTAAGCGACACATCCCTGGAATCAAAGTAGAGGACAATATCCTGTTGAATGGGCTATGCTGCGATAAGTGAGAAACCATTTGTGTTCCAAAATGATTCTTTATTCTCAACGTGATTCAGCACCGGACCAGTTCCTTTCTCGAGGTAAAAAACAATACTGAATCACTGGAATCAGGCTCTCAACCCCTACATAATGATACTCTCAGATTACATGGGAAAACCTGCTGACATATTCACTTTTTACAGGTGCCATGAGATCATGAGATTAAATGGGGGATTCATGATGATTTGGGTGAAAAAATGCTCTTTGCACGTGAAGCATTAAAGGAATTAGACAGCTTACAAAAGGGTACACATATACAGAGTTCTAGCCCTAAGTATCCCATGTAATGGAGTTTAGGCTGTGTAGTCTATGTAGTGTGATGCAGTCTTCCCTACTAGTTAAAGGGATAGGTTGGGGAGAGCAAGCAAGAACCAAGTTCTGCCTTTACAACATGATGTGGTAGCTGTGGGAACATTTCCTCCTTCTACTCCACTCTGTGCAGCTCTAGAAGATGTTCCGTCATACTGTCCCGTGAAGTCTGGGATACAACTTTGGTCTTCTCTAATGGAGGTTACTATTTGCTCTAGTCTAGACGTGATGTTCCCATGCTGGTGCAAGCTATTACTGAGTGCTTTAATGGCAAATGAAAGCAGCTGACACGCAATAAAGATTCCCGTCTGTCTATATCCTACACTCTCCTCTCCCTATCACTATATTGTCTTCTCGTATAGATAGTAGGAATGGTAATATGTGCTGCCCTCAAACATTCTAAACTCATAAGGCCGATGATGATCCATGAAGTGGCTGCTGACAGGAATGTAAGGGTCTTGACTGTAGGACAAGAGCTGCATACCATGAGGAAAATAAGTCACAGGTCAAAGTCATTGTATATTGGAACATCTCCATGGGTGGTAATGAGCACTTCCACCTGTTGACCATCTTCCCGCTTATGCAGCCCCTTATTGATAGGCATTATTGACTTTAAAGGAGGTGTCCAGTCCTAATCAATAAGTCTGTGTGACTGCAGACTTATGAATCCCCACAACGTACTGTGCGCTGCGAGGATTAGCCGGTTTCTGACCCGGCTAATCTGGGGGGGGATTCATAAGTCTGCAGTCACACAGAGTGACTGCAGTCTTATCGTCTTGGACTGGACAACCCCTTTAAGAGGATACCCAGGTCAAAACAAAATGACCTATCCTTAGGTTAGGACTATATCTAAGCCAAAGTCAACACCTCTAAGGAAAAATGTAGTATAGTTATCAGTTGCCAGACACCATTTGGAATTGGCAACATACCTTAAGAGGAACCCAAAGTACCTGTTCTACCAGTGTAGTTGTGACTGATGTTGTGAGCAGTAGCACAAACCAACCATCTTGTATGAGTGAGCCTACCCTTGACCAATTTGATTTCTTCTGGACGAGCCCAGCATAGCCATCGATTGCTATCATTGAACAAATAGAACATACGAATAAGGTCTACTAGACTAGAGTCAACCAACTTCTGGCACCTGTCAGCTGTTATTCCAGCCCAGGATGCTTGGACTACATCCCACAATTTCATGGCATTTGTTAACTCTGCCTCAGAAACGGCATTTTTAATGTCACCCCACAAGAGTTCTAACGGATTAAGGTCCAGGGATTGGGCTGGTGACTCCATATCCTCAAGTTTGTTGGACTGGAACCAAGATTTTGCTTCTTTAGGGTCTTTGTCTTGTTGAAACGCCCATTTCAAGGGCATAACCTCTTCAGTGTAAAGCAACATGACCTCTTCAAGTATTTTAATATATGTAAGCTGGTCCATGATCCCTGGTATGCGGTAAATAGGTCCGGCACCATAGTAAGAGAAACATGCCCATATCATTTATGCTTCCACCACCATGCTTCACTGTCTGCAGAGTACTGTGGCTTGAAATCAGAGTTTGGGGGTCATCTAACGAACTGTCTGTGACCTTTGCAACCAAAATGAACAATTTTACTTTTATCAGTCCACAAAATGTTTCTCCATTTCTCTTTAGGCCAATTGATGTGTTCGTTGGCAAATTGCTACAGTCCATGGCTTTTTTTTTTTTAACAGTGGGACTTTGCAGGGACTTCTTGCTAAGAGATTATCTTCATACAAGTGTCTTCTAACTCAGGGGTGTCAAACTGCATTCCTCGAGGGCCTCAAACCATGCGTGTTTTCAAGATTTCCTTCTCATTGCACAAGGTGCTGGAATCATTCTGTGCAGGTGATTAAATGATCACCTGTGCAATACAAGGAAATCCTGAAAACATGACCTGTTTGCAGCCCTTGAGGAATGCAGTTTGACACCCCTGTTCTAACTGACACAGTACTCACAGGTAACTTGACTGTCTTTGCTCATCTTGGAGCTGATCATTGGCTCAGCCTTTGCCATTCTGGCTTTTCTGGCTATCCATTCGAATGGTAATCTTCCATTTTCTTCCACGTCTCTCTGGTTTGGCTTTCCATTTTAAAGCATTGGAGATCATTTTATCTGAACAGCCTATTATTGTCTGCATTTCTTTATAAGTTTTACCCTCTCCAATCAACTTTTTAATCAAAGTATGCTGTTCTTCTGAACAGTGTCTTGAACTACCCATATTTCTCAGGCTTTCAAGGAGAAAATATATCCTGGCTTCACCCTTAGATAAGCACCAGCTCATTCACACCTGTTTCTTCACAGAATGATTGACCTCACTAATTGAACTCCACACTTCTATTATTTTGAACACCCCCCTTTAATTAATTATTCTAATACACAGACTCAAAAACCTGCAGATCATGAATGCGGAGTCTGTTGGTTTTCTTAGAATCAACTGGACCAACTGGTAAATTGTTTGACATGTGGTAATATAATTTATACCAAAAACAGTGATTAATCTGGTTAGTTATAATTGTACCTGCTTTTATAGTTACATGACTCACTGACCCATCAGATGACCTATATGGTAAGTCCAGCCCTATTTGGAGGTGACCACCTGCTAGTTAGGTTATTGTGGATCATCATATAAGAAATAGACCAATTATACTAGATGTGTCTAGACTCAGGATAAAGTCGAAGCAGAGTTCCTTGAGCCCACCACTGCTCACAGAGCGGGGGGTTTCCTCCATAGGCTATTTGGAAATCATCGCATAAATGATGACTCTAAATAGGGTAGTCTTTGATGGATCTTTTGGAATTCTGTGGTATTAGGGGTCTATTGCTATATCAGAATCTAGATCTACTTGGTCAATAATAATAATAATTTTTATTTATATAGCGCCAACATATTCCGCAGCACTTTACAATTAAGTGGGGACATATACAGACAGATTCAATACAAGTTAAGACAATTTAAACAGTGACTTTAGGAGTGAGGTCCCTGCTCGCAAGCTTACAATCTACAAGGAAATGGGGGGGACACAATAGGTGAAAAGTGCTTGTTATTTCAGGTCTGGCAATAATAATAAATAGGGATTTTCATATAAAGCTGCATGATCCGGTCATCAGCCCGTGTGTTTAAGTGCAATAGTCAAGTATCAAGTGCAGTTATCATGAGCATGGAGGGTCAATGGACCCTCTTGATGGTAGGGCTGTAGAAATATTCAAATTCATGTGTGTTGTGAATCTTCAATGGTTGGATTTACGTCCCCTTTGTGACAAGCTGATGGTTCCAACCACAGAACCACCATAACCACACTAACTAAATCTGCGGTGTAGCTGTCTATATGCTAATTCCAGAGGAAGGTGCAGGAATGGCATAGGAAAACAATCTTTGCTACCAGTAGAGAAAAGCCTATCTTACAGTGGATATGAAAAGTCTACACAACCCTGTTGAAATGGCAGGTTTTCGGCATGTAAAAAAAGATACCAAGAATTATTTCAGAGCTTTTTCCACCTTATAATATCACCCATAATCTGTACAATGTAATTAAAAAATAAACTGAAATCTTTTCAGGTGGTAAAAGAAAAATAAAGAACTAAAATATTTTGGTTACATAATTATGCCTTAACCCCTTCATGACCGTGGGATTTTCCGTTTTTCCGTATTCGTTTTTCACTCCCCTCCTTCCCAGAGCCATAACTTTTTTATTTTTCCGTCAATTTGGCCATGTGAGGGCTTATTTTTTGCAGGATGAGGTTTACTTTTGAACGACATCATTGGTTTTACCATGTCGTGTACTAAAAAACGGGAAAAAAATTCCAAGTGCTTTGAAATTGCAAAAAAAGTGCAATCCCACACTTGTTTTTTGCTTGGCGTTTTTGCTAGGTTCACTAAATGCTAAAACTGACCTGCCATTATGATTTTCCAGGTCATTACGAATTCATAGACACCTAACATGACTAGGTTTTTTTTTACCTAAGTGGTGAAAAAAAATTCCAAACTTTGCTAAAAAAAAATTTAAAAAAATTGTGCCATTTTCCGATACTCGTAGCGTCTCCATTTTTCATGATCTGGGGTCGGTTGAGGGCTTATTTTTTGCGTGCCGAGCTGGCGTTTTTAATGATATAATTTTGGTGCAGATATGTTCTTTTGATCGCCCGTTATTACATTTTAATGCAATGTCACGGCGACCAAAAAAACGTAATTTTGGCGTTTCGGATTTTTTTCTCGTTACACCGTTTAGCGATCAGGTTAATGCTTTTTTTATTGATAGATCGGGCGATTCTGAACGCGGCGATACCAAATATGTGTAGGTTTGATTTTTTTTTTTATTGATTTATTTTGATTGGGGCGAAAGGGGGGTGATTTAAACTTTTATGTTTTTTTATTTTTTTCACATTTTTTTAAACTTTTTTTTTTTTACTTTTGCCATGCTTCAATAGCCTCCATGGGAGGCTAGAATCAGGCACAACTCGATCGCCTCTGCTACATAACAGCGATCATCAGATCGCTGCTATGCAGCAGAAAATCAGGTGTGCTGTGAGCGCCGACCACAGGGCGGCACTCACAGCTACCGGCGATCAGTAACCATAGAGGTCTCAAGGACCTCTATGGTTACAATACTGAAGCATCGCCGACCCCCGATCATGTGACGGGGGTCGGCGATGACGTCATTTCCGGCCGCCCGGCCGGATGCGGTAGTTAAATGCCGCTGTCTACGTTTGACAGCGGCATTTAACTAGTTAATAGCGGTGGGTGAATCGCGATTTCACCCGCCGCTATTGCGGGCACATGTCAGCTGTTCAAAACAGCTGACATGTCCCGGCTTTGATGCGGGCTCACCGCGGAGCCCTGCATCAAAGCGGGGGACCTGACGTTGGACGTACTATCCCATCCGACGTCAGGAAGGGGTTAAACTTATACTTTCTTGAATTATTTTTTTTTTCAATTTATGACAGCACTCAGTCTTTTGGGTAGGATTCTATGATCAGCATGGCACATTGAGAATTTGCAATCTTTGCCTACTCTTCCTTGCAGTTGCAGTCCAAAAATGTCAGATTGTGAGTGCATCTTCTGGGTACAGTGCCTTCTTCAGGTCACTCATTGATTTTCAAGTGTAGACTGTCACAACTCTGTTGTCAGAATAACCTGGGCCAGGTGCTCATTCCCTATCCCTGCTCCCTGGATTACTTCTGGTGGTGAAGATGCCAGGGCCATGTACCATGCTGAACTCCTGAATCGGCCCTATATCTGTCCCCCACCCAGGGAAGTGCAGAGTAATAGTGTATGTACAGTACAGACCAAAAGTTTGGACACACCTTCTCATTTACAGATTTTTCTGTATTTTCATGACTATGAAAATTGTACATTCACACTGAAGGTATCAAAACTATGAATTAACACATGTGGAATTATATACTTAACAAAAAAAGTGTGAAACAACTGAAATTATGTCTTATATTCTAGGTTCTTCAAAGTAGCCACCTTTTGCTTTGATGACTGCTTTGCATACTTTTGGTCTGTACTGTATATACACAAATTAGACAAACAAGGAAGGACATACAGGAATAAATGAAAATACCAAACATGCAACTATGCACTCACAGACAACAGAGAGGAACTCCAGGGATAAAAGGAAGGAAAACCAAATAGGAGAGAATGAGGATTTTGCACACAGCCGAAACGCCAAGCAACAGTCACAGATCAACACTCCCAATGCCTCTACAAACAACTGACACGTCCACTCCACAGCAAGCAGACTAGCACTGGCAATCCAGATTGCCAGAGGGGAGTGGTCAATACTGAACAGCTGAGATCATCCAAGCAGGAAAGCTTCAGTGACTAAGCTGAACAGTTTAACCCATGCACTGCTAACAGAAACCTGCATCATTTAAATGAAGGAGAAGTGCTTCTAATCAGTGCCGGAGTACGGGAAATCAGATAATGCGGTGTTCTGGCTCCTCTCTGTCATGGTAAACCCGTGAATAAGCCAATATCTTTAGCTTTTTAGCAGAAGACTAAATATTTAAAGTAAAATTTACTGATACTTGGCTATATATTTGGCTTCACCTTGACTAAAACCTCAGTTCCAGCTGCCGAAAAACAGCACCAAAACATAAAGCTGCCTACACAATGCTTAACTGTGGGTATAATGTTCTTTTGGTAATGAGCAGTGTTGGCTTTGTGCCAAATATATCTTTTAGAATTATTGACAAATAAGTTCAACTATGGTCTAATGAAGCCATGACCTGTTGTCCCACATTCTTTTGGCAGACTTGATGTGGGTTTTGGCCACACATATTGCCGGACTTATAGGTTTTTCTTTGGAAGAAAAGGGTTTCTTCGTGCCACCCTACCTCACAGACCAGACATATGAAGAACATGGAAGATTGTTTTCACATACAATACACAACCAGTAACTTGCCAGAAATTCCTGGATCTCCTTTGATGTTGCTATATGTCTTTTGACAGCCTATAGGACCAATTTTCTTCTTGTTTTTTCATCAGTTTTAGAGGGATGTCCAGTTCTAAGTAATGTCATTTTTGTGCCAAATTTAAGCCACCTCTTGATAACTGTCTTCAGAGTGTTAAATGGTTTATCTAATACCTCAGAAGAAAATGTTGTGCCCTTTTCCTGACTGATGGCTTTCAACAATGATACCTTTGCTGTGATGTAAGCTGTTTACAGACCATGGCTTTTGCTGTAAAATTCAATTAATAAAATGTCTAGAAAATCCTACTAGAACAACCAAACTTATGGAGTTAATCTGAATGACTGTAAATTAAAGCAGTGACTACTATTTATCAATTATTTATTAATTCTGAACAGAGCCATATCCACAATAGGTCACATTAGACTATGTTCACACGTTGCATTTTTTGCTCAGTTTTTTTTATCATGTACATGTCTCTTGTGCATGCTGATAAAGTTTAGTGCATAAAAAACCTGTTTCTACTTCTATCAGTTTTTGGCACCAAAAACGCAGCAAAACCTGATATCTGCATTTTTCACCTGTTTTTGCACCACCTATCTATTGCATTGTATTGCTTTCAATGGGTGAACAAACCCTGAAAGGAGGCATGCTACATTTGGCAAAAAAACAAGGTATCGGACAAAATAGTGAGGACAAAATAACCCAAGCCGTGTGCATGAGATCTCTGAAGTCTCATAGACTTTGCTGGTGCTGTAAAACACAGATAAAAATTTGCATTAAAAGGCGCAGAAAAAAATGCAATGTGTGAAGCTAGCCATTAGGTGGAAAAGTTCTGAAATTACTTTTCTTATGATTTTTTTTTACATGACAAAAACATGGTATTTTAAGAGTGGTGTGTAGACTTTTTATATCCACTGTAGGTACTACAAATAACTACTGTCCTCAATACTGAAACAGCGGCAGTTTATATTTCCCATCTTTGTCTAGTATTGAATCATTCAAGTGAACGGTGATACGTAATGCAAGATACAACATATGACTTTATCTTTAGAAAGTGTGCGTGAGGATGGAGGGGAAGTGTTTCTGGGCCAGAGGGACCTTTTTATATATTTTTATGTCCTGGTTTTATTACCAGAATTACACCACAGAGTCATAAACAGGTTGGCATTCAGACTATTCTGACCTTTCTGCTCACGTGGAGAATGGAATTTGTATGTTCTGTAGTAGAGTTTCTAATACATAAAGGGCCGCCTCACCGCATAATGTGGGTTTGGGGGTCAGTGACCACTATATGGGATCGTACACATATTCCAAGCATGGGGTGGGGTCTGTGATATCTATATATCTGTAAATTGTGAGAATTCTGGTCAAAACTCATTGATACAGATGTGTACATATGATGAAGGGCAGAGGTTTGGACTGTGAAGGTAAAGATACATGATAAAATTAAGGGCCTGTGCTTGGTATCCAAGTTCAACCCACAGTAGCGCTATTTTGTCTGTTGGCTATGTCTACTATTGTGACGTAATGTTCAAGCACAACTGTTGTCTGTAGACTATGGATCTGAGTTGCAACCGAACCTGTGGGTGGCGCTATTTTTTTCTAATCTTGAGCAACCACTTTAAAGGGAGTCTGTCAGCACAAAATGACTGTTCAAACCTAGCACAGGAGCTTAGTGCGCCTACCCCCACCACTCTTATTTCCATCTATCTCTGCCCTCATCTGGCTTCTGAAATGTCAAAATTGTCAAAGAGGATGGCTACTGCACAGTGACTCACCGCACCTGCGCAGAAGGTCAGTGCAGACACTGCCCATAGGAGGGTGGACAGGGTTCGCGTAACAGCGCTAGTGCATGCGCGGGATTACTGCACATCACAGGTCAGTGTGACGCTGATGGGAGGGGACCATTATACTGAAGTCAGGAGGCAGTGATTTCTTCCAGGCATCGCACGCCCCGGAGCCTGGAAGAAATCATTAACATATAATATAAATGAATTTCTCAAGATCTACACCACAGCTATGAGGCATACAGGTCAGACTGGTTTAACCATTCTATTACCTGTATGCCCATAGTAATAGATCAAAATCGTCCAGGGAGTGGCAGATTCCCTTTAAATTAAGCGGTATCAAAGAGGTATTTTTGTCTATAGGAGGTGGCCACAAATGATCAGGACTATGGAAAAAGCAAAGTGGCTTTTTCTACAGTTTTCTTAACTTGCATAGAAGTGTATGAAGGAAATTGCATAGCACAACCTGCTCGGCAATTACCACAAACCTGATTGCTTGTGGTCTTTATATAGACATAGATTGTCCTGTCTTTGTCAGGATTGGTTAAAGGTGGGAGTACCTTACTTCGTTAATGCAAAAAATATAAAAAAAACCCTTTCTGTTTTGTCTATACAGTCTCTATTCAAACGTACATGTTTCCATGCTTGGAGTACAACCATATGCTGCCACGAGTTGCTTCCTTGATAACCTATAATGTAAACCATTTTATTGTTCCTTTTTCTTCTCATTGGAGCATCTAAATACATTTGTGTTCTTGCTTTTTGATGTAAGTTGGTACTTACAATGGTGATGAGTATACGACTATTCTAGGCTGATTCTTCCTGTTTTGACACTGAATTCTTTAGCAGTCTATGGGGCAGCAAGATAGTGGAAGGCGGTAGTAATTGCTGATAACCAGTGTGGCTGTATACATGACTGCAAGAATGTATCACTTGCAAAATGCTCAGACTGACATTAATGGAGTAACAGGATGAATGTTTACATTCATTGTCCAACTATACAGTGTCCTCTAAGGTGCTGGAATCTGCTATATACACATCACCTGTAATCTTATGCCCCAATATCTGCTGGGAAATCACAAGACGAGACCCAAAACTATTACAGGGATTCTACATTACATAACAGATAAGTCAGGTGAACCTGCCAATTTCGTCTGGATCTGCCAATGTTCTATTCAATATGGGAGCCAAGTCTACAGTTCCTGTATACGGGGGAGTCGGGAGAGATGGCTGTCACCCAAGTGATCGCTACATAATGTAAACCTATGGGGTGTGAATATGTGGGCAGGTGCATGGACTGGCCAGTGGCTCTCCCGACCCGAGCGCAATAGCTGCATAGAAAGGTTTCTCCTTGTAGAGTGACATACCGGCTCTGGGATGCCAAGGTAAGGAGGCTTATTCACCATGCAATGCTCCTCTGGGAAATTTAATATGCAAATTGCCTCTTCAGAGAGGAAGAGGACTTGAACTATATAGCTCCAGCTGTTGGAAAATCCTACAAGTCACTATTGACCCTTGAAATGTGACTTCGGATAAAAGCCAATTCAGAATCTCAAGTTGTAGACACGGTGTTTCTGGGTATTCCCCCTCGCCAGTGCAAAGTATGATAACTGATTTGGTTGGGTGAGAGGCTGTGGACTGAGGTCTAAAGGGTAAAGGTTCTTCTTGCGGAGAGTGACAAAGAAATACATGCAGCTGTTGCACTTGGGCCGGGAGGGCCACCGACCACTCCATGCACTGTGTTCCGATTCATACAGCTTGACCCTAGTATTGTCGAGGTATATCGGGTGAACCTCAACCGTAGCCCCCTCTCGCTGTTCCGCACCCAGCCGTGAGCAATACCCCAAAGAAACATAGACATCAATTCTCTTTTGTTAAATAAAGGCTGCTGTGGCCATAATTTTCCAAACACAAATAAACATTGAAATATAAATAACAGTTTACTCGCTGAGAGGAGTCCTTGAAGCTAACAAAATCTGGTGATTACCAAAACAAACAGTGAACATAAAATACCACCATTTACTCCCAGCCGTTACCCCACTGGCTCGGGAGCACCATACCCAAAAGGGTTCCCATGTTCACTATAATTTCCTGGGGGTTCGACTACCGTTGCCGAAACTTCCATCCACATTTTACCAGAGCCCAACCATGTTAAAACTCCAAAAAAGAGGAAAACATATGCCCATGGATCCCCCATCCCAATTTAAGCCAACTTCAAGGACTCCCCCAACCGCCACAACGAGGGCCTTAGAACACCTCAAAGGCCTGAGACCAAACCAGACAGAAAAGCTATGGCCCTTTCAATTCCTTCCTGTAAACCAAGCGCTCCCATGCCACTACCCACCGCATTCAGATGAACCCCATCAGCCAACCAAAATTCGTCCTGCCCTTTTTCCAACTCAAAGTGCCGCACTGAAACACCCCCATTCCTGGAAACAAAAGCAGACACCGACCTGTTAACCTTTATTCTGGCTTTATTAAGCTTTCCAAGCAACCTCACATTCTGTCAACGCTTGCGTGGCACAATCTCCGACCAAACAATAGTAATCCCCAGATACGATACCCACAGCCATTACAAATTGTTCTTGACAAATTTTACCAATTCCCTAAATGGCCGAACCCCAAGGTCATTACCGCCTACATGTAAAACAAGGACATCCGGGGCTCGGTCCAAACTGGCACTGTTGTGTATCTCCTTCATGACCCTATTCCAGGTCATCCCCCTAAAGCCGAGCCACCTGACCACCGCAAAGGTTCTGGGAAAGCTGAGCTGTCTACCTTCCTTCCTCAGGTCAGCTCGCAATGCTCCTGAGTGGACATACGAATGGCTGAAAATCCACACAAGCAATGAAGAAGAAGCTGAAAAACAAAATACATAAGTACGAGAAAAAACAACAAACAAAATTTCTAACAGACTTTACCCGCTGAAATTTTCAACTATTTCTTGCAGCCGAATGTAACTCCGATAGCACCCAGATCGCCATCCCCAATGCGCTGAATATCTGCAGCTTGTAGCCCCCAGGACATTGCCACCGTTGCCCCACCAATACGAAAATAATGTGGGGCGAAGTAAGACTCATCTAAGCCCAGCAGGCGAACGGCCTTCCTAAACATAACGGTAAACTGGTACCTAGATAAAAAAGACCCATCCGCGTGACATAATAATGCACCCTCCAAACTGGGCTGAAAGTCCCAAAATAATTGCAAACACCTCACTGGGCACATCAATGAATCATTTACCGAACCCAACACGATATGCCTCCCCTTGCCTTCCTGGTCCATTTTCGACAGTCGTACCCAAAACTCCTCACTACTCGCATTGACCAGCATGTCTCTAGCCAAAAGTCCACCCATAACCCTTTTAGTCGGAGAAACCAGTTCCCCCACTCTCAAGGCCCCTAAAAAGACAAACTTCAAAAGCCGATGAGCATAACGATCCCAGTACCCCCCCAAACTTTCCAACAAGCTGAACGAAACGAGACGCCTCCTATTTCCTTGACCCTTCCTTCTGTGGGCCCTCTGCAACCTTATGGGCTTCACCTCTGAAATCCATGTAACAAAACAGCACATAGCAATTTTCCAGCGCCTTCTCACCTATAACGCTCGCTAAAATGGCAAACGCCTGAAGCCAATTGACAAACGTCTGAGGTATTAACCACCACCTGCGCTTCTCCTCCTCCTCTTTCTTACTGTCATCTTTTTTCCCCTTATCCAGATTAAATTTTTCTAAAGAGTGAAGGGAAAAAGATCTCGACGAACTCGTCCTTCCAGATCTTTTCCCCGACCTTCTTAAGATGCGCCCCCAATGGTACTTCAAAGCATACGTAAACCTCGCCATGAGCCCTGTCATCCAAATGAATTCTGCACTCCTTTTCCTTCTCAGTCCGAACCGACACTGACACCGGTACCTCAATCCTACCAGGCACCTCAGCCACCCCAACCGGGCAACCAAAACCGCCAACCCGCGGACTTATCCAAGCCACTACATGCCCGGTGTCACCACCCCACGTTCCAACCATGTAAGCAAATCCCGTACATTAGCAAGTACATCTCTAACCCCTACACTGTTCAAATCCCCAGAAACCCTAACCCCCACATTAGCACTGGCTACCCCCACCTATCGTTAAAAACAGGAGAAGACAAATTATGTGAATACATGGAATCATAATCACCAGGCTGCGAGGGAGCTGTGAGCCCTCCAGCCAGAAATCCAGGGTCCAGATGTCCATCCACAATGCTGCGCCGGCCTGCCTGTTCCTCAGGTGCACGGAGATGAAGTCCCAGCGTCCCTTCAACTGGCGACGAACCGGGGAACTGATCCAAAGAGGGGAAAAGGGATTCCGACTGGAGCCCATCCATGCTAATATGTGCCTGCGATGATGGCCCTGCAACAGATCTTCTAGGAGCAGGAGCATACCCTACAGTTGAACTTGAAAGGGCCAGTTCGCTCTGCAGCATGTGCGAACCGCCCGCCGCAGCTGTGTCCGTCCTGGTCCCGCTGATGTCCCGAGCCATGGAGGCAGACCGTCCAGCACGAGCCTCACCGCAGCAACCCGCCGTAGTATTAGTCCTCACTTGCTGCCCGGCGCACGCCGGCTTCGCCCCCAGGTCTGCATGAGGCGAAGGACCGGCCGCCGCAGCCAGGACCCCGCCTGACAATAGGATTCCTCCCAGGCCAGAGCCTGCTGGCCTGCAATCTTACCGGCGCCTGGCCTGGAGGGTCCCTAGAGGGGCTCCTGGGCCTCCGGGAGGTCCAAGGGGCGACATCAGGAGAGAGCCATTCAGGACGCCACTCCCGTGGTGAAGATCCATCAGGTGGCTCTGCGCTCCCACCGAGAATCCCGGCCACCTGTGCTTCCAGCCAGCCCCGGGGCTGCGATACCGCCGCATTCCTTAAGCTCTCCATTGCCCGCTCCACCTCCGATATGGTAAGTGGTGCTACCAGAACTGACCCCGTAAGAACGGGAATTGACCAGCCCCACCCCTTCTTTAAATATGCCCCCTTTAAGACAGCTCCTTAATTAATTAGCCCCTACCCCTCCAAACCATTATCATGTCGGCCTCTGCCCACGCCGCGGGGGGGAGACGGCTCAGCTCCGGCCTTTCTTTCTGACTGCGTCCATAGGCTACAATCACACATCTGTGTGAGACTCTTTAGTGCTGTCTTTTTTTTTTCTCCTGGACACAGCGCAGACCCATAGAGTTTAATTGATCCATATACACATCATATTTAAAAAAAATGGATCTGTGCCTCCAGTCCATGAGACTCAGAGCACGTCCTATTCTCAACACAGAAGACAGACTGTACTTAAGAGTTACATGCGAGTTTCATCTGTTTTTAACTGATACGGTAGGAATCAATGGAGTAAAAAAGAGTGCAGACAGTCTGCCTGCTTCAGTGAAAAAAACTGATGGAACTAGGATGACACTTCAGATTAAAAAATTGTTTTTTCTCTTGGATAGTAACACTCACACATGTGAATGTAGCCTTTATGTGAGCAGCCTCCTATGCATGATGCTGGCATGGTTTGGACTCTGGTAATGAGCCCACATCATCAGCAGCAAGTGTCAACTGAAATGTACTGTTCATTTCCGTCAGTAATATTTCCAAGCCAAGTGAGATTTGCCATTTTGTGGGCTGCGCATGTGCAAAAAAAAGAACAAAAAACAAACCTTTCAATGGATAACCCCTCTAAGCTCCAATGATCCTCTTGGTGGTGACTGTAGGTAGCCCGAATTTTATCACTTCAGATGTCTGTGGAAAGGGACACATTATATGGATCTTTATAGCCTCTCCAGCCAACCAAGATATATTCGCAAAGTAATGTGCACAGATGTGGAGGACATGACACAGGGCTGCTTTGCTCAATAATTCTGTTTTAAATTAAAGGTAGAGATCAGCAACAGATCTTGTCCTGTATTGGAAGAAGGCCATATATTTCCCCTACATTAGACAACCCCTGTGAAGATCATTGTTGATCTTAATTCCTACTTAGTATGATTTATGATTAACTTTCTTTTTCAGGTTTGGAGGAGACTTGTAATACTATAACAGCTTCACGTTTCATTACTCTTCAAGTTCTTATGTTCTTTAGGAGCTGCTTGGTCTTGAGATGCTGATTTTGGTCTTGGGAGCGGGAAGTTTCCACTTAATTTCCAGCACAATTTATGAGTAGTGATGAATGGATGGTGACAGTTCCCAGGCTCGTGTTTACAGTCTGGCTGATATATAAGGCAGCCTATAGTCTGAGACTTGTTGTACCAGTATGACGAAAGTATCCAACAGACACTGCCGAACCCGAACTTTAAGGCTATGTGCGCAAGTTGAGTATTAGCTTGCAGAAACTTATAAATAACTAATGAAAGAATAAAATTACGTTAAAACCAAGCACGCCATTGTTTTTCTTAATTAATATTTTTGATGTGTCACATGACCCTATTCCCAATGAAAAAAATAAAGTTGGATCCAAAATGGCTGACTTCAAAATAGCCGCCATGGTTACCACCCATCTTGAAAAGTTTTCCCCCTCCCATATACTAATGTGCCACAAACAGGAAGTTGATATCACCAACCATTCCCATTTTATTTAGGTGTATCCATATACATGGCCCACCCTATAGAGTTCTCTTTTGTTCATTCACTTTACTTTTATCAGTTAACAAATTGAAATCAATCAGCTGTTCTATTTTTCTTTGCTGGATTTTTTCTACATCTGCCTGAAACTTTACACAGTACTGTATGTGGATCCATTATACCAGAGCTATGGAAAATGGAGAGGAATGTTGAATTCGACATACTACAGAGGAGTAGTTTCAATATTAAAAACAGTGAACATCTCATGTTGTCACGTTATGTTCTAGTGAGAGATAGAATTATGTAGATGTAGAAAAATATTAACATGAATATTTTATTTTTTTAAAGTTAAATAGTTCAAAAGCAGTACAAAAAACAGTTTTGTTTTTTTATAATTTAAACTTAATTAAGCTTATCTAATGGCATCAGTAGCCCTTGTGGCATTGATTGCAGTTTATCTGCTTTTAACGTCACTTTGTGAAAAGCTATTCTAAATTCATAAAGCGTTCATCAATCTGAGGTACTGTCTACATTGGCGTTATTTTATAATGCAAGCTATGATGGAATCTTTTTTTAGTCAACCCATATGGGCATTTTTGATGGGGATTGTCAGGCTCTCAGAAATTTTGGTGGTAAAATTACCACTTGCTTCCTGTGATGTTCCCCTTGTTTTGCATCTTCTGCCATGAAGCTATGTAACTTGGCACTATATAGCTTAGACAATGGTCATTTGGGCGCTACACTTTATGGAGCTTAAATGAAGCAATGTAAAGATCTGGTTATCCATATATTAAGGCCTCATTCAGACATCAGTTATTTTTTATGTACGCAAAAATATGTATATATATTTTTATACCATTGATTGTCATGAATAGAAAAAATGACAAAGCTTCTCCCATACAGTACAGTATTAATCATAGACAGCATATGGACAGCACAATGATAGCACCAATGTGCTGTATGCGATTTTCACTGACCCATAAAATTGTCAGACTAGTCACTTCCCACGGCCAAGCCATGAGTCAGAATGGTCCAGGAGTCCACGGTCAGAAGCCAGGAGGGTACGTCATAAACATAAGGAAGAGATAAAAGCGTAGTCAGGTAACTTTCCAAGGTCAGAGTACCGGAAGGATAGCAGATCAGAGCTGAAGGGGTTAAAAAGGAATGGTCAGAACAAATTCCAAGGTCAGGCAACAGATCAAGCATACAGAACTCAAGGCACAGGAGAACAAACTTCACAAGCTGAATGTATGTCTGGCAGGGATATGGAAGACACAGCTCAGTTAAGAAGCATGGAAATTACCTGGAATAATGAACACTTTGAGACAGCTGACGCCTCACAGTCTCAGATTCGATAGTCGAGCTGTCAATCAACACACTGACAGCTCAGCACACCCCTGTACCAGATTGGATGGCCAAACTGTCAGTAACTGCATGCCAGGCACACTGAGGGGTGGAACTATGACACTTAAATAGGTAATTTTGCTCCATGACTCCTATCAAAAATGGACATGTCTCTATGTCACGGTCTACAAAAAAGAACCCAATTGACATGTGAACAGCCTTGTAGATTACAATGGGTGAAAATATATGAATAAATAGGTCCGCTCTACCATATATTTGAGTAGGTGCTCAGAAGTAAAACGTAGTCTTCAGATAGGAAAAACTCTGGCACTCTAGTTGCAGATGAAGAAGGTAACTTTATTAAATCGACCCATGTGAAAACAAATTATGTCCAACGTTTGAGGAAAGGTCCAAACGTCCTGCTAGAAAACCTAGTAGAAAATCACACGTAGAACACGTACGTGATAAAGGGACATCTAAATTATTCATAAATGTGGGTAGGGGACAGCTGAAGGTATTGCATAGGGCCCCATCTAATGCAGCACTTTTCCTACTGTCAAAAAAAAAACTGGAACGCTTGACACAGACCTGCCACGACAGCCACTCCTTGTGTTTTATTTCTGTCTCCTCCCATTAATCTTAGCTTACTTGATAAATATACATATAATTCACAAGTGACCCAAGCCCATTGGTCAGTAAGAGGAAGCAGAAATATATATATAACTAGATGGTTGCCCGATTCGAACGCATCGGGTATTCTAGAATATGTATGTCCACGTAGTATATTGCCCAGCCCCGTAGTGTATTGCCCAGCCACGTAGTATATTGCCAAGCCACGTAGTATATTGCCCAGTGACGTAGTATATTGCCCAGTGATGTAGTATATTGCCCAGCCACGTAGTATATTGCCCAGCCATGTAGTATATTGCCCAGCCACGTAGTATATTACCCAGCCACGTAGTATATTGCCCAGTGACATAGTATATTGCCCAGTGACGTAGTATCTTGCACAGCCATGTAGTATATTGCCCAGTGACATAGTATATTGCCCAGCGACATAGTATATTGCCCAGCCACGTAGTATATTGCCCAGCCACGTAGTATATTGCCCAGTTACATTGTATATTGCCCAGTGACGTAGTATACAGCAGAGCCACATAGTATATTGCCCAGTGACGTAGTATATTGCCCAGTGACGTAGTATATTGCCCAGTGATGTAGTATACAGCACAGAGCCACGTAGTAGATTGCACAGCCCATGTAGTATATTGCCCAGCTATGTAGTATACTGCCCAGCCACGTATGACACAGGTAGTATATTGCCCAGCTATGTAGCATATTGCCCATTCACGTATGACACAGGTTAAAAAAATAAAAAAATAAACATATACTCACCTTCCACAAAATGTTATTTTTAACATTAGATGTTTTTACTATTGGCGCTGCATAGGCTGTGTCAATAGTAAAAAAAACTTGGTCACACAGGGTTAATAGCAGTGCGGAGTGCGTTACCCGCGGCATAACGCGGTCCGTTACCGCCGGCATTAACCCTGTGTGAGCGGTGAGCGGAGGGGAGTATGCAGGCGCCGGGCAGTGAATGCGGGGAGTAAGGAGCTGCCATTTTCTTCCGGACTGTGCGCGTCGCTGATTGGTCGCGGCAGCCATGACAGGCAGCTGGCGAGACCAATCAGCGAACGAATAACCGTTACAGACAGAAGGACAGACGGAAGTGACCCTTAGACAATTATATAGTAGATGCTATTTTTGTCATCGGTCACTGTTAGCCGAGAAATTTCCAAATGTATTAATTCCACATGTGATTATGCATTAAATGTGAATGAAAATATGGCAAGAGCTTGACTTTATGGGCTTCTTGTGTATCCTTGCCAGATTTTAGCTATGAGTTGAGTATCATGCTTGAGTACAACTTGTGGTTTATGTCTAGATCTCTCCCTCCATAGACATGTACGTAGGTGTGTGCTTTCGCCCATACATGTCTCTCTTGTTGACACCTCTGCAGATGATTAGTATTATTCTTACCCAGTTTGCAAATATAATCTACTCTTTCTAGATCAAATAAATCAAGCAGTCATTTAAATTTGTAAATTGCAGAATAAACAAATATTTTGAAATTGTTTTCTTCATTTGATAAAGATGCCTGTATGGCGTTGAAACACGTTGTGAATGAACAACCTTTTCCTCATCACCATTTCTGAAGAATTGATTTACTCCAGCAGTGCACCCACCTACGAGTTCACCCAACTGGATACATGCTATAGATATCGCGTTATGTTTTGCACTTTTGAAATGCTTGGAGAAATGAGAAACATATTTTGGAGCTTGATTTAATTTTTTTTTCCTAAAAAATATTGCAAAAACAAAAGGAAATCATAGAAAAATAAATGACTTCAGGAAGCCTAATAGAACAAAATATATATTAAGATTTTTAAACAAAATCTAGCTTTAAGTACCACTATAATTTCAATAGTGCTGGTCAATAGTGTACCTGTGGCACTAGTCCTGCATGTGCCAGCGTTATAGACTTCTAGTAGACTGAAGATTTGTTATGGTTAATTTGGGATTGATGTGTACTGAATCAAACCCCATACAGTTTAGATAGCCATTGGGTGAACGATGGTTTGGTTGGCAGTTGTCTTGCTTGACTCTCCCATACACAGAAATGCTTGCTTGGCCTGTAGTCTCTGAGAGAGCCATTACCAGGAATCTCTGATTACAACTCATCTCTTAGAGAACAAAAGAATCAGCAGTCCAAAATCAAAGATGCCAAATTTCTATCTCCCCTACATCATCTGTTGGAGGTGCCAGTACACATTAGACCATCAGCCAAGCCCATCTACATTGGTAGGAATGTCTAATATGTATGGGGGCCTTAATGTGGTTGTCCACAATCTGGGCAACCCCTTTTTAAACTAAGTAGTCCCTCTTTAAAAATAAAAACACCATACACTCATCTCCTGCACTGGAGCTGCTCCAGTGATGTTGGCTACGGGTCTTGCATGACATTGGATGCAGGGCTCACGTGACATAACAATCATCGTACGTACTTGGGCTGCTGCGCTATCCCTTCTTCTGTTTGTCCAAGGGTCATGCCTTCAGACAAGCTTCAGACAAGTGGAAGCAGTAAGCGTGCAGCAGCCCAATAGCGGACACTGATTCGATGTAGGGCTCATATAGTATAACAATGTCATGCGAGCCTCGGGAGACCTAAAGTCAACATCGCTGGAGGAGCACTGGTGCATGGGTTGAGTATATGGTGTTTTTATATTACAAGGAGGACTGCTGCATTCAGAAAAGGTTGTCCAGGTAGTGGACATCACCATTTAAGTCAATACATGCTGCTCACTGGTCTTAGTCCTGGTGCAGAGATGCATGTGCTCCGGTACAGTACAGAGGGCAAAACTGGCCATTCATTTTATTGTGTAGTCCTAATATCTATTTGAATCTCTATATATACAGTAGCAATCAGTGGCGTAATTACAAAGTTATGGGCCCCGGTGCGAACTTCCAAATGGGGCCCCCCCCGCCATAAAATTCAATGTAAGCCCCATAGAATACAATGCAGCCCCCCTCATAGTATAATGCAGCCCCTCCATACAGGGGCAGTGACAAAGACACGAGCAAATGGTGACGAGGGGGCAGAGGAGAGGGAACAAGGGGGCAAGGAAGACAGGCACTAGGGGACACATGGGGGCTAGGAGGCAGGGGAGAAGGATACAAGGGGTCTAGTGGGCAAGGGAGACTGACACAAGTGGGCAAGGGAGACTGACACAAAGGGCACACGGGGACTAGTGGACAAGAGAGACTGGCACACGGGGACACGGACTAGTGGGCAAGGGAGACTGACACACGGGGAATAGTGGGCAAGGGAGACTGATACAAGGGGACTAGTGGGCAATGGAGAATGACACACGGGGACAAGGGACAAGCACAAGGGGACAAGGGAGACAGGCACAAGGGGACACATAGGGACTAGTGAGCAAGAGACTGACACAAGGGGACAAGGGATACAAGCACAAGGGGACACACAGGGACAAGTGGGAAAGGGAGACTGACACACAGGGACTAGTGGGCAAAGGAGACTGACACAAGCACAAGGGGACAAAGGAGACTGATACAAGCACAAGGGGACATAGGAGACAGGCACATGGGGACACACAGGGACTAATGGGCAAGGGAGACTGGCACACGGGGACACAAGCATAAGGGAGACAGGCTCAAGGGGACACACAGGGACTAATGGGCAAGGGAGACTGGCACACGGGGACAAGGGACACAAGCATAAGGGGACAAGGGAGACAGGCACATGGGGACACACAGGGACTAATGGGCAAGGGAGACTGGCACATGGGGACACAAGCATAAGGGAGACAGGCTCAAGGGGACTCACGGCCCCCTGACCTGCCAGAGCCGCTTGCAGCTGCGACCGTAGTAGTTACGCCGCTGCCTCACACACACACATACTACAGATATCACACACACACTACAGATATCACACACACACATCATACTACAGATATCACACACACACACACACACACATCAGTTATTACACACACTACAGATATCACACACACATCATATTACAGATATCACACACATACTACAGTTATCACACACACACACTACAGATATCACACACACACACAGACATACTACAGATATCACACACACACACACACACATCATACTACAGATATCACACACACACACACTACAGATAACACACACACACACACACACTACAGATAACACACACACACACACTACAGATATCACACACACACACACACATACACACACTACAGATATCACACACACACACACACATACACACACTACAGATATCACACACACACACATCATACTACAGATATCACACACATACTACAGTTATCACACACACACTACAGATACCACACACACACACACACACACACACACACACACACACACACACACACACACACACACACACACCAGAGATACCAGCTCATATACACAACTCACAATCTCCTCTCTGGTACAGGGGTGGCTGATGTAAACCGGCTGCAGCTCCTCAGCTTCTCCTGACTAAGGCTAGTTTCACACTAGCGTCGGGAACAACCCGTCGCTGTGCGTCGGGCCGACGTTCCCGACGCTAGTGTGGTCTCCGCCGCACAACGGGGGCAGCGGATGCATTTTTCCCACGCATCCGCTGCCCCATTGTGAGGTGCGGGGAAGTGCGGGGAGGTGGGGTGTTGTGAATTTGGATTCGGGGCTCCCCCGGTGGCTACTGGTGGAATTGAACTGGTGTCTTCATCTTCTCTGTTCACCTGTTCCCATCAAGATGTGGGAGTCGCTATATAACCTTGCTTCTCTGTTAGTTGCTTGCCGGTCAACAATGTTATCAGAAGCCTCTCTGTGCTTGTTCCTGCTCCTAGACAACTACTAGATAAGTTGGACTCTTGTCCATGTTTGTTTTTGCATTTTTGTTCCAGTTCACAGCTGTAGTTTCGTTACTGTGTCTGGAAAGCTCTTGTGAACAGGAATTGCCACTCTGGTGTTATGAGTTAATGCCAGAGTTTTAAAGTAATTTCTGGATGGTGTTTTTGATAGGGTTTTCAGCTGACCATGAAAGTGTCCTTTCTGTCTTCTGCTATGTAGTAAGTGGACCTCAAATTTGCTAAACCTATTTTCATACTACGTTTGTTATTTCATCTCAACTCACCGCCAATACATGTGGGGGGCCTCTGTCTCCTTTCGGGGTATTTCTCTAGAGGTGAGCTAGGACTAATATTTTCCTCTGCTAGCTTTATTTAGTCCTCCGGCTGGTGCTGGGCATCTAGAATCAACGTAGGCATGCTACCCGGCCACTGCTAGTTGTGCGTTAGGTTTAGTTCATGGTCAGCTCAGTTCCCATCTTCCAAGAGCTAGTTCCTATATATGCTTATGCTATGTTCTCTTGCCATTGAGATCATGACAGTTTGACCGGCCCGCAAAGTGTTAATTGTTTGGGCTGAAGCAGGAGAAAAAGAAGTGTTGTAGGGAAATTTTTTTTTTTTTTTTTTTTTTTCCCCTCAGAGTTTTGCTGCCTAGCCCTTAATTGCTGTCTAGCTGCTTCTTACCTCCTCTTAACCCTTGAATGGCTCTGTGTCCACCTGTTTGTAATGGATCTTCAGAGTGTAACTGCAGGTTTGAATAATCTCGCCACGAAGGTACAAAATTTGCAAGATTTTGTTTGTCATGCACCTGTATCTGAGCCGAGAATTCCTTGGCCGGAATTTTTCTCGGGGAATAGATCCGGGTTTCAGAATTTTCGAAATAATTGCAAATTATTTTTGTCCCTGAAATTTCGCTCTGCCGGAGACCCTGCACAGCAGGTCAGGATTGTGATTTCCTTGCTCCGGGGCGACCCTCAAGACTGGGCTTTTTCATTGACACCAGGGGATCCTGCGTTGCTCAATGTGGATGCGTTTTTTCTGGCCTTGGGGTTGCTTTATGACGAACCTCATTTGGAGCTTCAGGCAGAAAAAACTTTGATGTCCCTATCTCAGGGGCAAGATGAAGCGGAAATTTACTGCCAAAGATTCCGTAAATGGTCTGTGCTTACTCAGTGGAATGAGTGCGCCCTGGCGGCGACTTTCAGAGAGGGTCTCTCTGATGCCATTAAGGATGTTATGGTGGGGTTCCCTGTGCCTGCGGGTCTGAATGAGTCCATGACAATGGCTATTCAGATCGATAGGCGTTTGCGGGAGCGCAAACCAGTGCACCATCTGGCGGTGTCCACTGAGAAGTCGCCAGAGAGTATGCAGTGTGATAGAATTCTGTCCCGAAGCGAGCGGCAGAATTTTAGACGGAAAAATGGGTTGTGTTTCTATTGTGGTGATTCTACTCATGTTATATCAGCATGCTCTAAGCGCACTAAAAAGCTTGATAAATCTGTTTCCATTTGCACCTTACCGTCTAAGTTTATTCTATCTGTGACCCTGATTTGCTCTTTGTCATCTATTACCACGGACGCCTATGTCGACTCTGGCGCCGCTTTGAGTCTTATGGATTGGTCCTTTGCCAAACGCTGTGGGTATGATTTAGAGCCTTTGGAGACTCCTATTCCTCTGAAGGGGATTGACTCCACCCCATTGGCTAATAATAAACCACAATACTGGACACAAGTAACTATGCGTGTTAATCCGGATCACCAGGAGGTTATTCGCTTTCTGGTGCTGTATAGTCTACATGATGATTTGGTGCTAGGATTGCCTTGGCTGCAATCTCACAACCCAGTCCTCGACTGGAGAGCTATGTCTGTGTTGAGCTGGGGATGTAAGGGGGCTCATGGGGATGTACCTGTGGTTTCCATTTCATCATCTATTCCCTCTGAAATTCCTGAGTTCCTGTCTGACTATCGTGACGTCTTTGAAGAATCCAAGCTTGGTTCGTTACCTCCGCACCGAGAGTGCGATTGTGCCATAGATTTAATCCCGGGTAGTAAATACCCAAAGGGTCGTTTATTTAATCTGTCTGTGCCTGAACATGCTGCTATGCGAGAATATATAAAGGAGTCCTTGGAAAAGGGACATATTCGTCCATCGTCATCTCCCTTAGGAGCCGGTTTTTTCTTTGTGTCAAAAAAAGACGGCTCTTTGAGACCATGTATCGATTATCGGCTTTTGAATAAAATCACTGTTAAATATCAATACCCATTGCCGTTGCTGACTGATTTGTTTGCTCGCATAAAGGGGGCCAAGTGGTTCTCTAAGATTGACCTTCGTGGGGCGTATAATTTGGTGCGAATCAGGCAGGGGGATGAGTGGAAAACCGCATTTAATACGCCCGAGGGCCACTTTGAGTATTTAGTGATGCCTTTTGGTCTTTCAAATGCTCCGTCAGTTTTCCAGTCCTTTATGCATGATATTTTTCGCGATTATTTGGATAAATTTATGATTGTGTATCTGGATGATATTCTGATTTTTTCGGATGACTGGGACTCTCATGTCCAGCAAGTCAGGAGGGTTTTTCAGGTTTTGCGGTCTAATTCTTTGTGTGTGAAGGGTTCTAAGTGTGTTTTTGGGGTACAGAGGATTTCCTTTTTGGGATATATTTTTTCTCCCTCTTCCATTGAAATGGATCCTGTCAAGGTTCAAGCTATTTGTGATTGGACGCAGCCCTCTTCTCTTAAGAGTCTTCAGAAATTTTTGGGCTTTGCTAACTTTTATCGTCGATTTATTGCTGGTTTTTCGGATATTGCTAAACCATTGACCGATTTGACTAAGAAGGGTGCTGATGTTGCTGATTGGTCCCCTGATGCTGTGGAGGCCTTTCGGGAGCTTAAGCGCCATTTTTCCTCTGCCCCTGTGTTGCGTCAGCCTGATGTTGCTCTACCTTTTCAGGTTGAGGTCGACGCTTCTGAGATCGGAGCTGGGGCAGTGTTGTCGCAGAAAAGTTCTGACTGCTCCGTGATGAGGCCTTGTGCCTTCTTTTCCCGTAAATTTTCGCCCGCTGAGCGGAATTATGATGTTGGGAATAGGGAGCTTTTGGCCATGAAGTGGGCTTTTGAGGAGTGGCGCCATTGGCTTGAGGGGGCCAGACATCAGGTGGTGGTATTGACTGACCACAAAAATTTGATTTATCTTGAGACCGCCAGGCGCCTGAATCCTAGACAGGCGCGCTGGTCATTATTTTTCTCTCGGTTTAATTTTGTGGTGTCATACCTACCGGGTTCTAAGAATGTTAAGGCGGATGCCCTTTCTAGGAGTTTTGAGCCTGACTCGCCTGGTAACTCTGAGCCCACAGGTATCCTTAAGATGGAGTGGTATTGTCAGCCGTTTCTCCAGACCTGCGGCGGGCCTTGCAGGAGTTTCAGGCGGATAGACCGGATCGTTGCCCACCTGATAAACTGTTTGTTCCTGATGATTGGACCAGTAGAGTCATCTCTGAGGTTCATTCTTCTGCGTTGGCAGGTCATCCTGGCATTTTTGGTACCAGGGATTTGGTGGCAAGGTCCTTCTGGTGGCCTTCCCTGTCACGAGATGTGCGAGGCTTTGTGCAGTCTTGTGACGTTTGTGCTCGGGCCAAGCCTTGTTGTTCTCGGGCTAGTGGATTATTGTTGCCCTTGCCTATTCCTAAGAGGCCTTGGACGCACATCTCGATGGATTTTATTTCAGATCTGCCTGTTTCTCAGAAGATGTCTGTCATCTGGGTGGTGTGTGACCGTTTCTCTAAGATGGTCCATTTGGTTCCTCTGCCCAAGTTGCCTACTTCTTCCGAGTTGGTTCCTCTGTTTTTTCAAAATGTTGTTCGTTTGCATGGTATTCCTGAGAATATCATTTCTGACAGAGGGACCCAATTCGTGTCTAGATTTTGGCGGGCATTCTGTGCTAGGATGGGCATAGATTTATCTTTTTCGTCCGCTTTCCATCCCCAGACGAATGGCCAGACCGAGCGGACTAATCAGACCCTGGAGACATATCTGAGGTGTTTTGTGTCTGCTGACCAGGATGATTGGGTTGCTTTTTTGCCATTGGCGGAGTTCGCTCTCAATAATCGGGCCAGCTCTGCCACTTTAGTGTCCCCGTTTTTCTGTAATTCGGGGTTTCATCCTCGATTTTCCTCTGGTCAGGTGGAATCTTCGGATTGTCCTGGAGTGGATGCTGTGGTGGAGAGATTGCATCAGATCTGGGGGAAGGTGGTGGACAATTTGAGGTTGTCCCAGGAGAAGACTCAGCTTTTTGCCAACCGCCACCGTCGTGTTGGTCCTCGGCTTTGTGTTGGGGATTTGGTGTGGTTGTCTTCTCGTTTTGTCCCTATGAGGGTCTCTTCTCCTAAGTTTAAGCCTCGGTTCATCGGCCCGTATAAGATATTGGAGATTCTTAACCCTGTTTCCTTCCGTTTGGACCTCCCTGCATCCTTTTCTATTCATAACGTTTTTCATCGGTCATTATTGCGCAGGTATGAGGTACCGGTTGTGCCTTCCGTTGAGCCTCCTGCTCCGGTGTTGGTTGAGGGTGAGTTGGAGTACGTTGTGGAGAAAATCTTAGACTCCCGTGTTTCCAGACGGAGACTCCAGTATCTGGTCAAGTGGAAGGGATACGGCCAGGAGGATAATTCTTGGGTGAATGCATCTGATGTTCATGCCTCTGATCTGGTTCGTGCCTTTCATAGGGCCCATCCTGATCGCCCTGGTGGTTCTGGTGAGGGTTCGGTGCCCCCTCCTTGAGGGGGGGGTACTGTTGTGAATTTGGATTCGGGGCTCCCCCGGTGGCTACTGGTGGACTTGAACTGGTGTCTTCATCTTCTCTGTTCACCTGTTCCCATCAAGATGTGGGAGTCGCTATATAACCTTGCTTCTCTGTTAGTTGCTTGCCGGTCAACAATGTTATCAGAAGCCTCTCTGTGCTTGTTCCTGCTCCTAGACAACTACTAGATAAGTTGGACTCTTGTCCATGTTTGTTTTTGCATTTTTGTTCCAGTTCACAGCTGTAGTTTCGTTACTGTGTCTGGAAAGCTCTTGTGAACAGGAATTGCCACTCTGGTGTTATGAGTTAATGCCAGAGTTTTAAAGTAATTTCTGGATGGTGTTTTTGATAGGGTTTTCAGCTGACCATGAAAGTGTCCTTTCTGTCTTCTGCTATGTAGTAAGTGGACCTCAAATTTGCTAAACCTATTTTCATACTACGTTTGTTATTTCATCTCAACTCACCGCCAATACATGTGGGGGGCCTCTGTCTCCTTTCGGGGTATTTCTCTAGAGGTGAGCTAGGACTAATATTTTCCTCTGCTAGCTTTATTTAGTCCTCCGGCTGGTGCTGGGCATCTAGAATCAACGTAGGCATGCTACCCGGCCACTGCTAGTTGTGCGTTAGGTTTAGTTCATGGTCAGCTCAGTTCCCATCTTCCAAGAGCTAGTTCCTATATATGCTTATGCTATGTTCTCTTGCCATTGAGATCATGACAGTGGGGGCGGAGTTCCGGCCGCGCATGCGCGGTCGGAAAAAGTGGACCGTCGGGAGCAAAAAACGTTACATGTAAGGTTTTTTCCTCCCGACGGTCCACTACCACACGCCCAAGCATCGCAAAACGGACGCGACGTTTGGCAATGCGTCGCAAATGCGTCGCTAATGTTAGTCTATGACGAAAAAACGTATCCAGCAAGAACTTTTGCTGGATGCGTATTTTCGGCAAAACGACGCATTTGCGACGTATTGCAGTTAACGCTAGTGTGAAACTAGCCTAAAGCGGCTCTGTCCCGCACCTCCCCCCTGCTCTCGCCTTCTGTCCCGGGGTTATTTTGGCTTTCTCTTAAAGGGAACCTGTCACCCCGTTTTTTCCGTATGAGATAAAAATACTGTTAAATAGGGCCTGAGCTGTGCATTGCAATAGTGTATTTTGTGGACCCCGATTCCCCACCTATGCTGCCGAAATACGTTACCAAAGTAGTCGTTTTCGCCTGTCAATCAGGCTGGTCTGGTCAGATGGGCGTGGTGTCTTCCCCCAGATCTTGCTTAGTTTTCCGTTGGTGGCGTAGTGGTGTGCGCATGCCCAAGGTCCCGAATCCACTGCACAGGGGAGTGAAAATAGCGTGATGTGCGACATTTCATTGGTGATCGGTGGGGGCGGCCATCTTCCTTTGGCCGCGCGTGCGCAGAAGCGGCGCTCTGCTGGCCGCGGCTTCAGGAAAATGGCCGCAGGATGCCGCGCGTGCCCAGATGGAGATCGCGGCGGCCATTTTTCTGAAGCAGAGATGCGACACCTCGTACACACCCGACTCCGCTCCGTACACCCCCGGCTCCGCTCCGTACACCTCGTACACACCCGGCTCCGCTCCGTACACCTCGTACACACCCGGCTCCGCTCCGTACACCTCGTACACACCCGGCTCCGCTCCGTACACCTCGTACACACCCGGCTCCGCTCCGTACACCTCGTACACACCCGGCTCCGCTCCGTACACCTCGTACACACCCGGCTCCGCTCCGTACACCTCGTACACACCCGGCTCCGCTCCGTACACCTCGTACACACCCGGCTCCGCTCCGTACACCTCGTACACACCCGGCTCCGCTCCGTACACCTCGTACACACCCGGCTCCGCTCCGTACACCTCGTACACACCCGGCTCCGCTCCGTACACCTCGTACACACCCGGCTCCGCTCCGTACACCTCATGCACACCCGGCTCCGCTCCGTACACCTCGTACACACACGGCTCCGCTCCGTACACCTCGTACACACCCGGCTCCGCTCCGTACACCTCATGCACACCCGGCTCCGCTCCGTACACCTCATACACACACGGCTCCGCTCCGTACACCTCATGCACACCCAGCTCCGCTCCGTACACCTCATACACACACGGCTCCGCTCTGTACACCTCATACACACACTGCTCTGCTACATCCACCCAAACCCCTCCTGACCTCACACAAAAGCTTACCCTCCTCCAGCATGATGACAACCAGCACTGCACTACTGTCCTGCACTACACGGAAGCCCTTGATCATGTGACTCCGACTCCTCCCCTCCTGTGACCTCATCACAGGTCCTGTGCGCACAGAGCAGTGGCAGCTATAGTAGTGGTGTGCGGCTCTCTGCGGTGGAGGGGCTCTGCTGCGGGACAAGTGCAGTCCCACCCGTGATCGCGAGTGCACGCGCAGCAGGGCCTGTAAGGAAGAATTATTTAAAGGGCCGGCGGCCCATTTTGTAGCTTAGAGTTCTTAGGAGCCCGCCCAGTCTGCTGGACTGGGTGGGCCCCTAAGCACTGCGGGCCCCGTCGCAATTGCGACCCCTGCGACCGCGGTAGTTACGCCCCTGGTAGCAATGGAGCGGAGTAGAGTACACTCCGAAGCTAGAGGAGCGCAGTGTTGCATTCACAAGGAGGCTCGATCACCATTAAAACTAGCACAGGGAAAGATCTGGGCATTGGCACAGAATTGCACGTGCTCTGGTAAAATATAAAAGATATACAGACTAGCATTAATCAGTTACAGGCAATGGAGCACAGAGAAGACCAGCTTGGCAGCCCAGCTGTAGTAGAATGGAGAACTAAGCCGGCCAGCCGTATACACAGAGGTGGTCGCTTAGGGAGGTGGAATTTACTGATCAGGCTATAGAGTTAAGTCCTCTTTTTCTCAGAAGAGGCAATTTGCTTATTTAAATTCCCAGAGGAGCATTGCACGGCGAATAAGCCTCCTTACCTTGACAAGCCAGCTGGTATGTCACTCTCCATAAGGAGAAACGTTACCCCTTAGACCCCTGATCAGGCAAAGCATTCTGCCTGATCATTAAGAAAGTGGTCTGAAGAAGGGGGTGAGGTTTATCTGAATACAGACTGTAAATTTAAGATTATTAAAAGATTATTTCTTGCTAAAAGTTTCAAAAATAAGTTAACATTTAGCAGGGAAAAGGATTATTAAAAAAAAAAAAAAGATAAAGTACAAATAACAAGGCGTCAATTTAGTTTTTCTTAAGATAATTGCCAAAATGTATTCAAAGGGCTAGATTAATGAAAAAGAAAAAAAACATGTAAAGGCATTATTGTAAAAAAATAAATATATTTTGGGATGACAGTAAATGGAGAAAATCGTATAATTTCTTGTCATGTTTTTACTTTTGTTTCCCTTTGCTAATATAAACCAGACTTCCTGTAACAATTGAAAAAGCTGAAAATATTTCCTTTAGGACATTAAAACATTAAAAGGGGGCCAGTACATAATCTACGGTTACACAATCAAACCTCCATACTACGTACTTGCCTCTTGTCAGAGCGGTTGCCTGTCCTTTTGAATTAAATGGGAACTGTTCTTACAAAAAATGTACTAAAAAAAACAATAGTGTAAGAGAATATAAGAAACTTCATAATATATCGTGTCAGAAATATTCTTTTTCTTTCTCCACGTATGAGCCTCTTCTTCCCCCACCACCTGTCCTAAACTCAACAGCCACTTAAAAAAAAAACAGCACAGATTTGTTTTGGTCAACACGAAGACAACGCAAAATGTATGTAGTTTGCCCTTTACACAGACTTAAAGTCCGCAGTTCAGAACATATCACAGATGTAATTAGTTCTGATAATACTAATCGTGCTATTTCTCATGCATCTAATCATTTTATTGTCCACCACCGTAGACAGATTTCCACTTTCTGTCTTTGGCATTGAAAGAGTCATGAGACCTCCCATGGGGGGGGGGAAGATCATAGGAGGCGCTTACTCACCAGGGAAGCCTTCTGGATCTAAAACCTACTGTAGGCACTCATGTCCATGATGGTTTGAACATGTGCAGGGACATTATATTTCACTATTGATGTCTGACATGACAGGTTAAATGCTTGTTTTAATTTTATTTGTTTTTTTATGTTTTTAATTTGTGGGTGTACATTTTTTCCATGGTTATCATTGGGGATATGGAGGGGTGTTATACTAATTAGACCCTTGCAACTACATCGCACATGTCACGTACAATGTGACTTCACCAATTCATCTGTTTGTCATTATACACTTTGCCTATAAAGCTCCCCTATGTTATCTTCTTAGGAGTTCTGACGAAGGACGCCGGGGGAGCGTCTGAAACGCGTCACATCATGACCGGCATGGATTTAACTTTTTCCAATATGGAAATGGTATTTTAAGTTTTTCAATAAAAGAACCATTTTGGTTGGATCTGAATACATTCCTCTTTTATCCCTCTCTGTGTGCTGTGCTGTGTATAGAAGACTTCACAGCCGCTATTCTCTCATCTGCTCAGAGTAAGTTGAAACTTTAATTGGTTTTCCACTACTTGGACAGCACCCTTCTTAAATGCTTAAGTCCCCCATGTAAATAAAAAAAAAAAAATAGATTTCTGCTGGAACCTGCTATTCAGCTGCTATTCAGCTGCTATTCAGCTGCAGCTCTCACACTTCCCTCAGATGAAATTGTCCCATTAGATGAAAGTGTGAAGGTTAAAGTCCAGTGTCAAACTGGTGACAGCGGACACAACACTGATATTGTTGGAATAATACCAGTCCAAGAGATAAGTGTATGTTTTTTTTTTTATTTATTTTAAATGGGGGATTTGGGTGTTTAAAAAGGGGTTGTCCAAATAGTGGTCAACCCCTTTAATGGAGTCTGCAGAGGAGAAGCCTGGTGAAAATTCAGGTTACAAGTTATGTAACAGCAAGAAACAGTGTTACTCCTCATGTACACCCCTGGACTGTTTTTACTCTGGAAAGTTAATTGAAAGTTATATACAATTAATAACAGCCCCCAAAATGTTAAAATTTGGCAGAGGACTATCTGTGCAAAAGTTTTTTAGGGAAGTGTGGAAGAAATGGTGCAAAGTAAGAATTCTTTCAAAAATAGAAGTGTTAATAGTTTATCAATTAACAAAACGGAAAGGGAATAAACAAAATAGAAATCTAAATCAACTTGATATTTGGTGTGACCACCCTTTACCTTCAAAACAGCATCAATTCTTCTAGGTACTTGTACATAGTAATTGATAGAACTCAGGTGGTTCCAAAAATCTTGGACAACTAACCACAGATCTTTTGTGGATGTCGCTTGTCCAAATCCTTCTATCTCTTCATGCAATCTCCTACAGAGTTGATGATATGGCTCCCTTACTGCCCTGATCATCATAACTTTCAGTACTTGTTATTTTTTAAAGGGCTTATCCTAGAGATTTTTTTTATTGTGAGCCTAAGAAAAAACAAGCGGGTAGTTGCTAACTTTCTGCCTTGTGCTGATGTCTGCAGGCTCTGATAGGTCACAGATCATTCCTGCGGGTGATCTGTGGCTTCTGCTGACATCACGTCAAGAGTGCAGCATCTTCTCTTCCTCTCTGTTCTGTTGACAGGGCATGACTGCGGGTGTCATGCTGATTGGTAGCCAGCTCCTCCCCTGCCGCTGGTAATCAGCATGACGCCAGCAGTCATTCTTCGTCGACAGAGCAGCCTGGAAAATAAATAGTTGCTCTATTGAAATCAAGCAGCAGAATCGCCTGTAGGAGCGGTCTGTGACTGCTCTGAGCCAGCATCAGGTGGAACAGTATAGTAGTTAACAACTACCTGCCTGTTAGTTCTTAGCCCCATGATAAAAAATAAAATAATCCAGGATAATATAGAATAGAGAATATAGTTCTTAATGACATTGGCTGTATGTTTGGGGTTGTTGTCTTGCTGCAGGATATTTTTGGAGGAAATTGGATGCCTCCTTGATGGTATTGCATGATGGATAAGTATTTACCTAAATTTCTCAGTATTGAGGACACCATTAATCCTGATCGAAGCTCCCATTTGCTAAATCTCCGCTCCAAACTTGTACCAGGCCACCAGGCTTTACTGCTGCCTGCAGACTCTCATTATTGTACCACTCTCCAGCCTTTCAGCAAGCAAACTGTCTTCTGTTATAACCAAATATTTCACATTTTGACTCATCAGTCCAAAGTACTTGCTGTTATTTTTCTGCACCCAAGTTCTCATGGTTTTTGTGCATAGTTGAGTCGCTTGCCCTTGTTTTCATGTTGAAAGTATGGATTTTTTGGCTGCAATTCTTCCATGAAGACCACTTCTGGCTAGACTTCTCCGAATAGTAGATGGGTCACACTGCCAGTTAGGAGCTGATGGCACTGCTGGATATCTTCACATTTCGAATGGAAGTGAGCATGATGTGTCTTTAATTTGTTGCACTGTTTCCTTGGCCACCCGCTGTGTCTACGATCCTCATTGTTTCTTGGTGCTTCTTCAAAAGATCTTGTATAGCACATCTGGAAACCCCAGTTTGCTTTGAAATTTTTCCATGTTGCGTATGCTGCTCACGCAGTATAACAGTAACAGTACTTCGTGTTTTGTTGATGTTCTCAGTTTTGCCTCGATGTATGACTTGTCATTAGTGTTGAGCATTCTGATATTGCAATATCGGGTATCGGCTGATATTGCAATATCGGGTATCGGCCGATATTCGCTGTATCGGAGTTCCGATACTTTTACAATGTCGAATACCGGAATCGGAAGTTCCCATTTTGTAATGAGCCAGTTTTATTCTATTCAGCCAATGAGGATCCTAAGAAGTGTGGGCACATCCTGTTAGGCATGTTAGCCATGTTAACTAATGGCATGGCTGTGATTGGCTGCTCAAATGATGTCATGATGGAGTGAGTGTGGGCGGTGCGTGAGCGGAGACAACGTGTCTGTGTGTGCGGTCGGGGTCTGTGCGTGACCATCGGGGATTCTGTGCGAGCCTGCCGGAGGTCTGTACGGGCCTCTAGGGGGTCTGTACGGGCCTCTCGTGGGTCTGTGCGGGCCTGCCGGGGGTCTGTACGGGCCTCACGGGGGTCTGTGCAGGCCTTACTGTCTGTACGGGCCTCTCAGGGATCTGAGAGGTGCAGTGGATAGCACAGCAGCCTTGCAGCGCTGGAGTCCTGGGTTCAAGCCCCACTAAGGACAACATCTGCAAAGAGTTTGCATGTTCTCTCCGTGTTTGCGTGGGTTTCCTCCAGGTACTCCGGTTTCCTCCCACATTCCAAAGACATACTGATAGGGAATTTAGATTGTGAGCCCCAACGGGGACAGCGACGATAATGTGTGCAAACTGTAAAGCGCTGCGGAATATGTTAGTGCTATATAAAAATAAAGATTATTATTATATTATTATTATTTGTGCGGGCCTGCCGGGGGTCAGTACGGGCCTCTCGGGGGTCTGTGCGGGCCTGCCAGGGGTCTGTACGGGCCTCTCGGGGGTCTGTGTGGGCCTACTGGGGGTATTTGTGTCTGTGTACAGGCATCGTCCGATGGGCCTACAAGCCCATTGGGCTATGACTGCTACAATGACAGTGATTGACACATTAGCCAATGATGGGACAGTAGTAGTCCCATCATCCGGCTAATGTGTTGAATCTAAAAAAAACATACATACAACATACATACTACATACAACATACTACATACATACAACATACATATAACATACAACATACATACATACAACATACATATAACATACCACATACATATAACATACTACACACATACATACATACAACATACTACATACATACTACATACATACAACATACCATATACTACATACATACTAAATACATACAACATACTACATACATACAACATACTACATGCATACATACTACATACATACAACATACATACTACATACATACAACATACTGCATACATACATACATACTACATACAATACATTCATACATTACATACAATACATACATATAACATACAATACATATATATAACATACAGTACATATAACAGAGTACATACTCACCATCACTTGTCACTTTGTTTCCCGAAGCCAGTGTCATCTGTAAAAAATATTAAAATAGCAAAGAAACAATATACTCCCTGATCCGCAGAAATACACGAGTCTCCCACGGCGATCTCCCATGGAGAACAGCAGCATCAGCTGATGCGACCGCTCTCTAGGGGCTCCAGGAATACAATGACGGGAGGGAGGTATCCTTCCGCACTGTATTCCTCCGCCACTGTAAAAAATAGTCCCTAGTCTTGCTTTTGGCATTGCTGTGTGAGAAAGTTCCCACGCAGCTTTTGCCATAAAGTGAGACCAGTGAACTAGAGTAACCTCTCAGTGATGCACTGCAGGAGCCATTGTCTCCTGTCAGTGTGTCACTGAAGGTCCTATAGAGCAGTGACATCATGGTTAAATTAAGAATATTAAAATACTTTTTTCTGGTTGTGTCTTTATTTTTTTGTAACTCTTTCACTACTGTAGGATTAATAATGGATAGGCGTCTTTTTGACGCCTCTCCATTATTAACCCGGCTTAAAGTCACCTTACAATAGCAAGGTGACATTAACCCCTTACTACCCCATATCCCACCACTACACGGGAGTGGGAAGAGAGGGGCTAAGTGCTGGAATTCCATTTCTGGGGCTGCTGCGGACTGGTATTTGTAGCCGGGGGGGGGGGGGGGGGGGCAATATCCATGACCCCTCTCTAGGCTATGAATATCAGCCCGCAGCTGTCTGCCTAGCCTTTCTGGCTATAAAATATAGGGGACCCCACGTTCATTTATTAACATCGGCCTATCTATGGATGTATCTATCATATCTATAGATACATAGATGTTTCTATCCATATATCTATTTGGCTAATTTCACACATCATGTTTTTGCGGTCAGGCACAATCCGGCGAGTTTTGAAAAAAAACGATCTGTTTTTTTTCTGCTGGATCCGTTTTTTCTCATAGAGTTGTATTAGCGCCAGATTGCGCCTGATGGCCACACGTTTCATCTGTTTTTTGCTGGATCCGTCGCTGTGCGTTTTTTCGCCGGACAGAAAAAACTTTCCTTTGTATGTGTTTTCTGTCTGGCGGAAACAGCTTTTTTGACGGATCCGGCAAAGAACGGATGAAACGGATTTTGATTTCTCTTTTGTTCATTCACTTTGCATTTTGTTGATAAAAACAAACTATTAACACTTCTATTTTTAACAGCATTCTTACTTCGTAGAATTTCTTCCTACGACTGCCTAAAACTTTTGCACAGTACTGTTGGTTGTAGAATCGCAGTGGTATAGTTCTGGTCAGCATGTTTCTTCATTTGCTAAAGAAGCTCTCCCATGAAAAATGTTAATCATTAAATGTGTGTATATGGTACGCAGGGTGAGTGTATTACTATGCTCACTACCTCTGCTTTTTCCTGAACCCAGCAATGTTCTGCTACGCTTCTCAGTGATGTCACCACAATTCTTACTCTCTGACTCACTCTATGCATAACCCGGAAATGTCTTTTACAATGTAAGCCTATGAGGCCTCGTTCTGACACTCCATAGACTTACACTGTAGGAGCCACTTCCGGGTCACGCAGAATGCAGTGTGACCCGAGAGTCTGCAGAGGGTTGACATCAGTGAGAACTACAGCAGAACGCTGTTGGATTAAGGAGAAAGTGGCGGTAGGGGAGTATATTAAAACACTTGCACTACACATTATATACTGGAAAGATATATATCGTGGTACCGTGTTAGCCAGTAGATAGAAAAATGTTTGGAATTGAGAGTCCTCAGTGGTTGATACCTTTTAATGGCTAAGTGAAAAGATAGTAACAAATTGCAAGCTTTCGAGACTACTCAGGTCTCTTCATCAGGCATAGACTAATACAAATTCTGAAGAATCACATATTTATGCACAACATAGCACAGAACAAAAAAAAAAAACATGGATAAGACAGGTGGCATGAAGCAGAATTACCATGAGTGATAAACAGTTATGTCCATAAATGTCCATCAGATACAATCGTATATGTTCCAACCCAACGGATAGGGATGAACACCTTGGTCGCCTCAGAAAGACCTTTTTGAATCAGGGCTACCATCTAAGAACAATTGAAAACCAGATTACAAAAGCCACCAGAATATCAAGGAATCACCTGCTACATTACAAAGCTAAAGAAGAAAATAACCGGGTACCTCTAGTAGTTACCTACAATCCAAATCTGGAGGTGCTAAGGGGAGCTGCACGGAAATTACAACCTTTACTACAAAAAGATGCCCACTTAGCATCATTGTCAAGAGCTCCCTGTCCTCTCCAACAGCTGCAGGAACCTTTCCCTGCAATCAGAAAAAATGTAAAACCTGTCCATTTATAATGACCACGGACAAGATAAAGATTCCCAATTCACATCAGGACTACAAGATACCAGGTACATTCAGCTGCATCACAAACACAGAGAGACAGAAGAGTCTGGGAATATAAACTGATGACGACCTTTGACACTTTCACTGCAGGAATGAATGTGTCGCATGGATTTATGTCTTTCTACATCAACTAAGGAACTTGCCCCTCAGACTATAAGGGTATGTGTCCACGTTCAGGATTGCATCAGGATTTGGTCAGGATTTTTCATCAGTATTTGTAAGCCAAAACCAGGAGTGGGTGATAAATGCAGAAGTGGTGCATATGTTTCTGTTATACTTTTCCTCTAATTGTTCCACTCCTGGTTTTGGCTTACAAATACTGATGAAAAATCCTGACCAAATCCTGATGCAATCCTGAACGTGGACACATACCCTTAGGGGTCATCACAACAGAGACCCCAATCAGGACAATAAAACATTCCTTATCTAAGAACTGGCCCAACATTTATGGACATAACTATTTATCACTCATGGTAATTCTGCTTCATGTCACCTGTCTTATCCATGTTTTCTTTTTTTGTTCTGTGCTATGTTGTGCATAAATATGTGATAATTCAGAATTTGTATTAGTCTATGCCTGATGAAGAGACCTGAGTAGTCTCGAAAGCTTGCAATTTGTTACCATCTTTTCAGTTAGCCATTAAAAGGTATCAACCACTGAGGACTCTCAATTCTAAACATTTTTCTACACATCATATACACATTTAATGGACATTCCTCACTTATTTTTGAAACTATTAAGATTTACTGCCTGTAGCAGCAGCCTCCTGACCTTATGTTCTGCTTTACATGTTTATCAACTATTGAACTTTAGTCTTGTTTGAAAATTATTTTCACACTCAAGTCTTTGAACAAAACTACGGTATATGGACAAAAGAATTTGGGTGCACAGTTAAATCACTAAATAGAGGTTTTCCATTCAGTCTCGTTGCCACAGGTGTATAAAATCTAGCCATGCAGTCTGCCTTTATTTGTGAAAGAATGACCCATTCTAAAGATTTCATTGAATTCGTGCACCGTCCTATAATGTGACGTCACCAGTGTAACAATTCATTCGTGAAATTTCTTTCCTCCTAAATATACCACAGTCAATTGGGAGTGGATTAGTAAAAGTAGAAATGTTCAGGAACCACAGCATCTGAACCATGAAGTGGAGACCATGTTTTCTTGACTCCGTAAGTTCAGAAATCCAAATATCCTCTAGCATTAACTTCAGTACAAAAAATGTACATCGGAAGCTTTATGGCATGGGAGTCTATGGTCGAGCAGCTACATGCAAGCCTTAAATCACCAAACACAATGCCAAGTGTCGGATGGAGTGTTGTAAAGTCATCACTCTTCTGTCTGGCATCTGATGGATGACTTTTTAGTTTGGCAAATGCCAGGAGGACGTTACCTGTTTGACTGAACTGTGCCATCGGGAAAATTTGAAGGAGGAGGCATAATGCTATCAAGTTGTCTTTCAGGTGTCCGTTTAGGCCCTTTAGTTCCAATGAGTAGAAATCTGAATGCCTCAGCATACAATACAATATGGACAATTGTAGCTTCCAACTTTGTGGAAACAGTTTGGGGTGGTCTTTTTCTGTTCCCCATGAATGTATCCAAGTGCACAAAGTAAGGTCCATAACAATATGGTTGGGGAGTTTGGTGTTGAAGTTTGTTGGCCACACAGAGCCCAGACCTCAGCCACATTAAAACCTTTGGGATGACTTAAAAATGAAATTGTGTGCCTAGCTCTCTCCTCCAACATCAGTGTCTGCCCTCACAAATGTTCTTTAGGACGAATGGTCAAAAATTCCCGCAGACACTCCAATATCTTGTAGAAAGTCTCAACAGAGAGGAATCTTTTTAGTTGCAATCAAGGATCAAGTCGATATTTCTAAATACAGGTTTTGAATGGGATGTCCTAAAAGCTTACATAACAGCAATGTTAAGGCATCCCAATACTTTGGTTCACATAGTGTACATACATTTGTCTGTTTTCAGTTATTGAAATAATGTGAGCTGCCCAAGAGCAATCACGAGAGATGGAGAGATAAACCTGACATTTCAATATCCGCATTTGGCCCAGAGCAGTATAGGAGTTGTGAAGCCTCATTGTACAACAATGTAAATAAAAAAAGATGACGCAACTTGGTCCTAAATAGTGTGTTAAATAAAGGATACAGACATTACAGCACAGGATCACAGCTGATCCTTTCTGTGAAACAAAACATTTATCTGCCTGTTTTTAAGCAATATTTTAGCTCAAAGAAAGAATCAGCTGTGATCCCATGCTGTCCTGCCTATATTCTCTTTGCTTCCTCCCCTGCCCAGGAGCTGTGGTATGATCAGACCATGTTCCTGTTCAGTCAGACACGGCCATTACTGAGTACATAGCAGGGGCACATTTACACGGGGTGTAACGATCACGGTCCCACATTCAGCTGAAGTGTATTGCAGTGCAGTGGGCCCCCTGGGTCTGTGCGATGCAATACACGCTGCCTGCCAATCAAATGCCATCATCTGACGTCTGTGTGCACTTGACTGGCGGCCCATGGCAGTGACGTTATGCACTCCCATGGCTGGCACGTTGAAGTTGACTGCTGGCTCCAGAAGAGGATGCTGTGCTGTGGAGGAGCAGGGTAAGCTGAGTAGAATCATTTTTTAATGTATTTTTATTATTATTATTATTATTATTTATTTATTTATATAGCACCATTGATTCCATGGTGCTGTACATGAGAAGGGGTTACATACAAGTTACAAATATCACTTACAATAAGCAAACTAACAATTACAGACTGATGCAGAGGGGCGAGGACCCTGCCCTTGCGGTCTTATATTCTACAGGATGGTGGGGAAGGAGACAATAGGTTGAGGGTTGCAGGAGCTCCGGTGTTGGGGAGGCGGTAGATCCGGTAGTGGTGAGGAGGCAGCGGGGTCAGTGCAGGCTGTGGACGTTCCGGAAGAGGTGGGTTTTCAGGTTCCGTCTGAAGGATCCAAATGTGGTTGATAGTCGGACGTGTTGGGGCAAAGAATTCCAGAGAATGGGGGATATTCGGGAGAAGTCTTGGAGACGGTTGGGTGAGGAGCAAATAAGTGTGGAGGAGACAAGGGGGTCTTGGGATGACCGGAGATTATGTGATGGAAGATATCGGGAGATTAGTTCAGAGATATATGGAGGTTATGGATTGCTTTGTACGTTAGTATTAGTAATTTGAACTGGATACGCTGAGGCAATGGGAGCCAGTGAAGAGATTTGCAGAGGGGGAAGCGGAGCAGTAGCGAGGAGAGAGATTAATTAGTTGGGCAGCAGAGCTAAGGATGGACTGGAGAGGTGCAAGGGTGTTAGCAGGGAAGCCACAGAAAAGGATGTTGCAGTAGTCAAGGCGGGAGATGATGAGGGCATGCACAAGCATTTTAGTAGATTGACGGTTGAGGAAAGGACGGATTCTGGAGATATTTTTGAGCTGGAGGCGACAGGAGGTGGAAAGAGCTTGGATGGGTGGTTTAAAGGACAGGGCAGAGTCAAGGGTTACTCCGAGACAGCGGACTTCCGGTACGGGGGAAAGCGTGATGTCATTAATTGCGATAGATAGGTCAGGCAAGGAAGATCTATGAGATGGAGGAAATATGATGAGTTCAGATTTGTCCATATTGAGTTTGAGGAAACGAGAGGACAAGAAGGAGGATATGGCTGATAGACACTCCGGGATTGTGGACAGCAGAGAGGTGATGTCTGAGCCGGAAAGGTAGATCTGAGTGTCATCAGCATGAAGGTGGTACTGGAATCCATGAGACTTTATGAGTTGTCCCAGGCCAAGTATGTAGATTGAGAAGAGTAGGGGTCCTAGAACAGAGCCTTGGGGGACTCCAGTAGAGAGAGGGTGGGATGAGGAGGTAGTGTGGGAGTGGGAGACGCTGAATGTGCGGTTGGAAAGGTATGAGGAGATCCAGGATAGGGCGAGGTCTTTGATGCCAAAGGAGGAGAGGATGTGTAGTAGGAGGCAGTGGTCAACTGTGTCGAAAGCAGAGGACAGGTCTAGAAGGTGGAGTACAAAGTATTGTCCTTTGGCTTTGGCTGTAAGTAGGTCGTTAGTAATTTTGGTCAAGGTTCTCTCACTTGAGTGATGGGGGCGGAAACCAGATTGTAGATTGTCAAAGAGCAAGTTAGATGAGAGGTGGGAGGAAAGTTCAGCGTGGACGTGCTGCTCCAGGAGTTTGGAAGCGAATTGGGCGATATCTGGACATAGCTGTTGGGTCGAGGGTTGGCTTTTTAAGGATAGGCGTGATTGTGGCATGTTTGAAAGCAGATGGGAAGGTGCCAGAAGTTAGTGATAGGTTGAAGAGGTGGGTTAGGGATGGGATAAGAGTGGTGGTGAGGTTGGGGAGGAGGTGGGATGGGGTCGAGCACACAGGTGGTGAGGTGCGATTTGGAGAGGAGGCAATTACCCCCCCTTCAGTGATGTTGAATAGGGTGGTTATGGGATTTGGGCATTGGTCTGGTATACAAAGGGGTTGTGGTGGATGAACAATGAAGACTTGCCTTGTTTGGTCTATCTTATTTTTAAAGTGTGTAGCAAAGTCCTCAGCATAGATGAGGGAGGTTGGAGGGGGCAGTGGGGGGTGGAGGAGGGAGTTAAAGATTTTTAATAACTGTTTGGGGTTGTAGGATAGGGAAGATATGAGGGTTGTGAAGTAGGCCTGTTTAGCAGAGGTGAGAGCAGATTTAAAACCGAGTGTTGCCTGTTTGAATGCAGTGAAGTTGTTTTGCGAATGTGTTTTCTTCTAATGCCGCTCTGCAACCATGGACACTTGCCGGAGCTGTTTAGTGGTGTTATTGTGCCAGGGTTGTCTATTGATTCGTCGCACTCTGCCATGAACGAGAGTGTCAATAGCCGATGCGAGAGTGGCATTGTAGAAAGCAGTGGCACTGTCTGTGTCGTGGAGTGAGGACATGGATGCCAGTGGTAGGATAGAGTCAGAGAGTGTGTGGATGTCTAGGTGTGCAAGGTTTCTGCGGAGGTGCGCATGTTGCTGGACATGGGTGACTGGTGAGGAGGACAGGGATGAGAAGGTGAGCAGAGATGGTGGTCGGATAGAGAGGGGAGGTGGTGAAGTTAGATAGAGAGCAGAGAAGGGTGAAGACCAGGTCTAGTGTATGTCCGTCTGTGTGGGTGGCTGCGGAGGACCACTGAGTAAGTCCAAAAGATGGGACAGAAGTTTGGAGGCTGTTGACTGAAGGGTATCAGTGGGGATGTTGAAGTTACCCATGATGATGGTGGGAATGTCAACAGAGAGAAAGTGAAGAAGCCAGGTGGAGATTTGGTCAATAAAGGCAGTGGCCGGGCCCGGAGGTCGGTATATGATGGCCACTTGGAGGTTGGAGAGAGAGTAGATGCGGAGAGAGTGGACTTCAAAAGAGGGGAGGATAAGGGAGGGTAGAGGTGGGATTGGGTTAAAGGTGCAGTTTGACGAAAGGAGAAGACCCACTCCTCCACCATGTCTGTTGCCGGGGCGAGGGGTATGGGTGAAGTGGAGGCCACCGTAACACAGCGCAGCAGGGGAGGCGGTGTCAGAGGGTGTTAGCCATGTTTCTGTGAGGCCGAGGAAGGCAAGCTTGTGAGAGAGAAAAAGATCATGAGTCACATGAAGCTTATTGCAGATTGAGCGGGCATTCCAGAGTGCTCCGGAGAAAGAGAGCAGGGGGGTGGGCGTCAGGGTGACGGGTTTTATGTTGGAAAGATTGCGGTAGTCTAAATCCTTCTATCTCTTCATGCAATCTCCCACAGAGTAGATGATGATCAGGGCAGTAAGGGAGCCAAATCATCACTTTCAGTACTTGTTATTTTTTAAAGGGCTTAACCTAAAGTATGAGCCTAAGAAAAAACAAGCAGGTAGCTGCTAACTATCTGCCTTGTGCCGATGTCTGCAGGCTCTGAAAGGTCACAGATAATTCCTGCAAGTGATTCTGTGGCTTCCGCTGACATCACGTCAAGAGTGTAGCATCTTCTCTTCCGCTCTGCTCTGTTGACAAGGCATGACTGTGGATATCATGCTGATTGATAGCCAGCTCCTACCCTGCCGCTGGTAATCAGCATGACGCCAGCAGTTATTCCTCGTCAACAGAGCAGCCTGGAAAATAAATAACTGCTCTGTTGAAATGAAGCAGCAGAATCGCCTATAGGAGCAGTCTGTGACTGCTCTGAGCAGGATCAGGTACAACACTATAGTACTTAGTAACTACCTGTATTTCTTAGCTCCATGATAAAATAATCTAAAATAATCCAGGATAATCCCTTTAAGGTGAATATAGTTCTTAATGACATTGGCTGTATGATTGGTATTGTTGTCTTGCTGCAGGATACATTTGGAGGAAATTGGATGCCTCCCTGATGGTATTGCATGATGGATATGTATTTGCCTACATTTCTCAGTATTGAGGACACCATTAATCCTGATCAAAGCTCCTATTTGCTAAATCTCAGCTCCAAACTTGTACCAGGCCACCAGGCTTTACTGCTGCCTGCAGACTCTCATTATTGTACAGCTCTCCAGCCTTTCAGCAAACAAAACTGTCTTCTGTTAGAACCAAATATTTCAAATTTTGACTCATCAGTCCAAAGTACTTGCTGTTATTTTTCTGCACCCAAGTTCTCATGGTTTTTGTGCATAGTTGAGTCTCTTGCCCTTGTTTTCATGTTGAAAGTATGGTTTTTTTGTCTGCAATTCTTCCATGAAGACCACTTCTGGTTAGACTTCTCCGAATAGTAGATGGGTCACACTGCCAGTTCGGAGCTGATGGCACTGCTGGATATCTTCACATTTCGAATGGAAGTGAGCATGATGTGTCTTTAATTTGTTGCACGGTTTAATTGGCCACCCGCTGTGTCTACGATCCTCATTGTTTCTTGGTGCTTCTTCAAAAGATCTTGTATAGCACATCTGGAAACCCCAGTTTGCTTTGAAATTTTTCGATGTTGCGTATGCTGCTCACGCAGTATAACAGTAACAGTAATTCGTGTTTTGTTGCGGTTCTCAGTTTTGCCTCGATGTATGACTTGTGATATGAAAAGTCATCTACAAGTTTGGCTGTTCTTCACCCACATTTAAGCCTCCTTCACAGCTGTTTCTGTTTAAGTTAATGACTCTGTTTCGACCTACATATGAAAATGATGATCATTATCACCTGTTAGATGTATGGGTAACCAATTATACCAGACTGTAATCCAAGAATATCCCAGACTTTGTGCTACTGTACCTAGAAGAAATCATGTTGTTTTTAGAGATGAGAAATTATGACTGGGTCCCTGCTTATTCTGCAAGCTATAGCGCTTACTGAATAAGCTACAGCGGGAACCCGGCTTCCCGATAATCAGCTGTTCGGCTCCTCAGCTGCATGTGTCGGGGCTGTGTGGACAGCCTGTGTGTTGTGACTGTCACAGAGCCGCGACACATGCAGCTGCGGTGCTGGACAGCTGATCAGCTGGCGCGCTCCATGTATCTGAAGCTTATTCGGTAAGCGCTATAGCTTGCCGAATAAGCAGGGACCCGAACAGATTCACTCATGTCTAGTTGTTTTGAAGGAAAAGGGTGACACACACACCAAGTATTGGTTTGATTTTGATTTCTCTTTTGTTCATTCACTTTGCATTTTGTTAGTTGATAAAAACAAACTATTAACACTTCTATTTTTAACAGCATTCTTACTTCGTAGAATTTCTTCCTACGACTGCCTAAAACTTTTGCACAGAACTGTTGGTTGTAGAATCGCAGTGGTATAGTTCTGGTCAGCATGTTTCTTCATTTGCTAAAGAAGCTCTCCCATGAAAAATGTTAATCATTAAATGTGTGTATATGGTACGCAGGGTGAGTGTATTACTATGCTCACTACCTCTGCTTTTTCCTGAACCCAGCACTGTTCTGCTCCGCTTCTCAGTGACGTCACCACAATTCGTACTCTCTGACTCCCTCTATGCATGACCCAGAAATGTCTTTTACAATGTAAGCCTATGAGGCCTCGTTCTGACACTCCATAGACTTACACTGTAGGAGCCACTTCCGGGTCACGCAGAATGCAGTGTGACCCGAGAGTCTGCAGAGGGTTGACATCAGTGAGAACTACAGCAGAACCCTGCTGGATTAAGGAGAAAGTGGCGGTAGGGGAGTATATTAACACACTTGCACTACACATCATATACACATTTAATGGACATTCCTCACTTATTTTTGAAACTATTAAGATTTACTGCCTGTAGCAGCAGCCTCCTGACCTTATGTTCTGCTTTACATGTTTATCAACTATTGAACTTTAGTCTTGTTTGAAAATTATTTTCACACTCAAGTCTTTGAACAAAACTACGGTATATGGACAAAAGAATTTGGGCGCACGGTTTAATCACTGAATAGAGGTTTTCCATTCAGTCTCGTTGCCACAGGTGTATAAAATCTAGCCATGCAGTCTGCCTTTATTTGTGAAAGAATGACCCGTTCTAAAGATTTCATTGAATTCGTGCACCGTCCTGTAATGTGACGTCACCAGTGTAACAATTCATTCGTGAAATCTCTTTCCTCCTAAATATACCACAGTCAATTGGGAGTGGATTAGTAAAAGTAGAAATGTTCAGGAACCACAGCATCTGAACCATGAAGTGGAGACCATGTTTTCTTGACTCCGTAAGTTCAGAAATCCAAATATTCTCTAGCATTAACTTCAGTACAAAAAATGTGCATCGGAAGCTTCATGGCATAGGAGTCTATGGCCGAGCAGCTACATGCAAGCCTTAAATCACCAAGCACAATGCCAAGTGTCGGATGGAGTGTTGTAAAGTCATCACACTTCTGTCTGGCATCTGATGGATGACTTTTTAGTTTGGCGAATGCCAGGAGGACGTTACCTGTTTGACTGAACTGTGCCATCGGGAAAATTTGAAGGAGGAGGCATAATGCTATCAAGTTGTCTTTCAGGTGTCCACTTAGGTCCTTTAGTTCCAATGAGTAGAAATCTGAATGCCTCAGCATACAATACATTATGGACAATTGTAGCTTCCAACTTCCAACTGTGGAAACAGTTTGGGGTGGTCTTTTTCTGTGCCCCATGAATGTGTCCAAGTGCACAAAGTAAGGTCCATAATGCTATGGTTGGGGAGTTTGGTGTTGAAGTTTGTTGGCCACACAGAGCCCAGACCTCAGCCACAATAAAAACCTTTGGGATTACTTAAAAATGAAATTGTGGGCCTAGCTCTCTCCTCCAACGTCAGTGTCTGCCCTCACAAATGTTCTTTAGGACGAATGGTCAAAAATTCCCGCAGACACTCCAATATCTTGTAGAAAGTCTCAACAGAGAGGAATCTTTTTAGTTGCAATCAAGGATCAAGTCGATATTTCTAAATACAGGTTTTGAATGGGATGTCCTAAAAGCTTTACATAACTGCAATGTTAAGGCATCCCAATACTTTGGTCCACATAGTGTACATACATTTGTCTGTTTTCAGTTATTGAAATAATGTGAGCTGCCCAAGAGCAATCACTACAGAGATGGAGAGATAAACCTGACATTTCAATATCCGCATTTGGCCCAGAGCAGTATAGGATTTGTGAAGCCTCATTGTACAACAATGTAAATAAAAAAAGATGATGCAACTTGGTCCTAAATAGTGTGTTAAATACCATAGAAAGGTTTTCAGTAAAGCTGGCTATACACTAATCATCTGAGCCCAATGTTTTTCTGGGGACCTCCAAGTTTTGTCCCGAACATGCCTAATCATTTGCCCCTATAGCAGATATATCAGAACGGTGTTGTGTTTTAATTGACAGTACCTTTTAAAGGGGTTTTTTAACAAATTTTAATCAATAGATCTTGGAATAAAAATAAATTCCACAATTGAACATGATAAAAAAAATGTCCCTGTGCTGAGGTAATCTTATAAATGTGCTCCTGTTGTGAACTGTGTAATGGCCACGTCTGACCGTACAGGAACATGGTCTTAGCAAATCACAGCGCCTCGGCGGGGGGGGGGGGGGGGGGAAGCAAATAAGGATACAGACATTACAGCACAGGATCACACCTGATCCTTTCTGTGAGACAAAACATTTATCTGCCTGTTTTTAAGCAATATTTTACTTCAAAGAAAGAATCAGCTGTGATCCCATGCTGTCCTGCCTGTATTCTCTTTGCTTCCTTCCCTGCCCAGGAGCTGTGGTATGATCAGACCATGTTCCTGTACAGTCAGACACGGCCATTACTCAGTACATAGCAGGGGAACATTTACACGGGGTGTAACGATCACGGTCCCACATTCAGCTGAAATGTTTTGCAGTGCAGGGGAACCCCTGGGTCTGTGCGATGCAATACACGCTGCCTGCCAATCAAACGCCATCATCTGACGTCTGTGTGCACGTGACTGGCGGCCCATGGCAATGACGTTATGCACTCCCGTGGCTGGCACGCTGAAGTTAACTGCTGGCTCCAGAAGAGGATGCTGTGCTGTGGGGGAGCAGGGGAAGCTGAGTAGAATCATTTTTTTTCTATGTATTTTTATTATTATTATTATTATTATTATTATTTATTTATATAGCACCATTGATTCCATGGTGCTGTACATGAGAAGGGGTTACATACAAATTACAGATATCACTTACAATAAGCAAACTAACAATTACAGACTGATAAAGAGGGGCGAGGACCCTGCCCTTGCGGGCTTACATTCTACAGGATTATGGGGAAGGAGACAATAGGTTGAGGGTTGCAGGAGCTCCGGTATTGGTGAGGCGGTAGATTCAGTAGTGGTGAGGAGGCAGCAGGGTCAGTGCAGGCTGCAGGCTTTCCTGAAGAGGTGGGTTTTCAGGTTCCGTCTGAAGGATCCAAATGTGGTTGATAGTCGGACGTGTTGGGGCAAAGAATTCCAGAGAATGGGGGATATTCGGGAGAAGTCTTGGAGGCGGTTGGGTGAGGATCGAATAAGTGTGGAGGAGACAAGGGGGTCTCGGGAGGACCAGAGATTACATGATGGAAGATATCGGGAGATTAGTTCAGAGATATATGGAGGAGACAGGTTATGGATGGCTTTGTACGTTAGTATTAGTAATTTGAATTGGATACGCTGAGGCAATGGGAGCCAGTGAAGAGATTTGCAGAGGGGGGAAGCGGAGGAGTAGCGAGGAGAGAGATGAATTATTTGGGCAGCAGAGTTAAGGATGGACTGGAGAGGTGCAAGGGTGTTAGCAGGGAAGCCACAGAAAAGGATGTTGCAGTAGTCAAGGCGGGAGATGATGAGGGCATGCACAAGCATTTTAGATTGACGTTTGAGGAAAGGACGGATTCTGGAGATATTTATGAGCTGGAGGCGACAGGAGGTGGAAAGAGCTTGGATGTGCGGTTTAAAGGACAGGGCAGAGTCAAGGGTTACACCGAGACAGCGGACTTCCGGTACGGGGGAAAGCGTGATGTCGTTAATTGCGATAGATAGGTCAGGTAATGAAGATCTATGAGATGGAGGAAATATGATAAGTTCAGATTTGTCCATATTGAGTTTGAGGAAGCGAGAGGATAAGAAGGAGGATATGGCTGATAGACACTCTGGGATTGTGGACAGCAGAGAGGTGATGTCTGGGCCGGAAAGGTAGATCTGAGTGTCATCAGCATAGAGGTGGTACTGGAATCCATGAGACTTTATGAGTTGTCCCAGGCCAAGTGTGTAGATTGAGAAGAGTAGGGGTCCTAGAACAGAGCCTTGGGGGACTCCAACAGAGAGAGGGTGGGATGAGGAGGTAGTGTGGGAGTGGGAGACACTGAATGTGCGGTTGGAAAGGTATGAGGAGATCCAGGATCAACTGTGTCGAAAGTAGAGGACAGGTCTAGAAGGTGGAGTACAGAGTATTGTCCTTTGGCTTTGGCTATACAGTTAGGTCCATATATATTTCGACAGAGACAACATTTTTCTCATTTTGGTTATAGACATTACCACAATTTAATTTTAAACAAAACAATTCAGATGCAGTTGAAGTTCAGACTTTTAGCTTTCATTTGATGGTATCCATATTAAAATTGGATGAAGAGTTTAGGAGTTTCAGCTCCTTAACCTGTGCCACCCTGTTTTTTAAAGGGACCAAAAGTAATTGGACAATTGACTCCAAGGCTATTTCATGGACAGGTGTGGGCAATCCCTTCATTATGTCATTCTCAAGTAAACAGATAAAAGTGAACAAAAGTTATAAGGCGTGCGGACGGCACTAGGCTGTACTGATACAGACTTTTTCTTTAAATTAGCACCGGAATTCGTTTGGTCTCGTGTAGCAAGTGAATTCGCAGACATATGCGGGGGTGCTCAACATGAAATTGCGGTAAATGTCCATAAATGCTGAAAAGAAATGTGGCACTCACCCCAATGCGCTGCTGAGTTAATGTCCTTTATTCATCTTGAAATAAAACAAACGTCATACGGAGAGGCGGCTGGGGTCGGGAGACGGTGTGAGGAGGAAAGGAAAGGACTTTCCTCCTCACACCGTCTCCCGACCCCAGCCGCCTCTCCGTATGACGTTTGTTTTATTTCAAGATGAATAAAGGACATTAACTCAGCAGCGCATTGGGGTGAGTGCCACATTTCTTTTCAGCATTTATAAACAGATAAAAGGCCTGGAGTTGATTTGAGGTGTGGTGCTTGCATTTGGAAGGTTTTCCTATGAAGTAAACATGCGGTCAAAAGTGCTCTCCATTAAGGTGAAACAAGCCATTCTTAAGCTGTGAAAACAGAGAAAAAACCCATCCGAGAAATTGCTACAATATTAGGAGTGGCAAAATGTACAGTTTGGTACATCCTGAGAAGGAAAGAAAGCACTGGTGATCTCATCAATGCAAAAAGACCTGGGCGCCCACGGAAGACAACAGTGGTGGGTGATCGCAGAATAATCTCCATGGTGAAGAGAAACCCCTTCACAACAGCCAACCAAGTGACCAACACTCTCCCGGAGGTCGGCGTATCAATATCCAAATCTATCATAAAGAGAAGACTGCATGAAAGTAAATACAGAGGGCTCACTGCACGGTGCAAGCCACTCATAAGTGTCAAGAATAAAAAGGCTAGACTGGACTTTGCTAAAAAACATCTAAAAAAGCCAGCACAGTTCAGGAAGAACATTCTTTGGACAGATGAAACCAAGATCAACCTCTACCAGAATGATGGAAAGAGAAAAGTATGGCGAAGGCTTGGTACAGCTCATGATCCAAAGCATACCACATCATCTGTAAAACACGGCGGAGGCAGTGTGATGGCTTGGGCATGCATGGCTGCCAGTGGCACTGGGTCACTAGTGTTTATTGATGATGTGACACAGGACAGAAGCAGCCAAATGAATTCTGAGGTATTCAGAGCCATACTGTGTGCTCAGATCCAGCCAAATGCAGCAAAACTGATTGGTCGTCGTTTCATACTACAGATGGACAATGACCCAAAACATGAAGCCAAAGCAACCCAGGAGTCTATTAAAGCAAAGAAGTGGAATATTCTTGAATGGCCAAGTCAGTCACCTGATCTCAACCCAATTGAGCATGCATTTCACTTGTTAAAGACTAAACTTCAGACAGAAAGGCCCACAAACAAACAGCAACTGAAAACCACCACAGTGAAGGCCTGGCAGAGCATCAAAAAGGAGGAAACACAGCGTCTGGTGATGTCCATGAGTTCAAGACTTCAGGCAGTCATTGCCAACAAAGGGTTTTCAACCAAGTACTAGAAATGAACATTTTATTTAAAATTATTGAATCTGTCCAATTACTTTTGGTCCCTTTAAAAACAGGGTGGCACATGTTAAGGAGCTGAAACTCCTAAACCCTTCATCCAATTGTAATGTGGATACCCTCAAATGAAAGCTGAAAGTCTGAACTTCAACTGCATCTGAATTGTTTTGTTTAAAATTCATTGTGGTAATGTCTATAACCAAAATGAGAAAAATGTTGTCTCTGTCCAAATATATATGGATCTAACTGTAAGTAGGTCATTAGTAATTTTGGTCAAGGCTCTCTCAGTTGGGTGATGGGGGTGTAAACCAGATTGTAGATTGTCAAAAAGCAAGTTAGATGAGAGGTGGGAGGAAAGTTCAGCGTGGACGTGTTGCTCCAGGAGTTTGGAAGCGAATTGAGCGATAGCTGGACATAGCTATTGGATCGAGGGTTGGCTTTTTAAAGGATAGGAGTGATTGTGGCATGTTTGAAAGCAGATGTAATAATTATAGGGGATAACTCAGGAGACTCTTTGCGTGGAACAAGACAACTACAGGACACAGTTTTATAAGTGGTAAAGTCTATATTATCACACGGTGATTCAAACATGTGCAGAGAGAAACTCAAGTCCACAACACTTGGTGTAAATATTAAACGCAGCTTAGTAGTCTATAGGAAACTTCAGAGGAAAATGCAATCAGGCAGAAAGTCTATGAAGCACAGTTATTCTTGAGGATACTTGACACGAATAAATCCTTGTCAGTCCAAACACAGATAGATAAGCTGATAATGCAGTTCAAATCATATCTTAGCTCAACCAGGGAGGCCTGGTTAATAGTCTCAGGTTTTTGCAGAGCAGAAACAGCTTACATGTCCAGCAAATGCAGATGGAAGTAAACATGAGCAGCAGATGAAGGAGGATTACTGGAAACTGGTGTATGCAGCAGGAACTCAGAGCAGAGTAGCAGGATCACCACACAGGTTCACAGGAGCAGGTATATAGCCAGGGAGTAATTAAAAGTCAGGAGCTGGATGCAAGGCAGAATACTCTAGCACAGACTGAAGGCTGGGGTGGAGTTTTATAGCAGGAAGACACAGTGCACATGAGACCAAAGATGCCATCTTGGAAAAGGACAGTAATGCACAAAAGGTAAAAAATGTTCAGAGTCCTGAGAGCAAAGGGACGGTGCCAGAAGTTAGTGATAGGTTGAAGAGGTGGGTTACGGATGAGATAAGAGTGGTGGTGAGGTTGGGGAGGAGGTGGGATAGGATGAGGTCGAGCACACAGGTGGTGAGGTGCGATTTGGAGAGGAGGCAATTAAACCCCCCTTCAGTGATGTTGGATAGGGTAGTTATGGGGTTTGGGCATTGGTCTGGTATACAAAGGCGTTGTGGTGGTTGAACAATGAAGACTTGCCTTGTTTGGTCTATCTTATTTTTAAAGTGTGTGGCAAAGTCCTCTGCAGAGATGAGGGAGGTTGGAGGGGGCAGTGGGGGGTGGAGGAGGGAGTTAAAGGTTTTTAATAACTGGGGTTGTAGGATAGGGAAGATATGAGGGTTGTGAAGTAGGCCTGTTTAGCAGAGGTGAGAGCAGATTTAAAAGCGCGTGTTGGCTGTTAGAAGGCAGTGAAGTCGTCTTGCGAATGTGTTTTCTTCTAATGCCGCTCTGCAACCCTGGACACTTGCCAGAGCTTTTTAGTGGTGTTATTGTGCCAGGGTTGTCTATTGATACGTCACCCTTTGCCATGAACGAGAGGGGCAACCATGTCAATAGCTGTTGGGAGAGTGGCATTGTAGAAAGCAGTGGCACTGTCTGTGTCGTGGAGTGAGGATTATGGTTGCCAGTGGTAGGATAGAGTCAGAGAGTGTGTGGGTGTCTGCAGGGTTTCTGCTGGGGTGCGCATGTTGCTGGACATGGGTGACCGGTGAAGAGGACAGGGATGAGAAGGTGAGCAGATGGTGGTCGGATAGATAGGGGAGGTGGTGAAGTTAGAGAGCAGAGACGGGTGAAGACCAGGTCTAGTGTATGTCCATCTGTGTGGGTATCTGCGGAGGACTACTGAGTAAGTCCAAAAGATAAAGTAAGGGACAGAAGTTTGGAGGCTGTTGACTGAAGGGTATCAGTGGGGATGTTGAAGTTACCCATGATGATGGTGGGAATGTCAACAGAGAGAGAGTGAAGAAGCCAGGTGGAGAATTGGTCATTAAAGGCAGTGGCCGGGCCCGGAGGTCGGTATATGATGGCCACTTGGAGGTTGGAGAGAGAGTAGATGCGGAGAGAGTGGACTTCAAAAGAGGGGAGGATAAGGGAGGGTAGAGGTGGGATTGGGTTAAAGGTGCAGTTTGATGAAAGGAGAAGACCCACTCCTCCACCATGTCTATTGCCGGGGCGAGGGGTATGGGTGAAGTGGAGGCCACCGTAACACAGTGCAGCAGGGGAGGCAGTGTCAGAGGGTGTTAGCTATGTTTCTGTGAAGCCGAGGAAGGCAAGCTTGTGAGAGTGAAAAAGATCATTAATCACATGAAACTTATTGCAGATTGAGCGGGCATTCCAGAGTGCTCCGGAGAGAGGGAGCAAGGGGGTGGGCGTCAGGGGCACGGGTTTTATGTTGGAAAGATTGCGGTAGTTCATATTCGATAGGGAACGGTAGGAGGGGGTAGTAATGGGAGGTATGAGCTGTGGGGGTCCAGTGTTGGGAGATACGTCGCCAGCAGTGAGGAGAAGCAGAGAAAGGGAGAGTAGGTGGGAGAAGGAGAGTGGCCGGCTTGTTTTATGTTTTATTAGGACAGATTTGAGGTTGAGGATGCATTAAAGAAATGCGGCAGAATGAGGGATATATACCAGGATGGGGCCCAGTATAATGGACATATAGACCAGGATGGGGCCCAGTATAATGGACATATAGACCAGGATGGGGCCCAGGATAAGGAACATATATACCAGGATGTAGAACATGCTCTTACGAGCAAAAGGGTAACAATGTTTTGAACTTTTGACTTTCAGGCTCCATATCTCACCATCCTTGGCTATCTCATACATAAATTTGACTTGTAACTATTTAGCTTATGATTAGTGATGCAGATTTTGTCATGTCACTGCATTGTTACTGTTTTGCTCCTAAAAATCTAAAATTTAAATCATTATTTTGTTAGTAATTTGTAAATCCACCATAAATAATCATATGCTAAGTAGTTGCAAGTCAATTTTATGTATGAGATAAGCAGTAGTGGATGGTGAGATGTGGAGCCCGAAAGTCAAAAGTTCAAAACATTGTTACCCCTTTTTCTCATCAGTGTATAAACCAGGGCCAAGGATGGGGAGCATACAGTATATACCAGGATGGGGAAAATAATAATACCAAATATGGGGGGGGGGAAGCAACTCTTATGTCCTTATAGGCTACGAGGGCCCATCTGACCAACATGCCCCAATGGGGCAGGGTTATACGTGTGTGTGTGTGGGGGGGGGGGGGGGGAGTCCTGGTCCACATTTTGCACTGAGGCCCATTGGACTCTAGTTACACCACAAGAACAGTCAGTTGAAGGAATACTCCCAAGTAGGGTTGAGCGACCTTAGCTTTTTTAGGATCGAGGTGGGTTTTGTGAAACCCGACCTTCTCGGATGTCGGATCGTATGGAATCGGCCGATTCTACTGTAAAGTCGGGTTCCGGACCCGGAACACGAAACCCAATGTATGTCAATGAAATTATTTTTTTATTCTCTCTCTCTCTCTCTCTCTCTCTCTCTCTCCTCCGTGCAAGGCATATGTTATTTTTTGACTCCGGAAATTACTACGTCCGAAAACGTAACATAGCACTATGATGCCGCAGGAGCCGGAACCTATGTCATCACGCTGCCCACAATTAATTGGCTCAAAAAAATGGCGGGGAAGGCGTCATTCGAAACGCGACTTTGGCGCCAAGTTCGCGTTCCACGTGGCCGACCCACACTGGGATCGGATCGGGTTTCATGAGACGCCGACTTTGCCAAAAGTCGGCGACTTATGAAAATGAACGACCCGTTTCGCTCAACCCTACTCCCAAGTATGGGAAAGCCAGTCAGGGTGGCTTCCGGCAAATGATCAGCATTATTTGGCTGAGGCATCTCATGTGTATGTGTATGATGGACTTTAGTCTCAAACCTAATGATACTGAACCCGTATAAAGGCAGGTTTAGCTTAATTTAATCTAATGTGCATGGGTGCCTTAAAGGGGCTTTCCCAAAAACAAAGTTAATTTTAAAGTTGATTTTAATCAATACATCTTGGAATAATAATAATTTCCATAATTTGATGTGTTTGAATAAAATGTTCCTATGCTGAGATAATCTTACAAATGTGCCCCTTCTGTGTACTGTGTAATGGCTGTGTCTGACCTTGCAGGTCAGATCATACCACAGCTCCTGGGCAGGGGAGGACTCAAAAGAAAATATACAGACAGGACAACATGGGGATCAAAGCTGATTCTTTTTTAGATATAACATTTCCCTGCCTGTTTTTAAAAAAATGTTTTACCTCAACGAAATAATTATTTGTGGTCCCATGCTGTAATGTCTGTATACTTTCTTGTGCCCTTCCCTGCCAAGGAACTTTGGTATGATCATACCATATTCCTGCACGGTCAGACACCATTACACAGTACACTGCAGGGACACATTTATAAGATTATCTCAGCACAGGAACTTTTTATTTTTAAATAAACCAATTGTGAAAATTATTATTCTTTCATGATCTTAGGTATTAGAAAACCCCTTTAAGTGGGATTGTCTTTGGCACGGCCAAAAAGAATGAACATATTGCATGTGGCCTTATCTAGTTGATTAGCAAGATACAATACAAGCTAAACTTTGGGACAAGCCAGGGGTGAAGGTTGTGTAAATCCCAATAGAGCAGAATTGTCCTTTATGGATATGGGAAGCAAAATTCTTAGCACATCCAAAAAGTAGAGAGGAGGGTGATGGGATTAGAAAGACATGGATACTTTGTTCCAAAAATAGTGCGACCTTTGACCATTGGTTGTGTCTGGCCCAGCTAACCCTCTTCCACTATGGTTTTTCAGCTTTGACTCAATAGACAACCCAAGGACAGGTGTACATCAGGTGTTTCGGGAAGAAATTGGCCATGTTTTCTAATAATGGAAAACGCCTTTATATTGTATATAAACATATTTTTGTGGGTCTTTCTGTCATGTGTGCATTAGTCACAACCTCTTCTGCTTCATATAGAAGTAATAGCTGATCATTAAACATTCATTACGCATCAGTCCGTTCATATGTTCCCCTTACACGTTCTCTTTATTCTAAGGCTGCTTTCACACATCAGTTTTTTGCCATCAGTCACAATCCGGCGAATTTTCAAAAAACTGATTCGGCGAATGTTGCCGCCGGATCTGTTTTTTTTTCTCATAGACTTGTATTAGCAATGGATTGCGGCGGATGGCTTCACGTTTCATCTGTCATTTGCCGGATCCGTTGAAAATTGTTTATCCGGTGGCCAGAGACAACGGACAAAGTAATGTCCATCTTTTGCTAGGAAGGAAGCCTATGGAGCCGGATCCATCAAATGATGGAATCCAGGGACGGATTTTATTTTGTTTTAACTGAACATGCTCCGACTTATTTAGCCAGCCCCCCTAGTCGGATCCGTTAAAAAACTGGTCCGTCGCATCAGTTTTTCACAATCTGCTACGGATCGGTTTTTTTTCAACATTCGACGGATTTTGATGGCAAAAAACTGATGTGTGAAAGCAGCCTAAGACATGACATTTGTGAATGTAGAGCTCCTCCTTGGGAATTCAGAAATAAAAGGATTAAAGCCATCAAAAGCTTCAGTATAAGCGGATATCCATTGTTCTCTATTGTGATGCAATTGATCCCATATTTAGGCTGTCCCTTCAATTTCTTGGTCCGGGAGATGGAAAAATTAATTATTTTATCCTAATCCGTCCATAGTGCCATGTTTCTGTTTGTGAATTAGGATATAAGACAGAATATTTGTCTCTCACCCTACACAGCGCTTCTCTAAAAATGATGTAATTTGGCTGTGATATGTTAGCACTTTATGATTAGTGGGGGCCTAAAACTGAGTCCGAACCAATTCTGTGAATGAAAATGCCATAGCGCAAATTTAGAGCTGTTGCATTATTTTTTCTTGCATATCGGTGTTCCTGGCCACTGGGGGCTAAAGCATGAGACCATTCTCTTGCAGTTTTCGGTAGATATTAACTTTATTCCTCCCGGCAGCCTCCAGCATTCAGTCATACAACCCCTGGCAAAAATTATGGAATCACCGGCCTTGGAGGATGTTCATTCAGTTGTTTAATTTTGTAGAAAAAAAGCAGATCACAGACCTGACACAAAACTAAAGTCATTTCAAATGGCAACTTTCTGGCTTTAAGAAGCACTAAAATAAATCAAGAACAAAAAATGTGGTAGTCAGTAATGGTTACTTTTTTTAACCAAGCATAGGGTAAAAATTATGGAGTCACTCAATTATGAGGGAAAAAATTATGGAATCATGAAAAACAAACAAAAAAACACTCCAAAACATCACTAGTATTTTGTTGCACCACCTTTGGCTTTTATAACAGCTTGCAGTCTCTGAGGCATGGACTTAATGAGTGTCAAACAGGACTCTTCATCAATCTGGCTCCAACTTTCTCTGATTGATGTTGCCAGATCAGCTTTGCAGGTTGGAGCCTTGTCATGGACCATTTTCTTCAACTTCCACCAAAGATTTTCAATTGGATTGAGATCCAGACTATTTGCAGGCCATGACATTGACCTTATGTGTCTTTTTTCACGGAATGTTTTCACAAGTTTTGCTCTACGGCAGGATGCATTATCATCTTGAAAAATGATTTCATCATCCCCAAATATCCTTTTAATTGATGGGATAAGAAAGTGTCCAAAATATCAACATAAACTTGTGCATTTATTGAAGATGTAATGACAGCCATCTCCCCAGTGCATTTACCTGACATGCAGCCCCATATCATCAATGACTGTGGAAATTTGCATGTTCTCTTCAGGCAATCATCTTTATAAATCTCATTGACACGGCACCAAACAAAAGTTCCAGCATCATCATCTTGCCCAATGCCGATTCGCGATTTATCACTGAATATGACTTTCATCCAGTCATCCACAATCCACGATTGCTTTTCCTTAGGCCATTGTAACCTTGTTTTTTTCTGTTTAGGTGTTAATGATGGCTTTCATTTACTTTTTCTGAATGTAAATCCCATTTCCCTTAGGCTTTTTCTTACAGTTTGGTCACAAACTTTGACTCCAATTTCCACCCATTGGTTCCACATTTGTTTTGTTGTGCATTTCCTGTTTTGGAGACATATTGCTTTAAGTTTCCGGTCTTGATGCTTTGATGTCTTCCTTGGTCTACCAGTATGTTTGCCTTTAACAACCTTCCCATGTTGTTTGCATTTGGTCCAGATTTTAGACACAGCTGACTGTGAACAACCAACATCTTTTGCAACATTGCGTGATGATTTACCCTCTTTTAAGAGTTTGATAATCCTCTCCTTTGTTTCAATTGACATCTTTCGTGTTGGAGCAATTATTCATGTCAGCCCACTTGGTGAAACAGCTCTCCAAGGTGTGATCACTCCTTTTTAGATGAAGACTAACGAGCAGATCTAATTTGATGCAGGTGTTAGTTTTGGGAATGAAAATTTACAGGGTGATTCCAAAATTTTTTCCCTCATAATTGAGTGACTCCATAATTTTTACCCTATGCTTGGTTACAAAAAGTAACCATTACTGACTACCACATTTTTTGTTCTTGATTTCTTTTAGTGTTTCTTAAAGCCAGAAAGTTGCCATTTGAAATTACTTTAGTTTTGTGCCATGCCTGTGATCTTTTTTTCTACAAAATTAAACAACTGAGTGAATATCCTCCACCAAGGCTGGTGATTACATAATTTTTGCCAGGGGTTGTAGAAGCGCGGCCGCTGTGGCTTCAGTCACCGCTTGAGACATAGTGAGTATCAGCCTTTGCCCAGCAATGACTGACAGCCAGCTCTTTACTACTTATACACTACTGAGCTAGCTGTCAGAGAATGCTAAGGCATGGGCAGTGACTGAAGCCGAATCAGAAGTGCCTCTATGACTGAAAGCCACGGGTGCCAGGAGGAATAAAGTTAAATTCCTCTTCAGAAGTCTAAAATAAGTGTGTTTAGTTGTGACAGAGACATAATAAATAAACAAAAGAAAAAAATCAGTCTTTGTGTGTTTATACCGTATTTATCGGACTATAAGATGCATTGGACCATAAGACGCACCCCAAATTTTCAGAAGGAAAATAGGGGGAAAAAGTCACATGGGGGTCCATCTTTACAGTCTGAATTCAGCTTACCAGGGAGGGGATTCGGCACAGATGGAGGAGTGGTCACAGGGGTTGTTCAGTGGTCCAGGCTGGTGCGGTGGCCTCCGGGAAATCCCAGGCTGGTGTGGTGGTGCTGCTCTATGGTGTGGCGGGGCCCGCTGGCATTTTGCAACAGGTGCTCTGTGGGGCTGCAGTGCTCTGTGGGGTGGCGGTGCTCTGTGGGATGGGGCGGTGGTGGTCTGTGGGGCGGTGGGGCTCTGCTGGCATTTTGTGAATGCCCGGAGGCCCGCACAGATCCATTCCTGCAATGCGGTGGCCCCTGGGAAAATGGCTGTTGGGGGTGGCACATGCTCAGATTCAGATCTCGGCAACAAGATCTTGTCCGGAGATCTTGGGAGACCAGATCTCATTGCTGAGATCTGAATCTGAGCATGCGCCGCCCCCGGCAGCCATTTTTCCGGAGGCCACCGCATTGCAGGAATGGATCTGCGTGGGCCTCCGGGCATTCACGAAATACTGGCGGAGCACCGCCGCCCCACAGGCCACCGCCACTGTCACCCAACAGGCCACCGCCGCAACGGAGAGCCGCACCAGTCTGGGAAGGGAGGCTGCAGCATTGGACCGGGACCGCCGCCACAGTAAAAAGTAATGGCATCTTTTTACCGTCGATGAGGGATCCAGATTCTGTAACTTTGGTGCTCTAAGTTTTACCAATACATTGGTGTCTGTAGTTGTGCAGGACACTATAACACTGCCCTATTTACTATCGCTGAGCCACACTGAAGTTTCCTGGTTTGCAGGTGCCTTTGAGACTTCCTTGTTCTTAGTATCTCTAGGCGATATAGAGGTCAGACCCTCCCTGATCTTAAATCAATGCCATATCCTTGTGATATGCCAATAGTTTATAAAATATAAACTTTTTATTTCATGAGGAATGGTCTTTAAAAACCCTGGGAAGGAGAGGCATTATGGACATAGTGCCATTGTATACATGGATACTTGATGGATATTTGATATGTGAGACCAGAAATGGGAATACCATAACTCGCCATTACTGTAATAAGTTTTTACATACCAAAATTGCTGCAAATTTTACCTAACATTAGCATTCCAGATATATAAGGTATAGTTGGGGATTGGCGCATTGCTATGGAATTTAAGTAATTTTATTCAATTTAAAAAAAACTTCTCTAAATTTAAACTTTTTTGCTTTTCCTGACAATCCCATGGACCATGGATAGAGCGGAGGTCATGCTTGCATACTTATGGTCCACTCAACACTGTTCTAGTCAAGAGCCCTGTTTTGGGGTTTAATGGGGGTCCTATGGGCAAGACCCCCAGTAACTGGGAAGTTATCCTATAGATAAGACATGATATTACAATTTATTTCATCTTTTTCCATTAGTTTCTGCTCTTACAATCTGCTGCAGGTAGAGACAGAAGTCCAGCTTTCTATCATTTAGTAGACTCCTTAATACACCATTGGGAGACACCGGACTCAGTGGCTGCTCTAGTCTGCTAGCCCAAAACCACAAGAACCAGGGCTAATCCCACCAAACAACCGCTCTCCTTTTACAGTGGGCATAATACTAGCCGAGTAATGCAGGATGAGGGTAAAACAGTATGGCAATACTTCATTAAACCACAAAACCAGCAAATAACACATACAACCAGTCCCAGCAAAATCCCTGAGATGGTGGCAAATTAGAGAGTCTCATCCTTGTGCTGACTCACTGGGATAAGAGCCACTGTGACTTCAGAGCTTCCAGGGCCAACTACTACACCTCTGGTACACACAGAGAGGAGGTATCAACAAGCTTAGGAAGCTGACAGTCCATTGAGGTACAAGGCCGGGTGACCAGAGGGTCACAACCTGGCTTCTCCAAACATCTCCATAGAGCCAGGTGACTGATGGATCCCAATCGAATGCATGGGTCTCAGGTGACCGGTGGGCCTAAATCTTGACTACCCAAAACGTAGTCATAGGTTCAGTGATGGACAATGCAGCAGATCTGTATTCTTTCAGCTAGGGCCATGGTCCCCTAAGCTGGCATCCTGTAGAATGTCAAATCTGTGTCCATAAAGCAAATGCACACGGCACTCAAGGTTCCTATGTGGTGCTCAAGTCAGGTTTCCAGCCCGTCAAACCAATACTCAAAAATCACTTGGCACTCAGAAGGTTATTTTTGCAAGATGATTATTCCATTTATTTGTGCATCCAGTTAAAGAATAAACGTTTTCGGTCCATACATCAGACCTTCATCAGAAATTCCTTTTTATCAAACTGAAATACAGGCAGATAATAAAATAAAATGAATAACAATATACACGGTGCACAATATAAAGGACAACGATATTGTAGTGATATTTTTCCAGACCAGATCCAACATGTGACGAACAGAGTGTGCGCAACCGTGGCGGCTGGAGCAAATCCGGGTTTGGTGATCCGTGAGCTGTGAGTGCTTCGAATTATCAAGCGCTAAATATCAAGAGCTGAAAAAAACTGTGTAGCTGTAAGTATAGGTAAGGAAGAAAAAGCATAAAAGCAGAAGGTTATGGCATAAAACGGTGCATCCTGTGAGAGGACTTCACATGTGCTAGAGGTCAAAACTACCTCAAAGGATACTAGGTGGAGGATTAATCCGGGTGCTTGAGAGAGGTGCTGTGCACTGCAACGACCTAGTAATAACCTATAAAGCAAGTGTGACAACATATGTTAATTACTAACATTAATGGTGTCCGTATAGGTATCCGGCTGTAAGGAACATTTATCATTAAATGACTAATGTGCATGACCCGATATTATAGGAATTGAGATGGTGGTATAAGAAAAGACTGGCAAACAAGAGGGAAAAAAGAAAAAGGCAAAAAGAAAAGAAATAGAAAAACAGTAATAAAGGTTTTTTTTAAAAGGGCCAAGAGGCAACCACACGAGTAGAATACATTAAATGATGCTGAGCCGTGGACTGAAAACATGTGAAAGGGCCCTGAGTTCAATAATAGAGCATAAAAATTATAATGTTACCTGGAAAATCATGCACGTGGGTGTATCAAGGCCAGACAGGCCAAAGCTGGGTAACCCGGGACAAAAGTAAAGAGGCAGAAAGCCTGAGACGTATAAGGGAAAAATATGTATATTAACCCCAATAAAGGCTCAAAATACTCCTAGGATAATGATAATAGGTATACACTAGGTTACCTCTATGTTCCTGAAGGGGTTATGCTGGGTGAAGGCGCAGATCCGCCACTATGGATGGTGCTGGAAGAAGGTACATAAAAGAAAATTGCCTAAGTGCCCTGCAGAAAAATCTGTGTCCCTCATGATGGAGCCATGATCTGGTAGCTATTCTGTAGAATGTTCCTGGCTGTGGTTTTGTAAAGAGTATCTGGGTCTTTGGATCTCTGGATCTCTTTGATATCTTGTTACAGAGCATGTCACCTTTATATAGCTCACAACTGTTGTTCTTCAAGCCATCATCCAGAGGTCAAGAGGAAGATGAGATTAACTCGCATTGTTTGAGTATTAATCAATTTGCATAGTTTTTTACTCCTTTTGTTTTGCAAGTCAACAAACTAGCTGGCCTGGACAACATGTAATAAACATATTAACAAACCTCTCTTGTTCAATTACCCTGCATCTGTCATCCAGGATAACAACATGATATGTTTGTTACAAGTCAATATTACTGGTTTATACAAACAAATGTCTGTGTTTTCTTGACCAACCAAAGAACAAACACAAAAATTCAAAAGTCAACATATAGATAACAGAGTCTATACCTTCTGGCTTACTGAAAATAGACATCTGGATAATTAAGATTAAATGCTGTGTGGTCACACCCCATATCTATGAAAGGCCTGGAAAAATGTAAACCTACCACACTTTTAAGTGCATAGGAATCCTCCAATCTATAAGATGTTACATAATCTATAACCAGGCTTCTGACAGGTCTATTAAGTGTAAGCTGTCATATTAAAAAGGACTGAACTTCCTTTTATGTGTTGATACATCTTGTGTGAGGACGCCATTATTATTCCATTACTTTGGCGACGTGATAGTGTTGCATAATGAATTCTGGTGTTACTGGCTTATCTTAAAATGTAAATGAAGTGTGTGTATGAAGTATCCTGCCCTGTTATCAATTTCAATTACATCAGGATGCTGATCTGCAACTAGTGTCTCTGCAGCTGTTAAAAAGCTACAACCTCATGGCAGAAACCCCTCATGTGGAATAAAGCGATCTGAAACTTTATTGCTGTGCAGGACTACAACACTTGCTTTATAAAGCTGCTATATCTAGTTATGAATAATGAAAGATGTAGTAAAAGGCATATTCAAACTATAGTCATCTACGGCTTTTTCATAAGATAATAAGTTTCCATGTACCTTTCAAAATCGCCAACAGCAGCTGGGAATAGAGCGCAAGTAAGTCAGCCATGTTTGCTGCTTTGTCTACATGGCGAGAAAAAATGACCATGGATCCTGATGCAACTATTAACAATTCTCTTAAATCTTTATCATCCTATATTTAGATAAATGTTAAAGGTGCAATTCTTTTTTAAATTACTGTTGTGATCTGATGTGCAGTCATCACTGCATATCCCATTAGCCAGTCATTAGCATCCATCACTTGCGTAATCTGCTGTTCTTTGTAATGAAACACGCCTGCAGATTATCTAGTTTTTAGTATGTTATTTGATGTTGCTACATGTGCTGTGCTTTTATAATCACCTCCTAAGACTGCCTTCCATGTTTTTATATGCAGGTTTCATGCAGATTTATTCTTGAGATATGACTTGCCAACCTATAACTCACAATGATGTTTGTATGAAATGTTTCGAGAAAAATTTGAATCATTTAAAAGAATACTTTGCAAAATGCAATAAACCAGTGCAAACAAGCCCAGGAAACTTTATAATGGCATTTATAGAGCTGAAGGCACAGTAGGGCAGGAAGATTCCACATCTGAACTGGGTATTTGACATATTAAAACAAGAAGCCCATTACAGGCAGAGGGACTGCTATGGGGTCCATAGAGACCCCAACAAAAATATGGTCACATTGTTGCTGAATTTATTCTTTTTAGAGCAAGCTTAAAAGAAGGCTGAAAGAAACTTAACTGCCCAATAAATGTAGTCATATTTGTCCTCTGTCTTTTAGCCTGTTATTGCTATCAACACACAGCCACTCCAAACCCTACTTCAGTCTATCTCTGTCTAAATCTACACAACAGTATGGATGCATGTTGGTGGTAGCATGCAACTGAGTACCAAGGAAATAAATTACTATCTGTTTGATACTTAGTATTATAGAAACTTTTTTTTTCTTTTTGTCAATGAATATGGCTAGTTTCACACTAGCTTTTGGCAGGGTTGGGGATGGGAGCCTTCTTCCTCCGTTAAGCCCCGCCCACAGGTCAGCGTAGCATCAAGACGCATGCAGAGGCATCCGTGTACATCCGCATGACCTGCGTACCCCATGTTAAAGATAGGGTATGTAGGATGCATGCAGACCTAGGCGGAGCTGAAGGAAGAGGTGCGGCAGTGGGCGGGGCTTAACAGAAGAAGGCGGCTTTCATCCGCAGCCCTGCCGAACGCAAGTGTAAAACCAGCCTAAGTGTTACAATCCTAATCGTGTCATAGAAACCTGATATTACTAAGGACAAACCTACTTCAAACATTCATTGATGAGTAAACTATTTAGAAAATAGTTGTCGCCTTGGGGATATTTAGAAAGCATAAAATGTCTCAGAAAAGTTCTGTAACAAATGTTACTACTAGTTCAGGTGAATCCTCAAGTTTGCCTTTAGGGCTTCTATATTTTCAAGTTAGTTACGTTTTTAACATGTGAAAATAATCTTGGTCCCATCATTCTTGGCATGACTATCCTGAGTTTAATATTTTATGATTATTTGTGGATTACTGGTGTTTCCTATATTGTTTTTCTCTTTTTCAGGTGTAAAAACAACATTATTATGTATATATTTTTGGCACGGATTCATTATATTCGCCTTGAAAAGTTGCAAAATGTTGGCACAGGTCAGAGTTGTGCCCATATTTTGGCATTTTTCACGCCAGTCTCTAGCAGTATATGATGCCACAGCAGGTCTAATTTATGATGAGCAGTGTAATTCTTTAAGCTAGAAATCTCACTCGGGTACCTGACTAGAGAAAGATCTCTGGTGTGGCACATAGGCACATGCTACTCGTAAAATATTCCTAATTCATGAAGAGGCGTGCACCTCTCACCTCTTCATGAATCGGATGTCTGATTCCACCACACCTCCTCCCCAAGAGAGATGAGAATAGCGCCGGTCTTGATTATTCAGGGCCTTTGTATAATATACAAATGTATATATATATATATATGTAATGTATGAAAATTCCATCTCTGCTACATGGGAAAATAAATTGGTAAAATAAGTGCCGATAAATTGTGCACACAAGTATCTATATTATACAATAATTTTATGGAGCTTTTAAGCAACTGTGATTACGATTAACTACAGATGCCAGTTTCTACGAGTTGCTGTACTACTGGAAAAAAATCATGTCTATGTCATCTTTACTGATGTGATCAATGAGAAATGGCTGAATTATGGCTGGTTATTCTCTCACTGCACATATTCACTCTGAACAATGACTGGGAGCCTTTACTTCATCTAGCCATCTTTCACACAATACGTTCTCCATGTAAAAGCCATTAAAGGTAAGAAGGGTCAGATTAATGTAGGAAAAAAACAATACTCACCCAGACTGATCCCATGAAGTTCCTACTCTCACGCTTATTTGGTCCCCTGCTGGAAATGGCAGAAAATGCCTACTTAACCAATCACTGGATGATGCAGGCAATTATTAGTAAAAATGATTGATGTAACATATAGTTTCTTTATACTACCTTGAAGACACTTTTTGATTTTACACGTAATGCGATTCTTGTATGAGACAGAACCGAGCCTCTGACAACCCATTAACCTGAACCCACTGTTATTCTAGATTTCAATGCAGCCAACTACAATACTTCATTTCTCAGGAGTGGGTTAGGACTTTGGATTTTCAGCTATTTATTAGAAAAATATTTAGAATTGAGAGTCCTCAGTGGTTGATACCTTTTACTGGCTAACTGAAAAGATGGTAACAAATTGCAAGCTTTCGAGACTACACAGGTCTCTTCATCAGGCATAGACTAATACATAATCTGAAGAATCACATATTTATGCACAACATAGCACAGAAAAAAACAAACATGGATAAGACAGGTGACATGAAGCAGAATTACCATGAGTGATAAACAGTTACTCATGGTAATTCTGCTTCATGTCACCTGTCTTATCCATGGTTTTTTTTTTCTGTGCTATGTTGTGCATAAATATGTGATTCTTCAGAATTTGTATTAGTCTATGCCTGATGAAGAGACCTGAGTAGTCTCGAAAGCTTGCAATTTGTTACCATCTTTTCAGTTAGCCATTAAAAGGTATCAACCACTGAGGACTCTCAATTCTAAATATTTTTCTATCTACTGGCTAACACGGTACCAAGATATATATATTTCCTGTATCAGCTATTTATTGCCTTGGTTCTCGGAGCAGAACGTTATCTGTCAAGTGACAATCTAGTGATAAATACTTGTATATTTCCTTAAGGTACCTTCACACGAAACGACTTTGTAACGATATCGCTAGCGATCCGTGACGTTGCAGCGTCCTCGCTAGCGATATCGTTTAGTTTGACACGCAGCAGCGATCAGGATCCTGCTGTGATGTCGCTGGTCGCTGAATAAAGTCCAGAACTTTATTTGGTCGTCCGATCGCCGTGTATCGTTGTGTTTGAAAGCAAAAGCAACGATACCAGCGATATTTTACACTGGTAACCAGGGTAAACATCGGGTTACCAAGCGCAGGGCCGCGCTTAGTAACCCGATGTTTACCCTGGTTACCAGCGTAAAAGTAAAAAAAACAAACAGTACATGCTCACCTGCGCGTCCCCCAGCGTCTGCTTCCTGACACTGACTGAGCCCGGCCCTAAAGTGAAAGTGAAAGCACAGCGGTGACGTCACCGCTGTGCTGTTAGGGCCGGAGCTCAGTCAGTGTCAGGAAGCAGACGCTGGGGGACGCGCAGGTGAGCATGTACTGTTTGTTTTTTTTACTTTTACGCTGGTAACCAGGGTAAACATCAGGTTACTAAGCGCGGCCCTGCGCTTAGCAACCCGATGTTTACACTGGTTACCCGGGGACCTCGGCATCGTTGGTCGCTGGAGAGCGGTCTGTGTGACAGCTCCCCAGCGATCAAACAGCGACGCTGCAGCGATCGGCATCGTTGTCGCTATCGCTGCAGCGTCGCTTCGTGTGAAGGTACCTTTAGCTGCAATGTATTCTACGTCTCACACTGGTCATGTTTAACCGATATCTCAATCCTGACAAAATATAATACATTTTATACTATGGCATGACTGGAAAGAGATTTCTGAGATAAAGTGATAAATATTATCAAAAGTATTTTGCAAAATTCTGGTCCGACATCCATGTCAGTATTTCTGAGGCAGCTAGACAAGGATCTTGCAGACTTCTCAGCATCATGGGCGGCTATGGCTTCACACGAGACCCTGACATTGTGAGGACAGTTGCAAGTGCCAGAGGTGCATAGGATACTAACATTCGAGTGCCGGCCTAGGATGTTCACTAGACACTAATGTGGATGCCAGACCAGGGTCCTACAGATTTTTTTGCCAATCCCTAATTCTAATGCAGAATGGAGCCTGTATGGTGAAATACAATATGTGGAGAAGAGTATTAGGACACCTATACATTACACCCATAGGAGCTTTTATAACATCCCATTTGAAATCCATATGAGTTAGTAGAGAAGAGGTACCATTTGTCAAACTCAATCTGACAGGTGCCCCGCCCCTATCAAAGTGTATCAAGTGTATAACCCCTCCCCTCTGCAGTGTGTAGCCATTCCCCCTGTAATACTTTGTTGTGTTAAAAGAGTATTAATTAAAATTGCTAGATGTATTATCAAACCATTTAATTTTGATTTTGATAATGTTGCTATCGATTAAATTACAATTTTGTGTCTGTACAGTGCAATGATTTTGATTGTCAGGCTATTATTATCATGTTGTGTTACACAATGTATTTTATCATGGTATATTATGTATGTCTATCAAAATGTGAAATGTCACTATCAAAATGCGATTACTTGGTCATTATATGATGTCTTAAGTTTACTCTTATTTGATAACCCGGTGACATGCAAATGAGCCTGTGTTTTTGCAGCATTATTTGATACTGGGATTCTCATTTTATGTGTGTTTTATAACACACCAGGCGTTTGTAAAAAAGCAAAGACACGGAATTGTAAAAGTTTTAACAAGATTTTATTGTAACAAACTAAATACATTTCATTTGATACTGTGATTCTCATTTTATATGAGTTTTATAACACACCAGGGCTCATTGTATGGGCATATTATGTATATGGCCATGTTACAACACCATCAAGTATAAAGCGCGTTTTATACGTTTGTAAAAAGCAAAGACACGGTATTGTAAAAGTTTTTAAAGATTTTATTGTAATAAAATAAATACATCTCAAAGACATTTCAATAATATAAAGTTCGTACAGAATAATATAAAAAGTATCACAAGAGACCGTGGTCAGGGTCTGTGTTAATATGTGATTACCAAATATGTGTGCTGACCAGCAGATAAAATAACCACAAGCACAGCCTCATCCTGTCCAGATGGGGACAAGTGATAGTAATCGATAGAGTGCTGCAACAGAATTACTATTTCGTGGCTGTACAGCGCAATGATTTTGATTGTCAGGCTATTATTATCATGTTGTCACACAATGATTTTTGGTCATTATATGAAGAGATCATCAGCAATAGCCAAATTTACCTTCTCAGGAGGGAATAATTCCTCATCTACGAATGTATGCGGCTGACCTTCCACAAATCTGATGCTGGGAAAAGAAAGAGTAATTTCGTCATATAGCTTTTGCCAACAGGAATAAAACCAAACAATATTATTGGGTTTGTGAGAGAAATGGGTTTCAATATTATATAACAGCTGTTTTACAAAATAACTTTTTCCAGAATTAGACAGTCCTGCTAGAATGCATGAGAATGGGTGTTGCAGACGGGGCTCCATCACAATCCGTAACTAGTAACCAAAAGGGACGGTGGTAAAATCGTCTAACAGTAGACATTTTGTGTAAATACACTTTTGTGTTTTGCGTAATGGTCTTGTTTCAATGTCCCAGTACTTTTTATTTTTCACAATGCCGGCCTGTTCAACGATAATACGCTTCTGTGTTTCAGAATCGGAATTACGCGGATAGTCCAGTACTAGATCTTTTAGACTGTTGAAATTAATAGATTGCGTTAACAGTATTTAGTGTTATGCCCTTCACTTTTAAGACAGTTTTACCTGTGTTGAGTTTGTAACCATAAGTTTTTGGACCTGCAGATACAAATTCAGTGATGTAAGTATCATCAGGTATTTCACTGGTCCATTCCACCAGGCAATCATCTAAAGGAGGGTATCACTCACCTTCTCTCTGCACAAAAAGACAAAGTACTGCAGTGCGCAGGCGCCGCAGCGTGAATACAAGAAGAGAACATCATCGTAAGAAGATGGGAGACCCCGGACTGGACAATGACTTTCACACACAGTTTTTCAGAAATCAGTTCCTTAACAATAAAATATGAGTCGTATCTTCCTCAACTCGTTACCCTGGCTATCCGCATAATTCCGATTCTGAACACAGAAGCATATTATCGTTGAACAGGCCGGCATTGTGAAAAATAAAAAGTACTGGGACATTGAAACAAGACCATTACGCAAAACACAAAAGTGTATTTACACAAAACTTCTACTGTTAGACGATTTTACCACTGTCCCTTTTGGTTGTTACGGATTGTGATGGAGCCCCGTCTGCAACACCCATTCTCATGCATTCTAGCAGGACTGTCTAATTCTGGAAAAAGTTATTTTGTAAAACAGCTGTTATAGAATATTGAAACCCATTTCTCTCACAAACCCAATAATATTGTTTGGTTTTATTTGTGTTGGCAAAAGCTATATGATGAAATTACTCTTTCTTTTCCCAGCATCAGATTTGTGGAAGGTCTGCCGCATACATTCGTAGATGAGGAATTATTCCCTCCTGAAAAGGTAAATTTGACTATTGCTGATGGTCTCATGGAGAGTGCTAGTGATAATAGTGAAATAGAAAAGCATTTACCAAGTATGTACATCGCAGAAATCTCAGTATTTTCTACCTGGTACAAAGCATATTTGGTCAAGGAAGGAAAAGTCGCACGATAAATTTAAACACAAAATACCTGGTCCTTTTTAATAACTTTTGAGATAAATTACAAATTGTAGCACTAGCGCAACAAATGTGCCTGGGATAAACAGGTTTTCTTTGAAGCTTTTGAGGATGCTACGCGGGAACCTTATGGGTATTTGATGCTTGACTTAAGAGCCGATGCCCCTGAGGAACTTCGCTTGAGGTCTGTTTCCTCCAGCTTTTCCCGCTGTGTATATTCAAAAGAAAAAACCTTCTAAAAAGAGAATTTACACAAAATCAGACAGTCTACACTGTTGCCATAGTTTTGTAAAGATGTCGTAACAGGGATCTCTTAAAAACACTGGTGAAGGCATCTCCTTCTGTCAGAAAATCTATTTTGTGCTATACCAGCCATGATTTAATTACAGCGATTGGGGAAATCGCTTTAAATAACTTAAAAGGTCAAGTTCCTGTGAAAGAACGACAAAAAAATACTAAAAAGTGGAGTAAAGCTATAAGAACCATGAGTAATAAATCCCACAGCATAAAGAAAAAGAAGCGCCTACTAAACCAGACCGGAGGATTTATAGGTCCTCTTTTATGGTTTTGCGATTCCGATATTAACAAGTTTTCTCAGCGGTAATTAATGGAACATACCGAGAAAATGTATCTTGTTCCCAAGCAAAAACTAATTAAACTAAGACCCCCTATGTTAGGGCTAGCGGAACGCACCAAATTATAAGAGAGATGGTATAAGGTGCGTTCGCAGCCCGGGGTCCACCGTGCAGAGATGGAACCTGCTGCTGAGTAATGACGGACTATATGGCGGTACAATGTGGATACACACACGGGTTAACTTCACCCTGTGTGAAGGAAGCAAACCCTGTTGCGTAACAGGGCCGCGGTACCGCGCCAAGAGCGCAAGCAAGGAGTCTCAGGACTCTATCCCAAGATGCAGGGTTAGAGTACGTTCAGACCACTTGCGCTTGACACCGCAACTGGGGTGTCAAAGTAACAAAATATAACTTAAAGCACAAGAGTGCGTGCTGTGCCGCTTTGGCGGACGCCACTAACCACCCAGACTTGGGATAGGAAAGCGCTCTATAAGCGCACAGCGCCGCACTGGCGGTTACAGCAATAGAAGCTGTATCGTGTGTCTTTATGTTGACAGCTTAGTCGGGAGCTAGACAGCAAGCATCCACCTTTTGCGAACAGTCATACACAAGGGAGGGTATTTTAAAGAACGACTTGCACTCATCAACACACACGATTCCAAATGTACACTAGCGCATGGCCGTGCAGCCATGCAAACCTTTTATAGCTGCAGCAAGTACACGACCCTCCCAGAAGGACCAATGGGAGTCAGCCACAGAAGAAGAACACCTTCAGGACCTTCCTAAAGGACCAATGGGATTTGCTGCAGTATCTAAGCATGTGACCCTTGATCTCCAATGAGATCTTGCCCTGGGCATGCTCGGAAAGGGAAGAGCAGGACTTAGTCCCAAACACATCTGCTCGGCGCTGCCCAGTACTGGCTACAATGGCAGAAGCTGGAAAGGCAGCAGGAACCAGTCGTCCAGTATCAGCCTGAGCTAGAGGCTGGGACCGACGTCTCCGCTGAGCAGACTCCACTGCGGCTGGAGAAGAATGGGAGACCGCAGCGGGGATGGTTCGAGATTCCCCCTGTGCAGAGGCAGGATCTCGACACCTAACACCCTATTCTTGACATTGAAATGTCTTTGAGATGTATTTATTTTATTACATTAAAATCTTTTAAAATTTTACAATACCGTGTCTTTGCTTTTTTACAAACGTATAAAACACGCGCTTTATACTTGGTGGTGTTGTAACATGACCATATACATAATATGCCCATACAATCAGCCTGGTGTGTTATAAAACACATATAAAATGAGAATCCCAGTATCAAATAATGCTGCAAAAACACAGGCTCATTTGCATGTCATCGGGTTATCAAATAAGAGTAAACTTAATACATCATATAATGACCAAGTAATCGCATTTTGATAGTGACATTTCACATTTTGATAGAGACATACATAATATACCATGACAAAATACATTGTGTAACACAACAACATGATAATAATAGCCTGACAATCAAAATCATTGCGCTGTACAGACACAAAATTGTAATTTAATCGATAGCAACATTATCAAAATCAAAATTAAATGGTTTGATAATACATCTAGCAATTTTAATTGATACTCTTATAACACAACAAAGTATTACAGGGGGAACGGCTACACACTGCAGAGGGGAGGGGTTACACACTTTGATAGGGGTGGGGCACCTGTCAGATTGAGTTTGACGAATGGTACCTCTTCTCTACTACCCATATGAATTAATGAGTTGGTTCCCAACCAATAGCCTTTCAATCTATAATAGTTCTTACAAGATTTTGGAGGTGTCTGTGGGAGTTTAAGCCCATTCATCCAGAAGAGCATCTGTGAGGTCAGATATTGATGTTGTATGAAAGGGATCTCAATCTCTGTTTTGATTCACTAATGGTGTTTGATGGGACTGAGGTCCGGGCTCAGTGTGGCCAGACATGTTCTTCCACACCAATCTCCTCCCAATGCTTTTATGGAGCTTGCATTGTGCACTGGGGCTTAATCATGCTAGAAAAGGAAAATGGCCTTCCCCAAACTGTTCCCACAAACAAGGAAGTATAGTTGTCCAAAATGTTGTGGTATGCTGAAATATTCAAGATTCACCTTCACTGGAACTAAGGTGCTTGGGCAAACCCCTAAAAAACAAGACCATAGTATTATTCCGCCTCCACAAAACTTTAGTGCTGGTATAATGGTGCCAATCCACTTCTATATATAAGAACGCAATTTGTTACTAGATTTTTTTTATGTGCCATTTTTGGTATGGAGTAATATCAAGACCATACTCCTCATACAGAAGACTTAATTGTTTGACATCAGCTCATTGGAACCTAGAGGGCACCTCATTTTGCACGTTTACCTTTTCACTTTTCTGCAAGAGGCAGGTCGGATGAATTACTGCTGACAAATTACGAAGTCAAGTGTGAAATATCCCAAGGCAAGTTATTAATGAAGATTAACTGTCTAAATTTAATTTATTCCTGGAACATGGCAAATTATTTTTTTGAATGTCGTTCAAGGTAATGAGAGACAGTAAAGGAGATTATGAAGTTTTCACCTCAACTATGTGATTACTGATGGACACACAACTCATATCTAAGAATTTTTAAATATCTATTTTCAAGGGAATTAGAAAACTTTTTTTTAGATATCTTATTAGTGAATTCTGATTTAATAGAGGGGGATCCACAAATTATGATCCTTCTATCTTGGCCAGAATAGAGAGCGGCTACTTGCCTCATCTCTCACTTTGGAGGACATGGCCAGTCCTGCATGACACAAACTTTTAATTTAATTTACTCTGTTATGTTGCAGAGAAATTAAGCAATTCATTTTTGGTTTATAGGTAATTGCTAATTGGATCATCAGCAATGGGATGAGGGATCAACTTATTGTGAATAGACCCTACAATTAGTTGATTTAGCAAACTGCAGAACACCTTTAAAGAACCACTCCCGCACTTTTTTTTCAGTGTTGGAGTGGGGCCACTAGTATAAGTTTCCTGCTACTAGCATTATACTTACTAGCTGCTGTTTTCAGTTTTTCTCAGTGCTCCTCCATTCCCAATCCGCCATCTTGCGACTGCAGCTTCTGACTGACCGAAAGTCAGAGATAACAGTCACAAGCTCTCAGTGTAAGTCTGAGATCCTCGTTCTGGCCCCACTGATCTCAAGAACCTAATCTCTGATGAATCCTCGGTGAGTTGAGCTGTGGTTGATTGTATTGATTCTTAGTGGGACCCCCGGAGATAGCGAAGCACTGCTCTCAGCTGGTGTTCTGTACTCCCGTAAGAGTGAATGGAGCAGCAGTGCTCATGACCAACCACTGCTGTACATAGAACTGGTTCTTGGGACCAGTAGGAATCCCGGCAGTCAGACCCCTAGTGATCGTGAAGTTACCCATTATCAGATGGATAGGGGATCACTTTTAAACTTGAGAATACCCGTTTAAAATGCCATTGACTGTGATTTCACTCAACTGTTTGGGGGCTTAGGATAAAGGTCACTAAGTGGTAAAGTATATAGACTACATTAAGAGAATGTGCACACAACCTCTTTTTCAGGTGGGTTTGCTTGGTAATCCAGCTAAAAAAGAGCTAAAGAAATGCTAAAGAGAATGAACATCGGCATTTCAATGTAAAAACGACCTGCTCTGCAGATGTGTAGTCTTCTTTCAACCACTTTGTTTCACAAGATGTAAAGTAGTTGAAAGAAGAGACTTGACTATTCTTTGGGTGGCTTCTGCTTGAGAACTGCTCACTATGTAACGTGGCGCTGGGCAGTAGCCTTCGGCAAGGTACTAGTCTATTTCGCCCTGGTACATTAAATGAAGGTAGGAGTCCTGGCAGGGTGTGAGAACTTTGTTTACAGGGGAGCTACACCCTTGCACGCTGCATGTTACCAATGACTTTGGTTGGCCAGGTTGACCAGATGTTGATGACTTTAATGAGGGAGACCACCAGTCAAAAATAAACTTTTAACTGAACAGTAACTTCATGGGAATTATGTACAAAAGATAGCGGGTACACAGCTTAACCCCCTGAGGTAGTTTCATTTTTGCGTTTTCGTTTTTGCTCCCCTTTTTATTTTTCAGTCAATATGGCCATGTGAGGCCTTGGTTTTGAGGGAAGAGTTGTACTTTTGAGCAACACCATTGGTTTTAACATAGCAAGTACTGGAAAATGGGAAAAAAAATCCAAGTGTGGTGAAATTGCAAAAAAAGTGCAATCCCATGGTTGTCGTTTTTTTTATCATGTTCACTAAATGCTAAAACTGACCTGAAATTATGATTCTTCAGGTCACTATGAGTTCATAGACACCAAACATGTCCAGGTTCTTTTTTATTTAACTGGTGAAAAAAAATTCCAAAGTTTGCTAAAAAAAAAAATTGTGCCATTTTCCGATACCCATATTGTCTCCATTTTTCGTGATCTCAGGTTGGGTGATGGCTTATATTTTGCACACCAAGCTGATATTTTTAATGATACCATTTTGGTTCAGATACGATCTTTTGATCGTCCGTTATTGCATTTTAATGCATTGTTGCGGGGGACCAAAAAAGTAATTCTGGCATTTTTAGTTTTTTAGCAATCAGGTTCATTATTTTTTATATTTATAGATCGAGTGATTCTGAACGCGGTGATACCAAATATGTGTATGTTTGATTTTTTAATTGTTTTATTTTGAATGGGGCAAAAGGGGGGTGATTTGAACTTTTATATTTTTTTTAAAAACATTTTAGAAATACAGGCAGCCACATGCTCCGGTCCTGAGTTCTGGTGGCAGTGCCGGGTATTGAGGCGAAAGACTTGCGCGAGTTTCTCGCATTGCACTCGCAAGTTTGACTCTGGCCTTACTGTGATCTTTTGGGAGGCAGAATGAACAAATCAACAGCAGGTGAAGAATTGTTTTTATTTTTTTACACTATTTCTCCTGCTATATAAGTGATTAGATGACTTTATTCTATTGGTCCATGCAATTACAGCGATACCAGATTTATATAGTTTTTTTTATGTTTGACTCCTGTCACACACTAAAAGACGCTTTTTTTGCAAAAACTATCGATAGCTCTAATTTTTCCATATTTCAGCAGACAGTTTTGTAAGGGTTGATTGGGGGACGAATTGACATTTTTATTGGTACCATTTTTGGGCACATGAAATTTTTTGATCACTTTCTATTCCGAATTTTTGGGAGGCAGAATGAATAAAAACTAGCAATTCAAGAATTGTTTTTTTTTTGTTAGCCTAGAGCCTTTGGAAGTTCCTATCCCTCTGAAGGGTATCGACTCCACACCATTGGCTAGGAATAAACCACAATACTGGACACAAGTGACTATGTGTATGACTCCTGACCATCGGGAGGTGATTTGCTTCCTTGTGTTGCATAACTTGCATGATGTCTTGGTGCTTGGATTGCCATGGTTGCCAACTCATAATCCAGTCCTTGACTGGAAAACAATGTCTGTGTTAAGCTGGGGATGTCAGTGGGCTCATGGGGAAGGTTTTTCAGGTTTTGCGGGCCAATTCTTTGTTTGTAAAGGGTTCAAAGTGTATTTTGGGGGTTCAGAAGATCTCCTTTTTGGGGTATATTTTTTCCCCTTCTTCTGTTGAGATGGATCCTGTCAAGGTTCGGGCTATTTGTGATTGGACGCAGCCTACTTCCCTGAAGAGTCTTCAGAAGTTCTTGGGCTTTGCTAATTTCTATCGTCGATTTATAACTGGGTTTTCAAGTGTTGCTAAACCTCTGACTGATTTGACTAAGAAGGGTGCTGATGTTGCCAATTGGTCCTCTGCGGCTGTGGAGGCCTTTCGGGAGCTTAAGCGCCGCTTTTCTTCCGCCCCTGTGTTGCGCCAGCCTGATGTTTCGCTCCCTTTTCAGGTCGAGGTTGATGCTTCCGAGATTGGAGCGGGGGCGGTTTTGTCGCAGAGAAGTCCCGATTGCTCAGTGATGAGACCATGTGCATTCTTCTCTCGAAAGTTTTCGCCCGCCGAGCGAAATTATGATGTCGGTAATCGGGAGCTCTTGGCTATGAAGTGGGCATTTGAGGAGTGGCGTCATTGGCTTGAGGGTGCTAGACATCAGGTGGTGGTCTTGACTGATCAGAAGAATCTGATTTACCTTGAGTCTGCCAGGCGTCTGAATCCTAGACAGGCGCGCTGGTCGTTGTTTTTCTCCCGGTTTAATTTTGTGGTTTCATACTTGCCGGGTTCAAAAAATGTGAAGGCAGATGCCCTTTCTAGGAGTTTTGAGCCTGACTCCTCTGGTGATTCTGAGCCTACGGGTATCCTTAAGGATGGGGTGATTTTGTCTGCTGTCTCCCCAGACTTGCGACGTGCTTTGCAGGAGTTTCAGACTGATAGGCCTGATCGTTGTCCGCCTGGGAGACTGTTTGTTCCAGATGAATGGACCAGTAGAGTCATCTCGGAGGTTAATTCTTCTGTGTTGGCAGGTCACCCTGGAATTTTTGGTACCAGAGATTTGGTGGCCAGGTCCTTCTGGTGGCCTTCCCTGTCTCGGGATGTGCGTGCCTTTGTACAGTCTTGTGATGTTTGTGCTCGGGCCAAGCCTTGCTGTTCTCGGGCTAGTGGATTGTTGTTGTCCTTGCCTATTCCGAAGAGGCCGTGGACGCACATCTCTATGGACTTTATCTCGGACCTCCCGGTTTCTCAGAAAATGTCCGTCATTTGGGTGGTGTGTGACCGTTTTTCTAAGATGGTTCATTTGGTACCCTTGCCCAAATTGCCTTCTTCATCTGAGTTGGTTCCTTTATTTTTTCAGAATGTGGTTCGTTTACATGGTATCCCGGAAAACATCGTTTCTGACAGGGGGTCTCAATTTGTGTCTAGGTTCTGGCGAGCGTTCTGTGCCAGGATGGGCATTGATTTGTCTTTTTCGTCTGCATTCCATCCTCAGACTAATGGCCAGACGGAGCGAACTAATCAGACCTTGGAGACTTATTTGAGGTGTTTTGTGTCTGCTGATCAGGATGATTGGGTCGCCTTTTTGCCGTTGGCAGAGTTTGCCCTCAATAATCGGGCCAGTTCTGCCACTCTGGTTTCTCCTTTCTTTTGCAATTCAGGGTTTCACCCTCGTTTTTCATCTGGCCAGGTGGAATCTTCGGATTGCCCTGGAGTGGACACGGTGGTGGATAGACTGCACCGGATTTGGAGTCATGTGGTGGACAATTTGAAGTTGTCTCAGGAGAAGACTCAGCAGTTTGCTAATCGTCATCGTCGTGTGGGTCATCATCTCCGCGTTGGGGACTTGGTGTGGTTATCTTCTCGTTTTGTCCCTATGAAGGTCTCTTCTCCTAAGTTTAAACCTCGGTTCATAGGTCCTTATAAGATTTTGGAGATTCTTAATCCTGTATCTTTTCGTTTGGACCTACCAGCATCTTTCACCATTCATAATGTCTTCCATCGGTCGTTGTTGCGGAGGTACGAGGTACCGGTTGTTCCTTCTGTTGAGCCTCCTGCTCCTGTGCTGGTGGAGGGTGAATTGGAGTATGTTGTGGAGAAGATTTTGGACTCTCGCGTTTCCAGACGGAGACTTCAATATTTGGTTAAATGGAAGGGATACGGTCAGGAGGATAATTATTGGGTGACTGCCTCCGATGTTCATGCCTCTGATTTGGTTCGCGCCTTTCATAGGGCGCATCCAGATCGCCCTGGTGGTTCTCATGAGGGTTCGGTGCCCCCTCCTTAAGGGGGGGGTACTGTTGTGAATTCTGTTTTTGGGCTCCCTCTGGTGGTTACTGGTGGTACTGGCTGACTTTTGTCTTGCACCTGTTCCCATCAGGAAACTGGGAGTTTCCTATTTAGTCTGGCTTCTCAGTCATTCTAGTGCCGGCAATCAATGTTACCAGAGCACCTCTGTTGCTTGCTACCTGCTCCAAGTCTGCAATTCAGCTAAGTTGGATCTTTGGCATTTTTTGTGTTTGTTTGTCCAGCATGCATTTATATTTCTCTTGCTGCTGGAAGCTCTAGTGATCTGAAATTACTACTCCGGTGTCATGAGTTGATAACGGAGTTAAAGTAATTTCAGGATGGCTGTTTAGGGTTTTGAGGTGCCCGCGAAGTCCTCTTTTGTATTTTCTGCTATCTAGTCAGAGGGCCTCTCTTTGCTGAATCTATATTCATACTGCGTACGTGTTTTCCTCTTACCTAACCGTTATTATATGTGGGGGGCTACTATCACTTTTGGGGTTTCCCTGGAGGCAAGCCAGGTCTGTGTATTCCTCTACTAGGGGGTAACTAGATCTCCGGCTGGTGCGAGGTGTCTAGGGATAATCGTAGGCACACCCCCTGGCTACTATTAGTTGCGTGTTAGGTTCAGCGTCGCGGTCATCTGAGATTCCATCATTCCTAGAGCTAGTCCGTTTTTGCCTGAGTCCCTGCCATTGGGAACCATGACACACAACCCTCCATGTGCTAGCCAGAGGTAGCCTGACTGCCACTAGGTACCCAGATGAGATCCTCAAACCCCTTGGGAGACCATATGCTGGCGCGGTTGGCCCTGGGTTCCTCCTAATGCAGGACAATGCCAGACCTCATGTGGCTGGTGTGTGTCAGCAGTTCCTGCAAGATGAAGGCATTGAAGTTATGGACTGGCCCAACCCGTTCCCCAGACCTGAATCCGATTGAACACATCTGTCTCGCACCATCAACCAACGTCACGTTGCACCACAGACAATCCAGGAGTTGGTGAATACTTTAGTCCAAGTCTGGGAGGAGATCCCTCAGGAGATCATCCGCCGCCTCATCAGGAGCATGCCCAGGCGTTGTAGGGAGGTCATACAGGCATGTGGAGGCCACACACACTACTGAGCATCATTTCCTTGTCTTGAGGCATTTCTGTTATGATCTGGTGGCCTAGGAGCAGCATGAGACGTACTCTAGAGAAGGTGGTACCTGTACTGACCGCAGACCCTGAACTTAACACCGCAACTAGAAGTAGCCGTGGAATGTGCCTATCACTCCCTAGACATCTCGACACAGCCGGAGGACTAATTACCCCTAGAGATAGAAAAGGGAAAACTATCTTGCCTCAGAGAAAATCCCCAAAGGATAGACAGACCCCCACAAATATTGACTGTGAGAGGAGAGGGAAAAAACATACACAGACTGAAATCAGAATTTAGCAAAGGAGGCCACTTCTAGCTAAATAGAAAGGATAGGACAGAGTACTATGCGGTCAGTATTAAAACACTAGAAAATATCCACCACAGAAAATACAAAATGTCCACATCTAACTAAAGATGTGGAGGGTATATCTGCATCTCCAGAGATACCAGCTTGGCTAAACAAATCCTTATACAGACCAAGCTGGACAAGACAAAAACACGGAAAAGAACTGAACAATAAGGCCCACAGCATGTGGACTGCAAAAATCAAGGCCAGAACTTATCTTTGTTGAAATGAACAGCCAAGCAGGAGAGACCAGGCAGGGATGTGAATCCTCCAGGAACAATGGACAACTGGCACTGACTAATGGGTCAAGCAAGACTAAAAAGCCCAGTCAGAATTGCAAAAAGTGGACACACCTGATGAATGCTGCGATCCAGAGACAGCAGCGCTACCACTTATAACCACCGGAGGGAGCCCAAGAGCAGAATTCACAACACATTTCCACTGAAGTTGGATCAGCCTGTAACTTCATTTTCCACTTTGATTTTGAGCATTATTCCAACTCCAGAACTCCGTGGGATATTAGTTGTGATTTACGTTGATAATTTTTAGGTTTCATTGTTCTCAACACATTCCACTATGTAATCAATAAAGATTTACAACTGGAATATTTCATTCAGTGATATATATACAGTGGGGCAAAAAAGTATTTAGTCAGTCAGCAATAGTGCAAGTTCCACCACTTAAAAAGATGAGAGGCGTCTGTAATTTACATCATAGGTAGACCTCAACTATGGGAGACAAACTGAGAAAAAAAAAATCCAGAAAATCACATTGTCTGTTTTTTTTATCATTTTATTTGCATATTATGGTGGAAAATAAGTATTTGGTCAGAAACAAACAATCAAGATTTCTGTCTCTCACAGACCTGTAACTTCTTCTTTAAGAGTCTCCTTTTTCCTCCACTCATTACCTGTAGTAATGGCACCTGTTTAAACTTGTTATCAGTATAAAAAGACACCTGTGCACACCCTCAAACAGTCTGACTCCAAACTCCACTATGGTGAAGACCAAAGAGCTGTCAAAGGACACCAGAAACAAAATTGTAGCCCTGCACCAGGCTGGGAAGACTGAATCTGCAATAGCCAACCAGCTTGGAGTGAAGAAATCAACAGTGGGAGCAATAATTAGAAAATGGAAGACATTCAAGACCACTGATAATCTCCCTCGATCTGGGGCTCCACGCAAAATCCCACCCCGTGGGGTCAGAATGATCACAAGAACGGTGAGCAAAAATCCCAGAACCACGCGGGGGGACCTAGTGAATGAACTGCAGAAAGCTGGGACCAATGTTACAAGGCCTACCATAAGTAACACACTACGCCACCATGGACTCAGATCCTGCAGTGCCAGACGTGTCCCACTGCTTAAGCCAGTACATGTCCGGGCCCGTCTGAAGTTTGCTAGAGAGCATTTGGATGATCCAGAGGAGATTTGGGAGAATGTCCTATGGTCTGATGAAACCAAACTGGAACTGTTTGGTAGAAACACAACTTGTTGTGTTTGGAGGAAAAAGAATACTGAGTTGCATCCATCAAACACCATACCTACTGTAAAGCATGGTGGTGGAAACATCATGCTTTGGGGCTGTTTCTCTGCAAAGGGGCCAGGACGACTGATCCGGGTACATGAAAGAATGAATGGGGCCTGTTGTGAACTCTGTTTCCGGGCTCCCTCCTGTGGTCATGAGTGGTACTGTGTGAGTTCTCTCTTTGGGCTCCTCCTGGTGGCTCTTTTTGTTATTTTGCAGGTTTCTGGCAGGATCAGCTGTCTCGTCATCTGCTAGTTAGGTTTCCTATTTAATCCACCTGGTCCTTCATTCCTTGCCTGTTGCCGTTGTATTCAGTGCTATTCTGATTGCTCCTGTCTACATCCGTTATCAGTCTCTCCAAGAGAAGCTAAAGTTCTGTTTGCTTATTTTTGCTCATCTGTGTTCAAGATGTTTCCTAGTATATGATGAGTTTTTGTCCAGCTTGCCAATATGTGATTTCCCTGCTTGCTGGTGCTCTGGGGTGCTGAGTTGTTCCCCCCACATCGTTAGTTGGTGTGGGGGTTCTCGCATTCTCTGCGTGGATATTTTTGCATAGGGTTTTTTACTGACCGCACAGATCCCTTGCTATTTTCTGCTATCTAGCGTTAGCGGGCCTCATTTGCTTAACCTGTTTCATCTCTGCGTTTGTCTTTTCCTCTTAACTCACCGTTATTATTTGTGGGGGGCTTCTATATCTCTGGGGGATTTCTCTGAGGCAAGTGAGGTCTTTACTTTCTCTTTAGGGGTAGTCAGTTTCTCAGGCCGTGAAGAGACGTCTAGGATTTCAGGAAACGTTCCACGGCTGCCTATAGTGTGTGCGGTTAGGATCAGGTTTGCGGTTAGTCCAGTTACCACATCCCCAGAGCTCGTCCTATTATTTTTTACTTAGCTGGTTAGATTTGTGATCCTAAGCCACTAGGATCATAACAGTGCAACAGGCCAAAAGTGTTAAATGCATCGCAAAAGTGGGATAAGAGAAATCCTGAGTTCAATTTTTTTTTTCTGCTCTGCAGTCTGTCCTGCTTCTCTCCTCCCCTTAATCTCTAGGTGGCTTTGAGTTCTGCTGCAGACATGGATATTCAGAGTCTGACTTCTAGTGTGGATCATCTTGCTGCAAGGGTACAAAGCATTCAGGATTTTGTTGTTCACAGTCCTATGTCTGAGCCAAAAGTACCTATTCCTGAGTTTTTTTTCTGGAGATAGATCTAGGTTTCTGAATTTTAAGAATAATTGTAAATTATTTCTTTCTTTGAGAACTCGTTCCTCTGGTGATTCCGCTCAGCAAGTTAGAATTGTTATCTCTCTGTTACGCGGCGACCCTCAAGATTGGGCCTTCTCCCTGGCGCCAGGAGATCCTGCATTGCTGAATGTGGATGCGTTTTTTCTGGCGCTTTGCTTTATGAGGAACCTAATCTGGAGAACCAGGCAGAAAAGGCCTTGCTGGCTCTCTCTCAGGGTCAGGATGAAGCTGAGGTGTATTGTCAAAAATTTCGGAAACGGTCGGTGCTTACTCAATGGAATGAGTGTGCCCTGGCTGCAAATTTCAGAGAAGGTCTTTCTGAAGCCATTAAGAATGTTATGGTGGGGTTCCCCATGCCTGCGAGTCTGAATGAGTCAATGGATTTGGCCATTCAGATTGATCGGCGTTTGTGGGAGCGCAAACCTGCGCACCATCTGGCGGTGTTTTCTGAACAGAAACCTGAGTCTATGCAATGTGATAGGATTCTGACCAGAATGGAACGGCAAAATCATAGACGTCAGAATGGGTTGTGCTTTTACTGTGGTGATTCAGCTCATGTTATCTCAGCATGCTCTAAGCGCACAAAAAACTTTGCTAGATCTGTCACCATTGGTACTGTACAGCCTAAATTCATTTTGTCTGTTACTTTGGCTTTTGTAGATTCAGGAGTCGCCCTGAATCTGATGGATTTGTCATTTGCCAAGCGCTGTGGTTTTATCCTTGAGCCATTACAGTTCCCTATTCCATTGAAGGGAATTGATGCTACACCATTGGCCAAGAATAAACCTCAATACTGGACTCAAGTGACCATGTGTATGACTCCTGCACATCAGGAGGTGATTCGCTTTCTTGTGTTATATAATTTGCATGACGTTGTCGTGTTGGGTCTGCCATGGTTGCAGGCTCATAATCCAGTCCTGGATTGGAAAGCTATGTCTGTGTTGAGTTGGGGTTGCCAGGGAATTCATGGCGATGCTCCCTTGGTATCAATTGCTTCCTCTACTCCTTCTGAAGTCCCTGAGTTTTTGTCGGACTACCAGGATGTATTTGATGAGCCCAAATCCAGTGCCCTACCTCCTCATAGGGATTGTGATTGTGCTATAAATTTGATTCCTGGTAGTAAGTTCCCTAAGGGACGACTGTTTAATTTGTCTGTACCAGAGCATGCCGCTATGCGGAGCTATGTAAAGGAGTCTTTGGAGAAGGGACATATTCGCCCCTCCTCGTCCCCTCTTGGTGCGGGATTCTTTTTTGTGGCCAAGAAGGATGGTTCTTTGAGACCCTGTATAGATTATCGCCTTCTAAATAAAATCACGGTCAAATTCCAGTATCCCTTGCCATTGTTGTCTGATCTGTTTGCTCGGATTAAGGGGTCTAGTTGGTTCACCAAGATAGATCTTCGCGGTGCGTATAATCTTGTGCGTATAAAACAGGGCGATGAATGGAAAACAGCATTTAATATGCCCGAAGGCCATTTTGAGTACTTGGTGATGCCTTTTGGACTTTCTAATGCCCCTTCTGTGTTTCAGTCCTTCATGCACGATATCTTCCGAGAATATCTGGATAAATTTATGATTGTGTATCTGGATGATATTTTGGTCTTTTCAGATGATTGGGAATCCCATGTGAAGCAGGTCAGGATGAGATTTCAGGTCCTGCGTGCCAATGCCTTGTTTGTGAAGGGTTCCAAATGTCTCTTCGGAGTCCAGAAAGTTTCCTTTTTGGGCTTTATTTTTTCTCCTTCTTCTATTGAGATGGACCCAGTCAAGGTCCAGGCTATTCATGATTGGACTCAACCTACATCGGTTAAGAGTCTTCAGAAGTTCTTGGGTTATGCTAATTTTTACCGTCGCTTCATTACTAATTTTTCTGGTGTGGTTAAACCTTTGACGGATTTGACCAAGAAGGGTTCTGATGTGACTAACTGGTCTCCTGCGGCCGTTGAGGCCTTTCAGGAGCTGAAGCGCCGGTTTTCTTCGGCTCCAGTTTTATGTCAGCCAGATGTCTCTCTTCCCTTCCAGGTCGAGGTTGATGCTTCTGAAATTGGAGCAGGGGCTGTTTTGTCACAGAGAAGCTCTGATTGCTCTGTGATGAAACCATGTGCCTTCTTTTCAAGAAAATTTTCGCCGGCTGAACGAAATTATGATGTTGGTAATCGGGAGTTGTTGGCAATGAAGTGGGCATTTGAGGAGTGGCGACTGTTGTGAATTTGGATTCTGGGCTCCCCCGGTGGCCGCTTGTGGAATTGGACTTGTCATCCTCTTTCCTGTTTCACCTGGTTCCATCAGTAGTGGGTGTCGCTATTTAAGCTCATTTCTCTGGTGGTTTCTTGCCGGTCAACAATGTTATCTGATGCCTCTCAGTGCTTGTTCCTGCTTCTAGACAACTACTAGATAAGTTGGACTTTTGTCCATGTTTTGTTTTGCCTATTTGTTCCAGTTCACAGCTGAAGTTTTGTTACTGTGTCTGGAAAGCTCTCGTTGATCAGGGATTGCTACTCTGGCGTTATGAGTTAATGCCAGAGTTTAAGGTAATCTCTGGATGGTGTTTTGTTAGTGTTTTTCTGCTGACCATGAAAGTATACTATCTGTCTTCTGCTATCTAGTAAGCGGACCTCAAATTTGCTAAGACTATTTTCCTGCTGCGTTTGTTGTTTCATCTGAACTCACCGTCATTATATGTGGGGGGCTACTGTCTTCTTTGGAATATTTCTCTAGAGGTGAGCCAGGTCTTATATTTCCCTCTGCTAGCTATTTAGGTCTTAGGCCAGAGCTGGGCATCTAGCGATAAATAGGAAATGCTACCTGGCTATTTCTAGTTGCGCGGCAGGCTTAGTTCATGGTCAGTATAGTTCCATCTTCCGAGAGCTTGTCCCTCTATAGGCTTGCTATGATCTCTGCCTGCAGAGATCATGACAGTTTGACCGGCCAATAAAGTGTTAAAGACCCAGGTTGAGAAAGGAGAGTTATAAGAAGTCTGCTGGAATTTTTTTTTTTTTTTTTTCCTCCAGTCTGCCTTGCTGCAGTCTTTTTTCTCTCTCTCCTCCTAATCTCTGTATGCTCTGTGTGCACCTGACAATAATGGATCTCCAGAGTGTAACTGCGGGTTTGAATAATCTCATCACGAAAGTACAAAATTTACAAGATTTTGTGGTACATGCTCCGGTATCTGAGCCGAGAATTCCTTTGCCGGAGTTCTTCACAGGGAATAGAGCTAGCTTCCAGAATTTCCGAAATAATTGTAAGCTTTATTTGTCCCTGAAGTCTCGTTCAGCTGGAGACCCTGCTCAGCAGGTTAGGATTGTGATTTCCTTGCTCAGGGGTGACCCTCAAGATTGGGCCTTCTCATTGCCAGCAGGGGATCCTGCGTTACGCGATGTGGATGCGTTTTTTCTGGCCTTGGGCTTGCTTTATGAGGAACCTCATTTGGAACTTCAGGCAGAAAAAACTTTGATGGCACTATCTCAGGGGCAAGACGAAGCTGAAGTTTTCTGCCAAAAATTCCGTAAATGGTCTGTGCTTACTCAGTGGAATGAGTGCGCCTTGGCGGCAACTTTCAGAGAAGGTCTCTCTGATGCCGTTAAGGATGTTATGGTGGGGTTCCCTTTGCCTGCAGGTCTGAATGAGTCCATGACAATGGCTATTCAGATTGATAGGCGTCTGCGGGAGCGCAAACCGGTGCACCATCTGGCGGTGTCTATGGAAAAGACGCCAGAAAGTATGCAGTGTGATAGAATTCTGTCCAGGAGCGAGCGACAGAATTTTAGACGGAAGAATGGATTGTGTTTCTATTGTGGGGATTCTACTCATGTTATATCAGCATGCTCTAGGCGTACAAAGAAGCTTGATAAGTCTGTTTCCATTGGCACCATTCAGTCTAAGTTTATTTTGTCTGTAACCCTGATTTGCTCTTTGTCATCCATTGCCACGGACGCCTATGTTGACTCTGGCGCCGCTCTGAGTCTTATGGATTGGTCCTTTGCCAATCGTTGTGGTTTTGATTTAGAGCCTTTGGAGACTCTTATTCCTCTGAAGGGGATTGACTCCACCCCATTGGCTAATAATAAACCACAATACTGGACACAAGTAACCATGCGTATCAATCCGGATCACCAGGAGATTATTCGTTTCCTGGTGCTGTATAATTTACATGACGATTTGGTACTGGGATTGCCATGGTTGCAGTCTCACAACCCAGTCTTGGACTGGAGAGCAATGTCTGTGTTGAGCTGGGGATGTAAGGGTATTCATGGGGACGTACCTTTGGTTTCTATTTCGTCGTCCATTCCCTCTGAAGGCCCTGAGTTCCTCTCTGATTATCAAGACGTCTTTGACGAACCCAAGCTTGGGTCGTTACCTCCGCACCGTGAGTGCGATTGTGCCATAGATTTGATACCGGGTTGTAAATATCCAAAGGGTCGTTTGTTTAATTTGTCTGTGCCGGAACATGCTGCTATGCGGGAATATATAAAGGAGTCTTTGGAAAAGGGACATATTCGTCCATCTTCTTCTCCCTTGGGAGCTGGGTTTTTCTTTGTCTCAAAAAAAAGACGGCTCTTTGAGACCATGTATTGATTATCGGCTTCTGAATAAGATCACTGTTAAGTATCAATACCCATTGCCATTGCTTACTGATTTGTTTGCTCGTATAGAGGGTGCTAAGTGGTTCTCTAAAATTGATCTTCGTGGGGCGTATAATTTGGTGCGGATCAGGCAGGGGGATGAGTGGAAGACCGCATTTAATACGCCCGAGGGCCACTTTGAGTATTTGGTCATGCCTTTTGGTCTTTCTAATGCCCCTTCAGTTTTCCAGTCTTTTATGCATGATATTTTCCGCGATTTTCTGGATAAATTTATGATAATATATCTGGATGATATTCTGATTTTTTCTGATGACTGGGACTCTCATGTCCAGCAGGTCAGGAGAGTTTTTCAGGTTCTGCGGTCTAATTCTTTATGTGTGAAGGGGTCTAAGTGCGTTTTTGGGGTCCAGAAAATTTCCTTTTTGGGGTATATTTTTTCTCCCTCTTCCATTGAGATGGATCCCGTCAAGGTGCAAGCTATTTGTGACTGGACTCAGCCCTCCTCTCTTAAGGGTCTTCAGAGATTTTTGGGCTTTGCCAACTTTTACCGCCGATTTATTGCTGGTTTTTCGGATGTCGTTAAACCACTGACTGATTTGACCAGACAAGGCGCTGATGTTGCTAATTGGTCCCCTCATGCTGTAGAGGCCTTTCAGGAGCTTAAGCGCCGTTTTGCCTCTGCCCCTGTGTTGCGTCAGCCTGATGTGAATCTGCCTTTTCAGGTTGAGGTTGACGCTTCGGAGATCGGAGCTGGGGCAGTGTTGTCGCAGAAAGGTTCCGACTGCTCCGTCATTAGGCCTTGTGCCTTCTTTTCTCGCAAATTTTCGCCCGCAGAGCGGAATTATGATGTTGGGAATCGGGAGCTTTTGGCCATGAAGTGGGCGTTTGAGGAGTGGCGCCATTGGCTCGAGGGGGCTAGGCATCAGGTGGTGGTATTGACTGACCACAAAAATTTGATTTATCTTGAGACTGCCAGACGCCTGAATCCTAGACAGGCGCGCTGGTCTTTATTTTTTTCTCGCTTTAATTTTGTGGTGTCATACCTACCGGGTTCTAAGAATGTTAAGGCAGATGCCCTTTCTAGGAGTTTTGACCCGGACTCTCCTGGTAATTCTGAACCCACAGGTATCCTTAGGGAGGGAGTAATTTTGTCGGCCGTTTCTCCTGATCTGCGGCGGTCCTTGCAAGAGTTTCAGGCGGATAGACCGGATCGTTGTCCGCCTGATAGACTGTTTGTTCCGGATGATTGGACCAGCAGAGTCATCTCTGAGGTACATTCTTCTGCATTGGCAGGTCATCCCGGAATTTTTGGTACCAGGGATTTGGTGGCAAGATCCTTCTGGTGGCCTTTCCTGTCACGAGATGTGCGAGTCTTTGTGCAGTCATGTGACGTTTGTGCTCGGGCCAAGTCTTGTAGTTCTCGGGCTAGCGGACTGCTGTTGCCCTTGCCTATTCCTAAGAGGCCTTGGACACACATCTCGATGGATTTTATTTCAGATCTGCCTGTTTCCCAGAAGATGTCTGTCATCTGGGTGGTCTGTGACCGTTTCTCTAAAATGGTCCATTTGGTTCCTCTGCCCAAGTTGCCTTCTTCTTCTGAGTTGGTTCCTCTGTTTTTTCAGAATGTTGTCCGATTGCACGGTATTCCTGAGAATATTGTTTCTGACAGAGGTACCCAATTTGTGTCTAGATTTTGGCGGGCATTCTGTGCTAGGATGGGCATAGATTTGTCTTTTTCATCTGCTTTTCACCCTCAGACTAATGGCCAGACCGAGCGGACTAATCAGACCCTTGAGACATATCTGAGGTGTTTTGTCTCTGCTGACCAGGATGATTGGGTTGCTTTTTTGCCATTGGCAGAGTTCGCCCTCAATAATCGGGCCAGTTCTTCCACCTTGGTGTCCCCGTTTTTCTGTAATTCGGGGTTTCACCCTCGATTTTCCTCCGGTCAGGTGGAATCCTCGGATTGTCCTGGAGTGGATGCGGTGGTGGAGAGATTGCATCACATCTGGGGGCAGGTTATGGACAATTTGAAGTTGTCCCAGGAGAAGACTCAGCGTTTTGCCAACCGTCATCGTCGTGTTGGTTCTCGGCTTTGTGTTGGAGATTTAGTGTGGTTGTCTTCTCGTTTTGTCCCTATGAGGGTCTCTTCTCCTAAGTTTAAACCTCGGTTCATCGGCCCTTATAGAATATTGGAGATTCTTAATCCTGTTTCTTTCCGTTTGGACCTCCCTGCGTCCTTTTCCATTCATAACGTTTTTCATCGGTCGTTATTGCGCAGGTATGAGGTGCCTGTTGTACCTTCAGTTGAGCCTCCTGCTCCGGTGTTGGTTGAGGGTGAGTTGGAGTACGTTGTGGAGAAAATTTTGGACTCTCGTGTTTCCAGACGGAAACTCCAGTATCTGGTCAACTGGAAGGGTTTTCGGCCAGGAGGATAATTCTTGGGTCAATGCATCTGATGTTCATGCTTCTGATCTTGTTCGTGCCTTCCATAGGGCTCATCCTGGTCGCCCTGGTGGATCTGGTGAGGGTTCGGTGCCCCCTCCTTGAGGGGGGGGTACTGTTGTGAATTTGGATTCTGGGCTCCCCCGGTGGCCGCTTGTGGAATTGGACTTGTCATCCTCTTTCCTGTTTCACCTGGTTCCATCAGTAGTGGGTGTCGCTATTTAAGCTCATTTCTCTGGTGGTTTCTTGCCGGTCAACAATGTTATCTGATGCCTCTCAGTGCTTGTTCCTGCTTCTAGACAACTACTAGATAAGTTGGACTTTTGTCCATGTTTTGTTTTGCCTATTTGTTCCAGTTCACAGCTGAAGTTTTGTTACTGTGTCTGGAAAGCTCTCGTTGATCAGGGATTGCTACTCTGGCGTTATGAGTTAATGCCAGAGTTTAAGGTAATCTCTGGATGGTGTTTTGTTAGTGTTTTTCTGCTGACCATGAAAGTATACTATCTGTCTTCTGCTATCTAGTAAGCGGACCTCAAATTTGCTAAGACTATTTTCCTGCTGCGTTTGTTGTTTCATCTGAACTCACCGTCATTATATGTGGGGGGCTACTGTCTTCTTTGGAATATTTCTCTAGAGGTGAGCCAGGTCTTATATTTCCCTCTGCTAGCTATTTAGGTCTTAGGCCAGAGCTGGGCATCTAGCGATAAATAGGAAATGCTACCTGGCTATTTCTAGTTGCGCGGCAGGCTTAGTTCATGGTCAGTATAGTTCCATCTTCCGAGAGCTTGTCCCTCTATAGGCTTGCTATGATCTCTGCCTGCAGAGATCATGACAGGCGACACTGGCTAGAGGGAGCTAAGCATCGTGTGGTGGTCTTGACTGATCATAAAAATTTGATTTATCTTGAGTCGGCCAAGCGGTTGAATCCTAGACAGGCTCGTTGGTCGTTGTTTTTCTCACGTTTCGATTTCGTGGTCTCGTACCTTCCTGGTTCGAAGAACGTGAAGGCTGATGCTCTTTCTAGGAGTTTTGTGCCCGACTCCCCTGGAGCTTCTGAGCCGGTTGGTATCCTCAAAGAGGGGGTAATTTTGTCTGCCATTTCCCCAGATTTGCGACGGGTGTTACAGGAATTTCAGGCAGATAGACCTGACTGTTGTCCATCAGAGAGACTGTTTGTCCCAGATAGATGGACCAGCAGAGTTATTTCCGAGGTCCATTCTTCAGTGTTGGCGGGTCATCCTGGGATTTTTGGTACCAGAGATTTGGTGGCTAGATCCTTCTGGTGGCCTTCCTTGTCGCGGGATGTGCGTTCCTTTGTGCAGTCCTGTGGGATTTGTGCTCGGGCTAAGCCTTGCTGTTCTCGTGCCAGTGGTTTGCTTTTGCCTTTGCCGGTTCCTAAGAGGCCTTGGACGCATATTTCCATGGATTTTATTTCGGATCTTCCGGTCTCTCAGAGAATGTCTGTCATCTGGGTGGCTTGTGATCGTTTTTCTAAAATGGTCCATTTGGTGCCCTTGCCTAAGTTGCCTTCTTCCTCCGATTTGGTTCCGTTATTTTTTCAGAATGTGGTTCGTCTGCACGGCATCCCTGAAAACATTGTGTCTGACAGAGGATCCCAGTTTGTGTCCAGATTTTGGCGGTCCTTTTGTGCTAAGATGGGCATTGATTTGTCTTTTTCGTCGGCCTTCCATCCTCAGACGAATGGCCAAACCGAGCGAACTAACCAGACCTTGGAAACTTATTTGAGATGTTTTGTTTCTGCTGACCAGGATGATTGGGTGACTTTTTTGCCATTGGCCGAGTTTGCCCTTAATAATCGGGCTAGTTCGGCTACTTTGGTTTCGCCTTTTTTTTGTAATTCTGGTTTTCATCCTCGTTTTTCCTCGGGTCAGGTTGAGTCTTCGGACTGTCCTGGGGTGGATAGGTTGCAGCAGATTTGGAACCATGTGGTGGACAATTTGATGTTGTCACAAGAGAAGGCTCAGCGCTTTGCTAACCGTCGTCGCTGTGTGGGTCCCCGACTTCGTGTGGGGGATTTGGTGTGGTTGTCTTCTCGTTATGTTCCTATGAAGGTTTCTTCTCCTAAGTTTAAACCTCGTTTTATCGGTCCTTATAAAATTTTGGAAATCCTCAACCCTGTGTCATTTCGCTTGGACCTCCCGTCATCGTTTACCATCCATAATGTGTTCCATAGGTCTTTGTTGCGGAGGTATGTGGTGCCTGTGGTTCCTTCTGTTGAGGGAGAATTGGAATACGTGGTGGAGAAGATCTTGGATTCTCGTATTTCAAGACAGAGGCTTCAGTATTTGGTTAAGTGGAAGGGCTATGGTCAGGAGGATAATTCCTGGGTTGTCGCCTCTGATGTTCATGTGGCCGATTTGGTTCGTGCCTTCCATGTGGCTCACCCTGATCGCCCTGGGGTTTCTGGTGAGGGTTCGGTGACCCCTCCTCAAGGGGAGGGTACTGTTGTGAACTCTGTTTCCGGGCTCCCTCCTGTGGTCATGAGTGGTATTGTGTGAGTTCTCTTTGGGCTCCTCCTGGTGGCTCTTTTTGTTATTTTGCAGGTTTCTGGCAGGATCAGCTGTCTCGTCATCTGCTAGTTAGGTTTCCTATTTAATCCACCTGGTCCTTCATTCCTTGCCTGTTGCCGTTGTATTCAGTGCTATTCTGATTGCTCCTGTCTACATCCGTTATCAGTCTCTCCAAGAGAAGCTAAGTTCTGTTTGCTTATTTTTGCTCATCTGTGTTCAAGATGTTTCCTAGTATATGATGAGTTTTTGTCCAGCTTGCTAATATGTGATTTCCCTGCTTGCTGGTGCTCTGGGGTGCTGAGTTGCTCCCCCCACATCGTTAGTTGGTGTGGGGGTTCTCGCATTCTCTGCGTGGATATTTTTGCATAGGGTTTTTTACTGACCGCACAGATCCCTTGCTATTTTCTGCTATCTAGCGTTAGTGGGCCTCATTTGCTTAACCTGTTTCATCTCTGCGTTTGTCTTTTCCTCTTAACTCATCGTTATTATTTGTGAGGGGCTTCTATATCTCTGGGGGATTTCTCTGAGGCAAGTGAGGTCTTTACTTTCTCTTTAGGGGTAGTCAGTTTCTCAGGCCGTGAAGAGACGTCTAGGATTTCAGGAAACGTTCCACGGCTGCCTATAGTGTGTGCGGTTAGGATCAGGTTTGCAGTTAGTCCAGTTACCACATCCCCAGCTCGTCCTATTATTTTCTACTTAGCTGGTTAGATTTGTGATCCTAAGCCACTAGGATCATAACAGGGGCCATGTATCGTGAGATTTTGAGTGCAAACCTCCTTCCATCAGCAAGGGCATTGAAGATGAAACGTGGCTGGGTCTTTCAACATGACAATGATCCAAAGCACACCGCCAGGGCAACAAAGGAGTGGCTTCGTAAGAAGCATTTCAAGGTCCTGGAGTGGCCTAGCCAGTCTCCAGATCTCAACCCTATAGAAAACCTTTGGAGGGAGTTGAAAGTCAGTGTTGCCAAGCGAAAAGCCAAAAACATCACTGCTCCAGAGGAGATCTGCATGGAGGAATGGGCCAACATACCAACAGTGTGTGGCAACCTTGTGAAGACTTACAGAAAACGTTTGACCTCTGTCATTGCCAACAAAGGATATATTACAAAGTATTGAGATTAAATTTTGTTTCTGACCAAATACTTATTTTCCACCATAATATGCAAATAAAATGATAAAAAAACAGACAATGTGATTTTCTGGATTTTTTTCTCAGTTTGTCTCCCATAGTTGAGGTCTACCTATGATGTAAATTACAGACGCCTCTCATCTTTTTAAGTGGTGGAACTTGCACTATTGCTGACTGACTAAATACTTTTTTGCCCCACTGTGTATATATATATATATATATATATATATATATATATATATATATATATATATATATATATATATATATATATATATACACTGCATAGTTGGAGAAGTCCTTCTATGACGTATACAGTATATTCTGCAGATGACATTTCCTGTAGTTCTTGACTGAATTTGTACACACTGCAGCAGGGATTTTGACCCACTCCTCAATACAGATCTTCTACAGATCTTTCAGGTTTCTGGACTGTCGCTGGGCAACATTGAGTTTCAGCCCACTCCAAAGATTTTCTATTGGGTTCTGGTCTAGAGACTGGCTATGTCACTCCAGGACCTTGAAATGCTTCTTACAGAGCCACTCCTTAGTTGCCCTGGCTGTGTGTTTTGGGTCATTGTCATGTTGGAAGACCCAGCCGCAACCCATCTTCAATGCTTTACTGAGGGAAGGAGGTAGTTGGCCAAAATCTTGTGATACGATACCTTGTCCATACTTCTTTAATTTGGCGCAGTCATCCTGTCTCCTTTGCAGAAAAGCACCCCAAAGTATGTTTTCCCCATTAGGCTTCACTGTAGTGACAGTGTTCTTGGGTTTGTACTCATCCTTCTTCTTCCTCCAAATACGGCTAGTAGAGTTGATAACAAAAAGTTCTAATTTGGTCTCATCTGACCACATGATTTTCTCCCATGCCACCTCTGGATTATCCAGAAGGTCATTTACAAACTTCAAACGGGCCTGGACTTGTGCTGGCGTGAGCAGTGGGCCTTGCGTGCCCTGCAGGATTTTAATCCATGACGCTGTAATGTGTTACAAACAATAATGTTTGACACTATGGTCCCAGCTTTCTTCAGATCATTGACCAGGTCCTCCCATTTAGTTTTGGGCTGACTCCTGACCTTTCTCAGAATCATCCATACCACACGAGGTGAGATTCTGTATGGAGCCCCAGATCAAGGAAGATTGACAGTCATCTTCTGTTTCTTCCATTTTTCTAGGAATTGTGCCAACAGTTGTTGCCTTCTCACTAAGCTGCTTTCCTATTGTCCTGTAGCCCATCCCAGCCTTGTGCAGGTCTAAAATGTTGTCCTTGGTGTCCTTAGACAGTTTTTTGGTCTTGGCCATGGTGGAGAGGTTGGAGTTTGATTGAGTATGTGGATATGTGTCTTTCTTTCAGATAAAGAGTTCAACCAGGTGCAATTAATACAGGTAATGAATGCAGAGGAGGAGGGCTTCTTATAGAAAAAGTAACAGGTCTATGAAAGCCAGAATTCTTGCTGGTTGGTAGGTGATCAAATACTTATTTCATGCCACAAAATGCAATTATTTAAAAATCATACAACGTGATTTTCTGTGTTTTTTTTTTAATTTTAGAGTCTGTCTCTCACATTTTAAGTGTTTATATGATAAAAATTACAGTCCTCTCTATGCTTTGTAGGTGGGAAAACTTGCAAAATAGGTAGGGCAGTGTATCAAATACTTATTTTCATAATATATATATATAATACATACACACATTTACATACACACACATATATATATAATAATATATAATATATAGTGTGTGGCTACTCTCCAACGCATGAAGATGGAAACTCCCTTGACTTGGTCTTCTTCCGACTTTGCTCAGTGGACAATTTCACAAACTCCCCTCTCCCGCTCTCTGACCACAACCTTCTTTCATTCTCTATCAAGAACTGCCATCCCGCTCAGGTCACCCCCACTTTCCACACTTATAGAAACATACAGGCCATTAACACCCAGAAACTTATGAAGAACTTGCAGTCCTCATTGGCCCCAATCTCCTCCATCTCATGTCCTGATTCTGCTCTGAAGCATTACAATGAAACCCTGCAAAGTGCCCTGGATGAAGCTGCACCTCCTATACATAGAACAACTCAGCACAGACGGCGACAACCATGGCACACGCTGCAAACACGTTTCCTGCAGCGGTGCTCCAGGTGCGCCGAACGTCTGTGGAGAAAATCTAATCTACCCGAAGATTTCATCCATTATAAGTTCATGCTAAAAACATACAACTCTGCCCTTCACCTCTCCAAACAAACCTATTTCAACACCCTCATCACCTCACTGTCAAATAACCCTAAACGTCTCTTTGACACTTTCCAGTCCCTACTCAACCCAAGAGAGCAGGCCCCAACCACGGATCTCCGCGCTGACGATCTGGCCAATTACTTCAAAGAAAAAATTGACCACATTCGACAGAAAATCATCTCCCAATCTCTTCATACCATGCACTGTCCTCCCTCCCCCACTGCATCTAGTTCACTCTCTGACTTTGAACCAGTTACAGAAGAAGTAATCAGACTCCTTGCATCTTCTCGCCCGACCACTTGCACCAGTGACCCCATTCCGTCACATCTCCTCCAGTCCCTTTCCCCGGCTGTCACCTCTCACCTAACAAAAATATTCAACCTTTCTCTCACTTCCGGTATATTTCCCTCCTCATTTAAGCATTCCATCATACATCCATTACTTAAAAAACCATCCTTCGACCAAAACTGTGCTGCTAATTATAGACCTGTCTCTAATTTTCCTTTCATCTCTAAACTCCTCGAATGCCTGGTCCACTCCTGTCTTACCTGCTATCTCTCAGATAACTCTCTTCTCGACCCTCTTCAATCTGGCTTCCGCTCTTTACACTCTACTGAAACTGCCATCACTAAAGTCTCTAATGACCTACTAACAGCTAAATCTAATGGTCACTACTCCATGCTAATACTCTTGGATCTCTCCGCAGCATTCGATACTGTGGATCATCAGCTCCTCCTCACTATGCTCCGCTCTATCGGCCTCAAGGACACCTTTCTCTCCTGGTTCTCCTCCTATCATATTCCTCACCAACCGTTACACCGATGCCTCTACCTTGTGCCAGTCATTACACTGGCTACCCATCCACTCCAGAATCCAGTACAAAACTACTACCCTCATCCACAAAGCACTCCATGGCTCAGCACCACCCTACATCTCCTCTCTGGACTCAGTCTACCACCCTACCCGTGCCCTCCGCTCCGCTAATGACCTCAGGTTAGCATCCTCAATAATCAACCTCCCACTCCCGTCTCCAAGACTTTACACGTGCTGCGCCGATTCTTTGGAATGCACTACCCAGGTTAATTCGATTAATCCCCAATCCCAGTTTTAAGCGTGCCGTAAAAACTCATTTGTTCAGATTGGCCTACCGCCTCAACGCATTAACCTAACTATCCCTGTGTGGCGCATTAAAAAAAACAAAAAACAATCAGGTTCCTCGCATCATGTTCTCATAAACTTTATGCAGTTAATAGCACTCTGTGTCTGTACTGCTACATACTTAGGCAGTTAAGTGGTTCATGCAGCTTTACATGAACACCCGAGCCTTACACTATGGCTGGTCCAAATAACTAAAGCAATTGTTACCATCCATCTCTCGTGTCTCCCCTTTTCCTCATAGTTTGTAAGCTTGCGAGCAGGGCCCTCATTCCTCCTGGTATCTATTTTGAACTGTGATTTCTGTTGTGCTGTAATGTCTATTGTTTGTACAAGTCCCCTCTATAATTTGTAAAGCACTGCGGAATATGTTGGCGCAATATAAATAAAAATTATTATTATTATATCCCTTTACATTTTTCACGCTTTGTTTAATTGCAGCCATTTGGAAAATTCAAAAAAAGTTCATTTTTTTTCTCATTAATGTACACTCTGCACCCCATCTTGACTGGAAAAAAACAGAAATGTAGTAATTTTTTCAAATATATTAAAAAAGAAAAACTGAAATATCACGGTCATAAGTATTCAGACCCTTTACTCAGTATTGAGTAGAAGCACCCTTTAGAGCTAGTACAGCCATGAGTCTTCTTGGGAATGATGCAACAATTTTTTTCACACCTGGATTTGGGGATCCTCTGCCATTCTTTCTTGCAGATCCTCTCCAGTTCCGTCAGGTTGGATTTGAACGTTGGTGGACAGCCTTTTTCAGGTCTCTCCAGAGATGCTCAATTGGGTTTAGGTCAAGGCTCTGGCTGGGCCAGTCAAGAATGGTCACAGAGTTGTTCTGAAGCCACTCCTTTGTTATTTTAGCTGTGTGCTTAGGGTTATTGTCTTGTTGGAAGGTGAACCTTCTGCCAAGTCTGAGATCCAGAGCAATCTGGAAGAGTTTTTCATCCAGGATATCTCTGTACTTGGCCGCATTCATGTTTCTTTCAATGCCCACCAGTCATCCTGTACCTGCAGCTGAAAAGCACCCCCATAGCATGATGCTGCCACCACCATGTTTCACTGTTGGGATTGTATTGGGCAGGTGATGAGCAGTGCCTGGTTTTCTCAACACATACCTCTTAGAATTATCACCAAAAAGGTCTATCTTCATCTCATCAGACCAGAGAATCTTATTTCTCATAGTCTAGGAGTCCTTCATGTGTTTTTTATAGCGAACTCTATGTGGGCTTTTTCTTATGTCTTGCACTGAGGAGAGGCTTCCGTTGGGCCACTCTGCCATAAATGCCCGACTGGTGGAGTTCTGCAATGATAGTTGACTTTGTAGAACTTTCTCCCATCTCCCTACTGCATCTGTGGAGCTCAGCCACAGTGATCTTGGGGTTCTTCTTTACCTGTCTCACCAAGGCTCTTCTCCCACAATTGCTCAGTTTAGCTGGACGGCCAGGTCTAGGAAAACTTCTGGTGGTCCAAACTTCTTCCATTTAAGGATTATGGAGGCTACCTGTCTCTTAGGAACCTTGATTACTGCAGAAATTTTGTTGTAACCTTGGCCAGATCTGTACCTTGCCACAATTCTGTCTCTGAGCTCCTTGGCCTGTTGCTTTGACCTCAAGATCAACCTTATCATTTGGTCTGACATGCACTGTGAGCTGTGAGGTCTTACATAGACAGGTGTGTGCCTTTCCAAATCAAGTCCTACCAGTTTAATTAAACACAGTTGGACTCCAATGAAGGAGTAGAACTATCTCAAGGAGGATCACAAGGAAATGGACAGCATGTAAATATGAGAGTCTGAGCAAAGGGTCTGAATATGTATGACCATGTGATATTTCAGTTTTTCTTTTTTATTAAATTTGCAAAAATTTCTACATTTCTGTTTTTTTTCAGTCAAGGTGGCGTGCAGAGTGTGAATTAATGTGAAAAAAAATGAACTTTTTTTGAATTTACCAAATGGCTTCAAGGAAACAAAGTGAAAAATTTAAAGAGGTCTGAATACTTTCCGTACCCACTGTATATATGTATGTATACAGTATGTGTGTGTGTTTAAGAGTAGGTTATATGTGTGTGTTTAAGAGTAGGTTAATTTTAACATTGAGAGATAGAATATCAAAAATAAAATCCAGAAAATCACATTGTATAAATTATATACATTTATTTGCATTTTGCAATGAGAAATAAGTATTTGATCCCTCAGGCAAACAAGACTTAATACTTGGTGACAAAACCCTTAGTTAATGATGATGTTTGTGCAAATGTCAGGAGGAATTTTGGCTCTCTCCTCTTTGCAGATCATCTCTAAATTATTAAGATTTTGAGGCTGTCGCATGGCAACTCGCAGCTTCAACTCCCTCCATAAGTTTTCTATAGGATTAAGGTCTGGAGACTGGCTAGCCACCCCATGGCCTTAAGGTGCTTTTTTGTAGCCACTCCTTTGTTGCCTTGGCTGTATGCTTTGGGTCATTGTCTAGCTGGAAAGACCCAGCCACGACCCATTTTGATGTCCTGGCGGAGGGAAAGAGGTTGTCACTCAGGATTTTATGGAACATGGCTCCATCCATTCTCCCATTGATGAGGTAAAGTAGTCCTGTGACCTTAGCAGAGAAACACCCCCAAAACATAATGTTTCCACCTTCATGCTTGACAGTGGGGATGGTGTTCTTTGGGTCATAGGCATCATTTCTCTTCCTCCAAACACGACAAGTTGAGTTAATGCCAAATAGCTCAATTTTTATCTCATCTGACCACAGCACCTTCTCCCAATCACTCACAGAATCATCCAGGTGTTCATTGGCAAAGTTAAGGTGGTCCTGCACATGTGCCTTCTTGAGCAGGGGGACCTTGCGGGCACTGCAGGATTTTAAACCTTTACAGCGCAATGTGTTAGCAATGGTTTTCTTGGTGACTGTGGTCCCAGCTGCCTTGAGATCATTAACAAATTTCTCCCCGTGTAGTTTTAGGCTGATCTCCCACCTTCCTCATGATCAAAGATACCCCACGAGCTGAGATTTTGCATGGTGCCCCAGATCGATGTCAATTGACAGTCATTTTGAATTTCTTGCATTTTCTTACTATTGCACCAACAGTTGTCTCCTTCTCACCCAGCATCTTATGGTTTTGTAGCCCATTCCAGCTTTGTGCAGGTCAATGATGATGAACCAGACATCCTTAGAAAGCTCTTTGGTCTTGCCCATTGTTGTAGGTTAGAGTCTGACTGACAAATTGAGTCTGTGGACAGTAGTCTTTTATAAAGGTGACTATGTAAGACAGCTGTCTTTAACCCCTTCCCGACATGTGACGGTATAGTACGTCACATGTCGGGACCCCCGCTTTGATGTGCGCTCCGGCGGTGAGCGCACATCAAAGTCGCGACATGTCAGCTGTTTTTTACAGCTGACATGTGCGCGCAATAGCGGCGGGTGAAATCGCGATCACCCGCCGCTATTAACTAGTTAAATGCCGCTGTCAAACTCAGACAGCGGCATTTAACTACCGCATCCGGCCGTGCGGCCGGATATGAGCGCATCGCCGACCCCCGTCACATGATCGGGGGTCGACGATGTGTCAGGAAGGTAACCATAGAGGTCCTTGAGACCTCTATGGTTACTGATTGCCGGTGGCTGTGAGCGCCCCCCTGTGGTCGGCGCTCACAGCACACCTGCAAATCTGCTGTGTAGCAGCGATCTTATGATCACTGCTGCATAGCAGAGCCGATCGGGTTGTGCCTGCTTCTAGCCTCCCATGGAGGCTATAGAAGCATGGCAAAAGTAAAAAAAAAAGTTTTTAAAAATGTGAAAAAAATAAAAAAAATATAAAAGTTTAAATCACCCCCCTTTCGCCCCAATCAAAATAAATCAATAAAAAAAAAACCCAACCTACACATATTTGGTATCGCCGCGTTCAGAATCGCCCGATCTATCAATAAAAAAAAAGCATTAACCTGATCGCTAAATGGCGTAATGAGAAAAAAATTCGAAACGCCAGATTTACGTTTTTTTGGTCGCCACGACATTGCATTAAAATGCAATAACGGGCGATCAAAAGAACGTATCTACACCAAAATGCTATCATTAAAAACGCCAGCTCGGCACGCAAAAAATAAGCCCTCACCTGACCCCAGATCACGAAAAATGGAGACGCTACGAGTATCGGAAAATGGCGCAATTTTGTTTTGTTTTGTTTTTTGCAAAGTTTGGAATTTTTTTTCACCACTTAGGTGAAAAATAACCTAGTCATGTTAGGTGTCTATGAACTCGTAGTGACCTGGAGAATCATAATGGCAGGTCAGTTTTAGCATTTAGTGAACCTAGCAAAATAGGCAAGCAAAAAACAAGTGTGGGATTGCACTTTTTTTGCAATTTCACTGCACTTGGAATTTTTTTCCCGTTTTCTAGTACACGACATGCTAAAACCAATGATGTCGTTCAAAAGTACAACTCGTCCCGCAAAAAATAAGCCCTCACATGGCCAAATTGACGGAAAAATAAAAAAGTTATGGCTCTGGGAAGGAGGGTAGCGAAAAACGAAAATGGAAAAACGGAAAAAGCTCCGGGGGTGAAGGGGTTAATGCAGGTAATGAGTTGATTAGTAGCGTCTAACTGGTCTGTAGGAGCCAGAACTCTTAATAGTTGGTATGGGGATCAAATACTTATTTCTCACTGCAAAGTGCAAATAAATTTATATAATTTATACAATGTGATTTTCTGAATTTTATGTTTGATATTCTATCTATCAATGTTAAAATTAACCTACCCTTGAAATTATAGACTATAGTAGAAGACATGGACAGCACATTTGAAAATCATGCATTCATCTAATGCTGCTAGGCAAAAATTTGCAAACCTGAGCATGAGGTTCTTAGTTTAACATTCTGATTGGATTGTATGAAGCCCACTGACATGTCAGGGCAAACCTCTCTGTGGGCTTTAAAAGTTAGGGACCCACTGAGAGGTTAGTCATGATGGGGCAGTGGGCTTCATACAATCTGATTAGAATGTTAAACTAAGAACCTCGTTTTCAGTTTTGTAAACTTTCGCTTAGCGGCAATTAGTTTTACGTATGATTTTTGGTTGTGCGGTCTATGTCTATTTTTCTTCAGTTTAGAGTACTTTCAGGCTCAGACTACATAGAGTTTTTGAGTAGTCTGTCACCATGGAGGTGCATGGACCTACATTAGAGTAATAAATACAATCAAGATAAAATCACTATTTTTATCTAGACTTTTTGTAAAAGTGCTTAATTTTGTATTTATTTTTAATTTTAGTTTGCACGGCAAAATTACATACTGCATGCAAAAATGACCATGGCCTTAACACATTTTAGGAGTAATTTTGTCCATAATGATAATGTAAGCTCCTTTGTGTAAGCAACAATTAAGGTCATTAGGCAAAAAAAAAAAAGACAATTGTAAAAAAATAATCACCATGACAAAATGCAAGGCTTGTTCGTCTAGGAACTGTGCAGAGAGACCTCTTTACTATAACCTGATCCCATAAAGTACACATGCCTACAATCTCTTTACTGCTGTACTTCCCTGGAGTCTAAGGGTATGTTTCCAAGGTCAGTAAACGCTGCGGGTTTGACGCTGCATTCATCCACTGGGTCAAACCCGCAGCGGCCAGATGTTACAGCATAGTGGATGGGATTTGAAGAAATCCCATCTCCACTATGTGTGCAGTTATGCCTCCAGCTTCCCTGCGGAGACGGACATGCGGCGCATCTTTTGAGACCGCAGCATGTCTATTTATCTTGTGGAGACACTCCATGTCTGCAAAATACATTTCCTGTACAATGTATTGTGTGCAGTGATTCCGCACGTTTCAATGAACACATGCGGAATCACTTGCGTTCAAAAGCCGGCAGCGCTTTGGGTGCAGCGGGTATGTGCTGCGTCCAAAGCACTCCTGGTTCCTGACCATGGAAACATACCCCAAGAAGATGATGGTTCGTCATGCTCCTCCTTCTGTATATGTTCTGTAGGCAGATTGTGGTCAGAACATGCAGTTACTGATACAGTTATGCTGTTGCCCATGGACCCCCTAACTTTTTTTTAATTTTATTGTAATGCACATAGCCGGAGAGCCCATTATTAGCCTTATCTCAAGCAACCCCAATTATAAACATTTTAACTAGTTTTTATTTAAAGCACCACTCATGCCTTGTTTTCTTATTGCAGCACTGGAGTTGTGCCTCTAATCTAAGTTCCCTGCCCCTAGTATTATACTCGCCAACAGCCATCTTCATCTTTTATCGACACCTCTACGGTCTTCTTCAACACTTTATGACTTTCCAGATCGCTCCAGTATTTTCTGGGTGGGCCGGAAGTCACATCTCAATGTAAAAATCTATGAGAGTCAGAAAGAGGCCAGAACTCTGCTCTCATAGAGTTACACTAACAGCTTGTGACCGTTACCTCTGACTTCCCGTCCGTCAGAAGTTATGGCCGCAAGATCGCGGACCGGTACCGGAGCGACGCCGGGAAGAGCTGTAGACGGTGGCTGGAGAGTATAATACTAAGTACAGGGAGCTTAGATTAGTAGCACCACTTCAGTGCTGAAATACAAAAAAATGTAGTGGTGCCTTTAATGGCAGAAAAATCTGGAGGATTCAAATAGATTAGAAAAACATTCCAGTAATGGCGCCACACCTATCCACAGGATGTGTGTGGTACTGCAGCTCGGCTTCATTGAAATATCTAGGCCTGGGAGAAAATGTTGCACACAATCCATGGACAGTTGCCTGTTTTTAGAATAAAACAGCCATGCCATATTTAGTTTTTTTCTCCAAAGTTTTGACAACAGAACTAAAATAAATTAGTAATGTAGATCATATACAACATTTACTGAACGGATGACACCGCATAAGATTTCAATATCATAACTGATAGTTTGTGTAATTACCGTATATACTGTGATATCTCTGCAATAATTCAAGCAATCGAATCAATTTCTCCCTTTTGGAGACCATCTGTACAGATGAGATCCCTCTGATTAGAAGTGTTTTTGACTGAGCTCGTGCTTAGTTTGCGAGTCCTTTCTCTGGATGCTGCACATCTGTAGCCTCTCCTACCACGTACAAGATATGCCCCAGCTGTTGCATTTAATACATACACCTTCAGTGAGTGAATCTCAATTGCAATGGCTCGTTAATCAATAGTCATTTGTCATCTGGGCAGGGAAGGGTTAAAACTATCTTTCATGCCTGATCAAAGAGTGTTCGCAATACCAATGTGATTCCTAGGATTATACGGTAAAGTATGGAATTTGTCAGCTGTTAACTTTGTCCATATGAGCAAGGTTTATAAGGTGCGGGTCAACATCTGAGAATACCTTTACTCTTTATCATTTTTGGGGCCTGTGGTGTGTGAGTGGTGCCAGGCCTTCATCATGATGGACTTCCGGCAAATGGGATATGAGCCTTCAGATAAAGTTTATTAGAATTGAAAGGTCTTGACTTGGGCTAACAGGTCTATATGATTTTCTTCAAGTGCCTCCCTATTGTGCATCTTGAAACAGTCACACCGCTAGATTTCAGAGAGTCCTGTATTTCAGCTGATGTTATTTGTGGGTTTTTCTTTGCATCCCGAACAATTTTCCTGGCAGTTGTGGACGACATTTTTGTTGGTCTACCTGACTGTAGTTCTGTTTTTACAGAGCCCCTGATTTTCTATTTGTTAATCACAGTTTGAACGCTGGTGGCTAGCATTATCAATTACTTGGATATCTTTTTGTATCCGTTTCCTGTTTTATACAGTTCAACTACCTTTTCCCGTAGATCCATTGACAATTCTTTTGCTTTCTCCATGACTCACAAACCAGAAATGTCAGTGGCTGGATGAAAGATGCAAGAGTCTGTTTGGATCCCAAATACTCATTCAGCTTTTATGTACACACACTAATTACAAGTAAACAGGTCACAGGTGAGGATGTTACCTTTAGTAGCTATGCAAACCCATTTGTGTCAACTTCTGTGCATGTTAACAGGCCAAAATAACCAGGGTATGTGAACTTTTTATCAGGGTAATTTGGATGTTTTGGGTTGTCATTATGTTTTAAAAAGAGAAAATACAGTAGTTTGACAACAAATGGCTTCACCCAAACACTAACCATGAGTGGAGAAAAAGCTTTGGTGTTATCATTCACATTCTCTGAAAAAAGTCAAGGAATCAAAACTCTTGCCGGGGTATGTAAACTTTTGAGCACAACTGTGTATGTGTGTGTGTGTATATATATATATATTTATATTAGTTATACTTGAGTTACGGTAATGGGTTTCTATGAGACATATATATATTCTCAGTTAATCACCTGATGAAGGGGACGTATTTCCCTGAAATGCGTTGTGTTGAATGAATAGACTTTTCTTATCTGACTTGGGTGGTTCCTGAGTGTGGCACCCTGTGGATCTCCACCGCCCACCTTTCATCGTTTTTCATTGCAACAGAAATCGCACATCTATTCCAATAAGTCTTTCTGATCAACATCTAAATTCCCTTTATAGTTGTGGTTCTATGGTTGGGGCCTTTGAATTTCAGTACATAGCAAAGGTGCCAACATTTCTGGGGGACATTTAAATGGTTTATCCTGTTCTGTCCGGCAATGATCTTTGTCAGCTCAGAGTAGTCACAGACTGCTCCTACTAGCGTTCACGTCAACAGAGCAGCTGCTTCTTTTCCACTCTACTCTGTTGACGGGAATGTGACTGCCAGTGTCATGCTGATTGACAAATTTGTTCCCAGCATGATGAAGGCAGTGATTTCCTGTCAACACAGCAGCCCGGAAGAGGAAGAACTGTTCTGTTGACGTGTGGTTAAATTAATCAGCAGAATCGCCGGCAGGAGTGGTCTGTGATTGCCGGTGCCAGCCAGAACAGGCAGGTAGTTAGCAACTACCTTATAGTTCCCCATGAAAAAAATATAAGATACAATACAGTACAGACCAATAGTTTGGACACACCTTCTCATTTAAAGATTTTTCTGTATTTTCAAGACTGAAAATTGTAAATTCACAATGAAGGCATCAAATCTATGAATTAACACATATGGAATTATATACTTACCAAAAAAGTGTGAAACAACTGAAAATCTGTCTTATATTCTAGGTTCTTTAAAGTAGCCACCTTTTGCTTTGATGACTGCTTTGCACACTCTTGGCATTCTTTTGATGAGCTTCAAGAAGTAGTCACTGGAAATGGTCTTCCAACAATCTTGAAGGAGTTCCCAGAGATGCTTAGCACTTGTTGGCCCTTTTGCCTTCACTCTGTGGTCCAGCTCACCACAAACCATCTCGATTGGGTTCAGGTCTGGTGACTGTAGAGGCCAGGTCATCTGGCGTAGCACCCCATCACTCTCCTTCTTGGTCAAATATCCCTTACACAGCCTGGAGGTGTATTTGGGGTCATTGTCCTGTTGAAAAATAAATAATGGTCCAACTAAAAGTAAACCGGATGGAATAGCATGCCGCTGCAAGATGCTGTGGTAGCCATGCTGGTTCAGTATGCATTCAGTTTTGAATAAATCCCCAACAGTGTCACCAGCAAAGCACCCCCACATCATCACACCTCCTCCTCCATGCTTCACGGTGGGAAACAGGCATGTAGAGTCCATCCGTTCACCTTTTCTGCGTCGCACAAAGACACGGTGATTGGAACCAAAGATCTCAAATTTGGACTCATCAGACCAAAGCACAGATTTCCACTGGTCTAATGTCCATTCCTTGTGTTCTTTAGCCCAAACAAGTCTCTTCTGCTTGTTGCTGTCCTTAGCAGTGGTTTCCTAGCAGCTATTTTACCATGGAGGCCTGCTGCACAAAGTCTCCTCTTAACAGTTGTTGTAGAGATGTGTCTGCTGCTAGAACTGTGTGTGGCATTGACCTGGTCTCTAATCTGAGCTGCTGTTAACCTGCGATTTCTGAGGCTGGTGGCTCGGATAAACTTATCCTCAGAAGCAGAGGTGACTCTTGGTCTTCCTTTCCTGGGGCGGTCCTCATGTGAGCCAGTTTCTTTGTAGCGCTTGATGGTTTTTGCAACTGCACTTGGGGACACTTTCAAAGTTTTCCCAATCTTTCAGACTGACTGACCTTCATTTCTTAAAGTAATGATGGCCACTTGTTTTTCTTTACCTAGCTGTTTTTTTCTTGCCATAATACAAACTCTTACAGTCTATTCAGTAGGACTATCACCTGTGTATCCACCAGACTTCTGCTTAACACAACTGATGGTGCCAACCCCATTTATAAGGCAAGAAATCCCACTTATTAAACCTGACAGGGCACACCTATGAAGTGGAAACCATTTCCGGTGACTACCTCTTGAAGCTCATCAAGAGAATGCCAAGAGTGTGCAAAGCAGTCATCAAAGCAAAAGGTGGCTACTTTGAAGAACCTAGAATATAAGACATATTTTCAGTTGTTTCACACTTTTTTGTTAAGTATATAATTCCACATGTGTTAATTCATAGTTTTGAAGCCTTCAGTGTGAATTTACAATTTTCATAGTCATGAAAATACAGAAAAATATTTAAATGAGAAGGTGTGTCCAAACTTTTGGTCTGTACTGTAGATCCGGATAACTCCTCAAGTCCCAACCCCAACCTCACACATCCCTTTTGGGAACACCTCTGCTGATTTGAGGCTAAGGCCAGGATCACACATGCAAGAAACACGGCTGAGTCTTGCATGTTAATACCCAGCACTGCCGCCAGCACTCAGGAGTGGAGCGTGCGGCCGCATAGCAATACATGCAGCCGCAAGCTCCGCTCACAATTGTAGGGTGCAGTACCGAGTATTAACATGTGAGACTTAGCCGTGTTTCTCACATGTGTAATCCCGGCCTTATATAAACTTTATCCAGTTTTGCATAGGAATATTTAATGTACAATTGTGATACAGATCCAAAAGTTCCCTTCCCTCTAATCTTTACAACTACAGTACATTAAATAAAAAAATAATCATAAATCTTATGCTGGATCCCATGAAAAGCATAGTTATAAATTATAGCAAAAAAAGTACAGCTCTGTGTGACATTCAAAAGCACTGACACAATGTTGAGTATTGTTAGACATTTCCTTAAGTTTTCCAAAGATTTTGACAGATTTTTTCCAACAATCTGTGATTGTGTCCTTGCCCTTCTGTAAGAAATATTCACGCATCTGTTCTGTTTTTAGGGATAAAGAAAATATTTACCCTGCAGTTCAGTGTCAGAGGTATACATCGGGAGTAGCACCTGATTTATACCTCCAATGTACACTGAAATATAGGCATACATACCCCATCGGCTTTTGCATTAAAAATTGATGGATATGACACATACAATAAGAGATTACCAGGCACGTATCAAATGGATACTGCAATGCGAATAGACTATTACAGCAACATTTTTGTATCTCTTGGGTCCTACAGAGACAGTTCAGCTAGCATGGGGTTCACCATGAGTGGTGGTTTCATAGTATTTTATAAGGCTATTAGCTTTCAACCATTGACCTCCCACTGAACTGACATTTGACCAATCCTGCCTTCCTGCACAAAGTTTTCACTATGAAAAGGATGTCAGGTCTACTTATTCGTAGATGGTGAATAAGGCTATGTTGGCAGCAGGTGGCATCATGAAACTTGAACCCTTGTGATTTAGTCGCTTTGTTAATGCTCCTTTTCAGTAACCTTTTATGGGGCCAGGGGACCATAAATTCCGGTCTGCTGAGAGACCTTGTGGTTTCCATTCAGAGCAAGATGTCAGCGTTGAATAAGATAATCCTCTAAAGCCTGGCTTTAGCAGGGTCATCTATCTCTTGGGTCTTCTGATTTACAAGTAACCAGTCCAATGACCCAGGAATCAGACTTATCTACCATATACGCAAAGCAATTTTTTTTCCAGGCTCTAATCTCTATGGGCCTAAATGGGCCTTAAAGAAGGGGTGTTCAACTCTATCTTGTGAAACTCGGGGGCAATCTTATTTGCAGTGTAGGGTGGCACTGGCCTTCCGTTATAATCCACATGCATGACACAGATTTATTACTTTTGAGTGACCTAGATAGAGAGTACATGCAGTGTAAGAGTCACTATGGTTTTGACCCCATATCTAAGTCTACAATATAAAGTGCAGCTCTGGAGCACAAACTGCTCCTCTATAAAATATTGTACAAACGAAGTAAACAACCATAAGGACATATCATTTTTATCATACCCGAGTAGGTTGGAAAAAACGAATCTGTCAAAAGTCTGACAAAAAGTGCAATGTTTTTGTAATAAATCATTATAGGTTATCATTATCCCTCAACTGCTGACATTATCTGTGTAATTTGTTTTTACTCCATGTAAAACATTTGGGAAGGGGAAGGTGGGAACATGTTGCCAACATCTGGCCAGAAAAGTTTAATTTAATAATTTAAAACCACTATGAACAAGTAAGTTGGAAGAAGAGCTAAAGAAAAATTGTATAATATGTTCTATATGTTTCCAATTAACGGTTCAAAGCAGAAACCACAAAGAAAATCCCGCCTGCCGCAACTGAACTGGCCTTAACTTTTCCTAAGCGATGATCTATCTAAGTGAGAATAAACTACAACTTCCAGCCTCCAGCTGTGAAAGCATGCTGGAAGTTGTAGTTTTGCAGAAGCTGAAGATTAGTGACCTAGAAGATTGGTCAATAGGGAATCTGGCACAAGAATTATGGTTCTCAATCAGGTGGAGGCATAAAGTATGGACAGAGTCCAGCTCTGTGTCACTCACCTGGTTTCAAGGCGGATGTTAAAAAAACAAAACAAAAGATATTCATGAGAGCCGCGGAAATAATTTTAGAGCCAAAACGGTCAACTTAAATCTAGTAACCGGTCCTCTTCAAAAGAAAAATCATTATTTGAGCAGTGGCCTCGGCATTACACAAAGAGCACAAAATAGAGAATTATGTATCATGCTTTGCCTTTCAATATAATTAACAGTTTTATCTAGAATGCTTCATTTAATAGGAATGATGTGCAGGAAAAAAATTACATTAGCAATTTTCATATTGTCTATTCCCAAGGAGAAACTTTCCCTTGCTATACAAAGATCACTTTTCAGGCTTCTGAATAGCGGACCCGTTGACCACAATATATTTTAAAGGGGCTTATTCAAAACCAAGATTTATCAAGATTTATCACAGGATAGATAAGTATTAAATCAGTGGACTTCCAATTTCTGGAACATCCATTTTTTGGAGCAGTGGCTGAGCATGGGTATAGACGTCTTCTTACAAGTTTATGGGAGATAAGCAAGTGAATAATAGCTGTCGCTATCCATTTAAAGTTCATATATTCAATAGAACCCCCAATCAGAGGGTTGGGACTATCTTGTTGGTGCAAATGCACTCTGCATTCTCTTTATTTGGGTATCCCATAGAATGATGTCTTATAATTAAAGGGTCTGTATAGCGGCAGGTCCCCATTGTCATTCACTTATGTTGTATGCATATAAACAGAATTTATTTAGGGGCCATAAACATTTTCCGTGAAGGCATTATATACCAAATTCTCCTGACCTGGATTTGTTATCTATCTGACCTAAGAAATACTAGAACTAGGATCAATGTTTGATCAGTGGTATATCGACCCAAATTATTCAGTGCAATAAATTGGAGATCTTGTACACGAGGGCAACGTGGCCCCTTCATAGTGCCAGGCTGACCCAAAGGTCAAACCTCAACCAATTTGTTACTGGATAGGCCACCAACCTCTAAATTTTAGAGTATACCTCTTAGGGACTGCTGCAGGATTGCATAAACATAGTTGTGTTCTTCAAGTTACACCTGATCATGGGTTATCCGGTTTAGCAGCTCAGCTGTTCTGAAGGGAATGGTACAGAGCTGCAATGCCACACACAACCTGTAGAGAGGGGTGATGCCATTTTTAACCATAAAACCTTTTTGAATTTGACTGACTATGGCACTAGTCTCCAAGTTCTAGCAGTTGTCCAACTGAAAAACCCAACATTCTCTGACAGACTGCTGGCGATAATTTCATTTTTTCATCCTAGGGAAATTACAGATTACCTTTATAGGGTAAGCTATAAAAAGTAATGTGCCAGTATTGCAATTTTAGTAAATTCTTAAATAGTTGTCTTTTTCTTTCAGAAAAACAGTGCCGTATGGACTCTCCAGTTACAGGGGCAGCGTACGAAAAAGACGAGGTACAGACAGAAGGCGGATGAGCTCCTCGTCACAGCTCCGGTGTTCATGTACAGATCCAAGAGACCTACATTGTGTCAACTTCTGTAAAGAAAAGACAGACAGGTGAAGGCTCAGTCTGTGGTCACTTGTATGGGCTATCCTTAGTGCATCGCAAACTACCACATGACCTGTCAGTCTTGCAATACTACGAAGATCCGGAAAACCTGAATTGTTGTTTTCTTTGGAGAAAAAAATGTGGTGAGAAACAGTTGCCTGACTATGAAAGGGTTGACTGGTGGTTATCGAGACTCATGTGGTTTATAACCCTTGAGGCCACAGGTTTGTAAAATAACACCCACGTTATTTTAAAACGACATCCATTCCTTGGCCAAGTAACAAAATTTAAAGTGAGGAACAAAAATATAACACGAATCAGATGCCTCACTCTTGGCACCTGAGAATGGGAGAGAGAAATTAGGCATTAGTACATTAAAAAAAAGTTATATGAGCAAAGTTTAACTCGCATTTCTGGAGGTTCAGATCATGTACTATGAATTGAACTAGCTCAGCAGATTACTTTATGGAGTTTCATCAATATTAATATTCAAAGAATGGATAATCAATGTATATTTATTTCTACACCAGCCCCCTCCTCATCCAGCAGAGCGAAGTAGCAGCTGCTCGGGCGGTGTTCCTGGCACGGCAACTCAGCCCTGTTTAAGGCTGCTGGTCCCTTGTGTTTTGATCAGTGATAAGCAATGGTGTAGTTTCCAATTGATCCAATATTGATGGCCTATAATAAATATAATATAAAAAAAAGTAAGTCTTTAACTGATCCCCCCTCCACTAAAAAGCAGTCAAAGAGTTTTTCACTATCTTGCTGCCTGGGTGAAAGACCCAACTATGTTCTCAATACATGGAACAGGAGAGTGTGAAACTTTAGTAGGACACAAGATCTTCTTAAGAAGGTCTATTACTGTGGTACAAAAACTGCAAAGTCTAAACCCAGCTGTAGAAAGCTAAACTGGATAGCCCATTAACACAGGCCAGGGTCCCTTATAATTTGAAACAAAGAACTGCTTGAGGCTTTCCCCCACAAAATCTTTATTGGTTCCCATTTACTCCAAATCATGTAGTTACATCTAATGCTTATAGGTTTATTCCGCTATAAAAATACGAAGCAGAGATTGAAAGTCCTACATTCAGTTATAGGAGATCAAATTTGGAGGCTCATGACAAAACTGGCGATTTTAATGGTGGGAATCAGTTTAATTTTACAGTAAGTTTTGGGTTTTTGTCTTGCGGCATCTCAGTAAATGACTCCTCAGGTTACTGATTCTGACGAACTAGTGACAATTATTTGCTAAGTTAAGCTAGGTAATAGTGATGAGTGAATATACTCGTTACTCGAGATTTCTCGAGCATGCTCAGGAGTCCTCCGAGTGTTTTTTAGTGCTCGGAGTTTTAGTTTTTATTGCCGCAGCTGAATTTTCTGCATCGCTGCAATAAATGAAAACTAAAAATGATGTTCCTCTTGCTCAACATAAAAAAAACAAACAAACCTTTCAGTCTGCCTTATGGACTTACTTGTTCTTGGCTGCAGAAGTTGGACTTTCCTGCTCATTTCCTGTCCTGGATTTGTGCAATGTGCACTATTAAGGATTCTCCTCAAACACATTTCCCTTTTATGGAGGTACATGGTATGGATGTCTCATCTCCCCTGCTTTTTTGGCTCATTTTCAAACTTTTAGCCATACGTCTGTGCCTTAACCCTAATGTCTGTGAGGTTGAGGGTGTGTTGGTTCCACATTAGCTTTTCATGTTCGCTGATGACTTCTTAGCTCTACTTACCCCTCCCCACTCCTCATTATTACTCAACCCATTCCAATTTCTATCCATTTCTGGATTGGCATCCAGCCTGAAGGCCAATTAAACAAAATCTCAGGCTATTATTATATCCCTCCCAGAATCCTCAGTTAATGAAAATAAACTCAAAATCTCTTTCCAATGGTCAACCGGTTGGCTGTATTATCTGGGAGTTAAAGTAACGATAAACTTATACCCTCTTATGCTCTAGAAGTTTCACTTATTACTCTAAATCTAGGGTACACTGCAAATCTGGTTACACCAAATACACTGCTTAAAAAAATAAAGGGAACACTAAAATACCACATCCTAGATATCACTGAATGAAATATTCCAGTTGTAAATCTTTATTCATTACATAGTGGAATGTGTTGAGAACAATAAAACCTAAAAATGATCAACATAAATCACAACTAATATCCAACAGAGGTCTGGAGTTGGAATAATGCTAAAAATAAAAGTGGAAAATGAAGTTACAGGCTGATTCAACTTCAGTGGAAATGCCTCAAGACAAGGAAATGATGCTCAGTAGTGTGCAGCCTCCACTTGCCTGTATGACCTCCCTACAATGCCTGGGCATGCTCCTGATGAGACGACGGATGGTCTCCTGAGGGATCTCCTCCCAGACCTGGACTAAAGCATCCGCCATCTGGACAGTCTGTGGTGCAACGTGACGTTGATGGATGGTGCGAGACATGATGTCCCAGATGTGTTCAATTGGATTCAAGTCTGGGGAACGAGCGGGCTATTCCACAGCTTTAATGCCTTCATCTTGCAGGAACTGCTGACACACTCCAGCCACATGAGGTCCTACATTGTCCTGCATTAGGAGAAACCAAGGGCCAACCGCACCAGCATATGGCCTCACAAAGGGTCTGAGGATCTCATCTCAGTACCTAATGGCAGTCAGGCTACCTCTGGTGAGCACATGGAGGGCTGTGTGGCCTTCCAAAGAAATGCCACCCCACACCATTACTGACTCACTGCCAAAATGGTTATGCTGAAGGATGTTGCAGGCAGAAGATCGCTCTCCAAGGCATCTCCAGACTCTGTCACATGCTCAGTGTGAACCTGCTTTCATCTGTGAAGAGCACAGGGCGCCAGTGGTGAATTTACCAATCCTGGTGTTCTGTGGCAAATGCCAAGCGTCCGGCACAGTGTTGGGCTGTGAACACAACCCCCATCTGTGGACGTCGGGCACTCAGACCATCCTCATGGAGTCGGTTTCTGTTTGTGCAGACACATGCACATTTGTGGCATGCAGGGCTCTGGCAGTGTTCCTCCTTGCACAAAGGCTGAGGTAGCGGTCCTGCTGCTGGATTATTGCCCTCCTACAGCCCCCTCCACATTTCCTGGTGTAGTGGCCTGTCTCCTGGTAGCGCCTCCAGCCTCTGGACACTATGCTGACAGACACAGCAAACCTTCTTGCCACAGCTCGCATTGATGTGCCATCCTGGATGAACTGCACTACCTGAGCCGCTATCGTGGGTTGTAGCGTCCATCTCATGCTACCACGAGTGTGAAAGCACAACCAACATTCAAAAGTGACCAAAACATCAGCTAGAAAGCATTGGTACTGATGTGGTCTGTGGTCCCCACCTGCAGAACCACTCCTTTATTGAGGGTGTCTTGATAATCGCCAATAATTTCCATCTGTTTTCTATTCCATTTGCACAACAGCATGTGAAATAGATTGTCAAACAGTGTTGCTTCTTAAGTCTTCAGTTTGATTTCACAGAAGTTTGATTTACTTGGAGTTATATTCTGTTTAAGTGTTCCCTTTTATTTTTTTGAGCAGTGTACATGCCCTAAAACTTATATTGCTTCCCAAACTTCTATCTTTTTTGGGTTCTCCCAATGACTTTCCCACCACACTGTGCCTGATTAATTTGTTTGGTGAGGAGGCCTTCTTTGGGTCAACAGAGATACTCTAGACCGCCATAGGTGTCATGATTCTCAATGGCGAGAGAACATAGCCCAGCATATACGAGAACTAGCTCTTGGAAGATGGAAACTATACTGACCATGAACTAAACCTGCCGCACAACTAGAAGTGGCCGGGTAGCATGCCTACGTTTTTTTATCCCTAGATGCCCAGCGCCAGCCGGAGAACTACCTAATCCTAGCAGAGGGAAAGACAGTCCTGGCTCACCTCTAGAGAAATTTTCCCAAAAGGCAGACAGAGGCCCCCACATATATTGGCGGTGATTTAAGATGAAATGACAAACGTAGTATGAAAATAGGTTTAGCAAAATCGAGGTCCGCTTACTAGATAGCATGAAGACAGAAAGGGCACTTTCATGGTCAGCAGAAAACACTATCAAAACACCATCCAGAAATTACTTTAAGACTCTAGCATTAACTCATAACACCAGAGTGGCAATTTCCGCTCACAAGAGCTTTCCAGACACAGTAACGAAACAGCAGCTGTGAACAGGAACAAAATGCAAAAACACACAAGGACAAAAGTCCAACTTAGCTGGGAGTTGTCTAGTAGCAGGAACAAGCACAGAAAGGCTACTGATTACATTGTTGACCGGCATGAAACTGACAGAGGAGCAAGGTTATATAGCGACTCCCACATCCTGATAGGAGCAGGTGAACAGAGGGGATGATGCACACAAGTTAAATTCCACAAGTGGCCACCGGGGGAGCCCAGAATCCAATTTCACAACAGTACCCCCCCCTCAAGGAGGGGGCACCGAACCCTCACCAGAACCACCAGGGCGATCAGGATGAGCCCTATGAAAGGCACGGACAAGATCGGAGGCATGAACATCAGAGGCAGTGACCCAAGAATTATCCTCCTGACCGTATCCCTTCCATTTGACCAGATACTGGAGTTTCCGTCTGGAAACACGAGAGTCCAAGATCTTTTCCACAACGTACTCCAACTCACCCTCAACCAACACCGGAGCAGGAGGCTCAACGGAAGGCACAGCTGGTACCTCATACCTGCGCAACAATGACCATTGAAAAACATTATGAATCGAAAAGGATGCAGGGAGGTCCAAACGGAAGGACACAGGGTTAAGAATCTCCAATATCTTGTACGGGCCGATGAACCGAGGCTTAAACTTAGGAGAAGAAACCCTCATAGGGACAAAACGAGAAGACAACCACACCAAGTCCCCAACACAAAGCCGAGGACCAACACGACGACGGCGGTTGGCAAAAAGCTGAGTCTTCTCCTGGGACAACTTCAAATTGTCCACCACCTGCCCCCAAATCTGATGCAACCTCTCCACCACAGCATCCACTCCAGGACAATCCGAAGATTCCACTTGACCGGAGGAAAATCGAGGATGAAACCCCGAATTACAGAAAAACGGGGACACCAAGGTGGCAGAGCTGGCCCGATTATTGAGGGCGAACTCCGCCAAAGGCAAAAAAGCAACCCAATCATCCTGATCCGCAGACACAAAACACCTCAAATATGTCTCCAAGGTCTGATTAGTCCGCTCGGTCTGGCCATTAGTCTGAGGATGGAAAGCAGACGAAAAAGACAAATCTATGCCCATCCTAGCACAGAATGCCCGCCAAAATCTAGACACGAATTGGGTCCCTCTGTCAGAAACGATATTCTCCGGAATACCATGCAAACGATCAACATTTTGAAAAAACAGAGGAACCAACTCGGAAGAAGAAGGCAACTTAGGCAAGGGAACCAGATGGACCATCTTAGAGAAACGGTCACACACCACCCAGATGACAGACATCTTCTGAGAAACGGGCAGATCCGAAATAAAATCCATCGAGATGTGCGTCCAAGGCCTCTTCGGGATAGGCAAGGGTAACAACAATCCACTAGCCCGAGAACAACAAGGCTTGGCCCGAGCACAAACGTCACAAGACTGCACAAAGCCTCGCACATCTCGTGACAGGGAAGGCCACCAGAAGGACCTTGCCACCAAATCCCTGGTACCAAAGATTCCAGGATGACCTGCCAACGCAGAAGAATGAACCTCAGAGATGACTCTACTGGTCCAATCATCAGGAACAAACAGTCTACCAGGTGGGCAACGATCAGGTCTATCCGCCTGAAACTCCTGCAAGGCCCGCCGCAGGTCTGGAGAAACGGCAGACAATATCACTCCATCTTTAAGGATACCTGTGGGCTCAGAATTACCAGGGGAGTCAGGCTCAAAACTCCTAGAAAGGGCATCCGCCTTAACATTCTTAGAACCCGGTAGGTAAGACACCACAAAATTAAACCGAGAGAAAAACAACAACCAGCGCGCTTGTCTAGGATTCAGGCGCCTGGCAGACTCAAGGTAAATTAAATTTTTGTGGTCAGTCAAAACCACCACCTGATGTCTGGCCCCCTCAAGCCAGTGACGCCACTCCTCAAAAGCCCACTTCATGGCCAAAAGCTCCCGATTCCCAATATCATAATTCCGCTCGGCGGGCGAAAATTTACGGGAAAAAAAAGCACAAGGTCTCATCACGGAGCAGTCGGAACTTCTCTGCGACAACACCGCCCCAGCTCCGATTTCAGAAGCGTCGACCTCAACCTGAAAAGGAAGAGCAACATCAGGCTGACGCAACACTGGGGCGGAAGAAAAGCGGCGCTTGAGCTCCCGAAAGGCCTCCACAGCATCAGGGGACCAATCAGCAACATCAGCACCCTTCTTAGTCAAATCAGTCAATGGTTTTACAACATCAGAAAAACCAGCAATAAATCGACGATAAAAGTTAGCAAAGCCCAAAAATTTCTGAAGACTCTTAAGAGAAGAGGGTTGCGTCCAATCACCAATAGCCTGAACCTTGACAGGATCCATCTCGATGGAAGAGGGGGAAAAAATGTATCCCAAGAAGGAAATCTTCTGAACCCCAAAAACACACTTAGAACCCTTCACACACAAGGAATTAGACCGCAAAACCTGAAAAACCCTCCTGACCTGCTGGACATGAGAGTCCCAGTCATCCGAAAAAATCAGAATATCATCCAGATACACAATCATAAATTTATCCAAATAATCGCGGAAAATGTCATGCATAAAGGACTGGAAGACTGAAGGGGCATTTGAAAGACCAAAAGGCATCACCAAATACTCAAAATGGCCCTCGGGCGTATTAAATGCGGTTTTCCACTCATCCCCCTGCTTGATTCGCACCAAATTATACGCCCCACGGAGATCAATCTTAGAGAACCACTTGGCCCCCTTTATACGAGCAAACAAATCAGTAAGCAGTGGTAACGGATATTGATATTTAACCGTGATTTTATTCAAAAGTCGATAATCAATACACGGCCTCAAAGAGCCGTCCTTCTTAGACACAAAGAAAAAACCGGCTCCTAAGGGAGATGACGAAGGACGAATATGTCCCTTTTCCAAGGACTCCTTTATATATTCTCGCATAGCAGCGTGTTCAGGCACAGACAGATTAAATAAACGACCCTTAGGGTATTTACTACCCGGGATCAAGTCTATGGCACAATCGCACTCCCGGTGCGGAGGTAGTGAACCAACCTTGGGTTCTTCAAAAACGTCACGAAAGTCAGACAAGAATTCAGGAATCTCAGAGGGAATAGATGATGAAATGGAAACCAAAGGTACGTCCCCATGAGTTCCTTTACATCCCCAGCTTAACACAGACATAGCTCTCCAGTCGAGGACTGGGTTATGAGATTGCAGCCATGGCAATCCCAGCACCAAAACATCATGTAGATTATACAGCACCAGAAAGCGAATAACCTCCTGGTGATCCGGATTAACACGCATAGTCACTTGTGTCCAGTATTGTGGTTTATTACTAGCCAATGGGGTGGAGTCAATCCCTTTCAGAGGTATCGGAGCCTCCAATGGCTCCAAATCATACCCACAGCGTTTGGCAAAGGACCAATCCATAAGACTCAAAGCAGCGCCAGAGTCGACATAGGCGTCCGCGGTAATAGATGACAAAGAACAAATCAGGGTCACAGATAGAATAAACTTAGACTGTAAAGTGCTAATTGAAACAGACTTGTCAGGCTTCTTAGTACGCTTAAAGCATGCTGATATAACATGAGTTGAATCACCACAATAGAAGCACAACCCATTTTTTCGTCTAAAATTCTGCCGCTCGCTTCTGGACAGAATTCTATCACATTGCATATTTTCTGGCGTTTTCTCAGTAGACACCGCCAAATGGTGCACAGGTTTGCGCTCCCGCAGACGCCTATCGATCTGAATAGCCATCGTCATGGACTCATTCAGACTCGCAGGCACAGGGAACCCCACCATAACATCCTTAATGGCATCAGAGAGACCTTCTCTGAAAATCGCCGCCAGGGCGCACTCATTCCACTGAGTAAGCACAGACCATTTGCGGAATTTTTGGCAGTATATTTCAGCTTCATCTTGCCCCTGAGACAAGGACATCAAGGCCTTTTCCGCCTGAAGCTCTAAATGAGGTTCCTCATAAAGCAACCCCAAGGCCAGAAAAAACGCATCCACATTGAGCAACGCAGGATCCCCTGGTGCCAATGCAAAAGCCCAGTCTTGAGGGTCGCCCCGGAGCAAGGAAATTACAATCCTGACCTGCTGTGCAGGGTCTCCGGCAGAGCGAGACTTCAGGGACAAAAACAATTTGCAATTATTTTTAAAATTTTGAAAGTGAGATCTATTCCCCGAGAAGAATTCAGGCAAAGGAATTCTAGGCTCAGACATAGGTGCATGAACAACAAAATCTTGCAAATTTTGTACCTTTGTGGCGAGATTATTCAAACCTGTAGCTACACTCTGAAGATCCATTTGAAACAGGTGAACACAGAGCCATTCAAGGATTAGAAGGAGAGGAAGAGAGGAAGGCTGCAGTATAGGCAGACTAGCAAGTGATTCAATTAAGAGCACACTCAGAACTAGAGGGAAAAAAAAAAAAAAATTGTAGCAGACTTCTTTTTTCTCTCCTTTCTCAGCCAGTAATTTAACCCTTTTTTGGGCCGGTCAAACTGTCATGATTCTCAATGGCGAGAGAACATAGCCCAGCATATACGAGAACTAGCTCTTGGAAGATGGAAACTATACTGACCATGAACTAAACCTGCCGCACAACTAGAAGTGGCCGGGTAGCATGCCTACGTTTTTTTATCCCTAGATGCCCAGCGCCAGCCGGAGAACTACCTAATCCTAGCAGAGGGAAAGACAGTCCTGGCTCACCTCTAGAGAAATTTTCCCAAAAGGCAGACAGAGGCCCCCACATATATTGGCGGTGATTTAAGATGAAATGACAAACGTAGTATGAAAATAGGTTTAGCAAAATCGAGGTCCGCTTACTAGATAGCATGAAGACAGAAAGGGCACTTTCATGGTCAGCAGAAAACACTATCAAAACACCATCCAGAAATTACTTTAAGACTCTAGCATTAACTCATAACACCAGAGTGGCAATTTCCGCTCACAAGAGCTTTCCAGACACAGTAACGAAACAGCAGCTGTGAACAGGAACAAAATGCAAAAACACACAAGGACAAAAGTCCAACTTAGCTGGGAGTTGTCTAGTAGCAGGAACAAGCACAGAAAGGCTACTGATTACATTGTTGACCGGCATGAAACTGACAGAGGAGCAAGGTTATATAGCGACTCCCACATCCTGATAGGAGCAGGTGAACAGAGGGGATGATGCACACAAGTTAAATTCCACAAGTGGCCACCGGGGGAGCCCAGAATCCAATTTCACAACACATAGGTGAACGTTAGTTTTGGAATTCCAAACTTAGTTAAATACTACCAAGCAGCCAGCTGGCCCAGTTGACCTCATAATATGCAACCCACAAACTTAGATATCTTTTAAAGCCCCAGAATGTCATCCTCTTACTTTAGATATATGCTTACACTGTGTTGGTGGGAGCCTTAGTAATGTAACAAACCTCATTATGTCCCATTATATTAAATATATCGGATCCCACAAAATAGATGAAGAATATCATCTCATCTTTCTTTCCCCTAACCTTATTGTGTGGTAACGAATAGCGAAACTATTTCCACTGGGTAAAGAATCTCCACAGGCCTTTTGTACATGGTATATAGGAGTGTGTGTGTGAGGGGTATTAACAAAAATCCAGCACCTACTTATCGTTAATGGAATTACGAGAAGTATAACCTGCCTTGAAGGGAAATATTCCATTATTTACAACTCGAGAACTTTGTCTTCACCTTGCTTTAACCAATCTCCCCCATGAAAATGGGCAGATGCAAAAGTTTGGGCACCCTGCATGGTTCGTATCTTTTAACACCCCCTTTTGGAAGTACCACAGCTTGTAAATGCTTTTTGTAGACAGCCAAGAGTCGTTCAATTCTTGTTTGGGGGATTTTTATCCGCCCAAATTCTGTGCCTTTATTTCTCAACACATACCTTTGATCATTGTGGCCAAAGATTGCAATTTTAACCTCATCAGTCTACAGGACTTGCTTCCAAAATGCATCATGTTTGTTTAGATGTTCTTTTGCATACTTCTGACTCTGAATTTTATGGTGATGACACAGGAGAGGTTTTCTTCTGATGACTCTTCCATGAAGACCATATTTGTGCAGGTGTTTCTGAACAGTAGAACAATGTACCACAACTCAAGAGTCTGCAAAACACCTTTAGAAAGATTTAGCAGTCAAGTGGGGGTTCTGATTTGCCTCTCTAGCAATCCTACAAGCAGCTCTCACTGAAATTTTGATGGTCTTCCAGAACTTCTCTTGACCTCCACTATTTCTGTTAAGTGCCATTTCTTAATTACATTTCGAACTGAGAAAAGGGCAGCTTTAAAACGCTTTGCTGTATTCTTATAGCCTTCTGCTTTGTGGGCCTCCAGTATTTTCATTTTCAGAGTGCTAGACAGCTGCTTAGGAGAACCCATGACTGCTGTTTTTAGCACACTGTTAGAGGAGGCTGGGTTTTTTAAAGCTGAGAAATATATATAATTATTTTTTTAATTAAAATACAAAGAAAATGTGTCATCTTTTAACGTTAGGTCTTTTAGAGATCATTTAATCTTCATCTTACTTAACTCTTCACAATAACAGTCATTTTGACCAGGGGTGTCCAAAACTTTAAAAGCCACTGTAATAGTGTCTTGTAGAACTTTAGGCACACCTGTTCAAAATTACTGTTATTGTGAACAGCTAGAAGACTATACATATTTACTGTTATTGTGAACAGCTAGACGACTATACATACTGTATATATATATATATATATATATATATATATATATATATATATATATATAATTAGCTGACATCTTAGCTGTTTTTAAGTGAATGGACATCCTGGAATTCCTAAAATTGACTTGTAGGTGCTTTTCATGTGGGTGGGCAGGTAGCGTCATCTTTCTTTCTCTTTTGTGATGAACCTGACCTCACATTCTGTCTTCTGTTCCCTCTAGACATTCTGTAGAAAGAAAGCGCAGAGATATCAGATTAAAACAGACAAGAATGCGTGCAGCAGCATGAGTGCCAGCCACTGTGGTCAGCCTGCAGCACACAGGTAGGTAACTGACCTTCTGTAGACAATATCAATAAAATTTGTCAGTAGGAGCTTTCAAAATGCCGCACATGTCTAGACCAGCACTGGTTAATAGGTGGTAATATACAAGACTGCTTGACACCTATATTTGATTGAGAGGTTGTGAACTACTGATCTTCCTTAAGGCTTAAAGCATACTTCTCAGTTTATTGCCAGTACTTGCTTTTACGCTAAGCATATATAAATTACACTGAAGAATAGTGGGATGCTGTTTCTGTTGTATTGTCCATTGGTGTCATCATCCATACCTGATTTCTAGGGGGACTAAAGCTGGTAACAGGATGAATAATTAAAATATATATCAGAATGTTGCAAATTGCAAAACTTTTACCTTTTATTTCTCAACTTCTAACCAGTGAATAGAAACAATGATTGACAATGATTGCTTAAAGGTAACCTATCAGGTTGGATAACACTATTAACCTGTGGATATTGGGTTAATCTACAGGTTAATAGCGTTATGAAGGTTCCTGGCCATAGTACCGAGAGTGCAGCACCAGGAGAAAATGTACTTTATTACTCCTGGGAACAGCTGGCTTTCAGTAAAAGCCAAAAGGTCCTACCCAGAAATTGGTGTTCAGTTGCTATTAAGCTTTTACATCATAATCTATCATAGGAGCATCTCCTGACTGGGCTATGGTGATTTCCCTAACGTTGTTCTCCTTATGGCTCCCATGGCTATATGATGATTTCCCTAGGAGAGACAAGATCAGCTCTTTGACTGCAATTAGGTTGACCTTGTGTCATCCAAGAATGGTGGATGAGAGAATAAGGAGTACTGCACTTGTAATAGCACCATGGCAATCTTTAGTACTCATTGATTAGAAATCCCAATTTTTGTCTGCGTGCCATAAATGTGCAGTAAACTGTAAGGAAATAAGTTTACTAGCACTTCATTTTGCTTTATGTCTATCATTCTTCTCTTCTGACACCTACATTTTCATCTTGTATAGGTTTGGCAGATGCCATGTAGGAGAAGTGAGTTTCCAAGACACCCGTGATGACTCGTCGCTGTAGGTCAAAGACAATGGACACGGCCATCAACCCTTCAGGCTCAGAGACATTAAATATTGTGTTCGCAACATAAAAGTCTTTACCTCACATCCAGTATTCATTTAGAGAAGTGAAGAAAGATGAGGGCTGCAACACGTTACCCTCCAAGGCAGTTTTTGTAGAACTCAAACTCCCTTTGCCACAGAACTACTTCTATACATATATGAATATATCCAACCAGTGCTAAAGTAAGGCAAAGAATCTGTTATGTCTACTGCATAGCTTGTATACAGATAATTAAGCATAGAAAAGCTTAGCTCTATCAACAACTTTCACCTACCATGTACCATCTCATCCTATAGAAGTCTATATTCAAGGCTTGTGACAATTATGCAAGGACCACTAGATTATCATGTGCAGTCTGAAAATTCAGGCTCTATGTATCTAGAAACGTGCTGGGACATCAAAGGATGGTGTTCTCCGTACGGTACACTGCCAACAATCTGGAATTGCAGTTACTCAGTGGTTTTCAGAGTGAAATGACAGATCTAGACTGAGCTGTAGAACAAAGGTTCAGTCATTGGTTGGTTTCATAACCATAAAGCAATGTATGTGATTTTCCTTATCATTAATGCAGTTATATTTAGGACTCTACTGGATCTCTGGGCTTTTAAACAATGGATTTAACTTGGTAAGGTCAGCTATGGCTTTAAAAGTCATACAAGATATAGACAGCTTCATGGTGAACAACAGATGTTCAGACACGTGGTGAAAGTTGGATGAAAGGTGGCTAGGCTACTGTGTGTCTCTCAATCTCATGAACTTTCAGCTCCTGTAAGAGTCGGCCTTGCATAAGCAGTTCCTTAACACTAAGAATACAATGTCTACGGAGATGAATCCTGCATGCTTAGAATCACCAATGATCTCACATTTGAGCAGGTCTCTAGACTCTGAAGAGTTGACTATCCGTCAACCCCCACAATGTGACTTTTACAAATTTGAATGATATCAAGTAAGCTGATGAAAACATACCTTTAAAAGAGTCCTGTATTTTCAGAATGGTCTGATATGGTGTTTTAAGTTCTAGCCAATACCTGCAAGAACACATTTTGATACTTGGAAATCATCTTTCTAACCATCATCTAAGTGGGATTTTGATTGGCCAACACACCACTGAAATAATCGAGACAGATGAAAATGCACCAAACATGCAGGGACATTATACCGCTGAAATCAGATTTTCTTCAATTTACAACAATGAAAAAGTAACAGTTGCTGGTTGAACAGGCCCACCATCAGTTCAGCTTTGCGTACTAGATGCCATGCTAAGCTCCCCAGGGTCGCATTTTAACAGATAGGAAGCTTTGCTTTCTTGGGGTCGAACAGAAGCTATATTTTGAGGTTCCAAATTCACATTTGCTAAATCAGACATTTAGGATGAAAATTTTTATTTTTTATGCCCAATCTATTATAGATCTATGCAGCAGCTGGACAGGGCTGCCAATAATGTTGTTTGCATTAAAACTGTTAGATAATAGACTTAAAAGGATTATCTGTGCCACTAGAGCCACACTGTTATAATTATAATATGTGTGCAAGGTTTTAATGTACTCTCATTTGCGGTGCATGAGTGGGATAGCGGAGAGGGCTGTGATCATCATAATATAGAGACTGCATTAAAGAGGATGGCAAAGAGGAAACATAAAGGTCCTAAATTCTGTTTTTGAGAAACAACACCACACTTGTCCATAAGTTGTCTTTGGTGTTGCAACTCATCCCTCTTAGAGCAAATAGGCCTAATATGTAATACCATACTTGGCCTACGCCTAAGGATAAGGCCGGTTTCACATGTTTGACATTTACAGTCCGAGTGAGAACCTACCAGCCTCAGGACTCTTGACTCAAACTCAGCAGTCTCATATACATCTATCAGGTAGTTTACTTCGATTCAGGAGACCACGGTCCATAGTCAGGCAAGTTTTGTGTATATGACATTTGAAGTTGAATTCCTGAAAAGGAGAAGAGGAGGCTTGCTTATAAATATTCTTTTGAGAATCTTTTAATATTCCTGGAAAACTTCACACATTTTCTAAAGGCACTAGTGTCAGATCCTACATATGGACTAAATGCTGCACATCTCTATGGTACAGCTGTCAGAATGTATATTATTACTAGTGTTGGCTAATGGGATAGTAAATTCACCATTTTCCCTATTTCGGACAATCGCAAGCTATCAGGGCTTGCCAAGAGTTGTAGCTTCACACAGTGGGAGAACCACTTGTTGAAGCCTAAAAAAATGCCACTAGAAGTGTCTGACTTTATCATACACATTAAATCCAATAAAATGCTCCAAAAACGATAAAGAGGTTAAGTGATTCCACCAGTCTCTACAGAATCAGACTCTGGCTTCACATATGTCCCCACGGAGATTTACAAGTTGTAAGATCTTGTCTCTAAGGAGACTATTCATCAAACTTTGGGTAATTCTACAGATAATTTGCAAACGCATTTACACACTTACAAATTGAATCTGTAAACTTTCACATAAGCACATTCATGAAAAGGTCTCCTAGACCTGTACTGTACCTTTTGTATGAAATTGAACCATGTTCCGTCCATAATCTTGCCATAAACAATCTATATGCTACCCTACAGGCTCTCTGACTTCCAGGTGGTTAGGTATAGGGAAAAAAAATGTTCAATATTGTGAAAATATGCTAATGATTTCCCAAAAATAGCTTGGTCATGGTCACATCTAATAACAACATGTTCTTGGCAAATGACCGTCTACAAGAATGAAATTGATGCCAAAATCTTTTTTTTTCCAGTAAAATCAGTATATTTGTCTATATTCCAGATCGTAAATGCTTCCATGTGTTTAACATTATTCATCTACAAAACTCCATTTGTGGCATTAACTTTAAGGGTACGTGCACACGCTGCGGATTACTCTGCGGATTTTTGCTGACTGTTTTTGGTAAATCTGCAGGTAAGCCGCACTGCGGATTACCTGCGGAATTACAGCGGATTTACCACGTTTTTTTGCGGATTCCACCTGCGGTTTTACACCTGTGGATTCCTATTATGAAGCAGATGTAAACCGCTGCGGGATCCGCACAAAGAATTGACATGCTGTGGAATAAACAACGCCATGTTTCCGCACGTTTTTTCCGCAGCATGTGCACTGCAGATTTTGTTTTCCATAGGTTTACATGGTACTGTAAATGCATGGAAAACCGCTGCGGATCCGCAGCAAAATCCGCAGCGTGTGCACATACCCTGAATCCCGATCAGACACCCTTCTGATATGGAAGAAACACTTTTTTTTTTCTTTACACCGAGTTCATATTAGAATCTGTCACTAAATTCAGGAATCTACTGTATTTCTTTTTTTTACTTTTTGTATAGAAATTTAGATATTTAAATGTGATTCATATCCTGGGCCTTTCATAGACCAGAAATTCCCATAGCTACCTATTTTGTCTTTTGAAAACTCATCATCACCACATGGATATAGTGGTTTTGATGTATTACTCTTATGGTCCTGTAAAGACAAAAATGGCAGCAACCAATAAGCATCCAGCTTATTTTTTGATAACAGGATAAAAAAGATCAGAATAACTCATATGGGCTCCAGGTCTTATCCATGGTAGATTTCATACTGGAAAGGTTATTGCCAAACATTATATTTTGAGGTAACGATCTACAACCTGACACTTCTCCGATCTCCTGACAGTCTTGCAACAGCTGGGGGACCACTAGTTGGAGACCACCACTCTAAGTTATTGTATCTTCAAGTGACATGTATTGTGTTTCATGCTGCCACTGTATATCTGCTCCCTAGCCGCAGGCATGTGCTCTGTACAGTTATAAATGTGGACTATTTATTGTGGGGAAAAAAAAAATCTTCAAATACTACATTATGTTGATTTTTTTGTAGTAAGAAAATCTTTATATATAAAATATCTATTAAAATTGGACTTTTGTTATAAAGCAATCAGATTTGTTGTGCCTTGTATTCAATTATATTTTTTGGTATTACTCAGTTTTACAATTTAAGTTTTCATTTTTGAAGACTTAAAATCAGGGGCGGACATACCACATGTGCAGCCGATGCAGCTGCACAGGGGCGCGGAGGTTGAGGGGGGCCCCTGCAGGACGGCTAATAATGAGGGCAATCTGGTCTGTTAATCTGGCTCCGAGGCTCCATGGGGTCCCTGGCCACATTACCCTCATGTGCGGCGGGCAGAAAGATCCCTGCAACTCCGCTGCCTGCAAGAGAAAGTGGCAGCGGAGCTGCAGCGATCCGTCCTGCTCCCTTCCCGTTTCTCACACAGCAGCGCGTCTGTTTGCTGCTGTGCAACGGTGATCCTTGAGAGGTACAGTTGTAGCCAAAAGTATTGACACCCCTGCAATTCTGTCAGATAATACCCAGTTTCTTCCTGAAAATGATTGCAAACACTAACTCTTTGTTATTATTATCTTCATTTAATTTGTCTTAAATGAAAAAACACAAAAAGAATTGTCCTAAAGCCAAATTGGATATAATTCCACACCAAACATAAAAAAGGGAGTGGACAAAAGTATTAGCATTGTTCGAAAAATCATGTGAGGCTTCTCTAATTTGTGTAATTAACAGCACCTGTAACTTACCTGTGGCACCTAACAGGTGTTGGCAATAACTAAATCACACTTGCAGCCAGTTGACATGGATTAAAGTTGACTCAACCTCTGTCCTGTGTCCTTGTGTGTACCACATTGAGCATGGAGAAAAGAAAGAAGACCAAAGAACTGTCTGAGGACTTGAGAAACCAAATTGTGAGGAAGCATGAGCAATCTCAAGGCTACAAGTCCATCTCCAAAGACCTGAATGTTCCTGTGTCTACCGTGCGCAGTGTCATCAAGAAGTTTAAAGCCCATGGCACTGTGGCTAACCTCCCTAGATGTGGACGGAAAAGAACAATTGACAAGAGATTTCAACGCAAGATTGTGCGGATGTTGGTTAAAGAACCTTGACTAATATCCAAACAAGTTCAAGCTGCCCTGCAGTCTGAGGGTACAACAGTGTCAACCCGTACTATCCGTCGGCATCTGAATGAAAAGGGACTGTATGGTAGGAGACCCAGGAAGACCCCACTTCTTACCCCGAGACATAAAAAACGCCAGGCTGGAGTTTGCCAAAACTTACCTGAAAAAGCCTAAAACGTTTTGGAAGAATGTTCTCTGGTCAGATGAGACAAAAGTAGAGCTTTTTGGGCAAAGGCATCAACATAGAGTTTACAGGAGAAAAAAGAGGCATTCAAAGAAAAGAACATGGTCCCTACAGTCAAACATGTCGGAGGTTCCCTGATGTTTTGGGGTTGCTCTGCTGCCTCTGGCACTGGACTGCTTGACCGTGTGCATGGCATTATGAAGTCTGAAGACTACCAACAAATTTTGCAGCATAATGTAGGGCCCAGTGTGAGAAAGCTGGGTCTCCCTCAGAGGTCATGGGTCTTCCAGCAGGACAATGACCCAAAGCACACTTCAAAAAGCACTAGAAAATGGTTTGAGAGAAAGCACTGGAGACTTCTAAGGTGGCCAGCAATGAGTCCAGACCTGAATCCCATAGAACACCTGTGGAGAGATCTAAAAATGGCAGTTTGGAGAAGGCACCCTTCAAATATCAGGGACCTGGAGCAGTTTGCCAAAGAAGAATGGTCTAAAATTCCAGCAGAGCATTATAAGAAACTCATTGATGGTTACCGGAAGCGGTTGGTCGCAGTTATTTTGGCTAAAGGTTGTGCAACCAAGTATTAGGCTGAGGGTGCCAATACTTTTGTCTGGCCCATTGTTGGAGTTTTGTGTGAAATGATCAATGTTTTGCTTTTTGCTTCATTCTCTTTTGTGTTTTTTTCATTTAAGACAAATTAAATGAAGATAATAATACCAAAGAATTTGTGATTGCAATCATTTTCAGGAAGAAACTGAGTATTATCTGACAGAATTGCAGGGGTGTCAATACTTTTGGCCACAACTGTAGGTGTTTGCTGATTCTGCAGTCTTCTTCCCCCCTGTGAGCTCCTCTTCCCCTCGCACTGCTCTGCAGCACAATAAACACCAGTGATTGCTGACTCCAGACTAAAGGTACCTTCACACTAAGCGACGCTGCAGCGATACAATGATGCCGATCGCTGCAGCGTCGCTGTTTCGTCGTTGTGTGGTCGCTGGAGAGCTGTCACACAGACGGCTCTCCAGCGACCAACGATGCCGAAGTCCCCTGGTAACCAGGGTAAACATCGGGTTACTAAGCGCAGGGCCGCGCTTAGTAACCCGATGTTTACCCTGGTTACCATTGTAAAAGTAAAAAAAAAAACACATACTCACATTCCGGTGCCCGGCGTCCGCTTCCCTGCACTCCTCCTGCATCCTGTGTCAGCGCCGAACATCTCCGGCATCTCCCACAGAGCAGAGCGGTGACGTCACCACTCTGCTTTACGGCCGGCACTTACACAGGATGCAGGAGGAGTGCAGGGAAGCGGACGCCGGGCACCGGAATGTGAGTATGTGTTTTTTTTTTTTTACTTTTACAATGGTAACCAGGGTAAACATCGGGTTACTAAGCACGGCCCTGCGCTTAGTAACCCAATGTTTACCCTGGTTACCAGTGAAGACATCGCTGGATCGGTGTCACACACACCGATCCAGCGATGTCAGCGGGAGATCCAGCGACGAAATAAAGTTCTGGACTTTCAGCAACGACCAGCGATCTCACAGCGGGATCCTGATCGCTGCTGCGTGTCAAACACAACGATATCGCTCCCAGGACGCTGCAGCGTCACGGATCGCTAGCGATATCGTTTAGTGTGAAGGTACCTTAAAATCTGTGCAACTTCACTTCAACTCAGACAAAGCTCCTGCTCTGCATGTGCTGAAGCAAATCAAAAAACAGTGAAGTCACATTAGTAGCATGAGAATGTGCTGGGGGGAGGTAAGGAGAAACGGGGGCTCTTCCCTCTGCATTCACTTTACTGAGTGTGCCATAACAAAGAACAGACAAATTGCTGCCAGAGAAAAACTTTACATCCAAAGCTTTGCAGCAGTCATAAGCAGCGCAGCCAGGCTCCTTCTAGGAGATGCATCAGCTGTGGAGGAGGCTGGCTGCAGGTCCTCAAGGAGAGCTGTGTGCAGGGTCTCTCCAGTTCTATAGGTGCAGGGGGTCGTCCACTGCAGAGCATCCCCTCTGTGACCAGAGAATAAGATGCAAAATAAATGGGATTTTACTATCTGTCCATATATCTACTGTCCCCTAGTGCTTAGCTGCAATCAGTGGAGGAACCCAAAAGAAGGGGATTCAATTCTCCAGCAGCACTACCACTGGTGAAATAAAGCATTGCATGATTCCAATAGAAGTCGATGAGCTGGCCACATCATACCATGATTATATTGGCTCCTCCAGTGCTAATGGAGCCTAGTAATCTGTGCATATGAGGGATCTTATAAATCCTTGGCCTGAAATTTCATCTTCATGGGTAAAGAATAAGAATTAATTTTAATCTATTTTTTATGTATTGCTGTGTAAAGAGATTTTTTTAGTAGGCGGAATATACATTTCTGCAGTCACTCCTATATTGTAGATTGATGAATCCTAACAGTGTGCAATTTGCATAGAGAGTAGTCTGCATACTTGCAATCATGTGCTGACTAGCAACTTTCCCAGCTAGCAAATGAGAAGCTATTAGGCACATTTCTTCCCTTGCCATCAAAGACCTTGCCCTCTCCTGGATTGCCTCATACCTTTCCGACCGCACATTTAGCGTTTCCCACTCCCACACTACCTCCTCATCCCGCCCTCTCTGTCCCGGCGCCCCTACTCTTTTCCATCTATACCCATTGCCTAGAGAAACTCATGTCGTCCCATGGCTTCCAGTACCACCTGTATGCAGACGACACTCAGATCTACCTCTCTGGCCCAGATGTCACCTCTCTGCTGTCCAGAATCCCGGAGTGTCTATCAGCCATATCCTCCTCCTTCAACTCTCGCTTCCTAAAACTCAATGTAGACAGAACCGAACTCATCATCTTTCCTCCATCTCGCGTACCCGACCTATCTATTATGGTAAATGGCATCACGCTCTCTCCCGCACCTGAAATCCGGTGCCTCGGAGTAACTCTCGACTCCGCCCTGTTCTTCAAACTGCACATCCAAACTCTTGCCACCTCCTGTCACCTTCAACTCAAAAATATTGCCAGAATCCGTCCCATCCTCAGCCCTCAATCTACTAAAACTCTTGTGCATGCCCTCATCATCTCCTGCCTTGATTACTGCAACACCCTCCTCTGTGGCCTCCCCGCTAACTCTCTTGCACCACTCCAATCTGTCCTCAACTCTGCTGCCTGACTAATCCACCTCTCTCCTCGCTACTCCCGTTTCTCCCCTCTGCAAATCCCTCTACTGGCTCCCAATTCCTCAACGAATCCAGTTCAAACTACTAACACTGACCTACAAAGTCATCCACAACCTGTCCCCTCCCTATATCTCTGAACTAATCTCCCAATATCTTCCCTCATGTAATCTTCGATCCTCCTAAGACCTCCTACTCTCCTCCACACTTATTCGTTCCTCACACAACCGCCTCCAAGATTTCTCCCGAATATCCCCCATCCTCTGGAATTCCACGCCTCAACACGTCCGATTATCCACACTTATTCATTCCTCACACAACCGCCTCCAAGATTTCTCCCGAATATCCCCCATCCTCTGGAATTCCACGCCTCAACACGTCCGATTATCCACCACCCTCGGATCCTTCAGACGGAACATGAAAAACCATCTCTTCAGGAATGCTTACAGCCTGCAATAACCATTCTGCCACCTCACCACCACCTGAGCTGCCGCCTCACTGTCATGTCCGTGGATACTCACCCGTCCATCGCCTGCCCTCGGCACATCTCCGATGGGTTTCCTCGCCGCTCTCCGTCTCTCTTCCTGAGGTCGCGGCGCGTCAGCGCGTCACGCTTCTCCTGGGAGGTCGTGACCCGCTGGTTCCGCCGCATCATGGCGGCGCCCATCTAGTATTTCTTCTTGCCGTCTGCACAGGTAAGACACCTGGTTATCAATCGCGCTTACGCTAGCCTCTCTGCTGGTGTACCCCTGGTTCCTGGCTCCATTCTTCTATTTGCTCTGATACTCTCCCGTGTCTACCTTGTTCCTCAGCCTAGTCTGTCCTGTGGTCCGTCCGAGTCTGCCCAGTGCCTCTGTCATACCTGCTCTGTGGTTCACCTGTATGTGTCCTGTGTCTCAGCCGTTCCTCCTCTTTGTCTCTGCCGGACCTGCTCTGTGTCTTACCCGTCCAGTCTCTCAGTCATATCAGTCCTGCGTTCGCTCAAACATACCTGTTCCTTACCCTGTAATCTCTCTTCCTCTTTTGCAGCATCGGGCCACCGCTCCGCCTCTAGTTCCTGTAGCTCTATTTGCCTCCCGTTTTCCAAGTGTCCGTTGGTTCTCTGTCTAGATCTCTTGCCGTGGTACCCCAGTCTCTTCCCTCTCTATATTTATCTATAGCCGCCCCTTTGGTTCCAGCTGTTGTGGTTCCATCCCCCTTGGGCCTACACCTAACACTCCCTGTATAGGGGGTGGATCCATCAGGTCCACTTGCCCTTGGGGGCTCTAGAGCTATAACCCAGAGGGTCCACTTTCGGGTCTTTTCTGCAAGTCCTAATACTCACCACTACCAGAGCTGCTGTACTCCTGACCTTCTGTCTCTTCCCCATTATCCCATAGAATGTAAGTCCACAAGGACAGGGTCCTCTCTCCTCTGTACCAGTCTGTCATCGTAAACTTGTTTACTGTAAACGATATCTATAACTTTGTAACCCTTTCTCATGTACAGCACCATGGAATTAATGGTGCTATATAAATAAATAATAATAATATCTGTCTATCCCATTTCTATCTCCTATCTATCTATCTATCTATCTATCTATCTATCTATCTATCTATCTATCTATCATCTATCTCGTATCTATCTCTATATCTCATGTCTATCTATCTATTATCTATCTATCTCATGTCTATCTATCTACCCCCAACAATGGCAGCTCCTCGTGTATTTGGGATCTTGGGCAATGGAGACTCACTGTACCAGCTATGAGACTCACACTGAAGGCCTCTGTGCACATTAGAGAGACGTCAACACAATTTGATCATTTTTGCAGGTCCAAGAGAGCAATTAATGTATAATCGGACCTCCCGAATCTCCCCAGAGGTGGAGAAAAGGATCAGGCTTTTCGAACGTCAACTACTGATCCTCTTCCTCTCCTTTGCATTAATCCACCATCAGTTTCTGGTAATGACTTACTCCCCACACCTATTGAAAGTGCGTACGTTCCTAGGCCAGCTGAGTGTTCATATATAGTAGAGAATTGGAATAGCTGGAGGCCTAACAAATGTTTGATTGATGGTAACTTACCGTGGAAATTTCCGTTGCAATTCTGAAACTCCCTGCTGCGGGAAATACGCATGCCGAATTGGCATGCATATTCCTGCGTTTTGCAAGCGTAATTAGCTTGCAGAATGCTAGCGTTTTCCAAGCGATCTGTAGCATCGCTTGGAAAACTGATTGACAGGTTGATCACACTTGTCAAACATAGTGTTTGACAAGTGTGACCAACTTTTTACTATTGATGCTGCTTATGCAGCATCAATAGTAAAAAGACATAATGTTAAAAATAATTTAAAAAATTTAAAAATTGTGATATTCTCACCTTCCGGCATCCCCCGCATCCTTCCCGTTCCTCGCGATGCTCCCGGCAGCTCCCGTTCCCAGTAATGCCTCGCGGCAATGACCCCAGAAGACATAGCGGTCTCGCAATACTGCTACGTCATCACAGGTCATTGTCGCAAAGCATTACTGGGAACGGGAGCATCGCGAGGAGTACGAAGGCTGCAGGGGCCGCCAGAAGGTGAGAATATCATGATTTTTTAGTTTGATTTTTTTTTTTTCAGTCATATGGTTCCCAGGGCTTGGAGAAGAGAGTCTTGTCTCCTCCACCCTGGGTACCAACCGCACATGATCTGCTTACTTCCCGCATGGTGCGTATGGCCCCATGCGGGAAGTAAGCAGATCAATGCATTCCTATGTGTGCGGAATCCCTGCGATTCTGCACAAAGAATGAACATGCTGCGTTTTTTTCCGGAATGCGATTTCACCGCAGGAAAAAATGCAGCATGTGCACAAAAAATGCAGAATGCATTCTAATAATAAGATGCTTAATGTAAGCGTTTTTTTAGCAGAAAACGGCCGAAAAAACGCTAAAAATCCTTAACGTGTGCACATAGCCTAAAACTGTTAGTAGGATCGTGCTGTGCAGTTTGAAAGCAACAGAAAAAAAATTAGATACCGTTATTCCGTCAATGTGACAGTTTCTTTCAATGCTTGGTGCAAAATTTCATTGTATTAGCCATGTCTGGATCTCAGAACGTCATTATAGTATTCATGAGGTTTAGGCTCCCCCTCTATCTTTACAACTTTCCGTCCTATAATGTGGATTAGGAGAAAGCTGCCAATCAAAAATATGGTGTGGGCAGAAACGCACCTCAAGACTAGTACAGGGGTTTTTCTAGGAACAAAGTACATTTTAATTAATAGATCTATGACTACAAATACGTTCCACAATTGGATGAGGTAATAAAAAAAAAAATGTTCCTGTGCTGAGATAATCTTATAAATGTGCCCCTGCTGTGTACTGTGGAATGTCTGTGTGTTACTGTGCAGGAATCAGCTGTGATCGCATGCCATAATATCAGTATACTCTTTTCCTTCCTCCCCTGCCCAGGAGCTGTGGTATGATCAGTCCATGGTCCTACAAGGTCAGACACAGCCATTAGACATATATACCCAAAAGGAAAGTAACAAAAACCCAAGTTAAATCAAATTTTTTTTATTAATTCATCAAAGTAAAAAAAAAAGTTTAAAAATAAAAGGGTAATTTTGAACACAAGCAGAGTGAAGCCTGAGCAAGAAAAGGTTCATAAATATAATATGCCTGGTTGCTAGGGAATCCCCACATGTACCTAAGCTGGCTAACAGATGTAAATCATTCAGCTGTGGCAAGAAAAACTAAATCTCCGAGCAATAAAAAATACTTCGAGGACCCCGAGCATGCTCGAGAAATCTTGAGTAACGAGTATATTCGCTTCTCACTACTTGTTACCTGCATTAAACACAGCTGTCTTAGGCCATGTGCACACGTTCAGGATTGTTAGCGTTTTTTTCGCGTTTTTTCGCTATAAAAACGTGATAAAAACGCGAAAAAAAACGCTTACATAAGCCTCCTATTATTTACAGGGTATTCCGCATTTTTGGTGCAAATGTTGCGATTTTTTCCGCGAAAAAATCGCATAGCGGAAAAAAAAGCAACATGTTCATTAAAAATGCGGAATTGCAGGGATTCCGCACACCTAGGGGTCCATTGATCTGCTTACTTCCCGCACGGGGCTGTGCACACCATGCGGGAAGTAAGCAGATTATATGCGGTTGGTACCCAGGGTGGAGGAGAGGAGACTCTCCTCCACGCACTGGGCACCATATAAGTGGTCAAAAAATAAGAAATAAAATAATAAACAGTCCTATACTCACCTTCGATGTCTTGCCGCCTCCTCGCACGCTGCCGTTCGGTTTCTGTACCTGGTGTGCGCTGAAGGACCTCGCCGAATGACGTCACTGTCCTGTGATTGGTCGTGAGCGGTCATGTGACCGCTCACGTGACCGTGACGTCACGGGAGGTCCTGTGCGCACAGACCAGCTATACGGAACGGACGCCGGTGAGATGTCTGGGTGAGTATAAGCATTTTTTTATTTTTTTTATTATTTTTAAACATTCTATCTTTTACTATAGATGCTGCATAGGTAGCATCTATAGTAAAAAGTTGGTCACACTTGTCAAACGCTATGTTTGACAAGTGTGACCAACCTGTCAGTCAGTTTTCCAAGCGATGCTACAGATCGCAGGGAAAACTTTAGCATTCTGCAAGCTAATTACGCTTGCAGAATGCTAAAAAAACGCGAAAAAAACGGAAAAAAAACGCAAAAAAAAAAATGCGGATTTCTTGCAGAAAATTTCCGGTTTTCTTCAGGAATTTTCTGCAAGAAATCCGCAACGTGTGCACATACCCTTACAGTCACCTTTATAAAAGACTCCTGTCCACATACGCAATTAATCAGTCAGACTCTAACCTCTACAACATGGGCAAGACCAAAGAGCTTTATGAGGATGTCAGGGACAAGATCATAGACCTGCATAAAGCTGAAATGGGCTACAAAACCATAAGACGCTGGGTGAGAAGAAGACAACTGTTGGCGCAATAGTAAGAAAATGGAAGAAATACAAAATGACTGTCAATCGACATTGATCTGGGGCACCATGCAAAATCTCACCTCGCAGGATATCATTGATCATGAGGAAGGTGAGAGATAAGCCTAAAACTACTCAGGTGAACTTTTTAATGATCGCAAGGCAGCTGGGAACAGAGTCACCAAGAAAACCATTGGTAACACATTATGCCATAAAGGTTTAAAATCCTGCAGTGCCCGCAAGGTCCCCCTGCTCAAGAAGGTACATAAGTAGGCCTGTATGAAGTCAGCCAATGAACACCTGGATGATTCTGTGAGTGATTGGGAGAATGTGCTGTGGTCAGATGAGACAAAAATTGAGGTCTTTGGCATTAACTCAATTCTCCGTATTTGGAGGCAGATAAATGCTGCCTATGACCCAAATAACATCGTCCCCACAGTCAAGCATGGAGGTGGAAACATTATGTTTTGAGGTGTTTCTCTGCACAGGACTACTTCACAGCATCAATGGGAGAATGGATGGAGCCATGTACCGTAAAATCCTGAGTGATAACCTCCTTCCCTCCGCAAGGACATTAAAAATGGGTCATGGCTGGGTCTTCCAGCAAGACAATGACCCAAAAAATACAGCCAAGGCAACAAAGGAGCAGCTCAAAAAGAAGCACATTAAGGTCATGGAGTGGCCTTGCCAGTCTCCAGACCTTAATCCCATAGAAAACGTATGGAGGGAGTTGAAGCTCCGAGTTGCCAAGCGACAGCCTCAAAATTAAGATTAAGTGTTGTTTGTCAGAGGGATGAAATACTTATTTCTCACTTCAAAATGCAAATAAATGTATATAATTTATACAATATGAGTTTCTGGATTTTATTTTTGATATGCTATGTCTCAATGTTAAAATTAACCTACCCTTAAAATTATTGACTGTTCATGTCTTTGTCAGTGGGCAAACTTACAAAATCAGCAAGGGATCAAATGCTTATTTCCCCCACTGTATATTGCTAGAGATCACCATACAAGAAATAAATTTAATAAGAACAAAGTCGAACAATGCAGTTATAGAAGTATCGTATGAGGGCCCAAAGGAAAATGCTGGTGATACTTGGATCGTGGAGCTGCTTAGGAGGAAAAACCGTGACGCGCATATCGCAATTGCTACTTCCTGGGGTAGTATCTTTTGTACTTCATACCTTATGGATCAGTGTTTTGTATTTATGCACCAGCACTTTACCCTGTGCTCTTGGTCACCACAGCTTAGTATGTATCATTGAGCCAACTTGGTGTCAAATCATTCTTATTACTTTTATTGTATGGTGATCTTTAGCAATATACTTGCGCATTTATACCTATCTGTGACATACATGTTATAATTATGAACTTTGCTTGCTCAGGCTTCAATTTGCTTGTGTTTAAAATTACCCTTATATTATTTTTAAACCTTTTTTTTTTTTTTTAACTTTGATGAATTAATAAAATATCTTTGATTTTACTTGCTTTTTTTTGTTAATTCCCTTTTTCATGGGTATATTTATGGTTTTGAAAGTCTCCTTATTTATGCTTTTGTGGTCGTTATTTGAGAACAGCCATTACACAGTACACAGCAGGGGCACATTTATAAGATTATCTCAGCACAGGAACATTCTTTTTCAAAACATCCAATTGTGGAACTTATTATTATTCAAAGATCTTTTGATTAAAATGTTGCTTCAAATTAACTTTAATAGTGGGAAAACCCCTTTAAGGACTTTAAGCTTCAGCACACAAGGAAAAGGATTTGCGCATGCTCAAAGTGTTTTTATAAAAACTACAGCAAGAAGAGACTAAGCAATGGAATCAGGGTATGAGTCCCTACTTTATACTACCAGGTTGCAAGAACATGGCTGTCATATTCCCTTTAAGACACATGCAGGATTGGATATATAGAGGGTTTTGTCCTCATTACCACCTGTCAGGTCCTTAGTTCCTAACTTCAAAAGTTGAAGGTTTCCTCCTGCAGTAAAGAATCCTGAATTTCAGGACCATGGAAAGAAACCAAGGTGCAAATCTGCTGAAAATCATTCCTAATTCGGATTGCATCAGTGTATAAAAAGCATCACAAATAAAATATCTGGATGGAAATTCCTTAAATAATTTCTTCAGAAGCAAAGTTTCCCCAAATACAGATCAAAGAGAACAGATACAAAAGTTACTTTCTACCTTTTACAATTGTGCTGATCAATAGCAAAATATAAGTTTCTTGTAAAGAATATGAGATTATACTGTATAATACACTAAAAAACAAGTGAAATGTATAATAAATGTGAAGAATAAAGAAATTCAACCACACAACAGCAAATCGTTCAGCTCCCAGCTCTCAAGGATGTCAAGCTATAGGTTAACAATTTTTGGAATGTTTTGAAAAGTTGTCAAAGAATAGGGAAAGTTATCATAAACAAATGATTACTTTCACTCTCCTGCTGCCACCAGTACTGCAAGAGTTGTTGTCCATCATTCGTATAAATAAACGCAACCAAACACTGGCCTCAGCCATCATGTATCTTTCATGCACATGTGAACACTGAGGCCAGTGATTGGCAGCAGTGGTCAGATGAATGAGGCTCCAACAGTCTGCTACTCTGGATCAAACACACAGATACGGCAGCATCCTTTCCTGTTGTCATCTTGGTTAGGAACTACACCCTCCTGTTCAAAATGCTTCTAATTACAGCATAACGCTTGTTTCTATTTGCTTTGAGTTCATTTTAAAGGCTGAGGCCCCAATTTTTTTTCATGGCTGCCTCGACCAATCAGCGACGTGCACAGTCCGGAAGAAAATGGCCGCTTCTTACTCCCCGCACTCACTGCCCGGCGCCTGCATACACCCCTCCGGTAGGCGCCCGGACAGGGTTAATACCGCCACTATTAACCCTGTGTGTCCCCAAATTTGTACTATTGAAGCTGCCTATGCGGCATCAATAGTACAAAATGTAATGTTAAAAATAATTAAAAAAAAAAAAACCTGTTATACTCACCCTCTGTAGTCCGCTGAGCTGCTCGCGCCGCCCGGCATCTTCCGTTGCAGGTTGCGGTGGCAAAGATGGTATGGCAGAAGGACCTGCCCTGACGTCACGGTCATGTGACCGCGACGTCATCACAAGTCCTGCGCGCCTGTGCGGAAAGGACCTGACGTGACGTCACGGTCACGTGACCGCGACACGGTCACGTGACCGCGACGTAATCACACCCTGCGCCCGGAAGCTGCCACCTGCACCCGAGACAGGAGACAGAGCTACAACGCGCCTGCGGAAAGGTGAGTATATGTTTATTTTTTTAACCTGTGTCATACGTGGCTGGGCAATATACTACATAGCTGGGCAATATACTACGTGGCTCTGTGCTGTATACTACGTCACTGGGCAATATACTATGTAACTGGGCAATATACTACTTGGCTAGGCAATATACTACGTCGTTGGGCAATATACTACATGGCTGGGCAATATACTACGTGGCTGGGCAATATACTACGTGGCTGGGCAATATACTACATCACTGGGCAATATACTACGTGGCTGGCTAATATACTACATGGCTGGGCAATATACTACGTGGCTGGGCAATATACTACGTGGCTGGGCAATATAGTACATGGACATGCATATTCTAGAATACCCGATGCGTTAGAATCAGGCAACCATCTAGTCTACTATATAATTGTCTAAGGGTCACTTCCGTCTGTCTGTCCTTCTGTCTGTCACGGATATTCATTGGTCGCGGCCTCTGTATGTCATGGAAATCCAAGTCGCTGATTGGTCGTGGCAAAACGCCCATGACCATTGCCACAACCAATCAGCGACGTGCACAGTCCGGAAGAAAAGGGCCGCTCCTTACTCCCCGCACTCAGTGCCCGGCGCCCGCATACACCCCTCCGGTCACCGCTCACACCGGGTTAATGCCAGCGTTAACGGACCACGTTATGCCACGGGTAACGCACTCCATTACCGCCGCTATTAACCCTGTGTGACCAAGTTTTTACTATTGACGCAGCCTATGCAGCGTCAATAGTAAAAACATCTAATGTTAAAAATAATAAAAAAAATAAAAAATCATTAGATACTCACCTTCCGCCGCCTTTCCTGCTCCTCGCGATGCTCTGGCCGGTCCATGCAAGCGGCACATTCCGGTGGCAAGGATGGTCTGGGAGAAGGGCCTGCCGTGACGTCACGGTCATGTGACCGCGACACGGTCATGTGACCGCGACGTCATCACAGGTCCTGCGCGAAAAGGACCTGCCATGATGTCACGGTCACGTGACCGCGACGTCATCATACCCTGGGACCGGAAGCAGCCGCCTGCACCCCACACAGGCGACAGAACTACAACGCGCCTGCGGAAGGTGGGTATGTTTATTTTTTTAACCTGTGACATACATAGCTGGGCAATATACTACGTGACTGCCCAATATACTACATGGCTGGGCAATATACTACGTGGCTCTGTGCTGTATACTACTTCACTGGGCAATATACTACGTGGCTCTGTGCTGTATACTACGTTACTGGGCAATATACTACGTCGCTGGGCAATATACTACGTCGCTGGGCAATATACTACGTGGCTGGGCAATATACTACATCACTGGGCAATATACTACATGGCTGGGCAATATACTACATGGCTGGGTAATATACTACTTGGCTGGGCAATATAATACATGGCTGGCCAATATACTACGTCACTGGGCAATATACTACGTTACTGGGCAATATACTACGTGGCTGGGCAATATACTACGTGGCTGGGCAACATACTGCGTGGACATACATAATTCTAAAATACCCGATGCGTTAGAATCGGGCCACCATCTAGTATATTATACTAATCCTTGCTGAACCCACCAATATCGATGGGTTTGGATAATACTCTAATGTACATGAGATGCGGGGCGCTGGCTAACTGATGGTGGGGAGAGCTGTTGCATGGGTATGTCCAATTTCAGACTGTTTATCGCTTTGTTCTCTCGGAGATGAGTAGCCAACAGAGATGCTGGCAGTTGTCTTAGGGATCCTTTCCACTTGCGAGATAAACGTCCGTGTCTCGCATGTGAAAACCAAGCTCTGGCGCCGGCACTCCAGAGCGGAGCGTGCAGCCGCATAGGAATACATGAAGCTGCACGCTCCGCTCCAAAGTGCCGGCGCCACAGCTTGGTTTTCACATGCGAGACATGGACGTGTTTCTCGCAAATGGAAAAGAGCCCTTATAGAGAGCATAGGAATGCTTAGCCAAGAGAGCGCTCCTGTGTATGATACAGACGGCCCAATGCTTGGATGAGCCTAATTTAATCGACAGCCATACTACAGACGCATCTGATTTCGTTATCTTGGCAGATGGACTCATACATTACCTCTATCTGGTCACATAGATCTTTTCTTGGTCACTTTGGAAGACATAATTGGGAAAAAAAACACAACACTACACCAACGGCGCCAATCATTCCATTATTTGCTAGGGGCAATGCCACCATTCTTGTTGTCACTGATCTTAAAATGCTCCCATTATGGGAAAATACCATCGATATAGCTATAAGCATCTTAATTCAAGATCCCCTGATTATTTTGACTCTGTTTTTGATTTACTTGTAATGCTTAACATAAGGATAAAATAATACATTATAATTTTATTAGAAAAATGGCTTCTTTTGATTCACTTAAATCCCTTTTGTTGATCTAACCGGAGATGAATCTTTGGAAATACAGTCTAAAAATATCATAAGATGATTGCCTCTAGTGATTGTTTATGAAGTTCCATGAATTTCCAAAAGACGAATTTATGGTAAGCTCGATAAACATACAATACCGCATTGCGATCACGAATATATTCCAAAGAAAAGATGCCCGTCTTATTATCATTATTAAATTGGCTCGCAGGGCTTCAAGGAAATGTTGTAAAATGAAACAATGCTCAGAATTTGAACAGCACAGAATCAAGATCTAAAGAGCAACTAGCACATTGTAAAAATATACAAAATATAAATCATAATAAAAAGATGAATTCTACTCAAGGGAGAAGAATTTTGTTAAAAGAATACCCAATGATTCTTTTTCTGCTGGGACCACCATCAATCAGCTGGAAATTGTAAGGGAATCTAGCAGTAAGTGCTCCATTTCCCTGCTGCGCCAACACAGTAGAAATTAAACATTACACAATTACCACTGAAATCAACAGATTTCCAATATGATCAAGAGAAGTGTATATTAAAATATGATTTTATTTTCAGCTAATTTATAAGATCACCATAATTGATGCACATCAATCGCAAAACATCATATGTTGAAATAATGTAATTAATGCTTCCACAGAAAAAAAGGTGGTCTTACCGTGGTACTAATGTCCAGTTTGGGCCAGCCATTTATTATCTTTCATGCTGACCCTGTTGCCACCCTATGAACAAAATGCGGTCGGGGCACCTAGTGCTCTAATAAAAGTGTCAGTAAACCATACTTTGCCCTTTATAGATTGTACCTGGCACGGCTCACAAGATTTCAATAAATTATAAAAATATAGTAAAGAATTAAGACATAAAAAGAGTAACTTGCACAATGTAAAAATACAATGCTCAAAAAAATAAAGGGAACACTTAAACAACAGAATATAACTCCAAGTAAATCAAACTTCTGTGAAATCAAACTGTCCACTTAGGAAGCGACACTGTTTGACAATGTCACATGCTGTTGTGCAAATGTAATAGACAACAGATGGAAATTATTGGCAATTATCAAGAGACACTCAATAAAGGAGTGGATCTGCAGGTGGGGACCACAGACCACATCTTAGCACCAATGCTTTCTGGCTGATGTTTTGGTCACTTTTGAATGTTGATTGTGCTTTCACACTCGTGGTAGCATGAGGCGGACACTACAACCCAGACAAGTGGCCTAGGTAGTGCAGCTCATCCAGGATGGCACATCAATGCAAGCTGTGGCAAGAAGGTTTGCTGTGTCTGTCAACGTTGTGTCCAGAGGCTGGAGGCACTACCAGGAGACAGGCCACTACACCAGGAGATGTGGAGGGGGCCATAGGAGAGCAACAACCCAGCAGCAGGACCGCTACCTCAGCCTTTGTGCAAGGAGGAGCACTGCCAGAGTCCTCCAAAATTACATCCAGCAGGCCACAAATATGCATGTGTCTGCACAAACGGTTAGAAACCGACTCCATGAGGAGGCCCTGAGTGCCCAACGTCCACAGATGGGGGTTGTGCTCACAGCCCAACACCGTGCAGGACGATTGGCATTTGCCACAAAACACCAGGATTGGCAAATTCGCCACTGGCGCCCTGTGCTCTTCACAAATGAAAGCAGGTTCACTGAGCACATGTGACAGAGTCTGGAGATGCCATGGAGAGCGATCTGCTGCCTGCAACATCAGAATGACCAGTTTGGCAGTGGGTCAGTAATGGTGTGGGGTGTTATTTCATTGGAGGACAGCCCTCCATGTGCTCGTCAGAGGTAGCCTGACTCCTATTAGGTACCCAGATGAGATCCTCAGACCACTTGTGAGACCATATGATGGTGCGGTTGGCCTTGGGTTCCTCCTAATGCAGGACAATGTGGCTGGAGTGTGTCAGCAATTCCTGCAAGATGAAGTCATTGAAGCTATGGACTGGCCCACCCGTTCCCCAGACCTGAATCCAATTGAACACATCTGGGACATCATGTCTCGCACCATCCACCAACGTCATGTTGCACCACAGACTGTCCAGGAGTTGGTGGATGCTTTAGTCCAGGTCTGGGAGGAGATCCCTCAGGAGACGCCTCATCAGGAGCATGCCCAGGCTTTGTAGGGAGGTCATACAGGCACATGGATGCAACACACACACAACTGAACATCATTTCCTTGTCTTGAGGCATTTCCACTGAAGTTGGATCAGCCTGTAATTTGATTTTCCACTATGATTTTGAGTATCATTCCAAATCGAGACCTCCGTGGGATATTCATTTTGATTTACATTGATCATTTTATGTTTTACTGTTCTCAACACATTCCACTATGTAATGAATAAAGATTTGCAACTGAAATATTTCATTCAGTGATATCTAGGATGTGGAATTTTAGTGTTCCCTTTATTTTTTTGAGCAGAATACATATAAACAGGAAGTGTAGGGGCATGATTCAGCTCAGACTATGGCCAGATACTAGATAATCATATAACAGAAACCTGGCCTATATATAAATGACACTTCCAAAAGCCATAGAAGAAATCCCAAAGAAATAGAACGGAAGCCAATGTCATAATACAAAATACAAAAACCTTTATTAAATCCTTCTTAAAAACAATTTACTCTTTTTTTTATATATCCACAATGGAGATACACATGCAAATAGACTGCAGAGTACAAATTCAGTATCACATACCATTTATATGTCCACAAAATTTAATATACACAGGGGTGGGCTGATCATTTAGAAAAAAAAAAAAATTGTATAATTTATTCAATTCAATATCATTCCTAACGGAGGTTTTCCAAATCTAGAGCCTGGTATATTGGACTAGTCCGGGGGTGGAAACACAAAAAGTGCTAAATGCTATGTAATTACAAAGTGCATTTTAGTTTATATCCACCACGGGATGAGTCCCAGAACCAGAGGTATTCAAGAAATCACATAGGAAGAATATATCGGGATAGCAGCTACAGAGCGATCAATCATGATCAGAATATGCCAGTGCATTGGAGGCTAACCAAAGAGCCATACCCCACATGTGGTGCATAGAACTAAATAAAGAAATGGAAGTAATACATAACCTGCACGTGCAGCCCTGAGCTCCAACGCGCGTTTCGCGTTAGCTTCTTCCGATAAATGATCAGCCCACCCCTGTGTATATTAAATTTTGTGGACATATAAATGGTATGTGATACTGAATTTGTACTCTGCAGTCTATTTGCATGTGTATCTCCATTGTGGATATATAAAAAAGAGAGTACATTGTTTTTAAGAAGGATTTAATAAAGGTTTTTGTATTTTGTATTATGACATTGGCTTCCGTTCTATTTCTTTGGGATATCTTCTATGGCCAGATACTATCTGTAAAGGATCGTTGAGTGCCACTTTTTTTGGAAAAGCGGGGTGGGGAGGTTGATCCCCATTCCTTTCGCTATAGGACAGTAATATAGTCAACTTTTGGCACTGAACAAGGTTGGAAGAAGGGTCCATGAGGACTGGGCTCCAGCACCAATGAGAAAATGTTAAAACATAACTTTTACTGTGCAATTAATAACATGGTGAGAGAAAGCAAAAAAGATTAAGTATCCATAAGCTTACACATTTTGGGTTATTGAATAGGGTTTGCTAACCTAAAACGCGTAAGCTTTTTTTATTTGCACATTAAAAGATATGTTTTAACATTTTCTCATTAGGGCTGCAGCTTAATCCTCATGGAACCTTCTTCCATTTCTCACCTGATTCCAGCCTGGTGTGTCCCTACACTCCCTGCACCATACCCTGACCAAACAAGGTCTACCAGAGTTCCTATCCCTGGTAGGTGAGCTGATTACCATTTTCTTCTCCTTCTCTACAGTATAAGGATGTCCTATACTGGGCAACAATACCATAGTTAATACCATTCTATTTTTTTTTTCCTTGTGGAACCAACCACAACTTGATGTGCACCAATTATAGTTCTACTTAATTAAATTGAATATAGAAAGTTAAATTGCAATCTGTGTTTCCCCTGATAATACTGGATATTGGTAACAAAAAACAGAATTGGACTGAGTTGAGATTTCCCTTATCTATCCTGATCTGTAAATTAATGTATGGATTTACTGGATCCTCCTGTGAGAGGAAAACTTTTAACAGCCACTCTTTGCTTTTGTTATTGGATGATGGCCCGGAACAGAACTTACACACTATGCAGGGACATACATATCGCCTGTGCAGCTGCACTAGAGCCCAAAAGTGGAGGGGGGGGCCTGCTGGCATTAGGGACCATTTCAGCTGGATGTGCATCCTAGGGCGGACATTCAGCTGAAAATGCACTGTGATTCAGGGAACCCGCCGATGCGTTGTGCTGCAATACACTCCAAGAGACATAGGCCATTGTACATATGAGCCTGAACATTGACACTTGAATTGATATTTGCTGCAACGTATTGTGCTGCTATGGAATACAGGGACGCAGTGTAATTGAACAATGGATGTTTGCTAATATGTTGATTACACATTATATAAGTCCATGAAGCTTGTTAACGTGCAAACAGTGAAGGACAAATTGATTGAATAATCAAATAATGAGAGTTGAACTCATCTTTATTGCATACAAGCAGTCCCTTGCCAGCTTCAAGTCCATGCTTACTGCCGCAAAACAAACTTGCTTCTCATCTCTCATATCTTCCCTGTCTCACAACCCTAAACAGCTTTTCAACACTTTCTAAAACTGAACATGGACAAAACAAAATCCACCATCTCTCCCCCATCTTACTCTACTCCTCTACCAGACCTATCCATCAATATCAATGGTTGCTCACTTTCCCCAGTCCCGCATGCTTGGTGCCTCGGGGTAATACTCGACTCTGCCCTCTCTTTCAAGCCACATATCCAAGCCTTTGCCTCCTCCTGCTGACTCCAGCTCAAAAACATTTCCGGGATCCGTACATTCCTTGACCAAGAAACTGCAAACAATGCTCGTGCATGCCATCATCATCTCCCGCATTGACTATTGCAACCTCCTACTCTCTGGACTCCCCTCTAGCACTCTTGCACCACTCCAATTTATTCTAAACTCCGCTGCCCGACTAATCCACCTTTCTCCCCATTATTCCCCAGCCTCTCCTCTCTCTGCCAAGCCCTTCACTGGCTTCCTATTGTCCAGAGGCTCCAGTTCAAAACCCTAACTATGACATACAAAGCCATCCACAACCTGTCTCCTCGATACATCTCTGACATGGTCTCCCTGTACTTACCTACACGCAACCTTTGATCCTCTCAAGATCTCCTTCTCTACTCCCCACTTATCTCTTCTTCCCACAACCGCATACAAGACTTCTCCCGTGCTTCCCCCATACTCTGGAACTCTCTACCCCAACACATCAGACTTAAACCTACCACGGAAACCTTGAAAAGGAACCTGAAGACCCACATTTTCTGACAAGCCTACAACCTGCAGTGATCCTCAGTCTACTGAACCGCTGCACGACCAGCTCTACCCTCTCCTAGTGTATCCTCACCCATCCCCTGTAGATTGTGAGCCCTCGCGGGCAGGGTCCTCACTCCTGTACTTGTGTGTGCCTTGTATTGCTCATGTTTATTGTACTTGTCTATGTATGTTCCTTTTTTCACATGTAAAGCGCCATGGAATAAATGGCGCTATAACAATGAATAATAATAATAATCCCACCATCCTCCTGACCTGTGGATGATGGCTTAAAGGATAGTTGTGAACCATAAGTTGGTCCCAGAGAGACTATACAGAACAGCAGCCAGGACACCATGGTTCCAAACAGAGGGATACTGATTTGAGACACTCTGCAGTAAGTCAGTTACGGGACCACAGTCCCAGCCGGAGGAATACAGATCTGATCCATTGACCATCACTGAACCCATGGAGATGTTCGGAGAAGCCAGATTGGGACCATCCGGTTTCCTGGCCACATGCAAACGTTCAGAGAAGCCCGGCTGGGACAATCGGGTCATCTGGCCACGTAACTCAATGGACTGTCAGTTTCCTCCTGTTATAATAATAATAATAATAATAATCTTTATTTATATAGCGCCAACATATTCCGCAGCGCTTTACAGTTTAACAGTTTCAAACACAACAGTCATAGGTAATGTTAACAATACAGCAATAAAGCAAAATAAGACGACCCTGCTCGTGAGAGCTTACAATCTACAACCTGTTACCTCCTCACTGTGGGTGACTGCTTTAAGTGGGGTGTCACTGGTGGGGGTAGTTCACCCGGGAAGCTTGCAGTCGCAGCTGTTCTAATCCCAGCGAGCCAGCGGAATGGTGAGATTCTGTAATTTGCACCATCTTGTGCATTTGCTGGTACTGTACTAGATGTTATTGTTTGTTTGGTGGATCAATAAAGTATTTCCACACGGTTTTAACCTCACCCTGTGTTGTCTGAGTAATATTCTGCCTGCGGGAAAACGAGAGCAGGTGTTAAGTGGGATGAGCCCTGGTCCATGTGGTCTTTCTAAAGACAGCCAGGCCACTGGACAAAAGCACCCACTGACGCTTGTTTCTCCACAGGCATAAATATACCAGGATGGGGTACATTATACATGGATGAGGGACATACAGTATATCACAAAAGTGAGTAGACTCACATTTTTGTAAATATTTTATTATATCTCCTCATGGCACAACACTCAAGATATGACACTTTGATTCAATGTAAAGTAGTCAGTGTATGGCTTGTATAACAGTGTAAATTTGGTGTGTCCTCTAAATAACACAGCCATTAATGTCTAAACTGCAGGCAACAAAAGTGAGTACACATCTAAGTGAAAATGGCCAAATTAGTCATTTTCCCTCACCGGTATCATGTAACTCATTAGTGTTACAAGGTATCAGGTGTGAATGGGGAGCAGGTGTGTAAAATTTGGTGTTATCGATCTCACACTCTCTCATACTGGTCACTGGAAGTTCAACATGGTACCTCATGTCAAAGAACTCTCTGAGGATCTGAAACAAAATTGTTGCTCTACATAAAGATGGCCCAGGCTATCAGAAGTTGCCAACACCCTGAAATTGAGTTGTAGCATGGTGGCCAAGACCATACAGCAGTTTAACAAGACAGGTTCCGCTAAAAACTGGTCTCGCCATGGTTGATCAAAGAAGTTGAGTGCAAGTGCTCAGCATCCTATCCAGAGGTTCTGAGTGCTGGCAGCATTGCTGCAAAGGTTAAAGGCATGGGGGGTCAGCCTGACAGTGCTCAGACCATACGCCACTGCACACTGCATCAAGTTAGTTTGCATGGCTGTCCACCCAGAAGGAAGCCTATTCTAAAGATGACACACAAGAAAGCGTGCAAATAGCTTGCTGAAGACAAGCAAACTAAGGACATGGCTTACAGGAACCATATCCTGTGGTCTGATGAGACTAAGAAACTTATTTGGTTCAGATGTCAAGCGCATGTGGTGGCAACCAAGTGAGGAGTACAAAGACAAGTGTGTTTTGCCTACAGTCAAGCATGGTGGTGGGAGTATCATGGTTTGGGTGTGCATAAATGTTACCGACTGTAGGGAGCAACAGTTCATTGAGGGAACCATGAAAGCGAACATGTACTTTGACATACTGAAGCAGAGTGTAAGGATTCTGGACTTTCCTGGTGCCTGTTCGCCCTGATCCAAGATGGAGTCTTGGATCTCGCCCTGTCATGGAACTTCCTGTCTGTCCTGATTATTTAAATCCGGGTCATGTGTTCTAAGGTGCCTGAGTATTTGGTGCTGCTGGCTCCAGAGCTTCTGCCGGTTTGCTGGTGAACTCCCTGCTTCTGCTCACTACTCGCTGGTCTGCCTTTCTTCATTCAGCTACCTCTCGCCTCTGGAATTTCTGCGATGAGCTGCGCACCAGTGGAAGTGTCTTCCTTGTTTGCAAAACTTTTCCCAGTGTTGTGCATCTTTGCACAACCACACCAGGTGAGTAAGATACAAGTTGTGCTTGTCTCATCCAGAAATATTTACCCATCTGCTACGCTTAGATATCGCTCTTCCTCTTTTCCCCTTGTCCTCTCTTTCCCAGGACACAACGCATCATTTGTGAATTATTGGACTCCTACTAACAAGTACTGGCACATGTGTGATCAAGTTTTGCTGGACTTCCGCATTTTAAGTACTGTGTGCATTCGCACTATAACCTTATTGGACTTCCTTGTTTAAATATCTGATCGCCTCGAAGTCTGCTGTGATTTACTTTATTGTGCTGAGGACCTTGTTACTTCTGCAGGAATATCTGCATTATGCTCTGTTTGCTATTTACTATATAGAGCTGAAGACCTCATTGCAATTGGAGAAATATCTGTGTCTATTCTGTTTACATTTCTGTTTCGAGTAAAAACATTCTTTGCTGCAACTTTGTTCTCGGACTGGCTTTATCCCATGCTATTAGATTCCATAGTACCCATATAATTGTTACAGGATACTCAGGATCCTAAAGGAATCTGCTGGGATAATGTTGACCGAGACAAAGATGGATCAGTTGTTTTCTATGATCCACTCTTTACAGGGGGATATTGAGGCACTGCAAAACAAGGTTGCTAACTGGGAGTCTCATTTTGGGAAGGCTCTTCAGGATTTAAGTAATCAGGTGGCTGGTCAGATGACTGCACGAGCACCTCCACCTCCACCCCCCAGTACAGCCACATCCAACTACTCCTCCCAAGTTACCACCATTTAGGTTCAGTGGGGACCGTTACAAGTTTCGTGGGTTTGTAAACCAATGCCTGTTGTATTTTGATGTGCATGCCGCCCATTTCCTTACTGATCGATCTAAGGTTTTATGTATTATCATGTTGCTCACTTCCCGAGCTCTCGCATGGGCAAATCCGCTTATGGAGACTCGTGACCCTTGCTTGAATAACCTTGACGATTTTCTTGCTGCTATGTCCATGATGTTCGATTATCCTAATCGACGCACTACTGCTGAGACCGCTTTGTTAGCTTTACGTCAGGGTAAGCGTTCTGTCATCGAATACGCTACTGAGTTTAGACGGCTGGCGGTGGATACGATTTGGGACAGTCATGCTCAATTACCTATTTTTAGGAGATGATTGTCTAATGTGTTGAAAGATGAACTAGCTCATGCAGATGCTCCGGAAGAGTTAGACGCTTTTATTCAGCATTGTGTACGATTTGACATACGTGTTACAGAACGCAGACAGGAGACATTTGTAGCCTCTAATCATGTCACTAACTCTTTCCTCACTCCTATAGAATCTACTGGCAAGTCCTCTTGGGCGGCTGAACCAGTTCTCATGCAGGTGGATGCGCTACAGCGTCGTGAGAGTAACTGTTATGATCCGGTGACCTTGGAGCCGCATGAGAGACTTTCTCAGGAGTAGGTGGTACCTGTACTGACCGCAACCCCTAAACTAACACCGCAACTAGAAGTAGCCGTGGGATGTACCTAACACGTCCTAGACACCTCGACACAGCCGGAGGACTAAATACCCCTATAGATGGAAATGGGAATTCTATCTTGCCTCAGAGCAGAACCCCAAATGATAGGCAGCCCCCCACAAATATTGACTGTGAGTACAAGAGGAAAAACACACGCAGGCGGAAAAACAGGATTTAGCAAAAGAGGCACTTCTAGCTAAATAGAAAAGGATAGGACAGAATTCTAAGCGGTCAGTATTAAAATCCTAAAAATATCCACAGCAGATAATACAAATATTCTACATCTAACTAAAGACATAGAAAGTATATCTGCATCTCCTGAGAATCCAGCATGACTAAAAAATCCAAACAAAGTCTAAGCTGGACAAAAACACAATGAATTGCACTGAATTGCAAAGCACACTGCATGTGTGCACAGAGACAAAAAACCAGACACTTAGCTGAATTGGCAGCAGGGCATGAGGAGCCCGAGAGAGATGCAATCCCTCCAAGTACAATGGGCAACTGGCATGGACTCATGGATCCTGCACACCTAAATACCTAATAGAGCTGCAATCAGCAGAAACACCTGCCCGGATTACAACCCCAAGACAACTGCACTACCACCAACAACCACCGGAGGGAGCCCAAGAGCAGAATTCACAACAAGTAACGAGCGCAGAGAGCATCGTTTCCGGGAGAGTCTGTGCTTTTACTGTGGGCAGTCAGGTCACTTCCTCATCAACTGTCCCAAGCGACCTCGCAAGGTACTAGCCACAGTAGGGGAATTTGAAAATGAAGATGCTGAATCCATTATGTCGGAGTCTAGTTTTTCAGTAAGTGCCATCTTCCCCTCTCTATCTATGACTGCGTCTCCTGAGACTCCAAAGGGTAAGGACACACATTGCTCCCTTCCCATTAAGATCTGGTCGGCGGGACAATGGATTCCCTGTGCAGCTATGGTGGATTCAGGGGCAGGAGGAAATTTTATGGACATAGCTTTTGCCAGGGAATATGGCATACAGATTCAGCAGAGAGCTGCTCCCGTAACTATGGAAACGGTGGATGGCTCACCTCTAGTTTCTGGACCTGTAGATCAGGAGACGGGACTTCTGGAAGTTTACATAGAGCCTGATCACCAGGAAAAGCTGTCATTTATGTTGATCTCTTCTCCATATTTCCCTTTAATTTTAGGAATTCCATGGTTGCAGTTACACAAACCTACTATCAACTGGGAGACTAAGGAGATCACCTTTCCATCAAAGGAGACACCGGTAACAGGCCAGACAAGTCCACGGGCTACAGTACGGGTTACTGAGGTATCGTCTTTACCACCTGTTTATAGTGAATTTTCAGACATTTGTGAGAAAAAAATGGCAGACCAGCTTCCTCCTCACAGACCGTATGACTGTCCCATTGAGCTGCTTCCTGGAGCAGCTATTTCCTTCAAGAATGTCTATCCACTAGCAGCCCCAGAGCGGCAAGCATTGAAAGAGTACTTCGATGAGAATTTGGCTAAGGCTTTCATTTGCCCCTCCTCATCACCAGCAGGAGCATCCATTTTTTTTTTGTTAAAAAGAAAGATGGAACTCTTAGACCATGTATTGACTATCGAGTTGGATCTTCGAGGAGCATATAATTTAATTAGGATCGGTCCTGGAGATGAATGGAAGACAGCATTTAGGTGTCGGTATGGACATTTCGAATATCTTGTGATGCCTTTCGGTCTCTGCAATGTTCCGGCTACTTTCCAACATCTAGCAAATGATATATTCAGAGATCTGTTGGACCATTTTGTAGTGATCTACCTGGACGACATTTTGATTTTCTCTGACTCTTTGCAGGAACATCAGGAGCATGTGAAGACCGTCCTGAGGCGTCTAAAAGAGAATCACCTCTACATTAAGCCTGAGAAATGCGAATTCCATTGCACAGAGATTCAGTTCCTGGGGTATGTCATCTCGCCACAGGGGCTTAACATGGAGGCAAGTAAGATCCAGGCTATTCTTGATTGGCCTGCACCTAAAAATGTCAAAGAGGTACAGCGTTTCATTGGATTCGCAAACTTCTATAGACGATTCATTCGTAATTTCTCTGAAATTGTGCGACCCATTACACAACTAAGAAGGAAAAGACTTTCTTGTGGTCCGCACTGGCTCAGGAAACTTTTGATTGTCTTAAATCCCGGTTTACGTCTGCACCTGTACTAATTCACCCAAACCCAGCACTTCCATTCATCATAGAAGTGGACGCTTCGGACTGTGCTCTGGGGGCCATCCTCTCACAGAGAACGGGAGAGAAAAGCTTGTTACATCCATGTGCTTTTTTTCTCGCAGACTCTCCGCTGCAGAAAAGAACTACGATGTGGGTGATAAGGAGCTTCTTGCCATTATCGCTGCATTTAAGGAATGGAGACACCATCTGCAGGGGGCATCACAACAAGTTATTGTGCTCACAGATCTTCGCAATCTGGATTTCCTTAGATCTGCGAGATGTCTTTCTCCATGGCAGGCTCGTTGGAGTCTATTTTTTAATCAATTTAACTTTGTCATTTCGTACCGCCCAGGTTCACGTAATGGGAAAGCAGATGCTTTGTCCCGAATCCATGCCACGGATTCCGTACCTGGGACCCCGTCTAAGACCGTCCTGTCTGATGCCAACTTTATTGGAGTCATTCAGAATAAGGACTTATGGAAGACCATTAAGGAGGCCTACGACGCAGATCCATTTCTCGCCAACCCGACTGCTGATATGAACTTGGCTCTCAGAAATGGTATGTGGGTCAGGGATCAACGTTTATACATTCCAGAGGCCATAAAGCTGCAGGTCCTCAAGTTTGTCCATGATTCCAAGTTGGCGGATCATCGGGGGGTACAGAAGACACAGGAGTTTCTGAGCCATTTTTTTGTGGCCTACCTGTCTGAAGGGCTATGTTCTCTCTTGTGAGGTATGTGCACGTTTCAAGACTCCCCATGTATCACCTACTGGACTGCTTCAACCACTAACTGTCCCCTCTCGTCCTTGGGGGTCTATTTCAATGGACTTTATAGTTGAATTGCCCACCTCTGGGGGAAAAAATTATATTCTGGTGGTTGTAGATCGCCTTACTAAGGCTGCCCACTTCATTCCCTGCACTGGTCTTCCCTCAGCCAAGTAGACGGCAGATCTGGTCATTCAGAATGTGTTTCGGCTGCATGGAGTTCCGGACGAAGTCATCTCAGATCGGGGTGTGCAGTTTACGTCCAAGTTCTGGAAAGGATTCTGTGATTCGCTTGGTGTTAATGTTTGTCTGTCCTCTGCATACCATCCTCAGACTAATGGGCAGACGGAACGGATGAATCAGACTCTAGAACAGTATCTTCGATGTTATATCAACCATTCTCAGGGTGACTGGTTGGTTGCTCCCCTCGCAGAATTCTGTTATAATAACTCTCAGAGTTCTTCTACTAAGGTAACACCTTTCTTTGCCAACCTAGGTTATCATCCCAGTATTCTTCCCAGATCTCCAATCAACGCACCGGTGCCTGCAGATCATGAAAGGTTGGCGGCAATGAGACAGAATCTGGAAACCCTGAAGGAATAGCTGTCTACTGCACAAGAGAGATATGAGATCTGCCGACAGGTTTCGGAAGCCTGCACCTATGTTCAAGGTAGGGGACTCTGCGTGGTTATCTACTAAAAACTTGAGATTGAACATTCCATCACAGAAACTCGGACAAAAGTTCATCGGCCCGTTCAAGATCTCTGGGATCGTGAGTTCCGTTGCCTGTCGTCTGTAGTTGCCAAGAACCTTGAAGGTACACCCTGTGTTTCATGACTCCCTGTTAAAACCGGTGTCTCCAAATACATTTCAGGGTCAGATTACACCTCCTCCTCAGCCTGTGTTAGTGGACGGACAAGAACAGTTTGTGGTAGAGAAGATTCTGGACTCCAGGATCCGCAGGAATCAACTGCAGTACCTCATAAAATGGCAAGGATATCCGTCTGAGAACTCTTGGGAGCCGGTGGGCAATATCTGTGCTCCTCAAAAAATTACTCTGTTCCATCAGAAATATCCTGGACAAGCCTAGTCCTGGATCGTCCTGAGGTCGCTTCTGAGGTGGGAGTAAAGTAAAGATTCTGGACCTTCCTGGTGCCTGTTCGCCCTGATCCAAGATGGAATCTTGGATCTCGCCCTGTCATGGAACTTCCTGTCTGTCCTGATTATTTAAATCTGGGTAATGTGTTCTAAGGTGCCTGAGTATTTTCTGCTGGCTCCAGAGCTTCTGCCGGTTTGCTGGTGAACTCCCTGCTTCTGCTCACTACACGGTGGTCTGCCTTTCTTCATTCAGCTACCTCTCGCCTCTGGAACTTCTGTGACGAGCTGCGCACCAGTGGAAGTGTCTTCCTTGTTTGCAAAACTTTTCCCAGTGTTGTGCCTCTTTGCACAACCACACCAGGTGAGCAAGATTCAAGTTGTGCTTGTCTCATCCAGAAATATTTACTCATCTGCTACGCTTAGATAGCGCTCTCCCTCTTTTCCCCTTGACCTCTCCTTCCCAGGACTGCATTCACACAAAGCACCATCTGTGAATTATTGGACTCCTACTAACAAGTACTGGCACATGTGTGATCAAGTTTTGCTGGACTTCCGCATTTTAAGTACTGTGTGCATTCGCACTATAACCTTATTGGACTTCCTTGTTTAAATATCTGATCGCCTCGAAGTCTGCTGTGATTTACTTTATTGTGCTGAGGACCTTGTTACTTCTGCAGGAATATCTGCATTATGCTCTGTTTGCTATTTACTATATGGAGCTGACGGACGACTTTATTACTGTAAAGGGCATTCCTTATTACGTACCATCCTCTCTACCATTCGTCCCTTAATATGTAGCATCCTGTTATGTACAGTGCAATCCCATTATTACATAGTATTATGTCTTGCTATATACAGCACTGTCCATGACATAGCGTATTCTCATAAATTTTGTTTTTGTTTATGCACAACATAGCACAGAAAATAAAACAAACAAAAAAAAACCAAAACATGGATAAGACAAAGATGTCTTATCCATGTTTTTTTTTTTTTCTGTGCTATGTTGTGCATAAATACGGGATTCTTCAGAATTTGTATTAGTCTATGCCTGAGGAAGAGACCTGTGTAGTCTCGAAAGCTTGCAATTTGTTACCATCTTTTTAGTTAGCCATTAAAAGGTATCAACCACTGAGGACTCTCAATTCTAAACATTTTTCTAGGGCAGCAGAAACTCTAAATACGGCCCTGCTGGTGGTTTAGCTTTGCTCAAATGCACAAGACATTGTTCAAAGCGCTTAGTATATTTACAATAAACTGACTATAAATTTTACACAATTAAAATGAACAGAAGTTTAGTATAGTCAAATGATTATCTAAAGGAAGTAGAGATTTGTTAGAGACTGGACAAATTAATGAGCTTATGGTTTAACACAAACTGTCTCAGCCTCAGGATGAAGCTTTAGTGTCTCTTCTCCATTGTGATACAATGCTATTAATATCACGGATCCAAAGGGAACTTCAGTGATTTTACTATTGTTTTGTTTCATGCTTTACTTTTCCTTCTGTGATTCTTAAACATTGTAAGTTAGATGTAGAACACTTTTTAAAGTACATTGCATTTCATTATTAGGTGGTTTTGGTAGGGTTGGATAAGATTACTTATATTCATTTTTCTTTTCAAGAATCTAAATCGTGAAAACCTCTCTAAACCATTCAAGACAGTTTATGACCCCATAAAGTTTATTTTACTTCCATAACTTCTAGTTTATATCCTACTAAAAAAGAAATAGTATAATATACGTGATATATAAGACTTTGTTTATTGTGTTATCACCAACTATCCATCATTTTACTGACTTTTTATGATGTTTTGTATTCTCTAATAAAGCTATATATGTTTTTCACTACTTTGTGTACATTGCAAAATACTTTTGGGGTGTCATACTCCGGTGTTGTTTATAGGTCTAAGACTCACAGATTTATCACATTTTCCTCTGGATGCTAAAAAGGACACTTGTTTTTACCTACTCTCTTGAGCCCTGTGGGCTGACATGTACTACATGAAACATCTGTATGTGTAAAACATGAATATTTACCAGTTGAATGAAATGCAACATAATTTGATCAAACTTCAGAGCCCCATGGGGGAAAATTCGGTGTCTCGTGAGCCAGATTAACACAGTCACTTCTGCTACTTGATGGTGTAGTCATGGCTCAACCTCCTTCTGTACAACAAATAAATTAATGAATGTCTCATTTAGGAATTTCCATTGCTTTTTTTGGAATAGGACAAGAATGTTTTCTTAATCCAGGTCAAGACATACAAATAATAGTTTGCAGTTTTATAAAACTTAAGAAAGAAGGATGAGACATTCCTTGTGGAGAATAGACATTTTATCAGGTTTGTTATTTGTAACAGTTGTTGACAGAGATACAAATGGCATGACATTACACAAGGCGAAAATATATTTCTCAACTAGATGGAACATATGTCTGTCCTGGTGCCCTCTGAGGATAGACAATGTAATAATGTATAGTAATGGTAAACCCCAAAATCTTATTCTGATTATGTAATATTTCCAGAATCCTCTACTGAAGGCAATACAGAATAGAACAAGTTTCTCGATAATTTGAAAAAGTTTAGCTCATAACAATTCATCCTTTACTATTTGACCATCCATCTCAAATTAAAATATTAATTTTGAGTTGGAACCTTCTTGTAATTGCCATGCTATTTCAGGAACTACAACGTTACATAGGTTGAACAAAGACCTTGGTCCATCAAGTTCAACTTTTCTCCACCAATTGAAGTTATTCCACCAGAATGTGAATGAGAGCCTTCAAGACTTGTAGAAGACAATGTACAACTTAGTAACATATTCTTCAATCTGTGGCTCTCTAGTTGAGAAACTGCAGCTTTTAGGCTGTTGTGGGATGGATCCTCAACTACTGGAGGTCTACAGATTGACAGACCATTGTATTAAAGACTTTAAAATTTGATATATTTAATTCAAAAGCTTCTAACTTCTTTGACCAAATTAAAAGAACATAAACTACATATTGGCTTTTGACTTCAGATAGCCATAAATGTAATCACAACAATCGTCATAGACATAGAAGACACATAATAGTGGAGATGTTGTACATTGCACTGCCCTACATATACAGTGAAACCTCTTTGAGATGACCACCTAAATTGCATTTAAAAAATGATCTTCTACAGGGGAAAATCTCTCAAAGAAGAGGTCAATTTATATTAGACATAAGGAAAATGAAAGGCGGTCACAAACAATCTGGTTTTTATAAATATGTAGTTAAATCAGCATTTACTTGACAAGTAGCCAACTAAGCATTACAAATGTAGAGTTTATTACTAATGTCTAAAGAAATATATGGTATTTGAAGCGGAAATTATAAGTGTTTCTGGTTTCTACCAGTAGAACTCACTGTTTTTACTAAAATTAGCATAAGAATTATTGTAAAACTAGTTGGATTGCTAATGGTTGTAGTTATCTAAGCTTTCTTGGAAATATATGCTTTGGCATGTGACAGGAAGGCAAACACTACAATAGGAATGATCAAAATGAAATTGCAATTGTAAGAATTTGTATGAGAATCTTCTATAAAACTATTTCACAAAATAGTAGATGGATGGAAAAATGATCTTTTTTACTTTATTAGGAGAGTTACAGTTAAAATCCATTTAAGAAAATGTTCACAAATATCTATATTAAAAAATTCCCTATTTATCAGGGAATAAATTGATATTTAAAAAGAATCTTGAAAAACAAAAACTTGACTGAAATTCCACTCATGGAAGGAACAAAGACAATCAAGGTCATTATCAGTTGGTTGAATATTTCCTATAGCTAAAATTCTACATACATTCCTGATGGAAATGTGGCGTCCACCTAGAATTAGCATGCAGAATAGATAAATTAAGACATTGTCTTTTTTTCTATTAACCTTTTAAGTGGACACTAGGGTTGAGCGAAACGGGTCGGCAATTTTCAGAAGTCTCCGACTTTTGGCAAAGTCGGGTTTCATGAAACCCGACCCGACCCCTGTGTGGGGTCGGCCATGAAGTCGGCGATCTTCTGAATCTGGAATCGGAATTCCGATACCGATTCCCGATATGTTTAAGATATCGGGAATTGGTATCGGAATTCAGATTTAAGTGTAAAATAAAGAATTAAAATAAAAAATATCGCTATACTTACCATCTGATGCGCCCTGGTACTAAGCGGGAACCTTCCTTCCTTAGAATCAGCCTTCCAGGACCTTGCGGTGACGTCGCGGCTTGTGATTGGTTGCGCGCGCGGCCGCCCATGTGACCGCTTGCGCGACCAATCACAAGCCGCGACATCACCGTGACGTCACCGAGGGTCCTGGAAGGGCTGATTCTTAGGAAGGAAGGCTGCCGGAAAGAAGCAGGGCGCGTCCGAGGATGAGTATATACCTAATAGGAATATACTCACCCTCGGCTTCTTTCCGGCAGCCTTCCTTCCTAAGAATCAGCCCTTCCAGGACCCTCGGTGACGTCACGGTGACGTCGCGGCTTGTGATTGGTCGCGCGAGCGGTCACATGGGCGGCCGCGCGACCAATCACAAGCCGCGACGTCACCGCGACGTCACCGCAAGGTCCTGGAAGGCTGATTCTAAGGAAGGAAGGTTCCCGCTTAGTACCAGGGCGCATCAGATGGTAAGTATAGCGATATTTTTTATTTTAATTCTTTATTTTACACTTAAATATGGATCGCAGGGCCTGAAGGAGAGTTTCCGCTCCTTCAGACCCTGGGAACCATTGGAAACCCAATGCACTGCATTGGGTTTCGGCCGACCCCGACTTTTTTATAGGATCGGCCGATTTCACTCGACCCGACTTTTGAAAAAGTCGGGTTTCGTGAAGCCCGACCCGATCCTATAAATGTAAAGGTCGCTCAACCCTAGTGGACACAAATCTATTGGGACTTCAGCTCGATGACCATGTTGCTGCAATTACATGATTCGAGATTATGTCAGGAACAACTTGGGCATAATACAAACGGTGTCTAATCTGTACCCCATGGTAAAAGCAATCCAATGTACATACAAGCGAGCAGTAGCACCCAAACCATGGTTATCTACAATTTTCCAGAATTTTTTTTTTTTTTTTTTTAGAAAAAATGGTTTAAGGGCTAAAAATTAGAGCATCTTAGTGGTCCTCGACCTGGTGGATACTCTGGCTTGATGGCAAATTACATCCCTTTTCCTGTTGAGTGTTGCAATCACAATACTGATGAAGGTGAGAGGAAATAAGAGAAAGACAGGCAGCTGCCATTGGCTGGGGATCTCTCTCATGATGTTACGAAGGCTCCTGCCAATAGTATGGCTTAAAAGTTCCACCGGATGGACCACAAATCTACCAATAACAGAACTGATGGCCTAAAAAAAAAGAAAGCAAGAGTGAAAAATTATGGAGTTGTTGATAATATTAATAATTTTTATTTGTATACGACTAACATGTTCCATAACACTCTAGAATTCAGCGTGAACTTGAACAAACAAAATAAAACGTTACAGAGTAACACATACCAAGAATAGTGAGGACTCTGCTGCCAAGCTTACAATCTGTGAGAAAATAGGGGTGACGCAAAAGGTAAAAATAAAAGTGCTTGTCGTGTAAGGTCCAGCCATCAGTATAACTACTAGTGGTATTCAAATAACACTGCATGAACCAGTCACCAGCCTGCATGTGTGCAAGCATAGATACAAAGAGCTACTAAGTGCATGGAAAGGGGAAATAGTTACTAGTTAGATTAGGGAGATGAGGTGATAGGCCAGGCTAAATTTTTTAGGGCGCTTAAAACTGTGGATACAGGAAATTAACCGGATTGTCTATTGTAGTGCATTCCAGATGTTAGTCTTGGGTCATTAGCAAAATGGAGAGGATGGGTAGTGTGTTAGACAGAGATGAAGGAAGAGATGGAGAGGACTGCAGAACAGTAGAGAGTTTTGTGCATAAAAGTGATGAGTTCATATTGCACTCTGTAGAGGATGGGCAACCAGTGCAAAGACTGGCACAGAGTGGCAGTAATAGTATAGTAGTTGGCCAGAAAAAAATATTCTAGCTGCTGCGTTCACGATAGATCGGAGAGGGGAGGGTTTTGTAATAAGGAGTCCGATTAGTAGAGAGTTTCAGTAGTCCAGGCTAGAATGAATTAGAGCAACATTAAGAGTTTTTGAAGAGTTAGAGGTAAGGAAAGGTAGAATTATAGAGATGTTTCTGAGGTACAAATCACACGAACAAGCAAGTAATCGGATATAGGGAGTTAATGAAAGCTCTGAATCAAATATAACCCCAATACAGTGAGCGTGCTGCTTGGGAGTTATGGTAGAACCACACATGGAAGTGGTAATTTCAGGTTTAGGTATGTCAGTAGAGTGGGTAAACACAAAAATCCCAATTCATCAAGACCGGCATTCATGAATATGGAGCATGTGACCTTCGCCAGAAATCTCACTCGAGTTAGTGACTGGAGTGAAATTTCTGGGATATTGAATAACACAGCTTATCATGAAATAGACAAGCTGTGGCATCAGTCCCCCGTCCCACTAACGCGCTGCCTATTTTGGCAGAGCTGGTAGAAAACGCCAAAAAGTGCAAACTTTGACTTTTCAAAGCTTTTACAGCAGAATCCTTGTGGAAAGGCTTTGATGAATTGGACTCGTGGAATTCAGTTTTTGACAGATTCAGTTTTAGATAAAGCGAAGACATGATTTTATACAATACAATTACTGGTATTTTCTGGAAGATGGTACTGAAAATCAAATCTGCTGTCACTTTGTCTAATGTGTCTTTGAAATAATTGGCCATATTGTCAACGCTGAGGTTAGTGATTGAGGCCAGTACTTTAAGACTGGGAGTGAAAAGTGTCAAATAATCATTTAGGATTGTTAGTGAGGTGATTAAGGTAGGCTTGTTTGAAGCATTGAAGGTCAGAGTTATAGGTTTTAAGCATTTAGAATTGAGAGTCCTCAGTGGTTGATACCTTTTAATGGCTAACTGAAAAGATGGTAACAAATTGCAAGCTTTCGAGACTACATATGTCTCTTCATCAGGCAAAGACTAAAACAAATTCTGAAGAATCACATATTTATGCACAACATAGTATAGAAAAAAAAAAAAAAGGAGGGGAAAAAAACCATGGATAAGCCAGGTGACATGAAGCAGAATTACCATGGGTGATAAACAGTTATGTCCATAAATATTGGGCCAATTCTTAGATAAGGATTGTTTTATTGTCCCGTGATTAGGGTCTGGTTCTGTTGTGATGACCCCACATGGTCTGATGGGCAAGTTCCTTAGTTGATGTAAAAATACATAAATCCGTGTGACACATTCATTCCTGCAGTTAGAGTGTCAAAAGTCGTCATCAGTTTATATTCCCAGACTCTCCTGTCTTTTTGCGATTTGAAGTTACCTTTTAGTACAAGGTTTTAAGCATAAACTTATAATGGATGAAATGTTCGATCAAGAGTGATTTTCTCCACAGATGTTTGGCACACCTGGAGAACCATTGGAGAAAACGTGTGTGCCAGGGTTGCCACCATCTGTGTCAAGTTGATTTACGTGTAGGGGTGCAGCTTTATTAAGGGCACTTTCCAGTGTTTTATTATAAGGTTTTAAAGCCGAGTTGGAACATGAGAGGGAGGAGATTAAGGCCAATGATGAATACAAATTCTTCATAAGTTGCTGGGTATTGATGGCAAGTAGATTTCTTTAAGTGTGGCATGTATCAGTTTCCTGAGCGGGGCAACAGTTCTTGACAAAGAAGGAAAGAAGGTTGTGGTCAGAAAGCGGGATAGTGGAGTGAGTAAGATCATGCACTGAGTAAAGCTGGGAGAAGATCAGGTCTGATGTATTCTCATCTTCATGTGTAGTTGAGTTAGTAAATGGTGAAAGTTTTAGAGGTTAGAGGTTAGAGACAATAGATATGTGACAGATGGGGATAGTGAACTATCAATTGGAATGTCCCCCAAGATGAGACTGGGAATAGAAAGGATGGAAAGTGAGGAAGCCAGGTGACAAAGTGATCCAGGAACCGGTGGGTGGGACTGCCAATCGCAGGGAAAAGGAGTGAAAAAATCAGAGTGTGGACCTCAAAAGAAGGGAGATAAGTGAGAGTACTTGGGAGGGAAAACCTGAAAAGCACATATTGAAGAAAGAAGCAGGCCAACGCCAACATCTGGTCTGTTCTCAGGGTATAAAAAAATGTAAATCACTATATGAATATGCACTGGTGGTGGTGTCTGAGTGTTAGATTTAAGTTTTATTATTATTGATATAGCACAATTGATTCCATAGTGCTGTACATGAGAAGGGGTTACATACAAATTACAGTAAGCAAACTAACAATGACAGACTGATACAGAGGGGAGAGGACCCTGCCCTTGTGGGTTTACCTTCTACAGGATGGTGGGGAAGGAAACAGTAGGTTAGGGGGTTGCAGCAGCTCTGGTGTTGATGAGGCGGTATCTCCGGTAGTGGTGAGGAGGCAGCAGGGTCATTGCAGGCTATAAGCTTTCTTGAACAGGAGGTGGGTTTTCAGGTTCCGTCTGAAGGATCTGAATGTGGTTGATAGTCGGACGTGTTGGGGAACAGAATTCCAGAGGATGGGGGATATTCAGGAGAAGTCTTGTAGGCGATTAGGTGAGGAGCGAATAAGTGTGGAGGAGAGCAGGAGGTCTTGGGAGGACCGAAGTTTAAGTGAGGGAAGATATCGGGAGATTATTTCAGAGATATCTGGAGGAGACAGGTTATGGATGGCATTGTAGATCAGTATTAGTAATCAGTATTAGTAATTTGAACTGGATAGACTGAAGGAATGGGAGCCAGTGAAGAGACTTGCAGAAGGGAGAAGCGGAGGAGTAGCGAGGAGAGAGATGAATTATTCGGGCAGCAGAGTTAAGGATGGACTGGAAAGGTGCGAGTGTTAGCAGGGAGGCCACAGAAAAGGATGTTGCAGTAGTCGAAGCGGGAGATGATGAGGGCATGCACAAGCATTTTAGATTGAGGGTTGGGGAAAGGATGAATTCTGGAAATATTTTTGAGCTGGAGAAAGGAGGTGAAAAAAGCTTGGATATGCAGTTTGAAGGACAGGGCAGAGTCAAGGGTTACTCCGAGGCACAGCGGACTTCCGTTACAGGGGAAAGCATGATGTCATTTATTGTGATAGATAGGATCAGGTAAGGAAGATCTGTGAGATGGAGGAAAGATGATGAGTTCAGATTTCTCCACATTGAGTTTGAGGAAGCAAGAGGAGGAGGATATGGCTGACAGACACTCCGGGATTCTGGACAGAAGAGAGGTGACGTCTGGGCCAGGGAGGTAGATCTGAGTGTCATCAGCAATTTTAGCAAGAGTAAAAGGGTTAAAAAAAATTGAACGGAAAAAGCCACGGCTATAGAGGAGAGTTTGACCAACAAACTCCTTCCCTCAGTAAGAGCATTGAAGATGGGTTTTCCAGCATGACAATGACCCAAAACACACGGCCAGAGCAACTAAGGAGTGGCTCCAAAAGAGGCATTTCAAGGTCCTGGAGTGACCTAGCCAGTATCTAGACCTGAAACCAACAGAAAATCTTTGGAGATAGCTGAAACTCAATGTTGGCCAGCGACAGCCCCGAAACCTGAAAGATCTGTATGTACAGTTGTGCTCAAAAGTTTACGTACCATGGCTGAATTTTTGCTTTCTTGGCCTTTTTTCAGAGAATAAGAATGATAACACCAAAACTTTTTCTCCTCTCATGGTTAGTGGTTGGGTGAAGCCATTTACTGTAAAACTATTGTGTTTTCTCTTTCTAAATTATAATGACAACCCAAAACATCCAAATAACCCTGATCAAAAGTTTACATACCCCATTTCTTGCCCCCTCTAACATCAATGACAGCTTGAAGTCTTTTGTGGTAGTTGTGGATGAGGTTCTTTATTTTCTCCGATGGTAAAGCTGCACACTCTTCTTGGCTGACAAAAGGCCTCCAGTTCTTGTAAATTCCTGGTCTGTCTAGCATGAGCTGCGCACTTGAGATCTCCCCACAGTGGCTCAATGATATTGAGGTCAGGAGACTGAGGTGGCCACTCCAAAACCTTCACTTTGTTCTGCTGTAGCCAATGACAGGTTGTTGTGAACTCCGTTTTCAGGCTCCCTCTTGTGGTCACAGATGGTATTGTGTGACTTTGATTTTTTGGCTCCCCCTGGTGGTTTGGTTTATTATCCTGCTGGTCTGCTGGATCAGCTACCTCGTTATTCACCAGGGAGGCTCCTATTTAGCCCTGCTTCATTTCCACTTGTTGCTGGCTGTCAATGTATTCAGTGCTATTCTGATTACTCCTGATTATCTCGTTTTCTGCCTCTTCAGAATAAGCTAAGTTCTGTTTGAATATTTTTTGCTCATCTGCCTGCAATATGATTTCTGTGTATGATGAGTCTAGTCTAGCTTGCTAACATGTGATTTCTTTTTGCTGGTAAGCTCTGGGGTACGGAGTTGCTTCCCCCGCACCGTTAGTTGGTGCGGGGGCTCGAGCAATCTCTGCGTGGATATTTTGAATAGGGTTTTTCATTCACCGCACAGTTCTCTTCCTATTTTCTGCTATCTAGTATTAGCGGGCCTCATTTGCTAAATCTGATTTCATCTCTGCGTTTGTGCTTTCCCCTTAACTCACCGTTAATATTTGTGGGGGGCTATTCTATATCTTTGGGGTCTTCCACTGAGGCAAGTGAGGACTTACTTTCTCTCTAGGAATAGTCAGTTTCTCAGGCCGTGACGAGACGTCTAGGATTTTTAGGTAAACGTTCCACGGCTGCCTATAGTTGTTTGCGGATAGGATCAGGTTGCGGTCAATCTAGTTACCACTTCCCCAGATCTAGTAGTCTGTTCAGTTACTTAGCTAGTCCGACCTGCGATCCTTGCCACTAGGATCATAACAGTACAGCCGGCCAGTAAAGTGTTAATTGCATGGCAGAAGCAGGAGAAAAGAAGCTTGGAGATATTTTTTTTTTTTTGCTGCCGTGTGTCTAGCTGCTGTGTGTCTGGCTTCTCTCCTCTTAATCTTGGTGTGGCTCTGAGTTCAGCTGCTGATATGGATATCCAGAGTTTAGCCTCCAGTGTAGATCATCTTGCTGCAAGGGTACAAAGTATTCAGGATTTTGTTGTGCACAGTCCTATGTCAGAGCCTAGAATACCTATTCCGGAGTTGTTTTCTGGAGATAGATCTAGGTTTCTGAATTTTAAGAACAATTGTAAATTGTTTCTTTCTTTGAAACCTCGTTCCTCTGGGGATTCTGTTCAGCAAGTTAAGATTATTATTTCTTTCTTGCGTGGCGACCCTCAAGATTGGGCCTTCGCATTGGCGTCAGGGGATCCTGCATTGCTCAGTGTGGATGCGTTTTTTCTGGCCCTTGGATTGCTCTATGAGGAACCTAATCTTGAGAACCAGGCTGAAAAAGCGTTGTTGGCCCTCTCTCAGGGGCAAGATGATGCAGAGGTGTACTGCCAGAAATTTCGGAAATGGTCGGTGCTTACTCAATGGAATGAGTGTGCCCTGGCTGCAAGTTTCAGAAAAGGTCTTTCTGAAGCCATTAAGAATGTCATGGTGGGGTTCCCTACGCCTGCAGGTCTGAATGAGTCAATGACTCTGGCCATTCAGATTGATCGGCGTTTGCGGGAGCGCAAACCTGCGCACCATTTGGCGGTGTCTTCTGAACAGACACCTGAGTCTATGCAATGTGATAGAATTCTGACCAGAGGTGAACGGCAAAATTATAGAAGGCAAAATGGAGGTGCTTTTACTGTGGTGACTCAGCTCATGTTATCTCAGCATGCTCTAAGCGCACAAAAAAGATTGATAAATCTGTCACCATCGGTACTTTACAGCCTAAGTTTATTTTGTCTGTTACCCTGATTTGTTCCCTGTCATCTTACCCGGTTATGGCTTTTGTGGATTCAGGTGCTGCCCTGAGTCTGATGGATTTGTCATTTGCCAGGCGCTGTGGTTTTGTTTTGGAGCCTTTAGAATTCCCTATTCCACTAAGGGGAATTGATGCTACACCATTGGCTACGAATAAACCTCAGTACTGGACACAAGTGACCATGTGCATGACTCCTGTTCATCAGGAGGTGATTCGCTTTCTTGTATTGCATAATTTGCATGATGTTGTCGTGTTGGGCCTGCCATGGTTGCAGACTCATAATCCAGTCCTGGATTGGAAAGCAATGTCTGTGTCAAGTTGGGGTTGTCAGGGAATTCATGGCGACGCTCCTGTGGTGTCAATTGCTTCATCCACTCCTTCTGAGGTCCCTGAGTTTTTGTCAGATTACCAGGATGTATTTAATGAGCCCAAACTCAGTCCTCTACCTCCTCATAGGGATTGTGATTGTGCTATAAATTTGATTCCTGGTAGTAAGTTTCCTAAGGGACGACTTTTCAATTTGTCAGTGCCGGAGCATGCTGCTATGCGGAGTTATATAAAGGAGTCTTTGGAGAAAGGACTTATTCGCCCCTCCTCCTCCCCTCTTGGTGCGGGGTTCTTTTTTGTGGCTAAGAAGGATGGTTCCTTGAGACCTTGTATTGATTATCGCCTTCTAAACAAAATCACGGTCAAATTTCAGTATCCTTTGCCATTGTTATCTGATCTGTTTGCTCGCATTAGGGGGTCTAGTTGGTTCACCAAGATAGATCTTCGTGGTGCGTATAACCTTGTGCGTATTAAGCAGGGTGATGAATGGAAAACTGCATTTAATACGCCCGAAGGCCATTTTGAGTACTTGGTGATGCCTTTTGGACTTTCTAACGCTCCTTCTGTCTTTCAGTCCTTTATGCACGAAATCTTCCGCGAATATCTGGATAAATTTATGATTGTGTATCTGGATGATATTCTGGTTTTTTCGGATGACTGGGAGTCCCATGTTGTCACGATTCACACCGTGACTGTCAAGATCCCTTAGCCGCTGCCCACAATATGTCACGGATTGGGGTGACTTTAGACCAACAGACGGCTATCACATGTGCAGGGGGCTTATCCTAGTTATCCCTCCACTGCCACAATGTGATGAAAATAAAACACACACGAGGCTATTGACCTCTTGTTTACAGCAGGGGCTTATTTTAGGTATCCCACTGCTCTTCCGTATACCATGAACTGCAGGGATTTGTGTATATCCCGCTTACAGTTCCACTTAAACCTTGCAGCTCTCTGGCGCCCCCCTTACTGTCAGGTCAGATTAGGTACTGCACCTAGGGTGATTATTCGCCAGAAAGGCTGCCTGCTATGTACTGGCTATTGGGCGCGCTGCAGCGACGCGATAACTACTCCCGCTCAGGCAGGAACAATAATTATCAAGCCGCAGTCGCTGCAATGTCACCCAAAGGCCTGCACACGGTAGTGCCGCCACCAGCTCCGATTAAACGGGTCCGGAGCTAACCCAAAACAGTAGCGTAATTCCCTTCAGAGACAGGGTACGGTTTAGGGCAGGAAGAATGAACTAGTATTAAATATTATACCCCATAAATGATTTTTAGGCAGTGTTTATAAAATATTTTACAGAGATGTTACAAATGAGACAATTGCAAATATGTACAAGGTAATTATAAAAATAAAAGGATTAAATGAAGAAAAGGTAACACTCACATATTCTCAGATCATTGCATTGCAGGCAACAGGCTAGGAGAACTTTCCATCTATCCCAGTGCATTTGCACTCGCAGTCTGGTCGCTTCAGGTAAAAACTCACAACTCCCCCCTGGAAGCCTGCCAGCAACTTTATAACCTACAGCCTGTGACCTCACAGAAAGGGCTGGTTTTTCCAACCCCTCCTCTCTCGTCAGGGTTGCTCACTGTGCATTAAATATATCTGATGCCCGTAACTTCGCTCCAGAACATGTCATACACGTACCATACCCAGCATTCATCTCGGATTAACGTGGACTTTCTAATGAGATCAAATATGTCCTATTATTTACAGAGCAATCCCTACTTCTTCACCTGATGGAGTTAGACGTCTGTGTTTAGAGTGATGGGTAGATGCTTTGATGGAGATCAAGGATATGTATTTATCATTCTCCTATCGTACATCGTCTGCCTAATATCTTACAAAAATGGAACAAAGGACCGCATGGTTCTAGAGACTTAGAATCCAGTTCTTGCTGGAGGAAGCTTCTACCTGGTCGTAAACATTCCTTTAGGCAATAAAACGCTCTCCCCCCATGTACATTGGTGAGGCAAGCTCAACTCTGAAGTAAAAGAGAAGGGGGGGTTTCTTAGCCCACATCCTGGGCTGACAAGAGAAACTAAACTTATGATATTTCATACCATATCGTGACACATCCCCCTTTTGGCATGCGCTACAGCGGCAGAACCTCTCGGTATGCCTCCATGCGCACCTCCGTGGGTTCACCCTGCGGGAGAGTCCATCTGCATTCCCATGCTCTTTGCCCGCTTTGTGTTTGATGGTGAAGTCAAATTGCTGAAGGGCAAGGCTCCAGCGTAGCAACCTGCCGTTGGTTCCACACATGGTGCTTAGCCAGCGCAGAGGGTTGTGGTCGGTCACCACCGTGAAGGTGCGACCGTACAAGTAGGGCTGCAAGCGCTGCAGGGCCCAGACTATGGCCAGGCACTCCTTCTCAATGGTGGAGTAGGCCACTTCCCTCGGCAAAAGTTTCCGGCTCAGGTACAACACGGGGTGCTCTTGGTCCTCCGAGTCAACCTGGCTGAGCACAGCACCAAGGCCAAACTCGCTGGCGTCGGTCTGTACCAAGAACGGTCGACTGCTGTCAACACAGGGGCGTTGCACAGTGCTGTCTTCAACGCCTGGAAGGCCCCGTCACAGCCATCTGTCCAGTTGACGATGTGGGGTAGCTTCTTCCTGGTGAGGTCCGTCAAAGGTTTTGCCAGGCTACTATAGTGCTGCACGAAGCGCCTATAGTACTCTGCAGTGCCCAGGAAGGACATCACCTGTTTCTTGTTCCTGGGAGTGGGCCAGTTCACGATCAGGCCCACTTTGTCAGGCTCTGGCTTTAGGGTGTTTCCACCTACCCGGTGCCCCAGGTAGTGAACCTCCCTCATGCCCATCTGGCACTTTCCCGGCTTGATAGTCAGTCCTGCTCGGTGAATTCGCCCGAGCACCTCCTCGAGATGCTGCAGGTGTTCATCCCAGGAGGGACTGAAGATGGCAATGTCATCTAAGTACGCCACAGCGTACTTCTCCAGTCCCTGAAGCAGGAGATTGACCATCCGCTGGAAAGTGGCAGGGGCATTCTTCATGCCGAAGGGCATGACCGTGGACTCGTACAGTCCAAAGGGTGTGATAAAGGCGGACTTCTCCTGCGCCTCGGGGCTCAGGGGAATCTGCCAGTATCCGCGACTCAGATCCATTATTGTCAGGTATTTTGCGCCAGCTAACTTCTCAAGCAGCTCCTCGATGCGCGGCATTGGGTGCGCGTCAGAGGCTGTAATGGCGTTGAGCCCCCTGTAGTCCATGCAGAACCGGGTGGTCCGGTCCTTCTTTGGCACGAGAACTACCGGTGAGGCCCACGCGCTCTTTGACCGTCGAATCACCCCCAGCTGTAACATCTCATCGATCTCCTGGCGCATAATCTGCTGCACCTGGTCAGAGATTCGATAGGGTGTTCGCCGTAGTGGGGCGTGATTCCCGGTGTCCACCTCGTGGACGGCTAACTCAGTCCTTCCAGGCCGGTTGGAGAACACGACCCGGAAGGGTTCCAGTGTGGTTTGCAACTGCAACCGCTGTGGTTCATATAGCGAGGCGCTTACCTCCACGTCCTCAATGGACCCACGGGCCTTGGCTTGGGCCAGCATGTCCAGGAGGGTGTCTTCCTCCCCTTCTTCGGGTGCGCTGCAGACCGGTAGGACAAAAGGTTCACGTTCGTGTTGAGCCTTCATCATGTTGACGTGAAAGGCCTTTCGCCTACCCCGAGTGTGGTCAAGCGTGACCACGTAGGTGACCGGGTTGAGCTGTTGGTGGACGACGTACGGGCCCTCCCAGGCTGCCTGAAGCTTATCCGTTGGTACAGGAACCAGCACCCACACCTTTTGACCCACGTGGTAGGTCCGCTCCCGGGCGTTCTGGTCGTACCAGTGCTTCTGATCAGCCTGACCCTGCGTCATGTTGTCATGCACCAACTGCGTCAAGGTCTGCATCTTGTCACGGAAGCGCATGACATACTCCACTATGGACACTTCAGATGGGTTCGGCTCCCCTTCCCAGGATTCTCTTACCAACCCAAGGGGTCCCCGGACTCGCCTGCCGAAGTACAGGAGCTCGAAGGGGGAGAACCCCGTCGAGGCCTGCGGAACCTCTCAGTAAGCGAATAGCAGGTGTGGGAGGTACCGCTCCCAGTCGCGCCCTTGTGTCTCAACCAGCATGCGTAGCATCTGTTTGAGGGTACCATTGAAGCGTTCACACAAGCCATTGGTCTGTGGGTGATACGCACTCGATACCAGGTGCTTCACCTGCATTTTCTTACAGAGAGCCTCCATTAGGTGAGACATAAATTGGGTCCCTTGATCAGTAAGCATTTCCCTGGGAAATCCTACACGTGAAAGGATGGCCAACAGGGCATCCGCCACCTTATCTGCCCTAGTTGACGACAGAGCTACTGCCTCTGGGTACCGGGTAGCGTAGTCTACCACAGTAAGAATATATTGCTTTCCAGAGCTGCTGGGGACGGCCAGCGGGCCCACAAGGTCCACCGCGATCCTCTGGAAAGGCTCCTCTATCACTGGCAAAGGGATCCGGGGAGCCTTAAGAGCAGGCCCCGCCTTCCCCACTCTTTGACAGGTGACACAGGAGCGGCAGTAGTTTGACACATCTGTCCCCATCTTAGGCCAATAGAAGTGTTGAGATAGCCGGGCCTTAGTTTTGCTGATCCCCAAGTGTCCAGCTAGCGGGATCTCATGGGCAATCCGCAACAACTCACCCCGGAATTGCTGCGGGACGACCAGCTGTCTTTCCCTCAACCACTCCTTTTGTGATTCTCCGGGTACTGTCTCCCGGTACAACCTTCCTCCTTCCCAGAACACCTTCTCCTTATCAGTCTCGGAGAATGACATCCCGGCGAGTTGTCTCAAACTCTCTAGGCTCGCATCTGTGTGCAGAGCGGCCTGAAACTCCTGGCTAGTGGAAGCCAGAAGCGATGTCAGGGTCCCTTCCCCACGGGAGCCCTCTGGGACCTGCTCTGGGTCCACCTCTGGTTCAGTCATACTGATGACTGAGGAGGGTCCGGGAGGCAGACAGTTATCTGCGTTCCGGGCACTCTGACTGCGGGTGACAGCAGCTACGTAGGCTGTCTCCCCGGGGGTTTCTACAGACCCAACAGCCGACACTGCTATGGGCTCTACCTCCCCATCCACCCCCATTACCTCAGGAGCATTGCTACTTATGGGCCAGTTACCTTCCTCGGTGGCACTGGTCAATTGCATGGCATCACCTTCCTCACGGTTCCCATGTATCTCCCCATTTCCGGTAGCACCGACACTTGCCCCTGCTAGGGGTTCCTCAGCCGTCTCCTCCGCAGAGCGACGTGGCTGAGCACTCCTGTACCTATGGACACATCAACTTTCAAAGAAACATTATCAGATACAATTGGCACAGGTACAACATTTTCACCATCAATCCTAGGGAAAAAATGGTTAACAGATGCATCACTACAAGATAAAGCATGGTCAGGTAACACATGCGATTTCCCATCATCATCATCATCACCAGGGTTAACTTTACCCTCATTAGTAGATTGGGGAGGGGTGTCAATGACGTAGTATGCAAACAACCTCCCCAAATCAGTCCCCAACAAAACATCAGTGGGCAAATTATCAGACAGCCCCACTTCCTTCACCCCACTCCCGGCACCCCAATCAATAAAAACCCGGGCCATCGGTAAGGGACAGCTGATGCCCCCAATCCCAGTGACAGTTAGGGTTTTCCCCGGAATGATTTCTTCAGGGGCCGCCAGTTCGGGTCGGATGAGGGTTCGTTCAGCCCCGGTGTCTTTGAGGCCTGTAGCAACATGACCTCCCACAATGACATGCTGTACGTTATCACACCCCCTCCCAGCCACACAACCCACCAAAAGAACTGCTGCATTAGGCCCTGGGATGAGGGGTTCTTCTGCTTGGCTGGACATCGGGGACTGATGTGTCCAGTCTGCCTGCAGTGGTAACACTGGCGAAGTTCGGTGGTAGGTCTGGTGCTGTTGGCCACGGGGACAGGACCTCTGGTGTGTTGGCTGGCAGGGGTATTGGCGTTGGATGCAGGCTTACCCCCTCTCCAGCTGGAGGTGACTGGCTTCCGCACTTCCGATCTACGGTTGGCCTCATAGGCATCGGCAATCTGCGCTGCTTTCGTCACGTCTTTGGGTTCTCTGTCCATCACGAACTGTCGCACCTCAGCTGGGCAAAGATGGAAGAACTGGTCTTTGATCATCAGGTCTCGCAGCTGTGCAAAGGTGGTCACTGACAGTCCTTGGGTCCACTGGTCAAAGTGGGTCCCCAGTCCATGCACCACATCACTGTAACTGTCGTGTGGGCCACGTTGGAGGGTCCGAAACTTTTTACGGTACACCTCGGGTGTAAGCTGGTACTTGGCTATGAGGGCCTGCTTGATAGCCTCATAGTCACCATCTTGTTCTTGAGGGAGGGCAGCAAACGCCTCCAGAGCGTTTCCTCTCAGCCCTGGTGTCAGGTATCGTGCCCATTCTTGTGTAGGCAGCTGGTACTGCCTGCAGGCTTTCTCAAAGGCCCGCAGAAAAGTGTCCAAGTCCCCATCCTTTTCCATAACAGGAAAGTGGTCGGCCCGGGGCTTTGGTGTCTGAGCGCTGCTGGGCTCACGGCTCTGGGACGACCCCTGCATTTGCAGTAGGGCCATCTGCAGCTGGTACTCCCGCTGCGCTTGGGCCTCTCGCTCGGCTCGGTCCTGGTATTGCTGGATCAGCTGCAGACGTCTCTCTAGGTCATCTGCGGGGCATTGTTGCAGAGCCAGCTGCAGGAGGAGGTCTGCGCCCCCTTGGTTGCCAGTAGGGCCTGTATTCGGTGGTTGGACCTCTGCTGCAGCACCATGTTCGCTTGTGCCGGCTTCTGCGGCCTCTGGGCTCTGTGAGTGGTCTAGAGCGGCTTCCCATTGCACCAGTTCAGCGACCATTTGAGTCTTGGTCTTGTTCTGGGGGTTCAGGCAATGGTACATGCATATCCCAGCAAGAGTGTCTTTCTTCTGCTGGGTGTACCAGGCTTCTCCTTTCGCAGCCATGGTTGCCAAATAAAAGATAGAATAGAAAAACGAAGAGAAAGGGAGGGGACAATTACCAGTACACAATTGTCTCACAACTAATAAGCACTGAGATCGTTCTCCCAAACTTATTTGCGCAGAGTTCTCGCAAGAACTTTCTGCAAGTTTTTAGTGAGAGGAATGATTGCTCAAACCAAATCACTAATGCTCTAATATCCCACCGCCTTGCCACCAATTGTCACGATTCACACCGTGACTGTCAAGATCCCTTAGCCGCTGCCCACAATATGTCACGGATTGGGGTGACTTTAGACCAACAGACGGCTATCACATGTGCAGGGGGCTTATCCTAGTTATCCCTCCACTGCCACAATGTGATGAAAAAAAAACACACACGAGGCTATTGACCTCTTGTTTACAGCAGGGGCTTATTTTAGGTATCCCACTGCTCTTCCGTATACCATGAACTGCAGGGATTTGTGTATATCCCGCTTACAGTTCCACTTAAACCTTGCAGCTCTCTGGCGCCCCCCTTACTGTCAGGTCAGATTAGGTACTGCACCTAGGGTGATTATTCGCCAGAAAGGCTGCCTGCTATGTACTGGCTATTGGGCGCGCTGCAGCGACGCGATAACTACTCCCGCTCAGGCAGGAACAATAATTATCAAGCCGCAGTCGCTGCAATGTCACCCAAAGGCTTGCACACGGTAGTGCCGCCACCAGCTCCGATTAAACGGGTCCGGAGCTAACCCAAAACAGTAGCGTAATTCCCTTCAGAGACAGGGTACGGTTTAGGGCAGGAAGAACGAACTAGTATTAAATATTATACCCCATAAATGATTTTTAGGCAGTGTTTATAAAATATTTTACAGAGATGTTACAAATGAGACAATTGCAAATATGTACAAGGTAATTATAAAAATAAAAGGATTAAATGAAGAAAAGGTAACACTCACATATTCTCAGATCATTGCATTGCAGGCAACAGGCTAGGAGAACTTTCCATCTATCCCAGTGCATTTGCACTCGCAGTCTGGTCGCTTCAGGTAAAAACTCACAACTCCCCCCTGGAAGCCTGCCAGCAACTTTATAACCTACAGCCTGTGACCTCACAGAAAGGGCTGGTTTTTCCAACCCCTCCTCTCTCGTCAGGGTTGCTCACTGTGCATTAAATATATCTGATGCCCGTATTTTCGCTCCAGAACATGTCATACACGTACCATACCCAGCATTCATCTCGGATTAACGTGGACTTTCTAATGAGATCAAATATGTCCTATTATTTACAGAGCAATCCCTACTTCTTCACCTGATGGAGTTAGACGTCTGTGTTTAGAGTGATGGGTAGATGCTTCGATGGAGATCAAGGATATGTATTTATCATTCTCCTATCGTACATCGTCTGCCTAATATCTTACAAAAATGGAACAAAGGACCGCATGGTTCTAGAGACTTAGAATCCAGTTCTTGCTGGAGGAAGCTTCTACCTGGTCGTAAACATTCCTTTAGGCAATAAAACGCTCTCCCCCCATGTACATTGACGAGGCAAGCTCAACTCTGAAGTAAAAGAGAAGGGGGGGTTTCTTAGCCCACATCCTGGGCTGACAAGAGAAACTAAACTTATGATATTTCATACCATATCGTGACACATGTTAAGCAGGTCAGGATGGTGTTTCAGGTCCTGCGTGCCAATGCTTTATTTGTGAAGGGCTCAAAATGTCTTTTTGGAGTCCAGAAGGTCTCTTTTTTGGGTTTCATTTTTTCTCCTTCTGCTATTGAGATGGACCCAGTCAATGTTCAGGCTATTCATGACTGGACTCAGCCTACATCTGTTAAGAGTCTTCAGAAGTTCTTGGGTTTTGCTAATTTTTACCGTCGTTTCATCGCTAATTTTTCTGGTGTTGTTAAGCCATTGACGGATTTGACCAAGAAGGGTTCTGATGTTAGTAATTGGTCTCCTGCGGCTGTGGAGGCCTTTCGGGAGCTGAAGCGCCGGTTTTCTTCGGCTCTGGTCTTATGTCAGCCAGACGTCTCCCTTCCTTTCCAGGTCGAGGTTGATGTTTCTGAGATTGGAGCGGGGGCTGTTTTGTCGCAGAGAAGCTCTGATGGCTCTGTGATGAAGCCATGTGCTTTCTTTTCAATAAAGTTTTCGCCTGCCGAGCAGAATTATGATGTTGGTAATCGGGAGTTGTTGGCTATGAAGTGGGCATTTGAGGAGTGGCGACATTGGCTCGAGGGAGCTAAGCATCGTGTGGTGGTCTTGACTGATCACAAGAATTTGATTTATCTCGAGTCGGCCAAGCGGTTGAATCCTAGACAGGCTCGTTGGTCGTTGTTTTTCTCTCGTTTTGATTTCGTGGTCTCATACCTGCCTGGTTCGAAGAATGTGAAGGCTGATGCTCTTTCTAGGAGTTTTGTGCCTGACTCTCCTGGTGATTCAGAGCCAGCTGGTATCCTCAGAGAAGGGGTGATTTTGTCTGCATCTCCCCAGATTTGCGACGAGTGCTGCAGGAGTTTCACGCGGATAGACCTGACCGTTGTCCACCGGAGATACTGTTTGTCCCGGATAGATGGACCAGCAGAGTTATTTCCGAGGTTCATTCTTCGGTGTTGGCAGGCCATCCTGGGATTTTTGGTACCAGAGATTTGGTGGCTAGGTCCTTCTGGTGGCCTTCCTTGTCGCGGGATGTGCGTTCCTTTGTGCAGTCTTGTGGAATTTGTGCTCGGGCTAAGCCTTGCTGTTCTCGTGCCAGTGGCTTGTTGTTGCCTTTGCCTGTCCCGAAGAGGCCTTGGACGCACATTTCCATGGATTTTATTTCAGATCTCCCTGTCTCTCAGAGAATGTCGGTCATTTGGGTGGTGTGTGATCGTTTTTCTAAAATGGTCCATTTGGTGCCCTTGCCTAAGTTGCCTTCCTCCTCCGAGTTAGTTCCTCTGTTTTTTCAAAATGTGGTTCGTTTGCACGGGATCCCTGAAAATATTGTTTCCGACAGAGGATCCCAGTTTGTGTCTAGATTTTGGCGGACCTTTTGTGCTAAGATGGGCATTAATTTGTCTTTTTCGTCGGCCTTCCATCCTCAGACGAATGGCCAAACCGAGCGCACTAATCAGACTTTGGAAACCTATTTAAGATGTTTTGTTTCTGCTGATCAGGACGACTGGGTGACTTTTTTGCCATTGGCCGAGTTTGCCCTTAATAATCGGGCTAGTTCTGCTACTTTGGTTTCGCCTTTTTTTTGTAATTCAGGGTTTCATCCTCCTTTTTCCTCGGGTCAGGTGGAGTCTTCTGACTGTCCTGGAGTGGATGTTGTGGTGGATAGGTTGCATCAGATTTGGAATCATGTGGTGGACAATTTGAAGCTGTCACAAGAGAAGGCTCAGCGCTTTGCCAACCGCCGTCGCTGTGTGGGTCCCCGACTTCGCATTGGGGATTTGGTGTGGTTGTCTTCTCGCTTTGTTCCTATGAAGGTCTCCTCTCCTAAGTTTAAGCCTCGGTTTATCGGTCCTTATAAGATTTTGGAAGTCCTTAACCCTGTGTCATTTCGTTTGGACCTCCCGGCATCGTTTGCTATTCATAATGTGTTCCATCGGTCCTTGTTGCGGAGGTATGTGGTGCCTGTGGTTCCTTCGGTTGAGCCTCCTGCCCCTGTGCTGGTTGAGGGAGAATTGGAATACGTGGTGGAGAAGATCTTGGATTCTCGTATTTCAAGACGGAGGCTTCAGTATTTGGTCAAGTGGAAAGGCTATGGTCAGGAGGATAATTCCTGGGTTGTCGCCTCTGATGTTCATGCGGCCGATTTGGTTCGTGCCTTCCATGTGGCTCACCCTGATCGCCCTGGGGTTTTTGATGAGGGTTCGGTGACCCCTCCTCAAGGGGGGGTACTGTTGTGAACTCCGTTTTCAGGCTCCCTCTTGTGGTCACAGATGGTATTGTGTGACTTTGGTTTTTTGGCTCCCCTGGTGTTTTGGTTTATTATCCTGCGGGTCTGCTGGATCAGCTGCCTCGTTATTCACCAGGGAGGCTCCTATTTAGCCCTGCTTCATTTCCACTTGTTGCCGGCTGTCAATGTATTCAGTGCTATTCTGATTACTCCTGATTATCTCGTTTTCTGCCTCTTCAGAATAAGCTAAGTTCTGTTTGAATATTTTTTGCTCATCTGCCTGCAATATGATTTCTGTGTATGATGAGTCTAGTCCAGCTTGCTAACATGTGATTTCTTTTTGCTGGTAAGCTCTGGGGTACGGAGTTGCTTCCCCCGCACCGTTAGTTGGTGCAGGGGCTCGAGCAATCTCTGCGTGGATATTTTGAATAGGGTTTTTCATTGACTGCACAGTTCTCTTCCTATTTTCTGCTATCTAGTATTAGCGGGCCTCATTTGCTAAATCTGATTTCATCTCTGCGTTTGTGCTTTCCCCTTAACTCACCGTTAATATTTGTGGGGGGCTATTCTATATCTTTGGGGTCTTCCACTGAGGCAAGTGAGGACTTACTTTCTCTCTAGGAATAGTCAGTTTCTCAGGACGTGACGAGACGTCTAGGATTTTTAGGTAAACGTTCCACGGCTGCCTATAGTTGTTTGTGGATAGGATCAGGTTGCGGTCAATCTAGTTACCACTTCCCCAGAGCTAGTAGTCTGTTCAGTTACTTAGCTAGTCCGACCTGCGATCCTTGCCACTAGGATCATAACACAGGTCGACTTGGCCTTGTGTTTTGGATGTTGTCATGTTGGACCGTCCAAGTAAGTCCCATGCGCAGCTTCCGGGCTAATGAGTGCAAATTTGTCACCAGTATTTGCTGTTAACATGCTGCATTCATCTTTCCTTCAACTTTGACCAAGTTTCCTGTGCCTTTGCAGCTCACACATCACCAAAACATCAGCGAGCCACCTCCGTGCTTTACAGTAGGAATGGTGTTCCTTTTGTCATAGGTCTTGTTGACCTGTCTCCAAATGTAATGTTTATGGTTGTGGCCAAAATGTTCAATTTCAGTCTCATCACCCCAAATTACCGTGTTCTAGAAGTTTTGAGGCTTGTCTCTGTGCTTTTTGGCATATTGTAGGCGAGATACTGAGGCATTTGCGCAGTAATGGCTTTCTTCTGGCAACTCGACCATCTAGCCCATTTTCTTCAAGTGCCTCATTATTGTGCATCTAGAAACAGCCAAACCGCTAGTTTTCAGAGAGTCCTGTATTTCAGCTGATGTTATTTGTGTTTTTTTTTTTACATCCTGAACAGTTGTGGACGATCAGGATCCCCTGATTTTCCATTTGTTAATCACAGTTTGATCGATGCTGACTGGCATTATCAATTCCTTGGATATCTTTTTGTATCCCTTTCCTGTTTTATACAGTTCAACTACCTTTTCCCATATATCCAATGACAATTCTTTTGCTTTCCCCATGACTCACAATCCAGAAACGTCAGTGGCTGGATGAAAGAAGCAAAAGTCTGGATCCCAGAAACTCACTCAGCTTTTATGAACACACATTGATGTTACCTTTAGTAGCCATTCAAAGCCATTTGTGTCAACTTCTGAGCATGTTATCTGTTGTGATTTTGCTTTTTGCTCCCTCTAGTGGTCATTAGTGATTTGACTCTGGAGCGTCTGTCTTTTCCTATATCCTCACCTGGGCCGTTAGTTCAGGGGCGTTGCTATATAAGCTCCCTGGACCTTCAGTTCAATGCCTGGCATCGTTGAAATCAGAGCTAATCTGCTGTGCTCTTGTCCTCTGATCCTGGTTCCTGTTTTTCAAGCTAAGTCTGCTTCTTTGCTTTTTGCTTTTGTTTTGTTTGGTATTTTTGTCCAGCTTGTTCCTATCTGTATCCTGACCTTTGCTGGAAGCTCTAGGGGGCTGGTGTTCTCCCCCCGGACCGTTAGACGGTTCGGGGGTTCTTGAATCTCCAGCGTGGATTTTTATAGGGTTTTTGTTGACCAGATAAGTTATCTTGCTATATTCTGCTATTAGTAAGCTGGCCTCTCTTTGCTGAACCTGGTTCATTTCTGTGTTTGTAATTTCCTCTTACCTCACCGTTATTATTTGTGGGGGGCTTGTATCTTGCTTTGGGGTCCCTTTCTCTGGAGGCAAGAGAGGTCTTTGTTTTCTTCTCCTAGGGGTAGTTAGATTCTCCGGCTGGCGCGAGTCATCTAGCGATCACCGTAGGCATGATCCCCGGCTACTTCTAGTGTTGGCGTTAGGAGTAGCTATTTGGTCAACCCAGTTACCACAGCCCTATGAGCTGGATTTTTGTATCTTGCAGACTTACACGTTCCTCTGAGACCCTGTCCACTGGGGTCATAACAGTATGCCAGGCCAGTATTAAATGTTTAATGCATTGCAGAAGTGGGATTATAAGAGAGAAAATTTTGAGTTTTTTTTTTCCCTCTCTCATTTTTTTTTTTCTTTTCCCCTTTACCTCAGAGTGGCTTAAGCTTGCTGCAGACATGAATGTCCAGACCTTGATTACAAGTGTGGACCAGCTTGCCGCTCGTGTGCAGGGTATACAAGATTATGTTACCAGAAATCCTAGGTCTGAACCCAAGATTCCGATTCCTGAACTGTTTTCAGGAGACCGATTTAAGTTTAGGAATTTCAGGAATAATTGTAAATTATTTTTGTCCCTGAAACCTTGTTCGTCTGGAGACTCTGCTCAACAAGTAAAAATTGTTATTTCATTCTTACGGGGTGACCCTCAGGATTGGGCTTTTTCGTTGGCGCCAGGAGATCCGGCATTGGCTGATATTGATGCGTTTTTTCTGGCGCTCGGTTTACTTTATGAGGAACCCAATCTTGAGATTCAGGCAGAGAAAGCCTTGCTGGCTATGTCTCAGGGCCAGGACGAGGCTGAGGTGTATTGCCAAAAATTTCGGAAATGGTCCGTGCTGACACATTGGAACGAGTGTGCACTGGCCGCTAATTTTAGAAATGGCCTTTCTGAGGCCATTAAGAATGTTATGGTGGGTTTTCCCATTCCCACAGGTCTGAATGATACCATGTCCCTGGCTATTCAAATTGACCGGCGGTTGCGGGAGCGCAAAACCGCAAATTCCCTCATGTTGTTGTCTGAACAGACACCTGATGTGATGCAATGTGATAGAAAAACCGCAAATTCCCTCATGGTGTTGTCTGAACGGACACCTGATTTGATGTAATGTGATAGAATCCTGACTAGAAATGAGAGGAAAATTCATAGACGCCGGAATGGCTTGTGCTACTACTGTGGTGATTCTACACATGTTATCTCAGCATGCTCTAAACGTATATCTAAGGTTGTTAGTCCTGTCACCGTTGGTAATTTGCATCCTAAGTTTATTCTGTCTGTAACTTTGATTTGCTCACTGTCATCTTATCCTGTCATGGCGTTTGTAGATTCAGGTGCTGCCCTGAGTCTTATGGATCTCTCATTTGCTAAGCGCTGTGGTTTTATTCTTGAACCATTAGAAAATCCTATCCCTCTTAGGGGTATTGATGCTACGCCATTGGCAGAAAATAAGCCGCAGTATTGGACACAGGTTACCATGTGCATGACTCCTGAACACCGCGAGGTGACACGTTTTCTCGTTCTACATAAAATGCATGATTTGGTTGTTTTGGGGCTGCCATGGTTACAGACCCATAATCCAGTCCTTGACTGGAAGGCTATGTCAGTGTCTAGTTGGGGCTGTCGTGGTATTCATGAGGATTCCCTGCCTGTGTCTATTGCTTCTTCTACGCCTTCGGAAGTTCCGGAGTACTTGTCTGATTATCAGGATGTCTTTAGCGAGTCCAGGTCCAGTGCATTGCCTCCTCATAGGGAATGTGACTGTGCAATAGATTTGATTCCAGGCAGTAAATTTCCTAAGGGAAGACTGTTTAATCTGTCGATACCTGAACATACCGCTATGCGTTCATATATCAAGGAGTCTCTGGAGAAAGGACACATCCGTCCGTCTTCTTCCCCTCTTGGTGCGGGATTCTTTTTTGTGGCTAAAAAGGACGGATCTTTGAGGCCTTGTATTGACTATCGGCTTTTAAATAAGATCACTGTCAAATTTCAGTATCCTTTGCCGCTGTTGTCTGACTTGTTTGCCCGGATTAAAGGTGCCAAGTGGTTTACCAAGATAGACCTTCGTGGTGCGTACAACCTTGTGCGCATTAAGCAAGGGGATGAATGGAAAACCGCATTCAATACGCCCGAAGGTCATTTTGAGTACTTGGTGATGCCTTTTGGGCTCTCTAATGCCCCTTCAGTTTTTCAGTCCTTTATGCATGACATTTTCCGGAACTATCTGGATAAATTTCTGATCGTTTATCTGGATGATATTCTGGTTTTTTCTGATAATTGGGACTCGCATGTGGAGCAGGTCAGGATGGTCTTTAAAATTTTGCGTGAAAATTCTTTGTTTGTCAAGGGCTCAAAGTGTCTTTTTGGTGTACGGAAGGTTCCCTTTTTGGGGTTCATTTTTTCCCCTTCTGCTGTGGAGATGGACCCAGTCAAGGTCCGAGCTATTCTTGATTGGACTCAGCCCTCGTCAGTTAAGAGTCTTCAGAAGTTCTTGGGTTTCGCTAACTTCTACCGTCGTTTTATCGCTAACTTTTCTAGCATTGTGAAACCTTTGACGGATATGACCAAGAAGGGCTCCGATGTGGTTAATTGGGCTCCTGCTGCCGTGGAGGCTTTCCAGGAGTTGAAACGTCGGTTTACTTCGGCGCCTGTTTTGTGCCAGCCTGATGTCTCGCTTCCCTTTCAAGTTGAGGTGGATGCTTCAGAGATTGGAGCAGGGGCCGTTTTGTCGCAGAGAGGCCCTGGTTGCTCTGTTATGAGACCTTGCGCCTTTTTCTCTAGGAAGTTTTCGCCTGCGGAGCGAAATTATGATGTGGGCAATCGGGAGTTGTTGGCCATGAAATGGGCATTTGAGGAGTGGCGTCATTGGCTCGAGGGTGCTAAGCATCGTGTGGTGGTCTTGACTGATCACAAAAATCTGATGTATCTTGAGTCTGCTAAACGCCTGAATCCTAGACAGGCCCGCTGGTCATTGTTTTTCTCCCGTTTTGACTTTGTTGTCTCGTATTTACCAGGTTCAAAGAATGTGAAGGCCGATGCTCTTTCCAGGAGCTTTGTGCCTGATGCTCCTGGAGTCGCTGAACCTGTTGGTATTCTTAAGGATGGTATTATCTTGTCAGCTATTTCTCCTGATCTGCGACGTGTGTTGCAGAGATTTCAGGCTGATAGGCCTGATTCTTGTCCACCTGACAGACTGTTTGTGCCTGATAAGTGGACCAGCAGAGTCATTTCCGAGGTTCATTCCTCGGTGTTGGCAGGTCACCCAGGAATTTTTGGCACCAGAGATCTGGTGGCCAGATCCTTTTGGTGGCCTTCCTTGTCTAGGGATGTGCGGTCATTTGTACAGTCCTGTGGGACTTGTGCTCGAGCTAAGCCTTGCTGTTCTCGTGCCAGCGGGTTGCTCTTGCCCTTGCCTGTCCCTAAGAGACCTTGGACACATATCTCCATGGATTTCATTTCTGATCTTCCGGTGTCTCAGGGCATGTCTGTTATCTGGGTGATATGTGATCGCTTCTCCAAGATGGTCCATTTGGTTCCTTTGCCTAAACTGCCTTCCTCTTCCGATCTGGTTCCTGTGTTTTTCCAGAACGTGGTTCGTTTGCACGGCATCCCTGAGAATATTGTGTCAGACAGAGGATCCCAGTTCGTTTCCAGATTCTGGCGATCCTTTTGTAGTAGGATGGGCATTGACTTGTCGTTTTCGTCTGCTTTCCATCCTCAGACTAATGGACAGACGGAGCGAACTAATCAGACTTTGGAGGCTTATTTGAGGTGTTTTGTCTCTGCTGATCAGGACGATTGGGTGACCTTCTTGCCGTTAGCTGAGTTTGCCCTTAATAATCGGGCTAGTTCCGCCACCTTGGTTTCGCCGTTTTTCTGCAACTCTGGTTTCCACCCTCGTTTTTCTTCGGGTCATGTGGAACCTTCTGACTGCCCTGGGGTGGATTCTGTGGTGGATAGGTTGCAGCGGATCTGGAATCTTGTGGTGGACAACTTGAAGTTGTCACAGGAGAGGGCTCAGCGCTTTGCCAACCGCCGCCGCGGTGTGGGTCCCCGACTACGTGTTGGGGATTTGGTGTGGCTTTCTTCCCGCTTTGTTCCTATGAAGGTTTCCTCTCCCAAATTTAAACCTCGTTTTATTGGTCCTTACAAGATATTGGAAATTCTTAATCCTGTATCCTTTCGCCTGGATCTACCTGTGTCGTTTGCTATCCACAACGTGTTTCATAGGTCCTTGTTGCGGCGGTACGTTGTGCCTGTGGTTCCTTCTGCTGAGCCTCCTGCTCCGGTGTTGGTTGAGGGCGAGTTGGAGTACGTGGTGGAGAAGATCTTGGATTCTCGTCTCTCCAGGCGGAGGCTTCAGTACCTGGTCAAGTGGAAGGGCTATGGTCAGGAAGATAATTCCTGGGTGGTCGCCTCTGATGTTCATGCGGCCGATTTAGTTCGTGCCTTTCATGCCGCTCATCCTGATCGCCCTGTGGTCGTGGTGAGGGTTCGGTGACCCCTCACTAAGGGGGGGGTACTGTTGTGATTTTGCTTTTTGCTCCCTCTAGTGGTCATTAGTGATTTGACTCTGGAGCGTCTGTCTTTTCCTATATCCTCACCTGGGCCGTTAGTTCAGGGGCGTTGCTATATAAGCTCCCTGGACCTTCAGTTCAATGCCTGGCATCGTTGAAATCAGAGCTAATCTGCTGTGCTCTTGTCCTCTGATCCTGGTTCCTGTTTTTCAAGCTAAGTCTGCTTCTTTGCTTTTTGCTTTTGTTTTGTTTGGTATTTTTGTCCAGCTTGTTCCTATCTGTATCCTGACCTTTGCTGGAAGCTCTAGGGGGCTGGTGTTCTCCCCCCGGACCGTTAGACGGTTCGGGGGTTCTTGAATCTCCAGCGTGGATTTTTATAGGGTTTTTGTTGACCAGATAAGTTATCTTGCTATATTCTGCTATTAGTAAGCTGGCCTCTCTTTGCTGAACCTGGTTCATTTCTGTGTTTGTCATTTCCTCTTACCTCACCGTTATTATTTGTGGGGGGCTTGTATCTTGCTTTGGGGTCCCTTTCTCTGGAGGCAAGAGAGGTCTTTGTTTTCTTCTCCTAGGGGTAGTTAGATTCTCCGGCTGGCGCGAGTCATCTAGCGATCACCGTAGGCATGATCCCCGGCTACTTCTAGTGTTGGCGTTAGGAGTAGCTATTTGGTCAACCCAGTTACCACAGCCCTATGAGCTGGATTTTTGTATCTTGCAGACTTACACGTTCCTCGGAGACCCTGTCCACTGGGGTCATAACAGTTATCAGGCAAAAATCACCAGAGTATGTAAACTTTTGATCAAGGTCATTTGGATGTTTTGGGTTGTCATTATGATTTAAAAAGAGAAAACATAGTAGTTTGACAATAAATGGCTTCACCCAGCCACTAACCATGAGCGGAGAAAAAAGTTTTGGTGTCATCATTCATATTCTTTAAAAAAAAGGCCAAGAAAGCAAAAATTCTGCCAGGGTATGTAAACGTTTGAGCACAACTGTAGGAGTGGGACAAAATCTTGATAAAGAACTACAGGAAACGTCTAACCTCTGTAATTGCAAACAAAGGTTTCTGTACCAAATATTAAGCTATGTTTTTCTATTGTATCAAAAGCTAATTTCATGCAATAAAATGCAAATTAATTATGTAAAAATCATAGAGTGTGATTTTCTGGATTTTTTTCTGATTTTGTCTGGCACAGTTGAAGTGTACCTATGATAAAAATTTCAGACCTCTCCATTCTTTGTAAGTGGGAAAACTTGCAAAATTGTCAGTGTATCAAATAATTATTTTCCCCACTGTTTCTATAAAAATAAAAAAATCTTGCCATTTTCACATAGGCCACTGATTCTAATAATATTTCCTATTTAATTTATTTCAGGAGCCACATGGAGATAAGTAACATTATAATGTATGTAAAGTGCTGTGGAATTAATGGCGGCAATATAAATGAGTAAAATACATAAATAAATTATACTGCCTCAGACCCTACTCATTTGTATAGAAGTATTTACTGTTCATGCTCTGTTCTGGGCAAAGGTCATTGTTAAAGAAGGAGAAGGAGGTGCGCTATAATATCTTTGTTTATTACGTTTACTTATTTAGTTCCATCATATAATAATAATCTTTATTGTTATCTAGCGCTACCATATTCCGCAGTGCTTTACAGTTTGCACACATTATCATCACTGTCCCCGTTGGGGCTCACAAAATTCCCTATCAGTATGTCTTTGGAATGTGGGAGGAAACCGGAGTGCCCGGAGGAAACCCACGCAAACACGGGGAGAGCATACAAACTCCTTGCAGATGTTGTCCAAGGTGGGATGTGAACCCAGGACTCCAGCGCTGCAAGGCTGCAGTGCTAACCACTGAGCCACCGTGCTGCCCTATCATTGTTAATGCTAGTTCCTTTTATCTACTGTGGTGTTACCTACCATCGCAATCCTGCCTGTGATGACATTGAGACTAATATTAATCCTAGTGAACAGTGTAAAAATTGCAATATTTTAGACTTTTCTCATTAATATGAATAGCGATATGGAAAATAAAACAAAAATCATTATTAAATGTAAAAACCTGATTTTGAAATAAAATAAATGTGTGTTTTTTCAGTCTCTGGTCTAAAAATAATAATAATAAAAAAAAAACAGATGAAGTAGCGGATATATGTGAAAACGATTGCATGTCTTTCATAGACTGCAATGTTATAAAAACCTTAATTTTTTTTTCATCCACTTTTTTTTAACAGGATGAAAAAGCACAGCAGATTGTGTTTTTCGTATCCTGTGAAAAAAGTGTCAAAAGTGATACATGCACAAACATATGTCAAACATTGCAGTTTATTGCAGTTTGACATACATTTTTCCTTATGTATTTCATATAACAGTAAAATTATCTGTTTAAATACATTCTTTTTTTTAACAGCAAAAAGATACAAAAAATAGTGGTGTGAAACATGCCTTAGCATAATTCTCCCAAGTTTGCCTGACACTGGGGGTTTTTGCAGCCTTTGAAGTGTCCAGTTATGCAATAAAATGTGTGTTAACACCCCGAAGGCGCTGATTTATTAAGTCGCAGTTCACTGGCAGGTCAGACATCAGGGTGTTAAAGCTGCAATCTCTCAATGCAAATGCCAAGCAAAACCTGAAGGGTCAACACCCCAAAATCATAGCACAAACAGCCTGTTTCTGTATAAATCCAATGACAGGAAACATAGCAAACAAAAGCCCAGGTTAATTACTCCCATACACACAAGAACAGAGCACTCCACTCCCAACTCAATACCACTGGGATTAATGTTAGGCCCTAGAATTCATTGGACCGCAGATAGAAAAGTAAAGCATCTCGCAAAAATGCTGAGGATTTCAGCTGCACAAACTCAAGGCAAGTCTACATTTTCCAATGAAAGCTGTGTCTATGGTCCTGAGCAGAATACCTTTTAGGTGAGCATGGTGGGAATTGTTATCCAAAACTGGAAAACACGATTAATCTTGAGAGCAACTCTTTCATAGGCTTGAGCAACAATCTAAGGTGCATGAATGTAACCCAACAGTTAAGGAGGGTGATCAGTAGGGTTGGATTCAAGTTTCCCCACTTTTTGTCCATGTGGGAGTTACGTCAGTGCTTGTCTCCCTATTCCCAGTGAAGTACACATGCAGGCTTGGCTGTTCGAGCACGCATATATATTTATAGGTAAGGAGTAACATTTCTACTTGTGGGGAGTGACATGTCTGCCATACCAGGGTAAACAGGCTTACATGCCATGCAATGCTCCCCTGGAATATCAAATATGCAAATCGCCTTTTCAGAGTGGAAGAGGACTAGAACTGTAGTCCTACCTATTAGAAGAAGCAATCCAAAATGTCAATATTGACCCTTTAATGAGCCTTTCCACATGACCTAGGATAAAAGCCAAACCTGAATCTCAATTTGCAGACACACGTTTTAGGGACGTTTCCACTCGAGAGTGCAAAGTATGAGATCTGATTTTGCTGTATGAGAGATCTCTGAGTACTATCTAAGGGGTAAGGTTTCTCCTTCCGGAGTTACATGTCAAGGTGAGCGCCTGCTTTTGGCTTTTATCCTAAGTCATGTGAAATGGCTCGTTAGAAAGTCGATATGGATTTTCAGGATTGCTCCTTCCTATAGGAGGCACTAGAGTTCTAGTCCTCTTCCTCTCTGAAGAGACAATTTGCACCTTGTGGAGAGTGACATTGAATGATCTATAAGCCTCTTTTTCCTGGCATGTCATTCTCGTTACCCCATATACAGTGCCTTGCGAAAGTATTTGGCCCCCTTGAACTTTTCAACCTTTTCCCACATATCATGCTTCAAACATAAAGATACCAAATGTAAATTTTTGGTGAAGAATCAACAAGTGGAACACAATTGTGAAGTTGAACGAAATTTATTGGTTATTTTAAATTTTTGTGGAAATTCAAAAACTGAAAAGTGGGGAGTGCAATATTATTCGGCCCCTTTACTTTCAGTGCAGCAAACTCACTCCAGAAGTTCATTGTGGATCTCTGAATGATCCAATGTTGTCCTAAATGCCTAATGATGATAAATATAATCCACCTGCGTGTAATCAAGTGTATAAATGCACCTGCTCTGTGATAGTCTCAGGGTTCTGTTTGAAGCACAGAGAGCATCATGAAGACCAAGGAACACAACAGGCAGGTCCGTGATACTGTTGTGGAGAAGTTTAAAGCTGGATTTGGATACAAAATGATTTCCAAAACTTTAAACATCCCAAGGAGCACTGTGCAAGCGATCATATTGAAATGGAAAGAGTATCATACCACAGCAAATCTACCAAGACCCGGCCGTCCCTCTAAACTTTCATCTCAAACAAGGAGAAGACTGATCAGAGATGCAGCCAAGAGGCCCATGATCACTCTGGATGAACTGCAGAGATCTACAGCTGAGGTGGGACAGTCTGTCCATAGGACAACAATCAGTCGTGCACTGCACAAATCTGGCCTTTACGGAGGAGTGGCAAGAAGAAAGCCATTTCTCAAAAATATCCATAAAAAGTGTCATTTAAAATTTGCAACAAGCGGCCTGGGACAAAGACCAAACATGCTATGGTCAGATGAAACCAAAATTGAACTTTTTGGCAAAAATGCCAAACAATATGTTTGGTGTAAAGGCAACACAGCTCATCACCCTGAACACACCATCCCCAGTGTCAAACATGGTGGTGGCAGCATCATGTTTTTGGCCTGCTTTTCTTCGGCAGGGACAGGGAAGATGGTTAAAATTGATGGGAAGATGGATGGAGCCAAATACAGGACCATTCTTGAAGAAAACCTGTTGGAGTCTGCAAAAGACCTGAGACTGGGACGGAGATTTGTCTTCCAACAAGACAATGAATGATCCCAAACATAAAGCAAAATCTACAATGGAATAGTTCACAAATAAACGTATCCAGGTGTTAGAATGGCCAAGTCAAAGTCCAGACCTCAATCCAATCGAGAATCTGTGGAAAGAGCTGAAAACTGCTGTTCACAAACGATCTCCATCAAACCTCACTGAGCTCGAGCTGTTTGCCAAGGAAGAATGGGCAAGAATTTCAGTCTCTCGATGTAGAAAACTGATAGAGACATACCCCAAGCAACTAGCAGCTGTAATGGCAGCAAAATGTGACGCAACAAAGTATTAAGTTAAAGGGGCCGAATAATATTGCCCCCTCCACTTTCCAGTTATTGAATTTCCACAAAAACTTTAAATAAGCAGTACATTTTGTTCAACTTCACAATTGTGTTCCACTTGTTAATTCTTCATAAAAAATTTACATTTGGTATCTTTATGTTTGAAGCATGATATGTGGGAAAAGGTTGAAAAGTTCAAGGGGGCTGAATACTTTTGCAAGACACTGTATATGGGATGATGGGAAAGATGTTATTCACTTCTAGGCTGTGTATATAGCTATTTCTCAAAAGAGAGCAGTGGAGGATTCATCAGATAATTTGGTCTTCACAGTCATTTCCAAACCAGTTAAGATGGCTCTGGAAGAGTTTAACTGAAAAGGAAAGCAAACCACGAATTTCTTCAAAATGGACAGAAAATCATCTCAAGTGGCCACTGCCTGAAAGAATACATAGACCCTCTCAGGCTCTTATCAAGATAAAGGGTGTTTGATCAGTGCATAATTTACGTTATTGCACTGCCTAGTTCTCTTTTACCAGTATTCTAAAATGTGGAATAGAGAAAAACGAGTAGGAGTGATGATATTTCTTATTGTATCTTCAAATGACCTGGTAGGTTGCAGTGGAGGCCAAAAAGGGAATCTGTCAGCAGGTGTTTGCTATGTAATCTGAAGACACTAGAAAATAGGGTCCGAAATACGGATTTGTTAAGGCTTGACAAAGTACCATATAGGTCTAATAATAATAATAATAATAATAATGCTTTACTTTTCTATCTGCAGTCCAATGAATTCTGCGGCCTAACAATCCCAATGGTGTTGAGTTGGGAGTGGAGTGCTCTGTTCTTGTGTGTATGGGAGTAATTAATCTGAAACATGTTGCCCGGGAGCGCAGCGGATATTTCATTTTTGCCTTATAAATTGTTTTGTTGCTGTTTTTAACCATTTTTTGTGCCTTTTATACTACTGGACCAATAAAGCAATTCTATTAAGACGATGTGAGTGTCGGCTATCTTTTGCACTGTTGCTATTACTGGAGTATTTCGCCATGCACCCGGACAGGTGGGCTGGCTGCTCCTTTTTCATATTTCAATTAAAGTTAGTGCAACAAATCCCTTTAACAAATGTGTTGGGGACTATTTTACTGTACTTACAAATTTAAAAGCTAGCACAGTTTCCCCTCCTGAACTTGTCTGAATGGTTATCATTGAATACTAAACTTTTATTGACTTGCAGAGATTTCAGAAGGAATATGTGTAATGAGACCACCCCTGCCAAGCCACTGAGTACCTTCTGTGCCTTTAATTAGCATTGAGGCAAAGATCTGCTTGGAAGAGACTGAATTCTAGGGACACAACACCTAAAAATCCCATTGAAAAGACTGTAGCAATTAGTCAGTATCTCTCTAGCAGCCAGACTGCCAAGCATGAGTCGCTGGCTTGGCCACAGCCAACCTGGCACAGTGCTGACATAAGAGAATAGAAAATAATGGTTGATGAATATCAGCAATCATATTATAATTAACAGAAATGTACTAATTAGATAACATTTCCCAGCAAACATTCCCTTTTCCTTATGCATTTCGATTTATAAGGCACAAGCAGTTAATGTGAGTGATCTAACATCTAACAATACTAAAAAGTGAACGTTCTTTGTAAAAAGCCTCCAGGGAAAGTAATTAGCTGGTGATATTGGAAATGTGGATACACACAAGCTGCAGTGTGAAGAAGCAAGACAATAGCGGAGGGTGGAAAGAATATTTAAAATGTGTCTCCAAAGGAACTAAGTCAAAAGAACTAAAGACAGTCCGGAAAGGCAAAATCCGCACCAGATGTTTTTCACCAGCTTCTAAATAGACAAAGGGGAAGCTAATTGAATCCACAAAGTTTTGGGGACAGAAAAAAAAAAATAACAATGCATTATACATTTTTTTCCTTTGCCGTGCATAAAATATTAGCTGTGTTTTAAATTCTTCATTTGCTTTGGGTCCACGTTTCCAAATAAATTTATTGTAACGTTATGCTCTCTTACCCTCCAACATGCGCAGAGCCTCCTCCTGAGTCACAGTGTCTCTCTTTTGAAGGCCATTAACTTTTGTATTTTAAATGTCACTTTATTTTTTTCTAGATCAACACCAAAAAAGTATGTGTATTCTTGATTCTTAAGAGCCATATTATAATAACCAGGATGTTACTAGGATGTCTTCTCCTAGCACAGCATATGTACACATCACAGTGTGAACAGCCAAGAACTCCTAGATTCGTAGAATTTAAATACAAATTAAAATATTTTCAGAACATGTAATGCCTCATATAATGAACAGGGAACCACTCCACAACATATCCAAGAACAGGATGGTCGTGTGCTTTCTTCAACCTTCCTTTCCCTGCAAATGTAACATTTATGCCAGTTCCTGTCCCCTCTATTTCTGCTACAGTCCTGTTTTATTCCTGGGAGTTTTAACCCCTTCATGCCGCGGCCCTTTTTCGTTTTTGTGTTTTCGTTTTTCGCTCCCCTCCTTCCCAGAGCCATAACTTTTTTATTTTTCCGTCAATATGGCCATGTGAGGGCTTATTTTTTGCGGGACGAGTTGTACTTTTGAACGACATCATTGGTTTTACCATGTCGTGTACTAGAAAATGGGAAAAAAATTCCAAGTGCGGTGAAATTGCAAAAAAAGTGCAATCCCACACTTGTTTCTTGTTTGGCTTTTTTGCTAGGTTCACTAAATGCTAAAACTAACCTGCCATTATGATTCTCTAGGTCATTACGAGTTCATAGACACCTAACATGACTAGGTTATTTTTTATCCAAGTGGTGAAAAAAAATTCCAAACTTTGCTTAAAAAAAAAAAAAAAAAAAAAAAAAGTGCCGATTGGGTTCAGGTCTGGTGACTGTAGAGGCCAGGTCATCTGGCGTAGCACCCCATCACTCTCCTTCTTGGTTAAAAAGCCTTTACACAGCCTGGAGGTGTGTTTGGGGTCATTGTCCTGTTGAAAAATAAATGATGGTCTAACTAAACGCAAACCGGATGGAATAGCATGCCACTGCAAGATGCTGTGGTAGCCATGCTTTTTTAGTATGCCTTCAATTTTGAATAAATCCCCAACAGTGTCACCAGCAAAGCACCCCCACACCTCCTCCTCCATGCTTCACGGTGAGAACCAGGCATGTAGAGTCCATCCGTTCACTTTTTCTGTGTCTCACAAAGACATGGTGGTTGAAACCAAAGATCTCAAATTTGGACTCATCAGGCCAAAGCACAGATTTCTACTGGTCTAATGTCCATTCCTTGTGTTCTTTAGCCCAAACAAATCTCTTTGCCTGTCCTTAGCAGTGGTTTCCTAGCAGCTATTTTACCATGAAGGCCTGCTGCACAAAGTCTCCTCTTAACAGTTGTTGTAGAGATGTGTCTGCTGCTAGAACTCTGTGTGGCATTGACCTGGCCTCTAATCTGAGCTGCTGTTAACCTGTGATTTCTGAGGCTAGTGACTCGAATAAACTTATCCTCAGAAGCAGAGGTGACTCTTGGTCTTCCTTTCCTGGGGCGGTCCTCATGTGAGCCAGTTTCTTTGTAGCGCTTGATGGTTTTTGCCACTGCACTTGGGGACACTTTCAAAGTTTTCCCAATTTTTCAGACTGACTGACCTTCATTTCTTAAAGTAATGATGGCCACTTGTTTTTCTTTACTTAGCTGCTTTTTTCCTGCCTTGCCATAATACAAATTCTAACAGTCTATTCAGTAGGACTATCAGCTGTGTAGTCACCAGACTTCTGCACAACACAACTGATGGTCCCAATACCATTTATAAGGCAAGAAATCCCACTTACTAAACCTGAGAGGGCACACCTGTGAAGTGAAAACCATTCCCGGTGACTACCTCTTGAAGCTCATCAAGAGAATGCCAAGAGTGTGCAAAGCAGTCATCAAAGCAAAAGGTGGTTACTTTGAAGAACCTAGAATATAAGACATAATTTCAGTTGTTTTACACTGTTATGTTAAGTATATAATTCCACATGTGTTAATTCATAGTTTTGATGCCTTCAGTGTGAATGTACAATTTTCATAGTCATGAAAATACAGAAAAATCTTTAAAGGGAACCTGTCACCTGAATTTGGCGGGACTGGTTTTGGGTCATATGGGCGGGGTTTTCGGGTGTTTGATTCACCCTTTCCTTACCCGCTGGCTGCATGCTGGCCGCAATATTGGATTGAAGTTCATTCTCTGTCCTCCGGAGTACACGCCTGCGCAAAGCAATATTGCAGATGACCCCCGTGCCAGTCATTGTGAATCTCCTATGAATGCTGGCTTGTGGCCGACATTCATAAGAGATCTTGATTTCTGCTACACATACCTAAAGCCCTGCTACGATTGCAGCTCCAAGTTTCCTAAGCGGACTATTGAAGCCAGTAAAAAGAAAAAAAGTTTTTAAACCATATATAAAAAAAGTTATGCCCCATTGAAAACAAAAATTTAAAAAAAAATATTGCTGGATTTAGAAATGTCTGATTTATCAAAATATCAAGTAAATTAATCAGATTGGTAAACAGTGTATTGAGAAAAAAAAAAAAAAAACGAAAAGCCAGATTTACGTTTTTTTGGCTACATTGCATTACAATGCAATAACAGGTGATCAAAACATCATATCTACCCCCAAAATGGTATAAATAACAAATGTCCACTTAGGGTGTAAAACATGTCATCACCCAGCCTTAGATCCAAAAATAATAGAGACGCTGCAGGTCTCATAAAATGGTGACATAAGCTAATTTTTGTTCCTACAAATTTTGGATTTTTTTTTTTCATCACTTAAAGGGAACCTGTCACCCCGTTTTTTGAAGATGAGCTAAAAATAGCATTAAATAGGGGCAGAGCTGGGCGTTACATTAGTGTCTTTTGTGTTGTGAATTTGGTTTTTGGGCTCCCCCGGTGGTCACTGGTGGTACTGGACTTGTGTGCTTCACTTTCCCTGTTCACCTGTTTCCATCAGGATATGGGAGTATCCTATTTAGCCTTGCTGCTCAGTTATTCTAGTGCCGGCCATCAATGTAACCAGAGCCTTTCTGTTGCATGTTCCTGCTTCTAGACTACTATCAGCTAAGTTGGACTCTTAGTCCTAAGTTTGTTTGCATTTTTGTTCCAGTTCACAGTTATGTTATGTCTCTGTAGCTGGAAGCTCTTGTGGGCCGAAATTACCACTCCGGTGTCATGAGTTGACACATGAGTCTTAAAGTAATTTCGGGATGGTATTTTAATAGGGTTTTCAGCTGACCGTGAAGTTCCCTATTGTATCTTCTTACTATCTAGTAAGCGGACCTCGCTTTGCTGAACCTACCTTCATACTGCGTATGTCTTTTCCTCTGAACTCACCGTCAATATATGTGGGGGGCTTCTGTCTCCTTTTTGGGGGAATTTCCCTAGAGGTAAGCCAGGTCTGTTTTTTCCTCTAATAGGGTTAGTTAGTTCTCCGGCTGGCGCTGGGCGTCTAGGGATAAAACGTAGGTACGTCACCCGGCCACTGTTAGTTGTGTGATAGGTTTAGCTCACGGTCAGCTCGAGATTCCATCACCCAAGAGCTAGTCTGTTATTTAAGTTCTCTGACTTTCCCTTGCCATTGGGAACCATGACAGTATGGCCGGCCAAGGGTTAAAACCGTTGGCAGAAGAAAGGAGAGAAAAAGAAGTCTGCAGATTTTTTTTTTTTTTTTCTTCTGAGCTTGCTCTATAGTTTACTCAGTTGCATTTCTGCTCTAATTGCAGCCTTGCCTCTCTCTCTCCGTCTAATCCTTGAATGGCTCTGATCTCACCTGAGTAAAATGGATCCTCAGAGTTCGGCTACAGGTTTGAATAATCTTGCTACGAAGGTTCAAAATTTACAGGATTTTGTTATTCATGCTCCTATATCTGAACCTAGAATTCCTATACCAGAATTTTTCTCCGGGGATAGATCTCGTTTCCTGAATTTCAAAAATAATTGTAAATTATTTCTTTCCCTGAGATCTCGCTCCGCTGGAGATCCCGCACAGCAGGTTAGGATAGTAATTTCCTTGCTGTGGGGTGACCCTCAAGACTGGGCATTTGCATTGGCACCCGGGGATCCTGCGTTGCTCAATGTGGATGCGTTTTTTCTGGCTTTGGGGTTGCTTTATGAGGAACCTAACTTAGAGATTCAGGCTGAAAAGGCCTTGATGGCCCTATCTCAAGGGCAAGATGAAGCTGAAATATACTGCCAAAAATTTCGTAAATGGTCTGTGCTTACTCAGTGGAATGAGTGCGACCTGGCGGCGAATTTCAGAGAGGGTCTCTCTGATGCCATTAAAGATGTTATGGTGGGGTTCCCTGCACCTACAGGTCTGAATGAGTCCATGACAATGGCTATTCAGATTGATCGGCGTTTGCGGGAGCGCAAACCTGTGCACCATTTGGCGGTGTCTTCTGAGAAGGCTCCAGAAAATATGCAATGTGATAGAATTCTGTCCAGAAGCGAACGGCAGAATTTTAGGCGAAAAAATGGGTTGTGCTTCTATTGTGGTGATTCAACTCATGTTATATCAGCATGCTCTAAACGTACAAAAAAGGTTGATAAGTCTATTTCAATTGGCACTTTACAGTCTAAGTTTATTTTGTCTGTGACCTTGATTTGTTCATTATCGTCAATTACCGCGGATGCCTATGTCGACTCTGGCGCCGCTTTGAGTCTCATGGATTGGTCCTTTGCCAGGCGCTGTGGGTTTGATCTAGAGCCTCTGGAAGTTCCTATACCTCTGAAGGGTATTGACTCTACACCATTGGCTAGTAATAAACCACAATACTGGACACAAGTGACTATGCGTATGAATCCAGACCATCAGGAGACGATTCGCTTCCTTGTGTTGTACAATCTACATGATGTTTTGGTGCTCGGATTGCCATGGTTACAATCTCATAACCCAGTTCTTGACTGGAAAGCAATGTCTGTGTTAAGCTGGGGATGTCAGGGGGCTCATGGGGACGTACCTTTGGTTTCCATTTCGTCATCTATTCCCTCTGAGATTCCGGAATTTTTATCTGATTATCGTGATGTTTTTGAGGAGCCTAAGCTTGGTTCACTACCTCCTCACAGAGATTGCGATTGTACCATAGATCTGATTCCGGGCAGTAAATTTCCAAAGGGTCGTTTATTTAATCTATCTGTACCTGAACATGCTGCTATGCGAGAATATATTAAGGAGTCCCTGGAAAAGGGACATATTCGTCCTTCTTCATCTCCCTTAGGAGCCGGTTTTTTCTTTGTATCTAAAAAAGATGGCTCTTTGAGGCCGTGTATTGATTATCGACTCTTGAATAAAATTACAGTCAGATATCAGTATCCTCTGCCACTGCTGACTGATTTGTTTGCTCGAATAAAAGGGGCTAAGTGGTTCTCTAAGATTGATCTCCGTGGGGCGTATAATTTGGTGCGAATTAAGCAGGGGGATGAGTGGAAAACCGCATTTAATACGCCCGAGGGCCATTTTGAGTATTTAGTAATGCCTTTTGGTCTTTCAAATGCCCCTTCAGTCTTTCAGTCCTTTATGCATGACATTTTCCGGGAATATTTGGATAAATTCATGATCGTGTATCTGGATGATATTTTGATTTTTTCGGATGACTGGGATTCTCATGTCCAACAGGTCAGGAGGGTTTTTCAGGTTTTGCGGGCTAATTCCTTGTGTGTGAAGGGTTCTAAGTGTATTTTTGGGGTTCAAAAGATTTCTTTTTTGGGGTACATTTTTTCCCCCTCTTCCATTGAGATGGATCCTGTCAAGGTTCGGGCTATTTGTGATTGGACGCAACCTTCTTCGCTTAAGAGCCTTCAGAAATTTTTGGGCTTTGCTAATTTTTATCGTCGATTTATAACTGTTTTTTCTGATGTTGCTAAACCTTTGACTGATTTGACCAAAAAGGGTGCTGATGTTGCTAATTGGTCCCCTGCTGCTGTGGAGGCCTTTCGGGAGCTTAAGCGCCGCTTTTCTTCCGCCCCTGTGTTGCGTCAGCCTGATGTTACTCTTCCTTTTCAGGTTGAGGTCGATGCTTCCGAGATCGGAGCTGGGGCGGTCTTGTCGCAGAAAAGTTCCGATTGCTCCGTGATGAGACCTTGTGCGTTCTTTTCTCGAAAATTTTCGCCCGCCGAGCGAAATTATGATATTGGTAATCGGGAGCTTTTGGCTATGAAGTGGGCTTTTGAGGAGTGGCGTCATTGGCTTGAGGGGGCTAGACATCAGGTGGTGGTATTGACCGATCACAAGAATTTGATTTATCTTGAGTCTGCCAGGCGCCTGAATCCTAGACAGGCGCGCTGGTCGTTGTTTTTCTCTCGGTTTAATTTTGTGGTCTCATACTTACCAGGTTCTAAAAATGTGAAGGCGGATGCCCTTTCTAGGAGTTTTGAGCCTGATTTCCCTGGTGATTCTGAACCTACAGGTATCCTTAAGGATGGGGTGATATTATCTGCTGTTTCCCCAGACCTGCGACGGGCTTTGCAGGAGTTTCAGGAGGATAGACCTGATCGTTGCCCGCCTGGTAGACTGTTTGTTCCTGATGATTGGACCAGTAGAGTCATCTCGGAGGTTCATTCTTCTGCGTTGGCAGGTCATCCTGGGATCTTTGGTACCAGGGATTTGGTGGCTAGGTCCTTCTGGTGGCCTTCTCTGTCTCGAGATGTACGAGTTTTTGTGCAGTCTTGTGATGTTTGTGCTCGGGCCAAACCTTGTTGTTCTCGGGCTAGCGGATTGTTGTTATCTTTGCCTATTCCAAAGAGGCCTTGGACTCACATCTCTATGGATTTTATTTCTGATCTCCCTGTTTCTCAGAAAATGTCTGTCATCTGGGTGGTGTGTGACCGTTTTTCAAAGATGGTTCATTTGGTGCCCTTGCCTAAGTTGCCGTCCTCTTCCGAGTTGGTTCCTCTGTTTTTTCAAAATGTGGTTCGCTTGCATGGTATTCCGGAGAATATCGTTTCTGACAGGGGGACCCAGTTCGTGTCTAGATTTTGGCGGGCGTTCTGTGCTAGGATGGGCATTGATTTGTCTTTTTCGTCTGCGTTCCATCCTCAGACTAATGGCCAGACTGAGCGAACTAATCAGACCTTGGAGACTTATTTGAGGTGTTTTGTGTCTGCGGATCAGGATGACTGGGTTGCCTTTTTGCCGTTGGCGGAGTTTGCCCTCAATAATCGGGCTAGTTCTGCCACTTTGGTTTCTCCTTTCTTTTGCAATTTGGGGTTTCATCCTCGCTTTTCTTCTGGTCAGGTGGAGTCTTCGGATTGTCCTGGAGTGGATACTGTGGTGGATAGGTTGCATCGGATTTGGGGACAGGTGGTGGACAATTTGGAGTTGTCCCAGGAGAAGACTCGGCATTTTGCTAACCGCCGTCGTCGTGTTGGTCCTAGTCTTCGTGTTGGGGACTTGGTGTGGTTGTCTTCTCGTTTTGTCCCTATGAGGGTTTCTTCTTCTAAGTTTAAGCCTCGGTTCATCGGCCCGTATAAGATTTTGGAGATTCTTAACCCTGTGTCCTTTCGATTGGACCTCCCGGCATCTTTTTCTATCCATAATGTCTTCCATCGGTCATTATTGCGCAGGTATGAGGTACCGGTTGTGCCTTCCGTTGAGCCTCCCGCTCCGGTGTTGGTTGAGGGTGAATTGGAGTACGTTGTGGAAAAGATCTTGGACTCCCGTGTTTCCAGACGGAAACTTCAGTATCTGGTCAAGTGGAAGGGCTACGGTCAGGAGGATAATTCTTGGGTGACAGCCTCTGATGTTCATGCCTCTGATTTGGTCCGTGCCTTTCATAGGGCTCATCCTGATCGCCCTGGTGGTTCTTGTGAGGGTTCGGTGCCCCCTCCTTGAGGGGGGGGTACTGTTGTGAATTTGGTTTTTGGGCTCCCCCGGTGGTCATTGGTGGTACTGGACTTGTGTGCTTCACTTTCCCTGTTCACCTGTTTCCATCAGGATATGGGAGTATCCTATTTAGCCTTGCTGCTCAGTTATTCTAGTGCCGGCCATCAATGTAACCAGAGCCTTTCTGTTGCATGTTCCTGCTTCTAGACTACTATCAGCTAAGTTGGACTCTTAGTCCTAAGTTTGTTTGCATTTTTGTTCCAGTTCACAGTTATGTTATGTCTCTGTAGCTGGAAGCTCTTGTGGGCCGAAATTACCACTCCGGTGTCATGAGTTGACACATGAGTCTTAAAGTAATTTCGGGATGGTATTTTAATAGGGTTTTCAGCTGACCGTGAAGTTCCCTATTGTATCTTCTTACTATCTAGTAAGCGGACCTCGCTTTGCTGAACCTACCTTCATACTGGGTATGTCTTTTCCTCTGAACTCACCGTCAATATATGTGGGGGGCTTCTGTCTCCTTTTTGGGGGAATTTCCCTAGAGGTAAGCCAGGTCTGTTTTTTCCTCTAATAGGGTTAGTTAGTTCTCCGGCTGGCGCTGGGCGTCTAGGGATAAAACGTAGGTACGTCACCCGGCCACTGTTAGTTGTGTGATAGGTTTAGCTCACGGTCAGCTCGAGATTCCATCACCCAAGAGCTAGTCTGTTATTTAAGTTCTCTGACTTTCCCTTGCCATTGGGAACCATGACACTTTTGTGTGCCTTTATTACCCACCTATGCTGCCGAAATACCTTTGCAAAGTCGCCGTTTTGTGCTGTCACTCACGCTAGACTGGTCCTATGGGCATGGTGACAGCGCTGTTTCTCCCCCAGATCAGGCTCATCATTCCGTTGGTGGCGTAGTGGTGTGCGCATGTCCAACAGAGAATATCCACTGCCCAGGTGATGAAAAAGAGCACGATCTGCGCTATTCAGCCGTTTACCGGTGGGCGCGGCCATCTTTCTTCTGCTGCACGTGGATGGAGCGCTCTGCTGCCCGGGGCTTCAGGAAAATGGCTGCGGGATGCCGCGCGTGCGCAGATGGAGATCGCGGTGGCCATTTTCCTGAAGCCCCAGGCAGCAGAGCGCTCCATCTGCGCACGCGCGGACACAGGAAGATGGCCGCGCCCACCGGTAAACGGCTGAATAGCGCAGATCGTGCTCTTTTTCATCACCTGGGCAGTGGATATTCTCTGTTGGACATGCGCACACCACTACGCCACCAACGGAATGATGAGCCTGATCTGGGGGAGAAACAGCGCTGTCACCACGCCCATAGGACCAGACCAGCGTGAGTGACAGCACAAAACGGCGACTTTGCAAAGGTATTTCGGCAGCATAGGTGGGTAATAAAGGCACACAAAAGACACTAATGTAACGCCCAGCTCTGCCCCTATTTAACGCTATTTTTAGCTCATCTTCAAAAAACAGGGTGACAGGTTCCCTTTAAATAAAAAAGAACCTATACATGTTTGGTATATGTATATTCGCACTGACCTGAGGAATCACATTGCCAGGTCAGTTTTAGCATCTAGTGAACATGGTAAATAAACCCCCCCACCACCAAAAAAATAAAATGTGGAATTGCACTTTTTTTAAAATTTTTACCGCACTTTTTTCCTGTTTCCCAGTACATTATATGGTAAATTCAATGGTGTCATTCAAAAGTACAACTCGTGTCGCAAAAAATAAGCCCTCATACAGGTATATTAACAGAAAAATAAAGTTCTGGCTCTGGAAAGAAGGGGAGTAAAGAATGAAAACACAAAAACAGAAAATCACAAGGTCATGAAGGAGTTAAAACTAGGTCTCTGACTTCCATTCACAGTTAATAGATTTTGCTTACATGTCCTGTAGCTCTAGTTCTTGCTCTTGTGCCGTCTTCCTTATTTTTCTGGTTTTCGGACATTGGCTTGTATTTTGACCATCTGCTTGCTTTCTGATTTAGTCCTGACTAGGCCACTTAGCATTGACCCTTCTGTGTTTCAGCTTGCTGCACCAGTTAGCAGCTGATTTTGTGGCCCCAGCTCAGGAGCCCTTGTGTATGTCCAGATCCCTGTACAGGTGTTACAGTGTGGAGGGCCAAGATCTATTAACAGTAGAGATTGGCGAACCCAAACAGTAAAGTTAGGGGTCTATACTGAATATCTACTGTTACTGTTTGGGATTGGCACACCAAACACTGGGTGCGACAAACACTACCACTGATCAGCGGTATAATTATTACTTCAGGTCAGACACATGCGGATCAAATCACAGCATGAGCCTGCAGCTGTGTTCGGAGGTAAAAAGTTTACCTACGGTCACTGGCATCAGCTGACGGGGCTACTACTCTCATAAGCCTAAGCCTGCTGCCCAGGGCCGTATTTGGCCTTCATGCTGCCCTAGGCACTTTTCATGGTTGAGCCACTTACTTGGGTCACACACTGAGTCTGTGCACACGAGATCTATACAAGTCAGATGTACTCTGTAAAACGCTTTCAAAAGCGCTAATTAAACACTAAAAGAATGAACGTCTGCACTTGCTGTGCACAGGTTCAGTCTTTTGAGTGTTTTTAACACCTTCAGCTTTTCAAAGTCATCAAGAGATTAAAAAAGGTAACCTAACCATTGCTTCAGTGAGGAGAGGCCTAGTGATATAGAGACATGCTGTCTGCTCATTCACCCCTCCTCTTTACTGAAGGTGTTCAAAGGGAAGCCAAGAGCAGACAGGTAGCAGGCGTCAGAGCGAGCCTGCAGCTACATTGTGTGCACCCACACTGACACTTGGAGCGCGCTGCTGCACTCATCCAGTGTCGCTGGTTTCACACTTGCGCTTTTTTTTCAATTCAGGTTTTTCAGCCAAATCTTTATCCTTTCAGTATCCAGTTTTTGCCTATTCACTTTAATGGTGTCAGGTAGAATCCAATTACTACAGGTTGTTTCCTGACACCATTAAAGTGAATGGACAAAAAACTGGATCCTGAAAGGATCAGGATTTGGCTGAAAAACCTGATTTTGCCTGACTTGGAAAAAAAAACACACAAGTGTGAAGCCAGCCTCTGTGAGTAAGCGCAGACTAGCAAGCTGATTTTAGACAGCACTCACTTTTACTAACAGAGCGCTGACAATAATGACAAGCTTTAGTATACAAATACGAGAGTGCTGCGAAACACCCTCATTTGCATATTAAATAAAGTAGATTTAACTTTATAGCGCCAATAAAAACTATTCTATAGGAATATGCCCCCTAATCCCCATTCTAAAGCATCAGCCTCCCCCAAATCCCCAGCCTACATAGCAGCAGAAGGAATACTTTCAAAATTTTCAAATATTTTGGAAATATTTAATTTTTTGTAAGTTGGTACTTCATTTCACATGGCATAAGATGGCAACACTGTTTCTTTCAAATTCCATACATTTCCAAGATGGCAGAGGGTTGAATGTGAACACCTACTGTTCTTACTGGAATCATACAGTAACAGGCTATATTGGTAAGTGGATTACTATTAACTAGCAACATGCATAACTTAAGTTCAGTAAATGTAAAAGAAGTACTGTTGGGAAACCAAAATACTATATATATCTTTGGTTCTGGAAGATTATTGTTTATCAGAAATTTTGCACATATCCATTGTAGACATTTTCTCAGTAACGTAAGTTACCAAAAAGATAAAAAGTTTTTGCAGGATTGAGAACTAAGCATAAATTAAGTTGTAACTTGGAGAGTTCTTATATTGCATAATGTATTAACTATTCATTAGGTTTCATGTTGCTGCTAAGAGTTTCACAGTTTCTGTATGAAGTAAACTTATTGTAACGTAAATTACCATCAGCTTTTCAAAGTAAGTTACTGGCTGATGACTGGGTTGAAGTAATGTATGATGGCAGAAAGTACAGTGCCTTGCGAAAGTATTCGGTCCCCTGGAACTTTTCAACCTTTTCCCACATATCATGCTTCAAACATAAAGACACCAAATGTAAATTTTTGGTGAAGAATCGACAACAAGTGGAACACAATTGTGAAGTTGAACAAAATGTATTGGTTATTGTAAATTTTTGTGGAAATTCAAAAACTGAAAAGTGGGGCGTGCAATATTATTCGGCCCCTTTAACTTAATACTTTGTTGCGCCACCTTTTGCTGCGATTACAGCTGCAAGTCGCTTGGGGTATGTCTCTATCAGTTTTGTACATCAAGAGACTGAAATTCTTGCCCATTCTTCCTTGGCAAACAGCTCGAGCTCAGTGAGGTTTGATGAGGGGTTCCCGTGCTATTTTTTAAAACTATTTAAATCAAAATGACGTGGGGTGTCGCCCATTTTTGACAATCAGCCAAGTTAAAGCAGACAGCTGGGAGATGGTATTCTCAGGCTAGTACGGGGCCATGGATATTGCCCATCCAGCCTAAAATTAGCAGCCCGTATCCGCTCAGAAATGATGCATGTATTAGATGCGTCAATTCTGGCGCTTTGCCAAGCTCTTTCCACTTGCCCTGTGGCAGTGGCAAGTGGGATTCATATTTGTGGGGTTGATGTCCCCTTTGTATTGACCGATGACATCAAGCCCACGGCTTAGTAATGTAGAGGCACATTAATGGGCATTTACTCTGCAAGATAATTGTGAATGAGTGTTGTTAGACATTCTAGCTTCATTATTAGATTTCTGTACTTACAAGCTGCCGATTGACAGATGATAGAGCAAAATCCCCATTTATTTGGTGAAATGATCTTTTATACAGCATAAAAGATCATCATTGTTGTAGGTGCATCGTCCTGTGTAAACCAGACTACCGCTGCTGAAAACTATGGCAGACTATACGAACTGAGCGATCTAGCACTGTGCATCATTTACTTTGGTCTGTCTGTGTAAATAGGCAATCAAATGACGGCTGATCGGTAAACGGTTACTGATTGGTGGTTGTATCATGGAACCCCTTGGTCTATGTAAATAGACTCGTAGAAGTCAGACACATCTGAATGAGAACAGGCAGATAAAATTCAAATGGCCGATCCATTTCTTTTCAGGGGAGATAAGTTTGGACCAGTGATTTTTAACTTTTACCAATTGAAAATACAACAACACACGGCAAAACTCAGAGTTAATATGAAAGAGAACGGGGAGAGTGTTTGAGACACACAGAGAAGATTTCTTACATTTTTCTCATATATTTATCAAATTTTATTGTAATATGAGTCAAAATAAGAGCAAAGAAAAGGAGAAAGTCATTTGAGCAAGTGCTGAGATATTTTTCATTTTTTGTCTTTGATTAGTGTTCCTACAAGTAGCCCGATAAGCTTAGAAAACGATGAGTGGCCTCTTGGGGTTTGTAAAAGTTAGTCAAGCACAATTTAATGAGCTAAAAGAATTTTTGTGCAAACTAATTAATTAGCAGAATTTCCACTGAAATAATGAAGGAAGAAGCTTGGAATGTCTCATACCTAAACTGACCAAGGAAACCCCCAATCTGCTCACATTCTGCCTATTAAATGCCCTATAAAATCTTATGAACTCTGCTACAAACTTATACAGGTTTATGAAGAAGTCAATCTATGAAATATCTTTGTAGTTGCTCTCATCCTGTCTCCAGAATGGTAATAAGTAGAATAGTATAACATTCCTCCCCAAGCTTTCGATACTTTACGATCCCAAAGCAAATTTCAAGGGAGAAAATGTGTTTGAGGAATGTGACCAAAAACAAAACAAAGACATCTTAACCTCCTTCAACTTTTTTTCACAGAAGATTCAATTTCATAAACCATGCCTTGTTAGTCACCACTGTTTCCAGCGTGTACTTCCAGAATTCCCACCTGCATTCACAAAGAACCATAAAAACTGAATGTACGCACTGTTTTACCTAGTGCAAGACCCGATGGAGGTATTCTCTCTGTGGTGCTCTAATCCCTGTGTTATGAATTACCTCCTCCTGCACTTTACAGTCTTGCTCATTGTGTTCCTTTAAAACCCTTGACTCCAATTGCAGAACTAAAAGTACCAAAAATCCCATATACTGTTTTCATTTTGCAGAAAGTAGATATGTTTATTATCAATTCTACATTAGGTGGAAATTATCTTTAAATTATATTTACATTAATTTCGTTGAAGGTACAATTAATGTAAATGTAAAGGGATTTCCCCTTTCAAAGTTTATAGCTCCAAATGCTTAGAAGCACAAACAAAATACCAGCAAACCAAATTCTTACTGACTTTCCTGGTGTCCAGGCATCAGCTGTTACTGAAGGCTTACTTGATCTGCTGCAGCATTGACATCACGTTGACAGCCCTGGGGCCAATCACTGAGCTCCGAGGCCCTAGCTGTGTAGCTGGCATGAAGCGCTCAACTCAGTGACTTGACTCTAATGCCACCAACGTTAGGTCACCACTTAAGGAAATAACATAAGTCAGCGGTAGTGGCTAGAAGAACTGGATCCTGTAAGGGTAAGAGGAGACTGCCCCTTTAAATTATTTGTTTGTTCAACCTTCACCCTTGAAACTTTTTCTAAATGTTTCTAATATATATACAGCTCTGGCAAAAATTAAGAGACCACCACATCAAAACCCTGCCATGGGCAGCCCAATCTCCAGACCTGAACCCCATTGAAAACCTCTGGAATGTAATCAAGAGGATGATGGATAGTCACAAGCCATCAAACATAGAAGAACTGCTTAAATTTTTGCGCCAGAAGCAGTGTGAAAGACTGGTGGAAAGCATGCCAAGACGCTTGAAAGCTGTGATTAAAAATCATGGTTATTCCACAAAATATTGATTTCTGAACTCTTCCTGAGGTAAAACATTAGTATTGTGGTTTCTAAATGATTATGAACTTGTTTTCTTTGCATTATTTGAAAATGTATTGCTTGGAAATTCAGACATGTTATCAGAAGTTTATAGAATAAAAGAATAATTTACATTTTACTCAAAAATATACCTATAAAGCAGAGGCGTAGCTAGGGTTTTGGTTCAGGGGGGCGAAGCTTCTGAGTGGGCCCCTAACCAGGTAACCTTGATTACAATTCGGTGACGCGCCCTAATAGTGGAGGAGAACCAACATAGATATTACCACCATACGGTCAGTGGTAAATACAGTCCTACAGAACATATAAGAGATCACAGCACAGTTACAGATAATGTCTTACCGCTGACGTCCTTTCTGATGGAATTATTCACATTTCCCGTCTTTAGCATCTGGCCCAGACCGACATGACAACTTCTTCCAGCCAGGACTCGTCTGCAGAGAATACAACAAAGACACATTTCACTTCTCACATTCCAGCCCCATCATCTATTCCCAACCTGTACAAACTCCTCATCCTGCTGATACCCCAATACTGAGCCGCTGCTGTCGTATGTGTCCCTATTACTGCACCTGATACCCCAATACTGAGCTGCTGCTGCCGTATGTGACCCTATTACTGCACCTGATACCCCATATACTGTGCCGCTGCTGCCGTATGTGTCCCTATTACTGCCCCTGATACCCCAATACTGAGCCGCTGCTGCCATGTGTCCCTATTACTGCACCTGATACCCCAATACTGAGCTGCTGCTGCCGTATGTGTCCCTATTACTGCACCTAATACCCCAATACTGTGCCGCTGCTGCCGTATGTGTCCCTATTACTGCCCCTGATACCACAATACTGAGCCGCTGCTGCCATATGTGTCCCTATTACTGCACCTGATACCCCAATACTGAGCCGCTGCTGCCGTATGTGTTCCTATTACTACACCTGATACCCCAATACTGAGCCGCTGTTGCCGTATGTGTCCCTATTACTGCACCTGCTGTGTAAAATCTAAAGCACCCCCATATAGTAATGCTAGGTGCAAGTGCCCTAGAAAACACTGCACATATTTTGCCCCCTAGAAAGTAATAATGCCCTGTGTGCCCCTTTGATAGTCACAGTAACCCGAGTTCCTCTATAACAATAAGTGCCCACTTTACATTTAATAATGTCCCGAGTCTCCCCCTGTACAGCTCCTCTATACACAGTATGATGCCCCCTCACTGTATAGTACCACCCACACAGTATACTAACCCCTTAGTAGACTCCAAACTGTTTGATGGCTCCAATACTGTATGATGGCCCCTTCACTGTAATCCCCCCACTGTATGATGGCCCCATAGATAACCTCCATATAGTATAATGTGCCAGATAGTCCTCAATATAGTACAAGACAGTACCCCCACAGGCAGACCCTGTAGTATAAGGCAGTACCCCTATAGGCAGACCCTATGGTATAAGGCAGCACCCCCCATAGGCAGATCCTGTAGTGTGTAAGGCAGCGCCCCCCATAGGCAGATCCTGTAGTATTAGGCAGCATCCCCATAGGTAGATCCTGTAGTGTATTAGGCAGCACCCCCCCCATAGTCAGATCCTATAGTGTATTAGGAGGCAGCACCCCATAATCAGATCCTGTAGTGTATTAGGCAGCAGCCCCCTATAGTCAGATCCTGTAGTGTATTAGGCAGCAGCCCACCCATAGTCAGATCCTGTAGTGTATTAGGCAGCACCTCCCCATAGTCAGATCCTGTAGTGTATTAGGCAGCAGCCCCCCATAGTCAGATCCTGTAGTGTATTAGGCAGCAGCCCCCCCATAGTCAGATCCTGTAGTATTAGGCAGCAGCCCCCCCATAGTCAGATCCTGTAGTCTATTAGGCAGCAGCCCCCCCCCCATAGTCAGATCCTGTAGTGTATTAGGCAGCAGTCCCCCCCATAGGCAGATCCTGTAATGTATAAGGCAGCCTACATAAAAAAACAAAACAATACTCACCTCTCTTCCTCCTTGTTCCAGCGCTGCTCCCGCTCTTGTCCTGACAGCGGGCGCAGGGCGGTGACGTCACTGAGCCCACTGTCAGTGTCGGCGTCTGCGAGTGACGTCAGATGCTGACAGAGGGATGATGGGGGAGGGAGAGCAGCGCAGCACTCCTTCCCTCATCAATGCGGTGAGCTGTATCGGCTAGTTGCCGATACAGCTCACCATGCGATGACGGTGGGGGGCCCACTGCTGGCTCCGGGCCTCCCGCCTGCTCAGGGGCCCCATAGCGGCAGAGCAGGGAGATCAATTCTCCCTGTTCTGCCGCAGAATGTAACTGTATCAGAGCGCTGGGCCAGGGGCGATGGCCCCCTCTGCGCCCCCGGTTGCTACGCTACTGCTATAAAGAGAAAAAACTGACAAACTAAACATTTTGCAGTGGTCTCAACTTTTGCCAGAGCTCTATTTGTGTACATTTGTGCCTTTACAATTCTGTTTCTTCTATTTTTTGCTTTGTCACAATTAGAGAGAGGCGAACTCGAACAGTAAAGATTAGAGTCCATACCGAACAGCTACTGTTCGAGCACAAACTCCGAACACAGAGTATACCAGGAAGTCCATGTTACTGTTTGGGTTCGGCCCACACCCAACACTGGGTGTTTGTCACGCTTTCATGTGCATGACAGCGCGGCAAACACCGCTTCTGAATGGCGGTAAAATCATCACTGCCGATCAGAGAGCCGCGGTTCCCACATTGTTAAATTACAGCGTGAGCCCGCAGCTGTGATCAGACGTATAAAAGTTTACCTCCGGTCATTGGTGTCAGCTGATGAGACTACTGCTGCCGCTAATAACAGTGAGAGCAGAAATGGCTGATGGAAGTATTCATCAGCCGGCGCCTGCGCTGTAAATAAATAATTTAAAAAAACGGCGTGGGTTCCCCCGTATTTTGATAATCAGCAAAGAAAAACTCACAGCTGGGGGCTGGTATTCTCAAGCTGGTAAGGGGCCCTTTAAATAGCAGCCTGCAACCACCCAGAAAAGGCGCATCCCAATTGTCCTGTAGTGGTGGCAAGTGGAGCTCATATTTGTGGGGTTAATGTCACCTTTGTATTGTCAGGTGACGGAAAGCAATTAGTAATGAAGAGGTGTCTATAAGACACCCATCCATTACTAATCCTATAGTTATATAGTAAATAAACAGTCAGAATAAAGTCCTTTGTTTGAAATAATACAAAACACTTGTAACTTTTTATTTAAATATAAACACAGTTATACCCACCTAATTCCACTGAATCCCTTCATCTCCTGTAATAAAACAAAAAAAAAATATCCCTCACCTGTTCATCGTTCTGTCCCACGCTGTAATCCTGGTCTTAAAGAAGAATTCCAGTTTTATGCTTTACTACAGCCAGATCCCAGGCTTCTCCGTGCGTGGTCCAGCAGGACATCAGTGCAATCAGTGGTGAGCTGACTCTCGTTCCTTTTCTCCTGTTGTTTCAGTAATCCATGTCTGGGGGATAAACAGTTTTCAACATGGATGGTGCAAAGATGCAACCATGCAGGCTGAGAACCACTGGTGAATGAGCTGCTGCAAGCGCAGCATCAGTGACTAGCGGTGACGTCATCCAGGTTACTGCCGGTCACTGAGGCTGTGTTACCAGCCTTGCTGAACTGAGTTGACCTTGGTAAGATACCCGCACATCAGAGGAGAGAGAAATGGGGTCCCCCGATCCACCCCCGATGTCCCTGCATTCCCCCATGAAGTTGCCCTTGCCGATGGCGTCTTCTTCCAGGAAGAAAATGGCGGGCGCATGCGCAGTGCGCCCGCCGAGATCTGCTGGCCGGCACCCGGCAACAATAGGACATTTTTCCTATTGGTTCATTTTGATCACTGTGATAGACACTATCACAGTGATCAAAATAAAAAAAAATAGTATATCAAACCCGCCTTTATCACCCCATTAGTTATGTAAAAATAATAAAATTAAAAATGTATTTATTTCCATTTTCCATTACAGTTAGAGTTGGGCTAAAGTTAGGATTGGGCTAAAGTTAGAGTTGGGCTAGGGTTGGGATTACGGTTAGGATAGGGATCAGGGTTAGGGGTGTGTTAGGGTTAGGTTTGTGGCTAGGGTTATGGTTGCGATTAGGGGTGTGTTGCTGTTAGGGTTGGAGTTAGAATTGGGGGTGTTCCACTGTTTAGGTACATCAGGGGTTCTCCAAATGTGACATGTTGCCACCATTGATTCCAGCCAATGGTGTGTTCAAAAAGTCAAACGGTGCTCACTCCCTCTTCTGAGCCCTGCCATGCACCCAAACTGGCTTTTCCCCACATTCGGGGTATTGGCGTACTCAGGAGAAATTGCACAACACATTTTGGGCTCTATTTTTTCCTGATACCCTTGTGAAAATAAAAAAAATTGGTTCCAAAGTAATTTGTGAAAAAGTAAAACGTTCATTTATTCTTTCCACGTTGCTTTCAGTTCTCGTGAAGCACCTGAAGGGTTAATAAACTTCTTGAATGTGGTTTCATGCACCTTGAGGGGTGAAGTTTTTTTGAATGGTGTCACTTTTAGGTATTTTCTGTTATATTGACCCCTCAAACTCACTTAAAATGTGAGGTGTTCCCTAAAAAAATGGCTTTGTAAATTTTGTTGGAAAAATGATAAATAGCTGGTCAAATTTGAACCCTTATAACGTCCTAACAAAAAAAAATTTTTGTTTCCAAAATTGTGCTGATGTAAAGATGACATGTGGGAAATGTTATTTATTAACTATTTTGTGTGACATCACTCTCTGATTTAAGGGTACAAAGATTAAAAGTTTGAAAATTGCTAAATTTTCTAAATTTTTGCCAAATTTCCACTTTTTTCATAAATAAATGCTAGTTATATTGAAGAAATTTTACCACTACATGAAGTACAATATGTGACAAAAAATAATTTCAGAATCAGTGGGATACATTGAAGCGATCTAGAGCTATAACTTCATAAATTGACAGTGGTCAGAATTGTAAAAATTGGTTTGGTCATTAAGTACCAAGTTGGCTCTGTCACTAAGGGGTTAAAAGACAGCATTTTGTGTTTACTTAGGCTATCTTTGCTTGACAGTAACCCATTCATGCTCCATGATGAATTTATCCACCATCTGTGCCTGAGTGTGTGGAGCGGTCTCATTACCTGAGCCTGCTCCACACAGGGTAGATGTTGGCTGTG